>NC_141700.1:435326078-435999183 GCF_964263255.1 Lissotriton vulgaris
ATAGCATAACAAAACATAGCATAGCATAACAAAACACAGCATAGCATAGCATACCAAAAAAGCATAGGATAGCAAAACATAGCATAGCAAAACACAACAAAGCATAGCATAGCATAACAAAATACAACAAAACATAGCATAGCATAACAAAACATAGCATAACAAAACAAAGCATAGCATAACATAACAAAGCATGGAAAAACAAAACATAGCATAGTATAACAAAACATAGCATAGCATTCCAAAACACAACAAAACATAGCAGAACAAAACATAGCATAACATAACAAAACATAGCATAACATAAAACAAAGCATAGCATAACATAACAAAACATAGCAAAACAAAACATAGCAAAAGACAACAAAACATAGCATAGAATAACAAAACACAACAAAGCATAGCATACATAGCACAATATAGTATTGCAAAGCATAGCAAAACATAGCATAGCATAACAAAACACAACAACAGATAGCATAGCATAACAAAACACAACTTAGCATAGCATAACAAAACAAAGCTTAGCATAGCATAACAAAACATAGCTTAACAAAGCATAGCATAGCATAACAAAACATAGCATAACAAAACACAGCATAACAAAACATAGCATAGCAAAACAAAGCATAGGATAATAAAACACAACAAAACATAGCATAGCGTAACAAAACATAGCATAGCATAACAAAGCAAAGCATAGCAAAACGCAACAAAACATAGCATAGCATAACAAAACACAACAAAACATAGCATAGCATATCAAAACAAAGCATAGGATAGCAGAATTAAACATAGCATAGCATAACAAAACAAAGCATAGGATAGCAAATCAAAACATAGCATAGCATAACAAAACATAGCAAAACACAACAAAACATAGCATAGCAAAACAAAACATAGCATAACAAAACATAGCATAGCATAACAAAGCATAGCATAGCAAAACATAGCATAGCATAACAAAACATAGCATAGCATAACAAAACACAGTATAGCATAGCATAACAAATCAAAGCATAGGATAGCAAAACATAGCATAGCATAACAAAACAAAACATATGATAGCAAAACACAACACAAAACAACAGTTGATGGGATTTCAGTCTTATAGCTTTTTTAATTGTGTTTTTGAAAGCAGTCTGGCTTGGATTAAGGGCCCAGAAATCCGCAGAAGACATTTGTTGGATGTAGTCATTTAGGAGGCGGCCGAATGATCCCCCTGGATTACTCACACTGATTTCGTTCCAGACCAGGAGTTCCAGGGTACCAGCTTCTGCCTGTCTTAGTTTGTGGATCAGGTTAAGATATGAGCCAACATTGGAGGTTTCATAGTTAATTAAGCCCAACTCTAGGTTGACCTGTGCTGGCAAGGAGGAACTCGGTAGGTGAAGCAATTTCTTGTAGAGTTTGGTTGTTAGTTTATTTAAGGTATTGTTCATTTTACCCTTAAAGATCTCTATGCCATATGAAAGTGTGGGCCCGATCTTTGCTCTGAGCACTTCCAGTAAGGGCAAGACAGTGGGGCCTGAAAGTCTCCTCGATAGCTTGGCCAAGGATACCAATAACGCTGTAGCCTTGGCTGCAATCACAGTGCTCTGTTTGGTGAAACTGCCCCTGGAGTCCAAAAGGACCCCTAAGTATTTGTAAGATTGGCCGATTGAGATGCTTTCTTTGTCTATTGTCCAGCCTCCACCGCTGTAGCGTTTTTTGCCAAACGGAACAACCATAGTTTTTTTCATGTTAATTTCTAGCTGGTTGTTGACCGTGTATTGCATTAAGGCGTCAAGGAGTCTTTGTAGCCCCGCTCTGGTGAGACTGAACAGTGCCAGGTCGTCGGCATATAAGAGATTGCATAATGCCGTGCCTCCTACTTTTGGTGGATGGCTAATTACTTTCTCTAGAGAGCTTGATAGGTCAGCAATGAATAGATTGAAGAGAAGGGGGGCCAGCACGCATCCCTGTTTGACACCACGAAAGGTCCAGATTTTCCGGGAGAGATGCGCGCCAGACCCTAACTTCACTCAAACCCATGTGTTGGAATACAGCAGGATGATTGGATTCAGGATATTGTCTGGGATTCCCCACTGCCTCAGTTTTTGCCACAGAGCAGCCCTAGACACCCTGTCAAATGCTGCTTTGAAGTCTACAAGGAAAATCAGGACACACACAGCCAGTATGTACTGCGTGGCCAACAGTTATATATTACAAACAAATCTATTTTCATTTATAATCAAATTTCATTGGTTCATCAAAAACATGATATCAAAGGAAATTTCTGTCAAAACAGTCAGTTCAAAAAACGTACAGTTATGTGTACAATATATACAAATATACAAACATTTACGGTAAATACTCAAGATTTCACAACACCAACAAAAAACTTCATACAAATTACATTACAAACTGATTGCGACATGAACAACCTTTACACAAGGAACAATATTTACAAATGGGAAGAAACCAGTCCTTTGACTAGAATACCAGTGGACAGGCGGATCTAAAGGTGGAATGGGCTTGCCTGCCTGTCTCATTCCACCTTTAGATCTGTGCCTGATCTGGGGAATCAGATTGTTGTCCTTTGCCCATTGTCTGAGATCCTCCAAAATGAGGCCTGCAAAGTGCTTTCCCTCTATATCCAGCAAGGCAATTAATCTGTAGTTGTTCGGGTTGCCTTGTGCTCCAGCTTTATAAATGGGATGGATAATAGCACCTCTCCAAGAATCCGGAATGGTTTGATAGCTCAGGGTGTAATTAAAGAGATTTGATAGCACCTTAGACCAGAAAGGGACATCGGACTTGAATAGCCTTTGTGGCAGGCCATTCGGGCCCGGTGCTTTGTCTTGTCTCCCTTTCGTCAGTGCTTCGACTACTCTTTCTCCAGAAAATTCCTCGGGTGAGGTAAGCCCCTGCATTGGATCGGGTGGAAGGTTCGATGTTACGCCCGCCAGTGTCAAAAACCCATGTTAATCCAGGGCGGTCAGGGTGATCTTGCGCCTGGAAATGCTCTGTTAAGTATGAGATCCAGTCTGCTTCCTGAATGTTCGCTGATCCGAAGGATGTTATGTTTCGATCGGTGCTATTGACAAGTGACCAAAATTTCTTTAGTTCTGTTGCTTGCTTTCCCATACCAGTTTGACCCAGAATTGAGATTCCTGGGCCTTTTTCTCTTGGGTAACTGCCCTCCTAAATGCCTTTTGGGCATGACGGTATGTAACGAGGAAGCTGCTGTTCTCCGGAAATTTTAAAAGCAACCTCAGTGCGTTGTTTCTCGTTCTTTTTAATGTTTTTATAATGGGGAGGGCTGTTGCTCCTACTGGTGGGGTGCGATTTGCAGTGTGCAACCCTGATGGATATGGGGTCGTTGTTCCATACTGAACGTTAGAGTCCGGATCTGTGTTTTGCAGAGGAGGAGCGAGGAGCAAGGGAGACTGCGAGAGGCTGCGGGAGGGCTGCAGCGGCGGTGGCGTGCGGGGAGCCTGAGCAGCTGGTACTTGCTGGATCTAGCTCATCGGCGTATCGACACCCTCTCGACACCTCCCCGGAGCCACTGGACCTACCGAGCCCACTGAGTACGCCGAGCCAATTGTGCACGCCGCCCGCCCGTCTTCCACTATTCTCCATCAGCTGTTGCTGATTCACTGACGGTGAGCGGGGGGGAACAGGGTGATTGGGCCGCTTCTGCTTAGCTGCTCTGCAGTACCGCGTTCCCTGCTCCCAGGCCAGTGTGACGGCGGCGGTCGGCTGCGAGCCCCCGGGACCTGTGCACCAGTGCAGGGGGACTGATAGCTTTAACCCCAGCGCCGGCCTGCTACCCACACGTCCCCCATACCCTAACTGCAGGAGCGGCACCAGGAACAGGGTACTGGGGAAGAGGGGGGCGAGGGGAGTGAGGGTCCATGTACAGCCAACTGCCATCCATAAGCCACGGAAGCCCACGGAAGCCCACGGAAGCCCACGGAAGCCCCCTCCCCTCAATAAAGAAACAGAAATAGGTGGAGGTGGAGGAGGAGGAGGATCAAGCTTTCAGCTCAGTACTGCCCCCCCCACTTACACACTGTCGTGTTGGTCTGTGCTGGTTCACACCTAAATGTAAATGTAAATGTACATGTATTTATATAGCGCAAATTACCCACATCGCAGGCATCTAAGCGCTTGCTTAGGGAACCCGTCCTGGTATTCCCCTGTGAGATAACCCCGGCAGGGTATCCACAAGGTGAAAGCCAGGCATCCCGCCGCGAGGGGCCGTTGTGGAGATTAAGCAAGCTATTGCCCAGAGTCGCAGAGTGTGAACCCGTGAGTCGAGTAGGCACCGGAGCGAGAATTATCGAGTCCGTGGAATTATTGAGCCCAAGCCCCGTCGAGGCGGGGAATTGAACCCTGGTCCAGGGCCTAGACCCAGTACCTCACCCTCCAGGGATTACAGGGGGACAAGGAGGCAATAGGAAGAGAACAAGGCGGAGATAGCAGCACATCACCAGCAACAGCGGCAGAAAGAAACTGCAAAGAGATCCCACAGATTTACAGTGGGAATCAGCAAAGCCTGCACTAAAGCAGCAGCCGAGCCGAGCTGCGTTCAGTCAAAAGAGCCCAAGCTAAGACCATTCAGGAACAATGAGATCTGGAAAAGAAAGAAAGTACACTGCACCCAACCAAAGTAAGCCCAAGCAACCAGATGCAGCTGGGGTTCAGGGCCACGTCAAGCACACACCAAAACCTCAAAAACCCAAGAGCCTAACCCTACGGGACTATTTTAGAAAGACTACATCAAAAACTGCAGAATTAATACAATTATTAGAGCAACACCCGCAAACTTCGGAGGCAACCACTTTTACAACCTCGGGCCATTCAGAGTTCGACCTTAAAGCACCACCGCAAAATTGGGTATTCAACACGATGCCAGCAAAAGAGCCGTCAGAGGTCTATATTTTTGGGTCTACTTGTACTAACCACAACATGGAAAATACCCAAACTGTTCCTTTTCAACCAGGCAAGCCCTTTACTCCTCTGGCAGATGATAATGGGGTTGCCCTCCTACCGCAATCACAGCTGGAAGATATTATGTGTCCAATAGAGGCTTCCCCTTTGCTGCTACAAATTCCACAATTTCCTGCCACCGCCGGACCGGTGTCCCTGACCCCGTCTAAGCCATCCACGGGCCCTCCACAGCAAACAACGACGGTGCAAATCCACGGGCAAGCTGGGCCAGCGCAATCCAATGGTAGTTACCCACTTTCAAATTCGCTAACCTCACCAATAACAAAAATATTAACAGCATCAACAGACTCAAGTCCTTCACACAAGTTATTTTCGCCTCCTGGCCAAACAAGGACTCTATGTCAAAGTCAATCAGCGCAGATGGCAGCAAATGACCAAACCATGTCGGATCTGTCCCTTTTCTTTAAGACCACCTCAAATTCCCCAAGCCCGAGACTCACTCCGGATGATAAACCTAATGTAGAATAGGACACTACGACTAATGTTTGGCCTCAACTATTGCAGACCCTCCAACAAACCGTGACCGCACTTAACTACCATTCAGTAAAACTAGAGGTGCAAGTAGATTTACTAAACACCCTGGCACTCTTTACATCAGGGATCGACGGCAAATTAGACAAACTGAACTTGTTAATTCTAAGGGCGCAAGCATACGTGAACTTTGTTCAAGCAACGTGCTGTTGCTCTCCAATTATTGACTCCCTCTCCCTGCTCCCAGATTGCCTTTCCACTGTCATCAGGGAAGTAAAGCAGCTGAGGGGCGGATACGTGTCAGCCAAACTGCAACCCGCCAAACATCAAGAACAGGACAAACCACCGGAGGACTTTGGAAACAAAAATGCAAAAACAAAGGAAGAAGAAGCTGACATTACAGGATCAATTAACCGCCTTCCATTGATGAACGGTCACCCTCATAGCGCTCCAATAAAACCGACTCCGAGGGTTGAAAACGGCACTCTCCCATCACCAATAGGGCCAATAACCCAGCATGCCAAATCTGAGGACGGGCGAAACAACAGCCTTGCTTCTTCGCCCGCTCCATCAGTCCCGACCTCTCCCGGGCCTATTCCTCCCTGCAGCAAAAGAGAGCATAAACGCCAACGCAAAGTGAGAAATAAACTCAGGGCTAACTCCAACTTGGCCCATCAGAATCTCTGCCCCATTTTTTCGATAGCCGAAAACAAAAAATCCTCTATAGAACCCAGCACAGTGGAACCAACGACAAACCCAAAAATAACCTCGAATGGACCAACTGCGGATTTACCCACTCAAGAACTGGCGAGGAGCCCTTAGAGTCTAAGAACATCAACAATTGCCCCGGCAACGACAGCAGAGGGTAGCGATCCTGCAACAAGCACAAGGGCGAGTCCAGTTAGGTCAAGTAACACTGGGCAAGAGACAGCGGCAGGAAAATCTTGGCCTTTAATGGATCTTCCCCTTTTCGGGAATGAAAACACAACATCAAAACTGAGTTTTACTAAAACCATTTGCAATAACATAGCTACCCGGATCAGTCACACTCTACAATCAAAACAGGCTCCCCTCCGACCACCACAGAAGTTACATAAAAATAGATCAGACGCAACAATCGAAAAATCCGATCCTCAGACCCACAATTGCACCAGAGCCGCTAAGCAAAAACCAATCGTGTCATCGGATTTTACTAGCCCCCGAGTACAAATCTAAGGGGCGGCATGATATTCTCAACAGATCAAATCTGCTTAAATTAGTGGAAGGCATACCGGGGCTAGTGGGTCCGGATACGAATAACATCGAATCCATTGAATTCCTTCCTCCACGAGGAAACCAACCCTCTGAGGTCACCATTGTAACTTTCGTACAGGTAGGCTGGGTAGGAGCCTTTCTCGAACATAAGGCTACACTGCGGAACTGGGGGATTAGAGTGTACCCTTATTCAACGCCAGGGTATCCAATCACGCTGCTATCAGGAGCAACCACACCCAGCAAGCCGGCCCTCACCAAAAACACAGAGCATGGGAGGCCATTCTCTGTTCTAAAAAATGCCTCAGGGTCGGATACAGAACTTAAATGCCCCGAAACAGCGGTGAGAAACAAAGAACCAGACCATGTTTGGGGATGGCTGCCAGCAGTATTGGCCACAAAAAGCAGAAACTGACCATCTGCGACAGGATCACCAGTAGAAACATACAATCCATCAAAATCACTCCTTCCGTCAGGGGCACAACAGCACAGTGTGGACAGCAGCAAGGGGGAGCTACTTTTTTTACTGTGCTCATGGAATATCAGCGGCCTACATCAAAAAACCTTAAATGAAGACACTATGTTTTTCCTGGGGGAACATGTGGCAATTGCCCTACAGGAAACTTGGGAACTAGAGGGCCGCCCTATTGAAGGATTCATTGAATATCGGAAACAGGCACTGAGGGACAGCCGCTTCGGCCACCCTAAAGGCGGCTGTCCACATACATATCCAATAACCTAAAAGGCGAATTCAGTCAACTTTGCCTGAAAGAAGACTGGGGGTCAAAATTAATCTACGGAGCAGACAGCGATTGCTCTTACTTATAAATGTGTACATTAATCCTAACACCCGCACAAAAAAAGACCACCTGGCTAGACTCAGCAAAATAATGAATGATATAGCCACAGAATATCCTAACTCGGACCGCATTATCACAGGCGACTTTAACACAAACCTTTTTCAGGGGAACATAGCAGACTCAGAAGGACCCAACATGACCAGCATTATTGAGGCTGTCCCCCAATCTAAACCCCCTGTGCAAGTTTCCAATATATTAGGCGAGGTCACCGCAATGAGACTTTACAACGCAGGGTACCTGGTGGTGAATGGAAGATCAGCAAGCGACTCCCCCCGAAACTGGACCTGGTCAAATGGAAGAACAAAGTTGTACCTGGACTTTACCATCTGCAATTCGGAATTCCTGTTCAATCTGGCTAGCTTCTCTGTCCTGCCAAGGTCCGAAAGCGACCACAGGCCATTGGTCATCTCCTTTGCCACAAATTTAGTTCTCCATAAAAAGGCACCATTTACTTACAAAGGAATACATTTCGATAACTTAAAACGCCTGAAATGGAGTGAGTCTAACTGTCAGCGCATTTTAAAAACAAGCAAGGATTTTATCATGTGTGTTCCAGACCAAGCGGCTTCTCCAACATGCATGCATTTGTCACCCCGAGTGGGATGGGTATGCTCAGACGTGAGTCCCGTGCTCTCCACACCACTGGAGTCAAGCTATCCTGGCTGAAGATGGCTGAAAGCCAGAAACCGGTCCTAGGATGCTTGATTCCGGTCCAGGGAAGACATGGCTTGGCAGTTCGGGTTGGACTGTTCCCATGAGGCACAGGGTCAAGGCTGATTTGCATATGGCCAAGTCTGAACTGGGGTGGTGTAGAGTGCAAAAAAACGATGGATTTAGGCCCAGATCTCTGTACTGGGGTGAATGTATGACATTGTTCTGCATTCTGTCCATCAACTGTTGGTTTTGCATAAGCAAAACAAAACACAGCATTGCATACAGCATCACTCCGCACCACCACAGCATCACTCAAGGGCTACACAACATCACTATGCACAACCACAGCATCACTGAACGCCACAGCATCACTCGTTCGCCATCACAACATCAATCACCGCTACCACAGAATCAATCTGTGCAACCATTCAACAACACCTGGTTCAAATATGTTCTCTCAATGCTTCAAGCTTTATTACAAGTGTAACAAAAAGATGTTAATATTTCACTTCTGTTCTTGGATTTTCGTCACAATAAAATACACTGAACATAATTTTCACAAATGTTAATTCCAACACTTTAAGCTATTGCCATTATAAATTAAAATAACTTTTATCTAAGTATTAATAATTGAAAAAAAATTAAAAGCCATTGTTATTTGTAATATCAATACATGTAAGTCACCTAAATACAACACATATTGCATTACAAATGCTATAGGTGTCACATTTGCGAAAGTTATAAGTATTGGCTTTGTAAATGACAAAGCTATTAATTTCGTTATTAAAAAAAAAAACATACATTTTAAAAAAAACATTTACAATACCAATAGCTCAAGCTTTTCCTAACGCGAGACATGTTGCATTGCAAATGCTTTTTGATTTTGGAACAAGTATCAGTAAAGGCTGGCAGAGACAATTTCAAACATTTCATCCAAGGAGAGGTTTACTGGATAAATTGTCTGGATTCTGTTAATCCTAAAGTATTAAACAAACAAATGGACTTTAACTGCTTTTTATGAATGATCTACGCAACTTTCATCACTCCTTATAAGTACTCACTAGAAACTACCATATTGGATTTTGTTTGAATGGTATCCTATGCTATGACGTTTGCCTACTATGTGTTTTTAAATGTTATTCCTTTTGTATGACATGTCACATCACATTTAAATAGTCTTGTGCAGGACTGTCTAATATGCTTGACAATATCAGGCTATTGTAATACATTTTTGGGATACAACACTGATATGGTAAGGTTCTTTTTTCACAGGTTAATTTCTTTACAGGATAATTATCTTATCTTTAGCTTTAAAGAGGACTTTCAATTTTAGCCTTCATTGTGCTGACATAGCACTATTCACTGTCCACTTTCTATCTTTCTTTACTTTTTATCACGGCCCACTGATTTTTTTTTATAGACCGTCTTCTATTTTTCAAAAATCAAAACAGTTGTTCACTTCGGGTGCACCACATAACTCACTTACTTCACCCGGCAACTTAATTAACGCAGCCCGGAGAGTACAGCTGGTGCACTTTTCCAACTTCATCTTTTGGGCATGTACTCTTCCACATGAAAGGTAGGTGGAAATCCTATTTACAAAACGGTTGACACTACTGTTTACTGAGAACTAGTCGTGACTATATCTAATTACATTCCAGCTCCAATTTGGCAGTCAATCAATCAATCAATCAATCATTTGTATAGTGCACTACTCACTGTGAGGGTCTCAAGGCGCAGGGGGTGGGGGTGGGGTGCTGCTACTGCTCGAAGAGCCAGGTCTTGAGGAGTCTTCTGATTGTCAGTAGGTCTTGGGTATGCTGTAGGTGGGTGGGGAGGATGTTCCAGGTCTTGGCGGCAAGGTGGGAGAAAGATCTGCCGCTGGGCCAACAACACTGGCCCTAAGGGGAAGGCTTTGGCCTAAAATAAGTGAGCGTTCACTCAACGTACTACCTTTTTGGAGATACGTTTACCTTTACCAATTACTGCATTTATAAGTTTTATCACGCTGTGTCATCAATTTTTTGTATATAATCACTGCTTTACGAATAGTCTGATGTGACTCTGGCCAAGCACCTATGGCATCCTACACTGATACGCTAACTTTGAGTACTTTCAACTAGTATTTTGCCTGATTTCATGCAGAATACTTTTATTTAGACTGCCATGTCACCAAGATTGCTTCTATAACTATATGCTGTTTACACATAGCTTTGCTATACTAATCTTTTTGAACTTTGGATCTTTCTCCAGATTCACTGAGCTCCAGTCTGTCTTTTCATTTCATTTCATTTCTTCCCTTTTTCTTTTTCATTGTGCACTTAACACGTCACCACAAGAAGACTAGGACACGCGGATTGAGTACAATGTTCACATGATACCTAGTTGAACTCCTTTTACCTTCTGACTCATAAGCTTGTCATTTTTCATTTGAAACATTTATTACTATCTCTATGTATGTTGAATATTTGTTTCTTTTTTTGTAAACATGACTTTGAACTGAATCAATAAAAAGAATTTAAAAAAAAATGAAGCATTTATTATTTTTTCATTGAATGTCTACGTTGTATTCAGTTTCTAAGATCAGAAAGTTTTATTATATCTGCCGGAGAAAGCCCCATATGAAGTGCCCAGCCTGAAATGCATTGGGCATGTTCTAAAGATTATACTGTAAAATTGTAATGTGATCATAACATTACTGTGAGAAGTTGGCCTGATATATGATGTTTCCAATTCTGGAACCACCTTGTATCAGTCCAAACAATCCCTTATGGTGTCTGGTTGTAAGTCAACCTTATAGACAAGCTATCTTAATGGTAGCATAGACTAAGCAGCCTTAAAGGCTAAACTCAAGAGGTCGTGTTAAGCGAGCTGTTTTACCAATCACAATCCTGTAATATCAAATGAAAGGACACCACACAAGTATATATTATAAAAATATATGTGTTTATTACTAAAATAATCCCCAGTACTCTTTATGAGCAAAGGGGCACAAGCGTTAAATCAAAAGCACAGTATAGCATACAAAGTTGCACAATTATGGATGAGGGCGGGTGGCCACTCAAACCATATATTAAGAAAGTGGTATAAGAGATACCAATCGAACAGTGGTTAGGCCTAGGGCCTAGGGAATCGCTGGGAGCAGTCTGGACAAGCAATGCTGAAGTCGGGAAAAGCCGGCGGGATTCGGGTGCAGCGCTTAAAGCACACGCATGCACCAATGTAAAGTCAATGGTGTGTAAAAGTTACACAAATAGAGTATAAGGATGCTTCCGCTGAACCTAGATGGACAAAACTTTAGACACAGACCCTAAAGGTGTGTACCAGTGTGGGAACACCAGCGTTGCAATGTTACCTCACCCACTGGAAGCGGGTGCATAGGGTCAAAGTGGCGTCGGGTTTTGTCACGCAGGTTCTTGGTGCTTGAAGCTGAAGATGCTGCAGGCGATGTGAAGGAGAAGTGTCCCGTGTGATCCAAGGGTGGATCAGAGTAGAAAAATACCTGAAAGCAGAGGGGACAGAGTCTGGGTCACTCAGCAGTGACCAGGGTGGAACCAGGACGGAACCAGGCAATGGTGGGCGCAATCAGGTGGTTGTTGAGGAGCTTCTCTCCCCTGCCACTAGGGCTCTGGGGCGTCTGCAACATCCAGGAGTGGGTCAGGAGCTGTTCCATGCAGGCTCTCACCGTCGGTACTGTCGGCTTCAAGATCAGAGTCAACAACACTTGGCAAGAGCAATCCACGCAGGACTGGAAGATTGCTTCTCACTCGGACCAGGAGGGTCAGAGCGGGGGCTCCTTTTCAGGGGAGCTGGTGCAAGTCTGGAGCAACCAGAATCGCAAGTTGGTTTTAGGTTTTCGCTGGCACAGGGGCCACAAGCCAGCTGGCAAGTGACTGGGCCAATGCGTCAAGCCAAAGGAAGCAGAAGGGCCCCACGCAGCACTCGTCGAGTGTAGAGGGGTGAGCTTCGGTGAAAGAGTGGCTCAGGGTTGGGGCTTCTCAAACCCCGGTGTACAGCTTCGAGGGTCACTCGTGGGCTGCACAGTCAGCGTCTCGTGGTCTTTTCAAGATGGCGTGCCCCACGCTTCCGGTCACCTCCACGGGTCTCAGCTCTGCAGGGACTGTGGATCAGGCTGTAAGAAGGCAGGCAAGCTTGATCTCGTCAATCTATGTTGCTCGAGTTCTGGCGGGAACTGCAACAAAGCAGACATCAAGGTGCTGGATGGTGCCTGTTTGCACAGGGTGGTCATTCATTGACCACAAGGGAGATTCTTTAGTCTTCTACGTCGAGTAGGATGTCGAAGGGTCCAGAGTTTTGTTTCAAATGTTTCATCAGGATAATCTGAGTGCGTTGGCACTGCTCCCATTCTTATACCAATCTAGGGGGCTGGATTACCTGCTAGGTCCCCTCCTATGGGTGGGACCCAGGAAGGGGGTGGATACACCCCTTTCCTTTGATCCAGGCCGCGCTGGGACTGGGGCTGGTCTGCACCAGAACCGGTTTGGAGGGATTATGCAAGGGGAAGCCTTGTGCTCCCCAGGCAGTATCTGGTTTCTTTCAAACCTCCCTGCTACAATCCACTATCTCCTGTCTGGGGTGGTGTGACACCTCCCTGTGACAGGAAAGCCTTTGTTCAGGCCTCCTCTGCTGAGTTTTGGTCAGCAGCAGGAGGTCAGACTCGTGTCTGTGGCAGAAGCATCCACTTTGTGGATCTGAGGCTCTTTTAAAAATCAACTGTGTTTCAGTAAAGTAACATGTCTTCTCCCTCTAGAGGGGTGGAATGCTATCCCTGTCGACAGAACTGTCGAGGGGATAGTATTCCAAATCGTATGACACCTTACACGACATGTTTTGATAAAGCCAAACCAAAGTTGCTATATAACTGCGAGGATTATAAGGCACTTAATAGTATATGGTATGGCATTATCCCGGATCAGCTTAGGGAGTTGTTCCCGACAGCTGCAGACAGGCTCAGCTCATGCCAGAGCACCATCTCACATTAAACCACACACTCTGCCTCCAGGATTGATAAGGCCTTCCATAGGAGTGGCTCAAAGGTTTATATGTGTCCAGATATAGGTTTAGATATAGGTATACTATATCTAAGCAAGGGGTGATTACACCCACTTGCCCCAGCTGAGTGATCAGCCAGTTGTGTCAATTTAAGAACCAGCCAGGGGTGGCAAAAGCTATGCTTCAGCCCCTGGTAGGCCTTGGTGGCACCTATGCCCTGAGCACCTATAGTGCATGGTACAGGGGCTGACAAGGAGTCCATTTCCAATTGGGTTATGTACCTATAGTACATGTCTGTGAATTTAGAGAGAGAACAGCAGGCTGGGGGTCTGATTAGCAGGCCCACAGCCTTAGTAAGTCGAAAACCAGTGAAGCAAAAAGCAAAAATTTGGGGTGACCATAGGATAGCAGACCCTACTCTCCTACAATTACCATAATTAAATGTAGAAGAAAACACAAATAAACAAAGATAAAAAATAAATGAATAATATGCAATTCTCTTGAAATTGCAATATATTGAACCTTTATTTGAACGAGTGCAGACTGGGGACGTTTCCACAGTTGGAGGAAAATGCATTGAACATTTATGTAGGCTCTGCCAGGTTAGGCATTGATCAAAAGAGAGACCCAGATAATAAAAACACTTCTGTCTATGGATTTCTGTCCTCATCAGAAGGAAAAGCCTAGTTTTCAAATTTCCATGGCCTATGCTCATTATAAACGATTTTAGTAAATTTGCCTTAAGCTCAAGACCCCCCATACAAATGTCAAATCGATCTAAATGAAGACCATTTGCAGGTCTCGCCAATAATTTGCATCATCTGTATGCAACAGCACAGGCAGAAATCTTGTCCTAATTCTAAGAAGATCATTCCCTGTCCTTTTTAGGTGGGATTCTAAATCATTGATATAGATGAGTAACAATAGAGGGGTCAGGACACACCCTTGTCTCACCCCTAAGTGTGATGTAATGTTTTATGGAAGTTCCCCATCTTTACCAAAACTAACTTTGATATTGGTGTCCCAATGCATTCTTTGCAGGAGCACAATTAAACCTGGTCAAGTCAAAATCTGAGTAACAGAACAGACTATCCTGCATCAACAAACTAATTCAAGATGGTTGACCTTAGGTCTCTGTGCACCTTGCCACGGCTAACCAGTACTTATGTTTGTTTGCTCTCTCCTTTAAATATGGTAACATTGGCTTACACCCGATTGCCACATTTTAATTTACTTTTAAGTCTCTAGCAAACTGGTACTGTATGTACTCAAGGTCTGTAAATTAAATGCTATAAGTGGACATGCAGTACAGATTCTGCCAATCACTCAAGCAGCCTTTTAGAACATGCCTCAGGTCTGCCATTGTCGCCTGTGTGTGCAGTTTACTTTTAATGTGCTATTTCCAACTGACAACATAAACCTTTTGCCAGGCCTAAACCTTCCTTTTTTGTACTATAAGTCACACCTAGTGTAGGCCCCAAACAGCTCATGGGGTAAGGTTCAGTGTATTTGAAATGTTGGACACATGCATTTATTTTTTGCATGTCCTGGTAGTGCAAACCTCTTAAATTAGTTTTTAGGTTGAGCCTAGACAGTGCTTATGCTGTCTGGAAGATCTGTTGTATGTACTTTGTGGGATCTGGAGATCAGCCCTAGGACTTGTCTGCTTTTGCCTTTGCTTAGGGACATTTTTCTGTTCAACTGCCTCTATTTAACTGTCTTGATAGAAAATGACCAGTAGAGGTCAGTAAAATACCAGAATTGCGTTCTACTTGGGGTCTTTCTATTTTTATTTTTCTGACAATTGCCTCTATTTCACTTTTTTGATAAAAAATGACCAACAGAGGTCGGTAAAATAGCAGAATCACTTTAGCATTCCCTAGGTTCCAGGTCATAGAAACTTGTATTCAACAAGCACCTTTAGAGAATAATATTTTTGTAAATCTTGTATTATCAGTGATACGACCACCAAAGGGGATGATTCTATATTAAAAACAGAGCTTTTGACAATATAATTTCAAGCTGTTAGGCAGTATTTCTCTCCATGTGATCCCATACCTGCTGTGTTCTGCAGTTTGGTGCTTACTTTCCCTCCATGTTAATGAACAGTAGATATTTCAGCACCCAGGCTAATGTTCTGCAGAATTAAATACATATAAAGTCTCAATGGCGAGACCGATTGCATTGCAAATGGTTGTTCAACATTGCTAGGCCTGCCTCTCCTGTAAGATAACATTGGGTGAACTTATTAATTTAATAAGTTATGACTTTCAAATGGGAGCAGGTAGGAAGTTTGAGTTTGGTGTCTTAAGAATTTGTACTTGAATACCCTCTTTAATAGCAAAGACACAAAAATGGCCCTACTGCATACCAGTCATCAGTCATGTATTTAAAAAAAGGCATATTAATCTTAGTTAAAGTATATCAAGTCAAAGTGCTTTATTCGAGTTGTTACTCATAAAAGCATATTATACACAAGAATTTTAAAAACAAATTAAATTTACAATCCAGCACATTGACGCAACACTATAAGTTACATATAAAAAAATTCATTCGGTTAAAAGAAGAATTAAAACATTTGATAAAAATACTTTTCAAGATGAGAAACGCTGGAGTCTAAAAGCAATTATACAAATGCAAAAAATCAATTATCAAGACAGAGAATAGTTGGTTAACTAGCAGTCTCTATCTTGATACATAGTCCTTCATTAATAAAAAGCAGTAATGTCAAATTCATGAGGGCCAATTTGTCACACAGAGAATAGTTATTTAACTAGCAGTCTCTGTCTAAATTGTCGGGCAGAGAATAGTTATTTAACTAGCAGTCTCTGCCTGAGCATCCATGCCCAACCCAGATATTTTGCTGTAGCTATCAGGATCCAAGAAACTTGAGTCGTACAAATAATTCGCATAGCTACAGAACTACTTGATGTCCCAAGGTTCCTGCACATTGGAGCTAACCATACTCGTCTTGGAATAGCATATGATCCGCATGAAAACAGAAAGTGACCCAGAGACTCATCCCCCAACCCACAAGCTGGGCAGGTGCTATTTCCACCTGAACCCCATTTAGCTGTCAATATTTTTATAGGAAGTGCACCAGCTCTCAGTTGGAATAAGAGCTTCCTATCACCTGGTTTGAAGATGATATCCCAATATGGTTCCAAGACTGGATACATTTTGGCCTCAAGAAAATGTGAAGACATGGACCCAAAGCTTGCAACATTTAAAGTTTTAGTAGCAATCCATTCCCCAAAAATATCTTTTAAGACACGCTTAGAAGGGAAAGATGTCCCAGCAGGGTCCTGCCATAAAGAACTCAGCCCTAGCTCAAACAATATAGATTTCAATGATTTAAGCCAGCTTATCTTGTGAAAGCCATCAGCCTTGATCACATCCACAAAACCCGCGGCATAATGTGAGAGCTCAGGAGTGGTCCAGAGTCTGCGCCAATACAAGATCGGGCGTAATCTGGCCAAGTCCTTGATTTGTTTCCTTCCTAGATCGTATCGGAGAGGCAACAACGGAGTACTTTTAGGTGTACCGATAAGAGTTCTTAAAAATTTATTTTCAGAGGCTTGTAGAGATGTAAGATTTTCAAAGCCCCACATTTCAGCGCCGTAAAGTGCAGACCCAATAGCCTTTGCTTCATATACCAATAGGGCTGGTTTAACAGGTTTGGTTAGCGATTTCCTGTGTTCAGAATTAATTGTGCCAGCTATTTGTTTGTGTCGCAAAATAGCAATATTTATATGCTGGCTCCACCTGTGGTCATCAGTTATTTGGATACCTAGGTATGTGAATGATTTAACTAAATCTAAAGGCCCACCACTCATCATAATTTTGGACTTAAAGCTACGCTGCGGCTTGAAGCTCATTAGTTTAGTTTTCGTAGTATTCACCTCCAGTCCATGTTCCCCACAAAAGTTCTCAAAAATTGTCAGAGCACGCTGTAGTCCACTAGGGGTTTTTGATAAAATTAGCGTGTCATCCGCAAACATTAATATGGGGATTTTTAGTCCTGCAAGAGAAGGAGCATCAACATTCGCAGTTACCAATCGAGAAACTACCCCGTTTATGAACAATGTAAATAGTGTAGGAGCCATTGAGCACCCTTGTCTGACCCCTTTTTCAACACGGAAATCAGGAGTGACCATCCCGTGACCGCCCCACTGAATTTTTGCATAGTTAGACTCGTGGAGGCGCAATATCAGGGTTAGTAACTCATCGGAAACCCCCAAGCTATGCAAGACCTGCCACAGTTTTGCACGTGGGACCAGGTCGAATGCAGCCCGCAAGTCGACAAATGCCGCGTACAGGCTACACCCCCCCAGAACCACGGTTTTCCACTGTAATAATTGGAAGCGGAACACTTGATCGATCGTGCTTGTTGCCCTTCTAAAACCTGCTTGGAATGGAGATAGAATATTAAAATCCTCAGCCCAGTCGAGAAGCCTATTGACCACCACGCGACCCACGATTTTTTGCACAGTGTCAATAAGGCTAATAGGCCTATAGTTACAGGGCTGAGCTCGGTCCCCCTTCTTATACACGGGGATAATAACTGCACCCCTCCATGAATCAGGGACATCTGCTCCTTGAGCAATTGAGTTTATAAGCAAATGTATATATTTGCACCAGCGTTCACTATCATTTAGGAATATATCAGCGGGTACTCCATCTTGTCCTGGAGCTCGCCCGCGTTTTACTGCACAGATAGCAGACATAATCTCTTTGTAGTTAAAATTGTCATCTTCAAAAAACTTCATAGCCGTACTGACGTCAACTGAGACCCGGGTATTAAGAGTGTATTGCAAACTAAAGAATTTAACCCATGCCTCCTGTGAGACGTTATTACTTGGTGACTCTTCAGCTCTCTCAGAACCCCATTTTACAATATTCCAGAATACTCTGGAATCCTTCCTGTCACTGGCCATTTTCAGTTTGCACCAGTGTTGCTCGTCCCAATCCTTCTTAGCTTTAACAATGCATACTTTATATTCTTTCCTGGCTAGAGAAACAGACACACAGTCTCGCTTCTTGATTGCCCGGCCAAGGTCGAGTCTTGCCTTCCTACAATCAGAGTTATACCATCTAGCATCTTTTCTGGTAATAACCCCCTTATGTTTATCAGGTCTTAGAAAGTGCGCCTTGATCTTACCAAAGAGGGTGTCATGTATTTTGACCACTTCACCCAGGTCCTTAGGAGAGGCATTAGCCAGTTCCATAGCTAGAATGGCTTGATCAGTTTCACTGTTAATAAAATCAATAGCCTGCTGATTTCTCGCTACAGTGTCCCAACGTAGCCTACGCATATTGTTCTCGGGGATAATGGGCGGAGGGACGAATTCATTCATGCAGCTAAAGTTTGATTCAGCAGGCCACCATTTGTGAGTCACACTTAGGGGGTTATGGTCACTCTCAGATCTTATGATGACTTCCATATCACAAAGGGCAGGCCACAGATGCAAACTGCAGATCACATAGTCAATTCGACTTTTGTGCCTCCCATTGTCGAAAGTTGGTGAACCAATTCTGTCCCCAGCTGTTCTCCCGTTCATAGCTCTCAAACCTTTTTCAAGACACAGTGCATTAATAGCTATAATGTCCTCTGTCCAACGGGAGACTGGTTTCAGTTGTAGTTCAGGGATGCCCCAGAAGGAATCCTCATCAGCACCAGTGAAAGCCTCTCCCACAACCAATGGCTCAAACGTCCTATTAAGGTCTCCTGCTATAACGATGTTATTTTTAATGGAGTGCTCCTCGATGAGGTCGGCCAAGGTTAATAATGTTTCAGATCGACCTTTGGAACTCCTAATATAAATATTGTAAATATCAAGTGACCCTGTTCTGTCATTAGAAATCCTAATAAGCTGGATATCATTGTGTCCAGTAGCTATATTTTTAACTGAGAAATTTAGTGCTTGTCGAATCCAGATAGTAAGCCCCCCCATAGGTCTACCTTTCGGACCCTTGACAGCTGCCACATAAAAATTCAAATAGCTTAATACAAAGACAGGATCGCAAGCCCAAGTCTCCTGGAATATACAAATATCAAATTGGGTAACAAAGCCAAGCCAGTCCCCACAATCGAGCTTGGATGTCAGACCAGCTATATTTCAGCAGAGTAGGTTAGCAACTCCAGACAAGCGACCCTGGCGTAATCCAGGAAAAGAGTTTAGTACACAAGCCTCACCCTCTGGTTGGACAACCAAGTTATTCAACAAATCATTAGTAAGGCAATTAACATTCTGGGTAGATAAGCTATCCGAATTTTGATCCCCATTAGCTAGTGGTACTTGATTTAGATTTATAGAGAGTCAATCACAGTCATCAAGATTGGAAAGGGCTGAAAATCTATTCTCTAGATTTAAACCCCTCTCTGGTTGCTTCACTTCCCTCCGCCCTTTTGTTGGGACAACGTTCCACTTAGTTTTTAGCATTGTTTTATTAGAGACCCTCCCACTACACTGATAGAAAAAGTCTAAAGTGAGTGGAATGATTTCAGTCGATCTCCGCTGCGGAGGTAGAAGGTTGGGTAGAATATTGGCCAAAACCTCTGGGTCAGAAAAATGTAGGATGACGCAGTCACCCAGAAATTTCTTTGTACTATTACCTATCCACCTCACCCTTCTAGCCTTTACTATTTCGTCAGCCAATTGGTGCCTACCCCTAGGAGTTATTACCATGTTATTTGTTAGCCAATAAAGTGCTTTAGACAATAGGGATGAGGTAGATTCTTCCTGACCAGGCTGCAAAAGAGGAACATTGGCTAAAACCAAGACCAATGGAGAGGCCTCAACTATCAACTCTACCGAGCCATTTACAGATTCTGGGGCGGAGGATGTATCTGAAGGAACGTTTTTGTTCTCTGCACTATCTATAATGGATATCAAGGGAGCCACCGAAGGAACTGGTAGTGAGGAAGCCCCACCACCCACCAAAGAAGAAGAGGCCTTACTGGACTCCACCCTGCTAGAAACAGCTTCTGGTAGTTTGCCTACTTCAGATAAGGTTTGATTCAGTAAACCCCCAAGGCGATTCACTTCCTTAGTGAGTTTATCAATTCTGCCTAACAGCGGATTAACAATGTCCTCTATCTTAGTGTCTATCATACTCAGTAAGTTCTTAAATTGACCACTAGTAAGAGACATAGAAACGTCATCCAGAGTGACTTCTTTTTCCCTTGCGGATTTGCTAGGGGGCGATGCAATCTTTTTGCGGCTTGATCTGAGCCCAAATCGTTTCGGCTGTGGCTGTGGCTTTTTAGCCCCTCTGGTGGATCGTGGAGCAGGCACCGGAGTGGGGGCTTTGTCCTCGGGTAATTGTTGATCAGTGTCCATCTCACTCTCGCTGTCTAACTCAATCAGAGCCGACCGGTTCATTACAGCGATATCAGCTTGGTCAGATTCATTTACAGGTGGACAGTAGGAGGTAGGTTGCTCCGTGGACTCGGCACAGGCTGAAGCCGGCGAAGTTGGTGAACTCAGGGCAGACGGTGAACTCCGGCCAAGCGAAGTTCTCCTGTCACTATTGATTTTGGCAACTACCTGAAAGATATAGTTGTCCATAGTGTTTTTTGCAGGGGATAACTTTTTGCCGGGCATATTTCACTAACAGACAATGCTTTTCAAAAGTACGGGGTAAACAGGTGCTCCAAGAGACAATAATTCAATAAATAACCCCCAGCTATAACACAGGCTCACCTCCTTAAATCAGGTTTTCTAGCAGAGTAACGGGCCCAACCCAACCTTGTCCAGCCTCGGACGGCCTCAGACGGCCCGCCCTTTGTCCGGGCTTCGTCCGGGCGTCCTGCTCGCGTCCCGCGATGCGGAGGGAGCAGCGTTTTTCTAGCGCCTCAGGGCGCGATGACCCCGCTGGAGTGGATCCGGGTCGCTGGGCAGGCTGGGAGTTGTAGTCTCCCTCCGCTCGGCGGCCGCTAAGGTAACAACAGCGGCGGCGGGAGGGAGACCGGCACAGCAAAGCAGGGAGAGAGGTCGAGTCAGGGCGACCAGCAGCGATGAAGTCTCCTCTTGAAGAACAGAACACCCGCTCTGCCGAGGGAGCAGCGTTTTTCTAGCGCCTCAGGGCGCGATGACCCCGCTGGAGTGGATCCGGGTCGCTGGGCAGGCTGGGAGTTGTAGTCTCCCTCCGCTCGGCGGCCGCTAAGGTAACAACAGCGGCGGCGGGAGGGAGACCGGCACAGCAAAGCAGGGAGAGAGGTCGAGTCAGGGCGACCAGCAGCGATGAAGTCTCCTCTTGAAGAACAGTATATCATTTTATGACTGAATCAATTAATCATCATATATAAAGTGAAAACCTGTAGTACAAAAACATTATATACAGTAATATATACAAACAGCAGTACATCAAAATAGTAATACAGGTGCCAT
The DNA here is from genome assembly GCF_964263255.1 of Lissotriton vulgaris. NCBI lineage: Eukaryota > Metazoa > Chordata > Amphibia > Caudata > Salamandridae > Lissotriton > Lissotriton vulgaris. The sequence goes on from NC_141700.1 coordinate 435,347,719, forward strand.
CACGTGATCCAGAGAAATTAATAGTATGCCATGTAAGACTGCATCAAAGTAGTTGTTGGAACAGTCCTGTACTGAGTATAAATTGAAATACCAGCCCTTTAGTTGCTTCTGGTGTAAGTGGTGTGATTTACTCATTGAATAGGGAATTTTGCAGAGCCTTGATATGGGAATGATATACTTTGGAGGTGAGTACCTGCGAAAATTATTTGTTTCCAGCACTCAGTCCTAATGATGGTCTTGCAGACCTTTTGGGCCACCTGAGACCATAATGTTGACAGTCTATCCTCCTTAACCACATTGGTTATACTTTGTGGTGCTCCAGTCCTTGCCGATCTTGGGACTATGTATTTATTATCCTACATTGGTAAGAGGATTTTGTGTTTCCCTAGATCCCGCAATGAATACATACTATTACTTTCTAGGGATCGTGTGGAAGCGCTAGTGTTATATTCTTATGTACTGCTGTACATATATTGCTTTATATATTGTGTTTATCCTACAAGTTTTCACAAACATATATTGCTTTATATATTGTGTTTATCCTACAAGTTTTCACAATGAATATGATGATATATTGATTTAGTCATTTAATAATATTATTTTGCTGACAACAATACACAAGTGTTAGGATACATGAGTGATTGTTTGATGGCTTGCAGTGGCATGCAGTGGCATAATTTTTATGACCAATTACCTATTGAATGATGTATGAACAATTCCTCGGGGAACATTTGTGTATGCAGGCTACAGTGCCAAGTTCCTTGGGGGAAGATTGGGTTGCCCTGTTGTATAAGCATACTTTTAGAGAGTTGGTATTTTTTTTGTCCCAATCATTTGGTGCCTACAGACTGTATCCTGGGCTAAATGACTAGGTGTTGCTGGCAGTTGGTCTTTGTGTATTGCTCCCAGACAATAAGACAAAGGGGAATAGATGTTGGCAGAATGAACCCTCTCTGACTTGATGAGGAGAGGAGCTATCACCTACCTCACTTTGACACTAGTCTTTTGACAAGCTGGGGTCAGGACAGGGAGACAGAACATTCCAAACACCTCTGGGAGTGGAAACCCCAAGACATTTCTCCTACATCAAAGAGGGCATCAAGTATAAATAATAGACCCACAGACCCAACTCTTCAGTACACCTCTGGACCTATGGAAGATTCAGAAGGACTACTACTCTGCTGCCTGAGTGAAAGGACTGACCACCAGAGTGATTCCAAGGGCTAGTTGGCTGGCCTCCTGATTAGAGCCTTAAGGGACACAAAAGCTTCAACCTCCCTGAACCCAGTACCGGGACTCTTTCTGCTGTGAGTCTTACCCCCATGAGGTACCCACCCAGCTCTGGACTCTTAGACGTGGGCCTGAAGGTGCTCTGCCAGCCCACCTGTGCTCCTGTGGGCAGAGCCAATGCAGTGCGATGCATCTCCTTGCAGCTCTGCTTTTAAAATGCTCCAGCACAACACTCTCCAAAGCCAGACCTCACATTGTAGCTTGCAGTCTCCTCAGAACCACTGCTGTGAGATGCATCTTTGACACAAGCCTTTGCATTATTTGTTAATGGCATCTTCGATGACAATTCAGGACTCAAAATCGCAGCCCTGCAGATTCCCAGGAACTGAGAGTGCATGATGAATCTGTGCCTGAGGACTTCTAATCACAAGCCCTTCATCAATAGTATCCTTAGCGATGACACAGAACCGTGTACCATAGCCCTACAGCTTCCTCAGAACTGCTGCTGCAAAACACATCCTCTACATGGGTACTAGCAAGGTTCCACTACCAAGAATTAGAGTACTATGTTCAGTGGGCCATACATGGTCCCTGTACCCTGCCCTTTCTTCATCGGGTCAGCCTGAGCTTGTGACTTTGTACTGGTCCTACATGATCAGATAACCACAGTTGGCACTTTTTGGTTGTAGGCACTGCTTTTACTAACAACTTTGAAATTACATATCTCCACTCCTACTGATTTTGGTTGTTTTCGATCTCAAATAATTGATTACATTTTACTTTAGATTTCTAAATTGGTTTCAGATTTTTCTTGTGTTGTGTAGTCACTTCATTACTGTTTGAAATGATGCATAAATACTTTACGCATTGCCTCTAAGTTAAGCGTGACTGTTTTGTGCTATGCTACCAGAGGTTTAAGCACAGGTTAATTTGGACTTTGCTTGTGACTTCACACTGACAGCAATTGTGGTTGCTGCTTGAGTAGGCCTCCTCCCTTATCAACCAGTAACCCAATTCCCAACAATTCTCATCAGGACAGGAATCACACCCATCAATGGCATCCATAAAACCTTCAACACGATCAGGGTTCTGTTCAGATCTGTTCCCAGTATAAATTTTAGTTCCTTCAGTATGTTCCAACACTTTCACCTTTGGTTCCCTAACACTAACAGGTTCAGACGCAACAAGCAACCAATCACTGATCTTACTCAGCACAGCAAAAGGCCTTTCCATAATCTTGCTTTTATACATTGAAATAGGATTCAAATGCCATACAATCACTTAAGCAAGCTCAATTCTACAAGCAATTCAACATCTGTTGTGGTTCTGACAAAATGAACTCTTCCTTTTGGGAAATTTGCCAGCTTTCTTAACACTGGTCCATTCACCTTCTGACAGAGAAACCTTAGTGCCACTATGTTTAAAATCATGATGTTTGTTATAGACCTCTTGGGCGTTCTACCTTTCTGGCCTCACTCATTCATTCCATGTTGTTCTTATTATGGGGTTTCCTGCTTACGATTAGTTCAAAAGGAATTACACCAGTTACTGGGTGCATCTATCTAAAAGCTCATAGCATCCTCATCACATTTACATTAAATGAATAGGGCCCTTGGTTGCCCTGTTGAATATTTCTATGACACTGATACCAGCAGGATGATGTACAGAGGTATTGCGGTGTGCAATTACCTCTTTAGGTAATCTTCCACAATGACTGAGTTAAACTTTGTCCCATTGTCGCTAATTCTCTTCGGAAACCTTCCTCACAAAAACTCCAACCAACAACTTTACTAATGCATTAGCATCACCAACTATTTCCAGATGAGCCCACTCACAGAAATTATCACCTATGACAATTAAGTACTTGTACATTCCTTCATTAAACAACATTGAGCCCATAATATCCACTCCATTGATTTCCCACGCCATCGAAGGACACTCAATTTAACACCAAGTTGGCTGGAAAGTACACAAAGTCTTATCTGCAGTCCCGCATTTTGTACATTCTCCGGCATGCATCTCCATGCCAATATCTATGCCTGGCCACCAAAACAATCCTTTTACTCTTTTTTTTGTCCTAACTAGTCAAGATGTCCCTCATGGAACAAATGAAGTGCATTCTCCCTCAATATTTTAGGGCCCTTTCTCTCCCCGCCACTCACAAACTCCACTCTGCTCAGTACTCACCCCCTAGAACTCTACTCACAATTTTGTAGCCATCCTTCTTTCAAAAACGGTTTTATCTCAACCAGTTCACTGTCATACTCAAAAGCAGTTTTCACTCTTCCCTGTTAATGCCACATTTTGATTTAGCATCAATGCTTGCCACTAAATAATCTTCTTAATCATTCACCAGAAAGTTTTTTAACGGAAAAACAAGCTACTGAGGCAATCATCAGCCCTGTTCTTGAAACAAGAAACATTTGATATCCTATCAGACTATTTCTGCAATCTATTGAACCTAATAGAAATGCAACCCAATGCTCTTTGCAAGCCAGTAGCAGTGAGTACCTTGGTGAGAGGCTTCTGATCAGTTCTGAGAATTCATTTATTTCCCAATAAAAAGGTCTGAAGTCCTCCATATCCCACATACATGCCAAAGTCGCTCGCTCCATCAAATATTTTTTCTCAGTGGGTTACAAACTCCAAGAAGCAATAGCTATCACAACCTCCTTCCCATTGTTTTCCACTTGAATGAGAACATCATCTAGGCCTTTACCACTAGCTTCAGTTGTGATTAAACTCTGTAAATTGGGAATGTAGCCCCACAAGGGGGATGTACCACTTATGTCATCCATATTTTTTTCAAAGTTATTTTTACGATCAACAGACAAACAGAATTCAGACATACTTTTCATAAGCTGTCCAGGCACATGTGCTTTCTTCACAAAAGTCTGTATACATTTGTAATAGTACTCAGCTGAACCCCTGAAAGAGGAGCATACTTCCTCCTTGTTAACTAAACTGGTAGCATTCTTCACAGCCTCAATTAATTCTGTTTTTGGTTTTATAACATGGTTATAAATTTCATGCCATAGATTTCTGACAGAATGACAAGCAAATGTGCACTTCTGGAACTCAGCAGTAAGTCCTTGCTCCTTTAAAATGCCAAAAACTTTCCTCAGCCAGGAATCCTGCTCATGCATGTCCTTCAGAATTTGATGTATAAGTCTCTGAAAGACTGCATACACGGACACCACTCCACAAGGCATCTTCACAAACTGGAAGCACCACATGGGAGTGATGAAAACTCAGTCCTACACAAACTAGCCTAGTCTCGCACAAGGGTACATAACTTCCCTTCGAGTCCAGTCTAGATCTCTTTTAATTGGAGCGAGTGACCCCTAGAATAAACCTGATCTTGGCACCCTTAGCCCCATTTTAACTCACTGCAACGTCTACACCGCCTTGGCCCCATACCCGCACTTCACCCATACGCCAGTTGGATAGAAGATCTCTGCCAAAAGCCCCTCTTAGAGGTGTTGCCCGTTGGGTATTGCACCGCCGACCCAACAAGGAGCACTGCCGATGATGAAGCATGACACCTGCAAGGATGTGTGAGGCCATTACATCCAACATATTGGATACCCATCTGTAGGTTTCCTTTTGGTTCCTACGATATCCAAACAACTGAACGGACCCAACACTCTCTTTTATTAGGAACAGCCTGATACCATTTTTGATACTGTTACTTTGGGCGCACACTGCGGCTGGACCTACCATTCCCCTCTGTGAGTGGTGATTTCGCCTTCTCCTGTAGAACAGGACTCCTTCTCCCTCTTTTTTGTAAACAGTGATGAAAACTGTCATAATTTTAGTTTTCTGATATAGCAGCACCAGAAGGTAAGCTGAGGATAAGTCAATGGTTTCAAACCATTGCTGCACTTTGTCTTCTATAAAAGTTCATTGTCAGCAAAGGAAATCTGTGCACTAATATATTCTTGTTTATGTCAATCAAAACAATACAGAGTGTAACCTTTCAGTTTGCCTTGCATGCCACTGCCAAAGGATAGATTCAATCTCAAGATAGATTCTACTTGTTCAAATACACTAAAATTGCACAGCTTAATAAATTCTTGCTCAACTTGTTTACGAGTTTATAAACTAAATATTTTCCTCAATCATTTTATACTCAAAATGATCTAGGCTTCAGATTTACCTGAACGTACTGCAAAATACTCACTCTTCCAGATTTTTTCAGCACCTAGACTTTTATTTACCACCAAAACTTGCTCATTACTGTGATGGAGCAGGGTTTCGCGAAACTGAAACCTGCTCGAATTGAGTACCCCCATAATACATACTAACATTAAGTAGATGTAGAAAAAGTAATAAACAAATGCTTTGCGAATGCCTGAATTAACACGTAATTACATAGTAATGTGATAACTTTTGTGCTTTAGAAGAAACAAAGGAATTGCACAAATAGGCCGCAAAGTGATTCAGTATTTGCATGCCGCATTTCTGCTTTAAAAGTAATGATTAATGCCGCTTTTTGCATTAGGCTTATGCTAGGTAACATTAATGGGAAGTAGTGAATGGGGGAGGTAAAAACTGATGGTTTCGTTATCACATAATTAATAAAAGTTCATTTCTATTTAATTTAGAATGCTGGAGGAAGATGCCAATGTATTTTAACTTAGCTATGGTGGGAGGGGTGAGTTCATTCTACCAAGAAGAGAAAAGATGTGCTGTGTACCACAGATGACATAAAGGAGTGAAGGCCAGTGTGTCAGTCACCTGCTACACTTGATGGTGGGACCAGAGATGTCTTCTGCGAATGACTTTGATTCACAAATAAAGAAATATACAATTTGTAACTGTGGGAACATGTGAATAAGCTGAGATTCAGACCATGGGAATGGTTGTACCCAATTAAGTTGTTGAATAAAAGGTGCAATCATGGGGGTGCGACAACGCCATCTCCCCAGCCCACCAATCCTTGTGCGAGTTAGAGGGTAAAATGCAATATTTGAGGGATGGACATGTCAAGTTAGACTATAATTAGGGTGCTTTTAAAGGGTGTATCTAGTAGCTTAGACTGACAGGAGAGAAGAAGGGAGATGCATCGCTGTCCGCCGGTTTGCAGAGAGGCCTAGCTGTCCCTATCCTGTCCTATTCCTGACTTTGTATCTTGTGTTTCATGATTACCTCTGGGGGAGCCTTCATCATCTCCTGGGTCCAGGAGGTGGTTTTTCATACAGACCGTTAGGTTTGTATTTAGTCTAAATCGTTCTCTGAATGTCATCATTAATGTACTTGTCTCTGAATCTTTTGTCTCTCCACCTATCCACTCCATCAAGAATATATTGATATGCATTATTTTAGATGAACTTATTGTCTCTTCATCTATCCCTCCATTAGGTATTCTATTGTTTGGCATAATCCTTTTCTGAATCTTTTGTTTCTCACTCTATCCACTCCTTCATTGCATAATATCATTGCATAATGAATCTGTATAAAATTCATTATTTTTCCTGTAATGAGGTTCGAAGTTTGTAATTGTGACCTGATGCAGATGAGCATTTATTTTTCAAATTGAGATAAAAATTCATCTATTAATCTTACAGAGAGTCTGTGATTAATTTTGACCAATGGTTGGTGAGTTAGTATTTATCATTACCATCAACTAGTCAACTAATTGGTCCATCGATCAAATAGAAGAAGAGTTGATATCAAGATTAGTTATTTTGCGGATGTCCTTTAAGAGATCTATAAAAGAAATATGTGCTAAACTAAACAAATTGACCCCAGTGCATCAGGAATACTGGGTGAATGTAGATGGGCCATTGCAGTGATTTTGTTGAGTATCGATCCCTGATCAATTATTAGTATTGATGCTGGATCAGTTTCTTGGTAGCAGAGGAGGGTTTAATTATTGATTAGTTTGGTAATGATTAATGATTATATGTTCTTAACATTTACCTGAACGTACAGCAAAATACTCACTCTTCCACATTTTTTCAGCATCTAAACTTTCATTTACCACCAAAACTTGCTCACAACTGTTTGGGTCAAGAACCATATCAAATTACCTCTGATCAACCCAAATATTCCAATCATCTTCATCACACCAACATTCCACTCAGAACTCTCACACTGGCTGAGCAGCTAGGAGCCAGGTAACATAGGCAAAATATTAATACATAGGCAGGATATAACAGTATTAGGCCATCATTCACATGTAACATGAGCTTTCACTGAGATATTCATCACTCTCTGAAATTACAAGTTTCTGTTCTTCTTTCACACACTTAATGCTTGGATGAAAACTGATCTTCTTTACTATTTTATTACACATCCTTACAAAATGCCCCATTAAACTATATCCTGAATATCTCTGATTCCTGGCAGGACAATTCTTGCTGTTAGCTAAATGATCAGGACTTTCACATCTGAAATAATCAGCAGTGGCACTTTCAATTTTAGCTCTACTAAACATTTTTTTTAAACCATCATCTCTATTGCTTATCACCTTGGACTTCCCTTTAGCCTTAACTCTTCCAACAACCTCAACAGTTTTGCCAGACTCAACCTTAGCCTTAGAATATCTTCCAGAAATGTCTGCAATCCTGACAGTAGCCAGAAGATCCTTCAGTCCACCTCGGCTTCTTGGAAAATTTCAGGGTGATCCTTGAAGCGGGAATCAAGAAAAGTAGGGTCCCAAAACGTGCTCTCTTCATGCAATTTCCCATAGGAACTTTAGACACAGCTAAAGCCAAACCGGTTGAAAGGAATCACACTAAATATTGCTGAAAGCCAGATTTTCCCCTTGAAATTGTGCTTTTTTGTGATTCTTTTTTGAGAAATTAAGGCTCAGATTTTGTTGAATTTTAAGTCTGCAGTATCTTTGTGATGGTTTCATTGAATAGCCTGGGCCACAAGCTGAAAACACACAGTTTCATTTACTGGCCACAACATGAAGAGAAAGTTGTTGCTGCCATTTCAGGAGCTCGTGATTTAAAGAGCAAAACAAAAAAATGATGTGGTAGGGGTCCCAGAGTGACCACCGCTGGGGTAAAATTAGAAAGAAAATTTTTTCTTGGTGCAGTGGCACTGCGGTACTACTGCGAGTTTAATGCAGCCCTGTGTAATTTTTAAGAAGTAACGTGGTAAAGCCATGCTACAAAACATAAGGGGGATTTGCAACATCATGGGATTGGCCAGCAACAGGGTGCTGGCCACCCACAGAGAGTTTGATGCAGGGCCTGGCAACGGGCAAGGCCCTACAGTCAATATCACACCATCCACACTGGAAACCTTGCACTTCAAGACACGTGCCGCCACAGAGGGTTGGGTGCAGGGCATGATTATTTACATTAAGGTATAGTAAAAAATTATTACTTCACGTTAAAAAAAACTAAAAATTCACTGAAAAATCAAAAGGTCAAGGTGATATTATGGTTAGGTGAAAATGCCTTTTAAAATTTAACATTTTAAGCAAAGTAAACACTGAAATTCACAAGTTATAGTTAATTAAAGTAACAATAACGCGTACCCTCACCATGCACTGCTTCTGACCTCATGTATTACATCACTCATGACATATTCGTTGACTCCATTGATAACGTCAATACAACACCTACAATGACATAATTGATGACAGCACTTTGCATGGCGGTGTTGCGTATATTAATAACCCTGGGCGAAGCACTACGCTACGCTCGCGTAGTTTGCGCAACTTCGCACCACGTGAGCTGCATGTAGCACAGTGCGAACATGCGTAGTGCAGTGTAGCATAGTGCAGCGGTCATTTTTTGCTTGTTCGCGGTCCTCAACGTCATGTTCGCGACCGCGAGCAAGCAAAATTACATCCCGCGAGATTCTCAACGCGGGGAGGTCAGGTTTCTCATTGCGAGTGGTTGCGCATGCTCGCGACCGCTCGTGATGAGAAACTACCAGTTTGCGTTGAGAAAGCTGCAGCTCGAGTAAAAATCTACTCGAGCAGCAGAAAACTACAGCTCGCACTGTGCAAGATGCCGTTTTCATTGATTGCACAGTGCCGGATGCTTGTCCGCACTGTGCAATCATATAAAATGCATCTTGCACAGTGCGAACATGCTACTACGCAGCTCGCGTAGTGCTACGTGAAGTTCGCGTAGTGCGAAGTGCACTTCGCGTAGCTTCCCGTAGCGCTACTTCGCGAACTTCGCCCACCCCTATATATTATACAGCTATAAATATTTAATGAGAAAGATCCTACCTTAACTCCAGCATATGCTCCCTCAAATTATCCATGTGTTATGTTGCTTAATACACCTGTTCTGATTTTGTTAAAAATAAAACACATAAAAAATGTCAATGTATTCTTTATTATATTTTGTAGTGTGCTTTGTTTTCCCCTTTACTTTACCTTTGTTTGGTTTTGTCCGTGCATCACACACACATAGAAAATGGGTGAGGTTAACGTTTGATTGTCATTGAGCATTATTCACAATGCCAACCTCCGGACAAGAGATTAAATAAAGCTATTGCTTACACTTACCTGCTTTGTGTTTGCTTTGTGTTTGCTGATTCTTTGTTGCAACACAGATTTTGGGGATGAGAATGGAATCCAGTGTGGAGCAAGCTGGGAGTTCCTTAGCAAGTAGGCTGCCATCAAGGAGGTTGAGCTTCAGTTTATGGATGATGTTGTCACCGGCTAATCCCACCCAGATGTGGAGGCAATCGGTAACAGCTCACTGCACACTGCATAAAGACTGGCACACCTTCTGAGGTAGTGGGTTCTCGAGGTTTATGGGAAATGAAAGACTCCTTAGTCAGCGCTTGGATATGAGAGAACTGGCATTTCAAGCATAATAATAATAATATATATATGTATATATGCATAATCACTGAAAAAAACAACGGTTACAGGGGCGATATAATTAGAATCAGATTTCACCCTTACAAAAAACAATAACATTCAGCAGTTAAAGTTACCTAGGCTAACTATAACCTATGCCCATTCAATGCACTGCTTAGGACTTAACAGATTACATCACTCATGAAAAAAAGTAGGGGAGCACACTGGAACAGGTACGCTTGTCAGCTCACCTTGTGACAGTCCTCCCGTCCAGTTTGACCGCGGTCCACTACCCTTTGCTACCTGCTTATTTTCTGCTAATTTTTTGCCTGTTCTCTGCTCGCTCCTGCCCTCTATTTTGCCTCTTTCTTCTTGTTCTGCCCATTATTTTGCCTCTTTCTGTTCGGTCGTGATCTTTATGCTGCCAATTGCTGCTCGTTTCTGGCCTCTATTTCGCCTCTTGCTGCTCCTCTCTGACCTTTATTCTACCTCTTTCTGATCCCTTCTGACCTTTATCTGCCTTGTTCTTCTCTTTTTAAATCCTTTATTTTGCTTCTTTATACTTGATGCTGACCTTTATTCTGCCTCTTGCTGCTCATTTCCGACCTGTATTCTGTCTCTTTCATCTCATTTCTGGCCTTTACTTTGACTCTTTCTGCTTTCATTTTCCCCAGGAGTGTGCGGAAAGCCTTAAGGCCACAACGGTCCCAGCCGGCTCCCCACATCCTGCCTGAGTTGGCATTGCTCTCACAGACAGGTAGCTGCAAAAAAATGCAGCTCCATGTCTGTGAGAGCAATAATTTTGGTTGTTTCCCTGCCCACTTCACAGCGGACAGGAAAACAAAATAAATCTTTGCTCTCAGCAAGTGAAACAGTTTCACCTTGCTTGCTGAAAGTGCAGTTTGTAATTGCTCTGACTTAGCATGCAAATCCCCTGCCAAGTCAGAGCTATGTCCCCGGGGCTGGGCACCCTGGGACAAAGCAGGAGCTGGGATTGGGGGGTGGCAGTGCAAGGGCAAGTATTGGCTCAATGAGGGGGCTATGCGGCCCCCCTCCATTGGTCTGCACAGGCCGGCCCCAGGGAGGTGGTGGTCCCCAGGGCAATATATGGCCCAGGAGGGGGGGGGAACGCAGCGCCTCTCTCACTTCAATTTATTTCATAGACCCCATGGAGGTGGTGGCCCCTGAGTCTCTTGGGGTCTATGTGCCCACCTCTAATTGTTTTTATTTTGACCCGGGAGATGATTGTCCCGGGGGCATCAAAAAGCCCCAAGAGGGGGGTGCTGGGTGGACCCTCCTTTTTAAAATAAAGCCCCGGTGGTGGTCCTAATAAGATCCCAGGAGGGAGTCCCCATCCGCCCCCTCCTTTTCTGTTTTTTAAATCCACAATGTTTTTAATCTGCAGCAGGGTCCCTGTGGGACCCCGCCACCAAACCTAGAGGGTCAGAGAAAACCTAAGCGGCTCCCTTTTCCTTATTTTAAATGTTTTTTGTGAGACTCAGCTGAAGCTGAGTCCCAAGATGGTAGCCAACACTTCCTGGTTAAAGTGTTGACAGACAATCAGATTTGAGAACAGGGACTGCCAGATCCGTGGAGGATCAGCGCCCCAGATATACAAAATTGGATTTTGCTTAATAACTCTAAACCTACCAGACTTACACCAAATTACCCAAAGGCACTACCCTGGGCATAGATCTAGCTTTCTGTAAAATTTGGTGTAATTCCGTTTAGGTATTCGTCTTCAAAATCCCTTTGGGAATAGAAATGGGGAAAATGCATATATATATATATATATATATATATGAACGAAAATTCGTCACCAGCCAAGGCAGACGCCTCAGCCCAACACTCCAGCGCTGACGAAAGAACGGACCCAGATTTTCAGTGCTTAAACCTTCGTGTTTATTTCAGCAAGCCTGCCGCCGCCATAATATATATATATATATTACCTACTGGCGGTCGCCAGTAGGTATATATAGTTAGGATTTTTTCCCTATGGGATTTCTGAAAATTCTATGTCTAATAACTTTGGCGTTTGTGGACGGAATCGGCTGAAATTTTCAGGAAAATGGCACATTTTGTTTCTGAGTAGCTCCTGGAAATTTGGGGGGGTTCGTCAAGGGGGGGCCGAGAAAAAAGGGGGGTCCCAAAACGTGTTTTTCCCATGTTAATTTCCATAGGGCGGTTGGACTCACTTTTAGCCCGAATGGCTGAATGGATTTCCACGAAACTTGGCAAAATTGTAGGGACTGTTAGCCCGATGTGCCTTTGCTAGGTCTCAATATATGTGCTTCAGTGGATTTTGAGAAATTAACGTTTAAATCAAGATATATATCTGTAACAGCGGTCCGGGCAGCGATCCGGTTCGCGTACTTTTCGCGTAACGGAACTTTGCGCACGGAAAGCTGATTGGCTCTTCGGTGTCTGTCAACATTCTAAACAGTCCGGTGCAGCCGCCATCTTGTCTCTCGGTAGGATCGAGAGACAAGAGGAGGCCAAAACAAAGGGGGAAATTTCCATAAGGGGGCATAGTAGATCCTCCCTGACCCCCTAGGTTTTATGTGGAGGTTTTAAAAGGGCCCAGCAGGGTCAAATTTTTTTTTTTTTTTTTGCGCGATGAAAGCCTAGTACGCGAACCGGAAAGCGTTCTGGGCAGCGTACTATAAGGATAATAGAATGATACACTTTTCAAAGACTGTATGTTAATTGTTTGTTGTTTTTGTTGTTTTTTTTTGTTTTCTTTATTTTTAAAGTTTTTTTTTATTTTGATTGTTTTTCATAATTTATTAAACTTTCTAACATTTCAGTGTCTGAAATGTCATTATTTTCTTGAAATATTGTTTGCAATCTGTGAGGTTGTAAAATGTCCTCATTTGCAAGAAGGGCATCTACTGCTTGGACACATTGCAGCAGTTCATTATCCAAGCTTTCATCCATAAATTCCATGTCAATTTGTTCAATCAATTCCTGGCTGCTCTCTTGCAGGTCCATTTCAAAAGAAACTTGGTTTTCGCCTTCCATTTTGCCTGAAATTTGGATTAAAAAAATATATATTAGTAGAGATAGGGCACTGTTGGGATTAATTTTAGATAGGCAGTTTTTATCAGTGAATTTAACTTTTGGCAGTGTATAGTATCAGAGTGGAAATAGGACTATAAAAAAGTGTATGTGATTTAACCAAGACAAGCCTAACTCCATTCATAACTATAACAGAGAAGTCTATCTAAATACATTACTACTACAGAGGGATAGTGTATATCTAGCAGAAAAAGTCTACTATATTAAGTTATAGTGCTCAATATATTTCATTTTTAAAAATTATAACTTACCTTCACAAAGAAGTTGAAGTTTTTGGAAGCTATTGAAATGTGATGTACAACAAGAAGTAGTAGTCAAAATGGCTGTGTTTTCTTCTCTTCCTTTATATATATTCAAGTATATAACCAATCAAATGTCAGGTAATAAAAGTAGAAAATGAAAGTAACATTTTCATTGGTTGTCAATTCCAACAGTTCAGATGTGTTTTGTGAAGTAATTTACCTCACGGTACTTGGAGAGGTCTACAGGCTAAATGGCTAAATGAAATTTCAATCAAATTTGTGAGAATGAAAGGGATTGTTATGTAGTATGAGCTAATTTATATTTGGTGAGAGTGTCTGTAGTCGTTTTTCTGTAAATTACTTTGCCACCTTTTTTTTGGACCGCTTCCTGGAAAGCGGTCCGGTCCGCGAACTAGGAGCGTAACGGGAGTCCACCATTTTGTGTTTCAGTCGAATCAAGGTATAAAATGGAGGGTAAATATTGTTCTGAATGGGTAGAAGGGGGCATGGTACAAGTATTTTGCCCCCCTACGTTTTCTGAGGGTGGCTGAGGAGGACTATATGTGCGAAGAAAAAACTTTTTTTTTTAAATTTTGCGCGGTTAGCTTCCAGTTCGCGTACCGGATAGCGCTCTTTGAGCGTAGTTTGTTGAAAATTACAGAAAAAAAGTTAGAAAAAATATAATAAAAGTGTGTGATCAGATGAAGGGTAGCTCTGAGAAGAGCTTTTGGGTTTATGGTACATTTAGGTACTTATAAGTAGGTACCAATGCACAGTCTTAAATTCAGAATGAAAATTCTGTTGCCCTCATCTGAGAAGTGAACTCCATCTCCTCTGTAGATATCTTGCATGTAGTAACGCAAGTTATTGTTGTACAGAGAGCCCATTCCATGGTCTCTCATGAAAGCTGAAACAGATTTGTTTACATGCTTCCTCGCTTTCTCAATTTGTGGAGAAAATTGGTTGGACCACCTCCATTTCTGTCTTTGGCATATATTGGAATATACCAAGGCAGTTTGAGGAAAAAGTGCCATTAATTGCTCAAAGGTGTCCTTTAAAAGCATTTCCAGACCTACTCCAGTCAAAGTGCCCAAATCATTACCTCCACAGTGCACAATTAACAGGTCAGGTTTTGGCAAATGCATAAAGGTTTTCACCAATGGTATCAATTGGTGACATTTTAATCCTCTGTGGCCAAACCACTTAATTTCCACATCCTGTAAATTGAGGTTAGGTAAATTTCTGTTCTCAGCATACCTTTGAGCCCAGTAGATGTAACTATGTCCAACAATCCAGACCTTAAACATGGTGGGAGAAGGTTGTTCTGCAGTCAGATGAAGTGTGGTAATGAAAGGGCAGTTGAAACAGTAGGAGTTTCTAAAGAAAAAAAACTGTGGATTTCCAATGCTAATGAATCATTAGCAGTGATTGGTGCATTTCCATTTCTGAAAACAGAAAGTTAGGGTGCATGGACGTGTTCTTTGAAAGATGTAATTTGAATGGTCAAGGAAGAAACATTTAATGAAAGATTGCACTGGATACGCAGGTGCACTGAGAGTTCAGAGTTCAATTGAAACATTGTTGTGTGAATTTGCAAACATGAGAGGTCTTCCAGGAGGTGGTTGCTATGGAAAAAAGGCAGAGAGGGCAGAGGGGGGAAGGGTTTTGATTTGAAAAAAGTGAGGGAAGAGTTATGATTGGCTAATATGAGAGATATGTGAAATGAATATCTGTATTTCTGTGCTTTCAATAGCTGCAGCCTCTGGAGTGCATCCTTTTTCTTCTGCTGAAGACAATTTGGTGTATTTCTGAGACTGTTTTCAAAACTCAAAAAATATTTGCTAAGGTGAGAAAAGATTTATTTAATTTAGATAGAGAATAGTATGATTTAAGGAGAAAATGATGAAGAAAGCTGTGTTTTTAAAATGTGGTTTTGTCTCTAGTGATATACAAATAGAATTAGTTTCTTTGAGAAATTGTAATTGCATATTCGGTGTAGCATTCTGGCATGCAGTAACACAAGTTATTGTGGTACATGGAGCCCATTCCATGGTCTGTTATGTAAGCTGAAACAGATATGTTGTTTTTAAAAACGATTTTAGAAATCAATTACATTTCTGGATATGTACTGCTAGAGCTTCATAGGTTGTTTTGGGCCATATTTATAAGGCATTTGAGTGTCTTTGATGTTATGTTTTCCTTTTAAAATGGAAAGTGTTCCTCATGGGGCAAGTGTCTTGTGAATACGCTCCCACTTGTGCTTTGCAAATTTAGATTTTGATTATGGGAGTTACATAGCCATGTTAATAATGTCCAAACAATGGTGGTAGGGCATTCAAGAAAACGCTTTCCTGTGTCTCTAGGACATTTTCAGTCCTTTCCTCTTGAATACAGGTATACAATTGATTTATATGCTGTGTTTAAAAACGAATTTTGAAATCAATTACATTTCTGGATATGTACTGTTAGAGCTTCATAGGTTGTTTGGGGTCATATTTAGAAGGCATTTTAGTGTCTTTGATGTTATGTTTACCTTTTTAAATGGAAAGCGTTCCTCATGGGGCAAGTGTCTTGTAAATACGCTCCCACTTGCGCTTGGCAAATTTAGATTTTGATTATGGGAGTTACCTAGCCATGTTAATAGTGTCCCAAAAATGGTGCTAGGGCATTCCAGAAAACACTTTCATGTGTCTCAAGGACATTTTCAGTCATTTTTTCATGAATGCAGGTATACAATTGATTTATATGCTGTGTTTAAAAACGAATTTTGAAATCAATTAAATTTCTGGATATGTACTGTTAGAGCTTCATAGGTTGTTTGGGGTCATATTTAGAAGGCATTTTAGTGTCTTTGATGTTATGTTTACCTTTTTAAATGGAAAGCGTTCCTCATGGGGCAAGTGTCTTGTAAATACGCTCCCACTTGCGCTTGGCAAATTTAGATTTTTATTATGGGAGTTACCTAGCCATGTTAATAGTGTCCCAAAAATGGTGCTAGGGCATTCCAGAAAACACTTTCATGTGTCTCAAGGACATTTTCAGTCATTTCTTCATGAATGCAGGTATACAATTGATTTATATGCTGTGTTTAAAAACGAATTTTGAAATCAATTACATTTCTGGATATGTACTGTTAGAGCTTCATAGGTTGTTTGGGGTCATATTTAGAAGGCATTTTAGTGTCTTTGATGTTATGTTTACCTTTTTAAATGGAAAGCGTTCCTCATGGGGCCCTGAGCAGTTCTTAGCCATGTTATTTAATGGGAAGTGGATAACATGGCTAAGAGCATTTGCTGGAAAATGCATGAATATCGCTGACTTTTCAGCGATATTCATGCATTGTGGCCGTTTTTTTTCGCATTTGCGAGCAGTTCTTAGCCATGTTATCCAATGGGAGGTGGATAACATGGCTAAGAGCATTTGCTGGATAATGCATGAATATCGCTGACTTTTCAGCGATATTCATGCATTGCGGCCGTTTTTTATCGCATTTGCGATAAACCTTGCTTCATAGGTTGTTTGGGGTTATACACCATTTTTGGGAAATTATTAACATGCCTATGTAACTCCCATAATCAAAATCTAAATTTGCCAACCGCAGGTAGGAGCGTATTTACAAGAAATTTGCACCATGAAGAACGTAAAATAGCATAATAGACACTCAAATGCCTTATAAATATGACCCAAAACAACTTATGAAGCACTAGCAGTGCATATTTCCAGAAATGTAATGGTTTTCAAATAATGACTTACTTCATTGGTAGGCCTTCACATGTATTTTCTCCTTTGTTTTTTTCAGTGAAAATCTTATCTGCAACCATGTGTTGGCCTCACCTCAAATAAACAAAACAGGTGATGGACCGAATGTGGATCAATGACACACATTCACCCCAGTCCAAAGATCTGGGCCTAAACAAACCTTTAGATAGGCTACATCTTATCGTCATCCTGAATTAATCATTTAAAATATTAGGGAGAGATTTATGATTGTTCTATGCCTGTTTTGTACCATTGAGTGTCATTTTTGTGATGCAGTGCTGGTGCAAAAGATTTGCTATGTTAAATAATTAGTAGGGCATTAAGTTTTAGATGACTGTTATTCATTTACTGTTTGGTAATAGTGGTTAATAACATTTTTTATTATATTTTTCCAGATTCAACTGCAGATTCTTTCATAGTTTGGAAAATGCCTACAAAAAATAGAATTAGAAAGGCTAGAAAACGTCAAAGACAGCAGGATGATGTTTTATTGCAGCAGTCCTCTTCCCCAAATACTTGTCAAAACACCAAGAAAGGTCCGGGTAAGAGCACAAAATCATTCTTAAGAAATATTTGTAGTAAAAAAAGTATTTCTCCAAAAAATGTTTCAGTACACAAAAAGAAAAGCAATTTAAATGGAAAGGAGAGACCCATCAAAAATGTTACTGGTAGAGGAAGAGATAACTCTGTGCATGATAGTAGAAGGAAACAACAGTTTAGGGACATTCGAAATCGAATGTTCCGTAACAGGATAATAGTTAATTTATTGAAAAATATTTAAAAAAAAGGCCAACAGAAAGCGGCATTTTATAAGAAGAAGAAAAATGTAGAGAAAATTATTGATCATGCTTTTGAAATTAAGCGAAAGTTGTTTATTTTGGTAATCAATAGAATTAGGAAACTAAGCAAGGTAATTTCTGATTTCAAAACAAAAAGTAGATGGAAGAGAGTAGTAAATCGTACTAACTTTTGTGACGTTTTTTCCGGAGAATGGATGCATAGTTCAAGTTGTGAGGCATTTTTTAATGAGGAGAGTTATTTTCAGGATAATGATTTGGTGTTTGCAGTTGACACCAGTGGTCGAGCTTATGAAGTGAAGGATGGTTGTCCAGTTGAAAAAGAACAACTTGTGACAACAGAGACAGAAGAGGCGCTAAGTGATGAGGTTTTAGGAAGACGTCCTAAGGGTCCTGTGTACATTTGGAAGTGTAGTTCTATTTGCAGTGTGCGACAGGTTTCCATCAATTTGCTTTGTGATTTTATACGGACATTTAATAAGAAAAGTTTGAAGCAGAAAATAAAGTTGTTGCAAGATTTAGATCCTTGCAGAGTGAGACAAATGACAGGTTTGCGTGGTCATTCACTGGCTTGTCTTTCCAGGAGAGTATGCCAGAGTATTTTTCATCATTTCAGGATGCTAGCAGTGCATCATAATAAAGTGAGAAAATTAGTGAGAATGTTGTATTATGCTAAGAGTCCAGCAATTATGCTTAAACAATTATGTGCTGCTCTTTTGCATGGTTCTGAAATAGATGTGAAGAATATTTGTGAAGAAATTGAGTTTTGTTACTTTGGTAGTAGAGATGAGAATGTTCAAATTGACCCAGAAGTAGAGGGTTATGTTGAAGATAATATACAGGTTTCTAGTTCAGATAATTTTCAGAAGGAAATTGCCACGTTTCAGATGAAATCAAGTGAGAGGCCTAATTTCACTTGTGTATGTTGTCGACGCACTTATTATAAGAATCAGACTAAGTTAGTGGATTTATATGCAAAAACTGAAAGGGAAAATAATAGTGAATGGAAGGATTTTGCCACATACTTGATGGTAGAAAATTGTTTTGATTTGGGAGTGGACCAACGTGTGTGTACTTATTGTTGTAATAAATTAAATCAAAACCAGATGCCTGCTAGGGCAGTTCATAATAATCTGGAATTGGTTGAGATTCCTTCAGATTTGAAGGATTTAAATACTTATGAATCTATTTTGATTCAAAGTATCCATCCCTTTCAGGCTATTGTAAGAATGGAGCCAAAGACAGGGAAGTTGCCTCCAGCAGATTTACAGAGAGGATTAAAGGGAAGAGTTGTTTATTTGCCTCTAGATTTGAACAAAAACATTAACACAATTGGAGTTGAGAAAGTGGAAGAGGAACCTCTGGTTATCTTGGTTAATGGGGTTCCGACAAAGAATAAGAAAATATGGCAAGATTTAGTGGATGTTAGGAAAGTGAAAAATGCAACTTTGTATTTGAAGAAAAATAATAAGTACTATAAGAATGGATATGTTGCAGAAGAGGAAGTAAGTGATGAAGAGGATAGCGTTTTGTGTGCTGGCCAAATTGAGAAAGTAGAGGTGTCTAATAGTGAAGAAATATATGAACATTATAGTGTTCATCCTTTGCATTCCAAGGAAGTCATGGGGAATGCTATTGAGTTGTTTCAAATGAAACAAGCCAAAGGGAGTCCCATTAGTGTTTGGGAGGAAAGTTTGGAAGCTCGGTGTTTCCCACAGCTATTTCCCACAGGTCAAGGAGGAAGATATGATGAGCGACCTCATCAAATTCCTGCGTCTGAATACCGGACTTTACGATTATATGCAGAAGATCCTAGGTTTCGTCCATGCATTCCCTATTTGTTTCATCTCCTGTTTGAAAGCGATCTGTCAGGACTGTCATATGCAGTGAACCACATTTTAAAAAGTGGTATACAGATGCGAAACATCTCGGCAAGTGACTTTATGCATAAAGTCAATGTCCAAGACAGTATTTTGGATTCTCACTTAATTAATCTCATGGCGTGTCAGCGTGGTACTAATGAGTACTGGTACCGTCGTCATGGTGATTTAAAATGTATGCTGAGGAACTTAGGAACTCCAACATGGTTCCTCACTCTGAGCTGTGCCGAGTATGGCTGGGAAGACTTACTTGAATTTCTACGAGAGGCAAATGGAAATATTGAAAACATTGAATTCAAGACACCTGGAGAACTGTGTTCTTTGGATCCAGTGAATGTATGCAGGTACTTCAATCATAGATTTGAAGCTATGATGTCTTTCATCACAAATAAGAAGAATCCACCTCTTGGAGAGGTGTTGGATTTCTTCTGGAGAAAGGAGTACCAAGCAAGAGGTGCCCCTCATATACATATGTTGTTGTGGATCAAGGATGCACCTAAATTTGGAACAGATCCGGATGACTTAGTGATGAATTTCATAGAACAGTATTCTACGTGTGCTGTTCCAAACGCAACGGAGAAGAAAAGCCTAAGAGAACAAGTTCTACGTTTCCAAAGCCATCGTTGTGGAAAGTACTGTCGTCGTAAATTCAGAAACAAGGACAAGTTCTACACCAAATGTCGTTTCAACTTTCCACGACCGGTGATTTCTAAAGGAAGAGTGAACAGTTTGATGTCTTCGCTGCCACATAATGTGACGAGGAAATCACCCAAGAATACATACAATTTGAAAAGGAACGAAGAGTCCAAGTACATCAATGACTACAACCCAGTGATTTTGTCCATGTGGAATGCTAACATGGATATACAGTTTGTGGCTGACAACTGTATGGCTGTGGCTCGGTATGTGACATCTTACATCATCAAAAAAGAAAAGACAGAACTGAAGGATATGTGGGAGGACATTTCCCATGAAAAGAGCCTCAGCAAGAAGTTGTACAGTTTCAGTCTGAAGATGTTGTCGCATCGAGAAATCGGAGCTTACGAATGTTCTGATCGATTGTCTTCAGCAAGTCTCTATGCCAAATCCAGGAGTATCGTTTGGGCGAGTCTTGGTCTTGCTGCAACGCGAAATCGAGTTCTAAAACCTGTCCGGGAAATTGAGTATTTGGCAGAAAAGGAACCAAACAGTACCGACATTTTGAAGACCAACATGTTGGATACATATTATCCAAATCGAAGCAGTCACCTTGAGAATGTTTGTCTATATGAGGTTCTCCAAAATTATATATTCAAGAGGAACATCAAAGAAGATATTGAGAAAGGAGTGTATGCTGTAATTGGAAGTGAGGGATGCCTGGTCAAGCAAAGAAAATGCCAATTAGTAAACCATCGAAAATTGAGTGGTGAATCTCCAGAAAAAAAGGAGTTTTTCTATTTAGCACTTTTGCAACTTTTCAAGCCTTGGCGTGCAGAAGAGGAACTGCTTGGAGATTTCCTCTGTTACGAAGACTCTTTCAATGCAGCCAAGGAGTCCATAGAATGTCCTGCTTTTCCTAAATATCAAGAAATGCTAACTTTGGAAATTGAGCAGGAAGCAACGATTGCAGCCGAGATTGCCAGAGACAGTTCTCAGGACAGTCAGAGTTCTGTTTCATTGAGTCAAGATCCACTTGGAGGACCTATTATCGAAAATGAAGCTGCCACTGCTATGAACGAAGTGGAAAGAGCCATGGCACATGCTCAGGAGGATTCAGTTAACTTAGAAGACTTGGAAAAACAACTCAACGTTGAGCAGAGGAAAATATATGATGAAGTTACCAAGGAAATTGAGCACGGATTAAGTCATGAGAAGAAAGAGTGCTCATGTACATCGTTGAAGCCTGTCCGACTGTACGTGAGTGGAGAAGCGGGAACTGGAAAAAGTTTCCTCATTAAAGCAATTTCTTGTTATTTGCAGGAAAGGACTGAGTCATCGCTGTCTTGTGTTGTCACCGCTCCTACTGGACTGGCAGCACATAACATTAAAGGTATTACTTTGCATCGTCTACTGATGCTGCCAGTGGAGCATGACAACAAATTACAATACCACAAGTTATCTGGAGATGCTTGCTGTGAAGTTTCAAGAGTCTTGAGGAAAATGAAACTACTTATCATTGATGAAGTAAGCATGGTTTCCAATGTCATGCTTGCCTTTGTGCATTTGAGAATGCAAGAAGTACTTAAAACTGAATATGATGTGTTATTTGGTGGCAAACACATCATTGTTTTCGGAGATCTTCTGCAGCTGACACCTGTAAAAGGTCAACCTGTGTTCAAAATACTCACGCATGAAGATACCAGGAAGTGCCTAGGGAGCATTGGCAACGTCAATATATGGTTAAACTTCAATTATGCTGAACTGCATGAAAATATGCGTCAGGCAAAGGATGAAGATTACAAGAATATTCTACAAGATATTAGAATTGGAAAAGTGACCGAGCATGGGAAAGAAGCTTTAAATGCACGATTACTGTCAAATTTATATCCCAAACAAGAGATTGTGCCTGAGAATATTTTTCAGAAAATTACTGAGAAGAAATCCGGGATATGTTTGATGCCAACTCTTGCAGAATGTGCCATCTTCAACAACAAAATGTTGAATTTAGAAAAGCAAGAGATTGTGAAACTTGAAGCTATCGACAAAATAGAGCATATGGGATCAACAATTATTTTGTCAGACAATTTGAAATCAAAATTGGATTCATTAGAGAAGACTATATCTAAAACAGCCGGTTTTGAAAAGACTTTGAATGTGTGTTTAAATTGCCGAATCATTTTGAGAAGGAATTTACATGTAGAAAGAGGTCTGGTAAATGGATCAATGGGTAATGTTGTTGATTTTGAGAAATACAGAAATAGAGATGGAATAGAATTTTTAAAAATTAAATTTGATGGCATTGAGGAAGTACAGCTAATTGGTCGTTGTTCTGCTAGGTTTTTGCTTGTTAAAGACTTATATGTTCGCCGTAAACAGTTTCCTGTTTGCTTGGCATATGCGGTGACAATCCATAAATCGCAAGGTGTAAGTGTAGACAGTGCATTGGTGAATATTGGCAGTTCTGTGTTCAAGGAGGGTATGGCATATGTGGCATTGTCACGAGTTAGAACTTTATCGGGATTGTACTTGATTGACTGTGATGTCACAAACATTTGTGTGGATCTAGATTGTGTTAAGGAATACAATAGGTTAAGAAGAGAGTATGCGCCACATTTACCTCAATATCCTTTGTTTGAGAAACGTGTGGTAGGCCGGAAACGTAGAAATATCAGTAATAGTAGGGAGGTTGTTGCAAAAAGACTAAAAGTCAATGAACCGAAAATTGTTAGCAGAAAGAAAGTGGAGTCTGTTGAAGATGTTGTCGGTTTTCAATTTGAAAACAGTTCTGGTGTCAACTGCTATGCAAATGTAGTGGTTAATGTTCTCTTTTCACTAGAGAGTTTAAAAGAACAGATTCTGTTGAATTCAGAACAAATTTTATGCTGTTTGTTGAATTCTGTTTTCGAGAAATGTAGCACTGATCGAACAAAAGTAGAAAGTGTGTCTGAAGTTCGTTATCTGTTAGATGAATGTTCAGGTCAAACAGACTTCTCTGAAAATAATCAGCAAGATTGTCAGGAGTTTTTAATGTATATGCTTGATGTATTGCAAGATGAGGGTGTAGATGTAGATCACCTGTTTGGGCTTTCTTATCAATGGCAGCATGACTGCGAGAACTGTATGGTATCAAGTACTACTAGTGTAGACTCAGAAAGATTTATATATTTAACTTTGCCAGACAGTAAATCAGTGTCCTTTAATAAGCTAGTAAATGCAGCGGATCACAACATGGAGTGTAGCCAATGTAAATGTGATATGATGTCAACATTATTTATACGTAGATATGGCCAGTATGTCATTTTAATGATCCAACGATGTAAGCCTGATGGATCAAAATTGTCAACTTTAATAAAAAATGTTGTGGCTTCTCAGCTGTCAATATCAGGGAGGACTTTTGTAACTGTAGCAATTATCTATCACGATGGTCCTTCAACAACATCAGGACATTATACAGCTTACTTAAAGTCTCGAAACGGCTGGTCATTCTGCAATGATTCTGTTGTAATTTTCAAAAAAAAATTGCCGTTTGACCTTAAAAATTCTTACCCGGTGTTTTTAAAACCAAAATTTTAAAGAAAGAATTTTGGGATTTCCTGTGAGGAATTGGAAATTGTTCATCAAGTAGAGGGAATGTAAGTCTGCAATGCTGTCTAGATTATTGGTCCAAAACTTTTAATTATAATGTCAATTTTAAAATCCAACTATATAAACCTGATGCAAGTAAGTCTGCTTCATAGTAAGCAGTATCAGTGTCATAGGAAAAGGAGAACATGAGTGACAAAGAAGAGTAAGATATTAGTAGTCCAGGATTGTGAAAATAATCTCAAATGTTTTCTTTTTGAAAGATGCGAAAATAGAAAATGACGGGATTTGATTGGAAGAATTACAAGAGTTGCGAATCGCTGCAACATGATTTGGCCTAGTGGAAACATGTGATAGAATGTGAGAAGTCTTTTCTTGTATGTAACATATTTTTCGAAATGATGGAGGTTTTCTTTCAGAAAGTGGCGGGCTGAAAATATTTATAGCACAACAGAGTGGATGCTGTTCATAGGAGATCCTTTGACGTTATTGAAAGTAAGTTAATTTTAAGGAGTTTTGAATTCAGATTTCTTAGGTTGTATGGGTTTTTTAAACACAATCATTTTGATTGTGTTTTTTTTTCCCCGCTGTTACATGATGAATACCTTCAAATCACTGATTTAAGTGAAATTTGATACATTCTGAGAACAGCAAAAATAAACCATTTAACATGTATAATTAATGTTCTGCTTTTTGTACTTATGATATACATTTAGAAATGTGAGGTAGATATGGAAAAACTGAGTCTTCTGTAAGTGTCAATTCTAATGCTTACAGTGCTGTACTTCTGGGTACTGTTTTTTTTTAAAAAAAAGAAATAGGCCTCACCTCTAAGAAAGCTCTTGAAAGCACACATCTTATTTGCATCCTGAAACAATCATTTAAAATGTTAGACACAATTTTATGATGGTTTTACATCTTTTTTGCATACTTCTTCATTATTATTCACTCATTCTGTCTCAATTAATGTTACTGTTTCTGAATGATCTCAAAAAATTTTTAAAACAAGAACAGTAAGTATAAGGATAGGAAAAGACATTTATGTTACAAGAAAGACAGCTATAGGAAGTAAACAAAAAAAACTATTACTCGCAATCCACTGCTGATGATGTCACTGACCATGTCAAAAATTATGTAATATATGACATGATCAGAAGTGAATTGCGGGTAACAGTATCTTTTCTTTACTCCCTATAGCTGTCTTTTTTGTAACATAACTGTCTGTTTCCTTTCCTTATACTTACTGTTCTTTTTTAAAAAAAAAAATTTTTGGTTCGCTCAAAGTTCGCGTACCGGACTGCGAACTGGGAGCGAACTAATAGAAATAGAGCTTGGCAGAGTTCAAAGAATTCTACCAATTTTTTTTAATAATGGGGAGGTAGTTCTGAAAATAACTTTTTTTTTGTTTTTGTTGTTTTACATTTTTTTTATTAGTTTTCTGAACATTTTTTATATTTTTTTGTTTTTTTCTGAACATTTTGTATTTTTTTTTATTTTTTGGGGGGAGGGGGGAAACAAAAATGATTCATCGAAGAGGGCTCAACAGGAGCAACAAAAAAAAGAAGAATTTATTTTTGGGGGCGTTTTGGACATACATGATTTTTGATGGCTCTTATTATAAGAGTTATGCTACTTTCGCGGTAGCATAATATTTGATTGCACCTCACACAAACTTGTTTCACTTCCCCCATGTCCATTTGAATATTTGGGATCAACTCCCTTGCTTCAGGTCCCGAAACTTCTGGCACGACCGATCTTCTGGCTATTGCTGGGGAATTCTGTTGTTCGTCCCGAAGCTGAGCAGCACTATAGTTATTTGAGTGCCACCTGCTCATGTGCCTGTGCATAGTGAAATTCCCATAACTATATTTTTTGTCCGTGCCTCTAGAAAGACGATCATCACAGATACGACAAAAGACATACCTGGCGTTCACTTTCTTTTGCCCTGGTGGAAATTTAAGAAATTGCCAAATGACATTTTCCTTCCTGTTGTACCTCCTGGGCTCCTCTGGCAAATATTCAGGCTCTTCCTCCTCTTCCTGATCTTCCTCTTCTTGAAAGATTGGTTGAGTTGGTGGTCCTTTCTTTCCATGAGGAGGTGGAGGTGGTGGTGGGGGAACACTACCAGAAGCAACAACAGAAGCCATTTCTCTGGATTGTACAAAGGTCTTTCTCTCACCAAGATGAAAGTCAGAGTGAGGAAAGAAGGAGGGGTTTTCATCATTTGGGAAAATTCAAAGTTCTAAACCAATGAAAAGTGTTAATTTTAGATCACATGACCTAGTATTACATCATTAGGAAACCAAAAGTGAAATGAACCAATGAAAAGTGTTATTACCGAGTCACATGACCTGCTGTGTTTACCTTTCGCGCTTTGCGCCGCTTTCAGTCCGCTTCCGGGTCCGCTAACTTGGCGCGTCCGATGACGTATTACGCGACAACGCAAAACGTCATTCTAACGTAACAGTTACGCTGAAAGAACGTTTACCGGTTCGCGGACTAGGAGCGGCTTTAAAATGAGCTAACGGAAAGCTGACCGGTTCGCGAACTGGGAGCGGAACAAAAAAATATTTTTTAAAAACATGTATTAAAAACATGTAAAATATATTTAAAGATTTAAAAAAGAATAGATTTTACAGCTACAGATATTAGCTTTCAAAAAACCATTGAAATTCAATGAAAAAACCATAGGTTATAGTCCATATATAGTTAGGAATTTGCATTTACAAAACCTTGAAAATTCAATGAAAAAACCATTGGTTATAGAACATATATAGTTAGGAATTTGCATTTACAAAACCTTATTTTACTCGCATAAAACCATTGAAATTCCATATATAGTTAGATGCGCTAACTATATATCGCGCACCCGCAATCCACTGCTGATGATGTCACATATTACATCATTCATGACATGGTCAGTGACATCACTGATGACATCACTGATGACATCACTGATGACAACTCAAATGACATCACTGATGACAACACCCAGTGACTGTATGTTTCTGTAAAGTTAAAATATGTCTCACATATTGAAGAATGAGTGGATGTATAAATGTCTGGATGAAGGATTTAGTAGGTGCATGACTGATTGTATGAGGGAGTGATTAAATGTGTCTCACTGAGTGCATGGGTTAGTGATTAAACTGTATTAATTTGTGCATCATTATATCTGTTGTTCTGTAAACTGCTGCATGTGTTGATCAGTAGCTATATGAGTAACTATATGGGTTATTGATTGGTTGCCCGAGTATTTGTATGGGAGACTGAGTGTGTGTGTGAGTGGCTGGGAGGTGTGTGACTCTGTGCATAGATGTGTGAACAGCTGATTCACTAGATGTATGGGTTCAAAACTGCATGTGGAAACAACTGTATGGGTGGTTGACTGTGTGTATGAGTGTATTGGTGAGTGAATGGATATCTCAGTGCTACATGTCAAAGTAAGTACATATGTAAAACACAGTACATGTGAGAGTTGACATATATAAATAACTGTACATAAGAGCCAGTGAATGTGTGAGTGGCTGTATGGATCATTGTGAATATGTATCAGGGATTGTATAAGAGAGTAAATATGTGTTATTATATGTTTGAATAAGTAAGGTGTGTATAACTGTATAGTTGAGAAAATGGAGGTGTGATTGATTTTTTGCATAACTTACTAGGTGTGTGAGTAACTCCATGGATGAGTGACAGTCTGTGACTGTCTGTTTACACTGATTGTATCTAAGGTTATATTAGAGTCTGAAGAGGTTCATGGTATTATCACATGAATGATATCATCAGTGATATGATCAATCATGTCAAACGAGATGAGTGATGTCATCAGTGATGTCACTGACCATGTCATGAATGATGTAATATGTGACATCATCAGCTGTGGATTGCGGGTGCGCGATATATAGTTAGCGCATCTAACTATATATGGAATTTCAATGGTTTTATGCGAGTAAAATAAGGTTTTGTAAATGCAAATTCCTAACTATATATGTTCTATAACCAATGGTTTTTTCATTGAATTTTCAAGGTTTTGTAAATGCAAATTCCTAACTATATATGGACTATAACCTATGGTTTTTTCATTGAATATATATATATATATATATATATATATATATATATATATATATATATATATATATATATATATATATATATATATATATCTATATATATATATATATATATATATATATATATATATTACCTACTGGCGGTCGCCAGTAGGTATATATAGTTAGGACTTTTTTCTCTTTGGGATTTTTGAAAATTCTCTGTCTAATAACTTTGGCGTTTGTGGACGGAATTGGCTGAAATTTTGAGGAAAATGGCACATTTTGTTTCTGAGCAGCCGCTGAAAATTTGGGGGTGTTTCGTCACGGGGGGGCCGAGAAAAAAGGGGGGTCCCAAAACGCGTTTTTCCCATGTTAATTTCCATAGGGCGGTTGGCCTCACTTTTAGCTCGAACGGCTGAATGGATTTCCACAAAACTTGGCAAAATTGTAGGGACTGGTAGCCCGATGTGCCTTTGCTATGTCTCAAGATATATGCTCCAGTGGTTTTTACAAAAATTAACTTTGAAAAATACATATTGGGCTACATTGGGCTATATATATGTTAGAGCCCAAATGTAGCCCAATGTAGCCCAATGTAGCCCAATGTAGCCCAAAGATGGCCACCAGAGACAAAAAAAACCAAATGTAGCCCAAATATCAGCCAGATGTAGCCCAACTATAGCCCAGTGACAGAATGTCCCAGAGTGTTCTAAAGAACAACTAGAGCGCTAACAGTCTTACTTATGACAAAAGTCTGGCACACCTGAAGTCATCTTGATTGGAATAAAGTGTTAACACTTAAAACATTTAATTTGCAAAGGAACAAAATGAGGGGTTTCATTTTGCCATAGAAATGTTATATATATATATATATATATATATATATATATATATATATATATATATATATATATATATATATATATATATATATATATATATATATATATATATATATATATATATATATATATATATATATATTACCTACTGGCGGTCGCCAGTAGGTATATATAGTTAGGATTTTTTCTCTATGGGATTTTTGAAAATTCTCTGTCTAATAACTTTGGCGTTTGTGGACGGAATTGGCTGAAATTTTCAGGAAAATGGCACATTCTGTTTCTGAGCAGCCCCTGAAACTTTGGGGGTGTTTCGTTAAGGGGGGGCCGAGAAAAAAGGGGGGTCCCAAAACGCGTTTTTCCCATATTAATTTCCATAGGGCGGTTGGCCTCACTTTTAGCTCGAACGGCTGAATGGATTTGCACGAAACTTGGCAAAATTGTAGGGACTGGTAGCCCGATGTGCCTTTGCTAGGTCTCAATATATGTGCTCCAGTGGATTTTGATAAATTAACGTTAAAAAAAATATATATATCTGTGACAGCGCTCCGGGTAGCGCTCCGGTTCGCGTACTTGACGCGTAACGGAACTTTGCGAAGCGAAGCTGATTGGCTCTCCGGTGTCTGTCAACATTCTAAACAGTCCGGAGCGGCCGCCATCTTGTCTCTCGGTAGGATCGAGAAACAAGAGGAGGCCAAAACAAAGGGGGAAATGACCATAAGGGGGCATAGTAGATCCTCCCTGATCCCCTAGGTTTGATGTGGAGGCTTTAAAAGGCAAAAAAAAAAAAAAAAACGTTTTTTTGCGTGGGGAGCGCCCGGTACGCTTTTGTGCAATGGGCGGTGGTAATCTAAATGATGAGGAGGGGGGGGGGCAGCGTTCAAAGCACATCAGCTTGCATAAACACAAAAATGTTTTTATCTACCACGTACTTGACTTATCTCTCTGAGATGCATTCCCTTGTGTTTCAGCAATGGTAGTCTGTTCATTACATAGATCGCCTG
Source organism: Lissotriton vulgaris (assembly GCF_964263255.1). Taxonomy (NCBI): domain Eukaryota; kingdom Metazoa; phylum Chordata; class Amphibia; order Caudata; family Salamandridae; genus Lissotriton; species Lissotriton vulgaris. The sequence goes on from NC_141700.1 coordinate 435,377,612, forward strand.
AGGGCGGTAGTACAGACCGCGCGTAGGAAAGGGTCAAAAGCCAGGGGTATAGGAGTATGTAACAAGCGAGCCATTTAATTGAAAAAACTAAACGTGACAAACGGTTGCAGGATCAGTGAAGGTTGATTTTATAATTGAAAGTATAACAGGATCAGTTACAATGAAATCGTCCATACGCACACCATGGGCGAGTATCATGGGTAACATTATTTCGAAGCTTTATTAATACAATAATCAATAATGAAAAATCGACATCAATAGGGTTGTCCGTATTCCCAGTCAGTACCCTTCCCCGCCCGCCATGTGCACAAAGACCGCATACATCCCCCATAATGTCAAGGCTAAGTAACTAGAACGTCATAAGGAGTTGCAAGTCGCTCCCATACTGGCGCCATTTTGGTCGAGGCCAGGCAGGTCCAGAGTATAGTTCAATGTCTCCAATAAGTAGCGGCAGGACCAGAATCCCTTTCGGCAGTTCTGGCTTCGTCATTATGAGCACTAGAAAACAAGACATTCTGGGCAATACCACCCTTGAAGCAGCCCTTTATTCTACAAGATGGTGTCTTTCAAAAGCCAGGGGTATAGGAGTATGTAACAAGCGAGCCATTTAATTGAAAAAACTAAACGTGACAAACGGTTGCAGGATCAGTGAAGGTTGATTTTTTAATTGAAAGTATAACAGGATCAGTTACAATAAAATCGTCCATACGCACACCATGGGCGAGTATCATGGGTAACATTACTTCGAAGCTTTATTAATACAATAATCAATAATTAAAAAATCGACATCAATAGGGTTGTCCGTATTCCCAGTCAGTACCGTTCCCCGCCCACCATTTGCACAAAGACCGCATACATCCCCCATAACGTCAATGCTAAGTAACTAGAACGTCATAAGGAGTTGCAAGTCGCTCCCATACTGGCGCCATTTTGGTTGAGGCCAGGCAGGTCCAGAGTATAGTTCAATGTCTCCAATAAGTAGCGGCAGGACCAGAATCCCTTTCGGCAGTTCTGGCTTCGTCATTACGAGCACTAGAAAACAAGACATTCTGGGCAATACCACCCTTGACGCAGCCCTCTATGCTACAAGATGGTGTCTTCCATTAAGAAAATATTTTTGGCAGCATTTTCAAATGAAAGATAAACGGCCGTTCTCCTAGTGAGTCTCACATTGTTACATTTATGAAGAATGTTGAAGAGTAGTATGTTGAAAATCTGAAGCCATCGTTCTACAAACTCTCAACCAGCCTTGGATGGAAAAATCCTGAAGAATGTACAAACTGAAAACCAGTTTTTGTCTGCATAGCATCAGCCGCAACACTTGAGTCAGCTTTGTCTGAAGCTGCCATCTTGATCCAATCAATACTGTCCCCCTGCACACATTCAGGGACCAGGCCGCAGGACGTGTCTTCAGGTCAAACGGATTGTGGGACAAGGTCCAGAATGGTAGAGTCACCAAAAGGCAAAAAGTTCCGCCGGACCCCGGGAGCCGGCCGCCTATGTCGGGGGCGATCTCAGGCCACACCGGGGCAACAAGACTTGGGGAGGGGGCAGAAGCCAAGCACCCCTCCCAGTCCGTGCACCACACCGCCCCTCGGGGGCCTCCGTCAAGCGGTTCAGGGAGGCACCGCAGGCAGCGGTTCTTCAGATCAGTGGCTCTCACCGGCAAGGCTCCCCTCCGTTAGCAGCGATCGTTGGCGCTGTGGTTGCGGCCGGAGGCCCCGCCTAGTCAACGCCCCGGCCTCTCCATGTCGTAGGCCGCAAGAGTGGGCGCAACTCAGCTGGCCGAGCGAGACTTGGGGAGGGGGCAGAAGCTAAGCACCCCCTCCCAGTCTGCGCCACCACACCGCCCCTCGGGGGCCTCCGTCAAGCGGTTCAGGGAGGCACCGCAGAGAGCCGTTCTTCAGATCAGTGGCTCTCACCGGCAAGGCTCCCCTCCGTCAGCAGCAATCGTTGGCGCTGTGGTTGCGGCCGAAGGCCCCGCCTAGTCAAAGCCCCCGCCTCTCCATGTCGTAGGCCGCAAGAGTGGGCGCAACTCAGCTGGCCGAGCGAGACTTGGGGAGGGGGCAGGAGCCAAGCGCCCCTTCCCAGTCTGCGCCACCACACCGCCCCTCGGGGGCCTCCGTCAAGCGGCTCAGGGAGGCACCGCAGGCAGCGGTTCTTCAGATCACAACAGAGTCTCATGCTCGATCGATTGAGCTGGCCGAATCAGGCAACAAGAAGGTGTGGGGGGGCACCTCTTGCTCAACCACCACCTGAGGAGGTGGTACTCTCTTCCTAGGAGGTGGTGGTGGTGGTGGGGATGCACCAGCTGAAGCTACAACACTTGCTATTGCTAAGTGATGAAAAAAGGTCTTCCTCTCACAAAGATTAAAGTTAGAGTGAGGAAACAAGGAGGGGTTTTCATCATTTGGAACAAAAAATAGTTCTAAACCAATGAAAAGTGTTATTTTTAGGTCACATGACCTAGCCTTACATCATTAGGAACCCAAAAGTGAAATGAACCAATGAAAAGTTTTATTAACAAGTCACATGACCTGTTATGCTTACGTTACGCGCTCCGCGCCGCGCCCCGGATCGCTTCCGGGAAGCTGCGCTTCTCGCCTCGCGCACCGGAGCACTTCCGGGTGCGCTAACGCGGCGCGTCATATGACGCATTACGCGACAACGCGATAGGTCGCGGTTACGCGACGCGTCACGGTGTTGTTTTCTAACGCGGCAGTTGCGCAAACAGAACGTTTATCGGCCGGGCATATGGAATACATACACATTCATACCATACAATCAGGGTCTTCAAGGCTGAGGGGATGCTTTTCGGAATGGGGCCCATGCCCTAGCAGTCAAGCGTCCGAGTTCCAGGGTTGCCCAGAGCCATCCTTGCAGGCCAGGCCCAAGTCTGTGGAGCCGACCGCCATTTCCTGAGCTCCGTGGCAGCCGCCTGTCGCTGTACCGCAAGAGTGGGTGCAATTCAGCCGGATGGCGGGTGAGACGCTGTAATAGCAAGAGCAGGCGCAATTCAGCTGGCCGAGCGAGGCACTGTGCCGCAGGAGCGGGCGCAACTCAGCTGGCCGAGTGAAGCGCTGGGGTGTAGCTGAGAAACCTCCACCTGGGGAGGTGGGGGAGGCTCGTTCGCGCCGCCTCTCCCTTCCAGTGCACCCCACGCCGTCTCCTGGCGCAGGTATATGGGATGGTTGGACCAGGGCACCGCAGGACGTGTCTTCAGGTCAAACGGATTGTGGGACAAGGTCCAGAATGGAAGACTCACCAAAAGGCAACAAGTTACGCCTGACCCCGGGAGCCGGCCGCCTATGTCGGGGGCGATCTCAGGCCACACCAGGGCAACAAGACTTGGGGAGGGGGCAGGAGCGAAGCGCCCCCTCCGAGTCCGCGCCACCACACCGCCCCTCGGGGGCCTCCGTCAAGCGGCTCAGGGAGGCACCGCAGGCAGCGGTTCTTCAGATCAGTGGCTCTCACCGGCAAGGCTCCCCTCCGTTAGCAGCGATCGTTGGCTCTGTGGTTGCGGCCGGAGGCCCCGCCTAGTCAACGCCCCGGCCTCTCCATCTCGTAGGCCGCAGAGTAGTCGGGGAGAAATCCCGGGAACGGCGGCATGCATTTGGATCGATGTTGCAGCAGGCTGCCATGTAAATAGTTATTTAATAAAACGTTTTACCCTGTTACTTTGCTGGTGTGTTGTATATATTTATAATATTTGCATAGGGTTTGTCGTTATTTTGGACGGGGTGGGCGGCGGAGCCGAGCTGTCTTGCAGCCATCATGGCGTCGAGCTCAGTTCCTCTCACTAGTTTCATATTTCTCATGAGGGGTTGTTCCTAATGTTTCTATTTTAGCAAGGTCAAAAAGAGATCCCATTAGTGCCCTACTGATTTTGCTTGATTCCTTTTGTTTTTTCTAACGATTTTTCACTATCTGCAAAGACTAAACAGAGTATTGCGACTCTGTGCTTGTTTGTAAATAGAGAATGAACCAAAGAGAACCAATTCCAAAACAGTAAATGCTTGGATAACAATCAATCAAATGGAGAGGGAAGCAGGCACAATGGATTACAACGGGGGCAAAGGCCTGCGTTACCAACCCTTCACTATCTGCAAAGAGAGAATACTCCTAAAAGAAAAGAGGGGGGGGGCAGCGTTCAAAGCACATCAGCGTGCATAAACACGAAAATGTTTTTACCTACCACGTACTTGACATTTTAAAGCTTTTGATATTTGCTATTAAAAAACCATTGAAATTCACTGAAAAAACCATAGGTTATAGACCATATATAGTTAGGAATTAGCATTTACAAAACCTTGAAAATTCACTGAAAAAAACATGGGTTATAGACCATATATAGTTAGGAATTAGCATTTACAAAACCTTATTTTACTCACACAAAACCATTGAAATTCCATATATAGTTAGTTGCACTAACTATATATCGCGCACCCGCAATCCACTGCTGATGATGTCACATATTACATCATTCATGACATGGTCAGTGACATCACTGATGACATCACTGATGACATCTCAAATGACATCACTGATGACATCACTGATGACATCATCCAGTGACTGTGTGTTTCTGTAAAGTTTAAATATGTTTTACATATTGAAGAATGAGTAGATGTAGAAGTGTCTGGATGAAGGATTTAGTAGGTGCGTGACTGACTGTATGAGTGAGTGATTAAATGTGTCTCACTGAGTGCATGGGTTAGTGACTAAACTGTCTTAATTTGTGCATCATTATGTCTGTTGTTCTGTAAACTGCTGCATGTGTTGATCAGTAGCTATATGAGTAACTATATGGGTTATTGATTGATTGTCGAAGTATTTGTATGGGAGACTGAGTGTGTGTGTGGCTGGCTGGGAGATGTGTGACTGTGCAGATCAATGTGTTCTTGTATCAATGATTGTTTAAGAGAGTAAGTATGTGTTAGTATATGTTTGAAAATGTAAGGTACTCTATGTTTACTGTATTGATTAGAAAATGGAAGTGTGATTGATTCTTTACAGGACTGACTAGGTGTGTGAGTAACTCCATGGATGAGTGGCAGAGTGTGAGTGGCTGTATAGGTGTATGAGTGCATATGATAGTGTTGTAAAGATGAGTGATTGTATGTATGAATGATTGTATGGGTGAATGAGTGAATCTGTGTGTAGACATAGGAATCAGTGAGTGCGTATGTAGTAACTAGTATTGGTGTGTCAATGGTTTAAAAAATTATATTCTGTATTTTACTCTGGATGTAACAGAGGTTATATTAAAGTGTGAGAAGATGCATTGTATTGTCACATGAATGATATCATCAGTGATGTCATCAGTGATGTCATTTGAGATGTCATCAGTGATGTCATCAGTGATGTCATTTGAGATGTTATCAGTGATGTCATTTGAGATGTCATCAGTGATGTCATCAGTGATGTCATTTGAGATGTCATCAGTGATGTCATCAGTGATGTCACTGACCATGTCATAAATAATGTAATATGTGACATCATCAGCAGTGGATTGCGGGTGCGCGATATATAGTTAGTGCAACTAACTATATATGGAATTTCAATGGTTTTGTGTGAGTAAAATAAGGTTTTGTAAATGCTAATTCCTAACTATATATGGTCTATAACCCATGGTTTTTTCAGTGAATTTTCAAGGTTTTGTAAATGCTAATTCCTAACTATATATGGTCTATAACCTATGGTTTTTTCAGTGAATATATATATATATATATATATATATATATATATATATATATATATATATATATATATATATATATATATATGCAAATTAATTCCTTGCCATTTTGCCATGCGCAGCCACAACAGCACCATACGCCAGCATAGAAGGAGACGGACCAACCAGGTACAGCAAGATGGGTTCTTTATTCACAGAATAACAGCTACGCGTTTCGGGCCGGCTTGCCCTTGATCACACTGTAATTGCACTGAGAACCAATTGCATTTTATATATGCTTAAGAAAGTGAACACACCTCTAGTAACAGTGTCATAAGTCACATATCCATAGACATAGAAAGAAGGAAAGGCTATATGTCTGTTGATACTTTCCATCCGTTGTTTTAACTTATATATAACACATTTTGTATGACAAAACAATAACGGGATAAATCCCAAATGGCTTCCAAATTCAATTAAATTGATTAGTCGAAAGCAAAGAAAATATTTCTGTATAAATACATACATGTTATATGTTGCAGAATTTAACAACGGAATCATTTCATAAATACGTCCATAAAGTGACTAGTGCAACATCTAAAAAAGCGACAATTGCGATAAAGTGCATGAAAAAATGTGCGGAAGATTGTGCAAAGATAGCAAAGAAGTGCAAAAGAGTCGTACATACTGCATATTCAAGATGTCACCAATAGTTCACAACTAAGAGTTCCCAGAGCCCTGAGATAGTTGTATTAAAATTTCCTAAAACATCTTTAAAAAGCAGTAAAAACATGTGCAAATATATGTAAACCATGAATCTCAACAAAATATACGCCTTGAATCATGTATAAACATTATAAATAACAAATAGAAAAAGGATCATCATACATTTTATGAATTTTAAAAATGTATAGATAGTATAAAAATAGAAAAGCAATAGAAATTTTCAATTTTGAATGTAGATATCATATCTAAAAATGGAGAAAAAGAAATACACAAATTGATAATATGTACAAATTTCAGAAACAAAGTAAATGTATATAAATAAATAAATAAATAGATTAATATCACTATATCAAACTAATTATGATCTTACTCCATTTATATACATCCCAAATTTCATCATATATATCAAACAAGATCAGAAAATACTAGAGATCGCCAGTTTAAAATCTAAAAGATATATAACAACCAGGAATAACTGTACAAAGGCTGATGATATCACACTCAATAATAGGGATCCTAACTATTGAGTGTAGAGCAGCTGTACATGTTAAGAGTGATGAAATGGAAGAGAGCATAAAGTTAGAAATATAAAGTAACCTTATATATAGTGATGCATCTCCTCCGTAGTATTTAGTCCATTAGGCCATTTACTGTCGAATTCTAAAATCATTTTAGATTCCAACTGTCTGAGCATGAGATCTCGGTCACCACCTCTTCTAGATACAGGAATGGATCCCACCACGAAATATTTAAGACACGACACATCCTTATTGTGGACAGTCTTGAAGTGGCGGGCAACTGGGTAGGCCGGGTCACTATGGATGATGGCTTTTAAGTGCTGCAATATCCTGACGTGCACCTGCAGTCGAGTACTACCAACATAGTTTAAGCCGCAGGTGCAGGTCAGGACATATAAAGCATGATCTGTTTTACAATTAAAATTGCCATTGATGGTCCTACCTTCAGGACAAAAAGGAGTCGAGTAGCGAGAGGTGTTTATTCCAAATTTGCAAGCTCGACAGCTAAAGCATTTATGAAAACCCATAGCTGGTTGTAGCCAGATTTTCTTCTGTTTTAGCTCGGGTGCTGCTTTATCTAAGGATGATCCCATATTTTGAGCTCTTCTAAAAGTGATAATAGGGGACTGAGGAAGTGTAGGTCCCAAAACATTATCACTTAGAACAATGGGCCAGTTCCTTTTTATAATGGATCTGAGTTGTTTATCCTCCTTGCTAAAAGTAGTTATTAGGCGTAGACAGTTGGAATTGGAATTCTGCTTGACAGGAATGGCTTGAAGATCACTTTCCTGTTCATTTGATTTAAATAAGCTTTCTCTACTTCTCAGTTTTGATTTATCAATGGCTAATTTGAGCATATCATCACTATATCCTCGTGCTTTAAAACGGACAATCATATCATTTAAACAAGACTCAAAATCAGTATTGGTACTGCATATCCTTTTAAGTCTTAACATTTCTCCGTAGGAGATACTGGAAATAGTATGTCTGGGGTGCATACTGCTCACGTGCAGGGTAGTATTGCCAGCGGTAGATTTTCTGTGTAATGTGGTATGGATGGAAGAATCAGAAACAAACATTTCTACGTCCAAAAATTGTGTTTTGGTAGAATCAATATTATGTTTGGTTGCAAGGACCTGTTCCTCCCACCAGCCGACGTGTAAACACGCGTAGCCGGGAGAGAAACAGGCCCCCATTGCAACACCTCGTAGTTGTTTAAAAACATCTTTTCCGAATAGAAAGAAATTGTTATATAAACACCACTCAATAAGTTTGAGAATTACTTTGTTGTGTTCATAAAACATAATGGGGCGCTTAGCTAGAAAGTGGCTAACAGCTGACATTCCTTGAGTGTGATTAATACTGGTGTAGAGCGACTCTACATCCAGCGTAATAAGCAGCATATTAGCACTACACTTTAAACTGGCAATTTTGGTTAAAAAATCGGTAGTATCTCTAACAAAGCTAGGTAAATGTTTAACTATGTCCTGCAAGAAAAAATCAACATTTTATCCAACTTTTTCGCCCATACTTTTGATGGCTGAAATAATAGGGCGGCCAGGAATGGGGCTTACTTTTTTGTGCACTTTCGGGATAAAATATAAAGAGGGAAGTACCCGATGTTCAACGTTCATGAATTTGTATTCCTCGAAATAAATTAGCCCCTCTCTACACCATGGTCCAAAGAAATTTATTCAAAATAGTTTTTGCATTAGTATATTCTTTCTAAGTTGATTTTGCATAACACATAGTATAATTTAATTGTCTATTAGCCTCTGTTATGTAGTCTTTCTTGGGCCAGATAACCAAGTTTCCCCCTTTATCAGAGTTCTTTATAACAATTTCATGATTGTCACTTAGTTTTTTCATTAAATTAGCGTATTCCCGTTTGATATTGGAAACTTTCTTACTTTTTTTGTTTCTAGTTCTGTGGTATCGTTTCTTGATGTCATTGGTTACCACATCGTGGAACACGTCAATACTGTCTCTGGGCATCAATGGCATGCATGAAGATTTACTTTTGAACAGACTTAATCCAGCGCCTTTTTGGTGAATATCAATCTTGCTAAGTCTAGTTTGGGTAGCAAGATCTGGATCTGTTAATGCAGTATCAGTGGAAGTACTCGGTAAATCGTTAGCATTTAGAAAGGTGTGCACATCAGATGCACTTAAGGCATTTACATGGTCAATAGGTAGTTCATCCGAATTGGCACTTATTTCTGCAACCATCGAATCATTAGTAGATTTGGAAGGAAAATGTTTGTTCAACTTTAATTTCCGGATGAAGCAGTATAAGTCAATCCTGGTCATGCTATAATTGAAACTTTGAATAGGACAAAAATTAAGTCCCAAAGAGAGCAGTTGTTCTTCCGCTTTGCTTAGCGTGACAGATGACAGATTAATTATAGTGTTATCTATTGATGTTTGTTTTTCCATGTTTTTTTCTTTGTTTGCCGTTTTTTGTTTATGCTTGAGTCGTCTTGCTTTCCTGCGCCTGTTTCGTCTCTGTTTGCTGCTTGCCTTTGCTGTCTCGGTCGTAAGGTCTGCAAATGCTGGTCCACAATAAAATCCATCTCCTGTTCCAAGTTTAAAAACACTGGTCTTTGTGCATTCATAGGTGTGGAGTCTATGCTTGAGCCGCTGGTAAGTAAAACTGTGTCTGAATTCGTATCGTCATCCTCGTCATTTACAATCGCAGGTACGCTAACATTGGAACTCGCTCCTGAATTAGACGTAGTGGGAATATTGGACCCATTTTTGTTGTTGCTATAAGCCTGTCTTTTAGCACTGTTGTATTTTCTAGCGAAAGTAAAGATTTGGCCATTGTTGTAATCATCTTGATCACGAGTGAATTTTTGTGCCTTACGTTGTTGATTTTCTCCTCGTGTTTGAACAGATGGTCATTCAATACGTCTGTTAATTTTTTGATTTCATCAGTTTCAGTCTGTGTCGCTATTTCACTTTCAATTGTTTTAATTGTTTCCAGGATTTCTTCACGGTCAATGGCAGCATATTTTATAAGTATATGCACAAGGTTCATTGATGCTGCCAAATTGCTCCGACCCCACTCCTTTAACATTGCCGGGTTGGGCTTATCGAAACTCGGTGCCAAAAGTATTCGTAAACCACTTGGGACACAGTCAACTTCAGCATATTTACTCAGAGACCTATGCTCCCACCACTTTGTTATTTCAATTTTTTTATTTTTCTCCAAGTCTTTAAATAAAGTCTTTAGACTTTTCATGTCGGTATTGGTACCTTCATTTGATGTTTTGTTGGATTTCTACCACGTATAGATGATCCGTCAAATAGGCCGTTAGCAGCTTCTTCGCGCTTTTTTACTATATCGTCCGACATAGTAACTTCTGTGAATGTTTTTTATGAATTCTAGAGGAGATGTTAAGATCCTCAATTAAATTACGCTGTCCATTAACTTCCCCACCTGGACGTGTGCTTAGAGTATAGACTCACCGCGCTGAAGAAATCGCTCCATTTGTAGGTCCTCCGACCCGACCACTCGTTGCAATTCCACTGCGGCTTCTGCCGATCTCAGCAATCCAGGGGGCGGCGCTGAAAATTTCACCAAGAACAAACAGCAAAACGGTTTGAAGGCAGCCGCCGACCTTTCAAGGGAAGGGGTCCGTTGCAGGAGCAAACCAACTTCTGCTACGATAAATACGAATTACCTCCTTGCCATTTCGCCATGCGCAGCCACAACAGCACCCTACGCCAGCATAGAAGGAGACGGACCAACCAGGTACAGCAAGATGGATTCTTTATTCACAGAATAACAGCTACGCGTTTCGGGCCGGCTTGCCCTTGATCACACTGTAATTGCACTGAGAACCAATTGCATTTTATATATGCTTAAGAAAGTGAACACACCTTTAGTAACAGTGTCATAAGTCACATATCCATACACATAGAAAGAAGGAAAGGATATATGTTTGTTGATACTTTCCATCCGTTGTTTTAACTTATATATAACACATTTTGTATGACAAATCAATAACGGGATAAATCCTAAATGGCTTCCAAATTCAATTATATATATAAATTCACTGAAAAAACCATCGGTTATAGACCATATATAGTTAGGAATTAGCATTTACAAAACCTTATTTTACTCACACAAAACCATTGAAATTCGCATATATAGTTAGTTGCACTAACTATATATCGCGCACCCGCAATCCACTGCTGATGATGTCACATATTACATCATTCATGACATGGTCAGTGACATCACTGATGACATCACTGATGACAACTCAAATGACATCACTGATAACATCACTGATGACATCATTCATGTGATAATACGATGAACATCTTCAGACTCTAATATAACCTTAGATACACTCAGTGTAAACAGACACTCACAGACTGTCACTCATCCATGAAGTTACTCATACACCTAGTCAGTCATGCAAAGAATCAATCACACCTCCATTTCCCAACTATACAGTCATACACACCTTACTTATTCAAACATATTCTAACACATATTTACTCTCTTATACAATCACTGATACAAGTTTACAATGAACCATACAGCCACTCACACATTCACTGGCTCTTATACACAGTTATTTATATATGTCAACTCTCACATGTACTGTGTTTTACATATGTACTTACTTTGACATGTAGCACTGAGATATCCATTCACTCACCAATACACACATGCACACACTCAACCCCCCATACAGCTGTTTCCACATACAGTTTTGAACCCATACATCTAGTGAATCAACTGCTCACACATCTATGCACATAGTCACACACCTCCCAGCCACCCACACACACACTCACTCTCCCATACAAATACTTGGGCAACCAATCAATAACCCATATAGTTAATCATATAGCTACTGATCAACACATGCAGCAGTTTACAGAACAACAGATATAATGATGCACAAATTAAGACAGTTTAGTCACTAACCCATGCACTCAGTGAGACACAATTAATCACTCTCTCATACAGTCAGTCATGCACCTACTAAATCCTTCATCCAGACACTTATACATCCACTCATTCTTCAATATGTAAGACATATTTTAACTTTACAGAAACATACAGTAACTGGATGTTGTCATCAGTGATGTCATTTGAGTTGTCATCAGTGATGTCAAAGATGAAGTAGTGAGGGAGTGTTTGTAGTAGCACTTCTATTCTACTTTATCTGAAAGTAAATCATTCGCTCTCATAATAATACTATTTTGGGGCAACACTTTAAAAAAGATTTGAATAGAAACTAGTGTTTGCGGAGAAAAAAGGGAGTGTGTGCATATTTATATAGCGCTTAGTCGAGCCAAAGCTATATCAGCAATTTACATGAGCACCGTATTTACAGTACATTTTCAGGCAGGCGTAGATTACGTTATTTGTCTTCAATAACAGGATATGGCGGCGACTCAGAGGCTCGAACACTGATTTCCAGCACCAAGTTCGACAGTGTACCTGAATGACCACATACGTATATATATTAGCTGCCCTTTATATGCCAAAAACTGCATCCTAAGGCTTTCATAATCCTGTATTACTACAGCTACAACACTCCACTGAATGTACACAACTAGCATTCATATTCGCAGAAATACGTCATGTCTACCATCTTTTATGTGTGCAACTATGGATGAATATATAGTGATACCCCACACCTTCCATGTTGACCATGCTGTGGTACTTTACAGTTATAATGACACATTTGCGTTTAAGACCCAGGTGACGTCAGCACTACAACACGGACACCTGAAACAGTTGATTTTTCATATAGCTCACAACGGAACCACGCCCATAGCTCCGGAATCATGGTTCACAGCCTCGCGCAGCACTGGCATACGATAGTCCAGCCCACTCCGCTTACACTTGAAACTACAACAAATTTAACAACACTTTCCTAACGCTAAAGCGACGATCATTTTAACGCTGTCCTTGTAAATATTCCCCCAATATCGCGAGAAATACAGTGAAAATTCCTGTTCATGAGAAAACCTTGTTAATATAAGACTGTGCACTTAACATATCAATTCACCTCGCATATTAAACATGTTGAAGTCTACTTCAGAACAGATGTTAGGATCCGACATAAACCGCAATTAGCGGGAGTTTTGCTATTGGTCCTCAAATCCAGGGCCCCCTTGTAAATACGACACTGGTGTCCTACCTCCCTCTTCCATGTTGTATTGTCATAGGAATACCTACCTTGCCTCTGGGATGCCTACATTGCAACTCATTGGAGATACGAGGCTAGCCCTTAGCAAACCGACTGCTAACATGCATTAATGCATGTTAGCGTTACCTAGTAAATAGGGCGATACAATTTTCACCGCAGTTTTGGCTTTTTTTTTTAATTGCGGTGAAATAGCACTTGTTAATATGCCCTCAAGTTTGCTATGACACAGCCGGAACCTCGACTCCCGGACTGCCATAGCAAACAGCAGTGTCCCAAGGGTAAGCACCCCAAGACACAGCATGAGCCAATCCTGGGAGGTGGTGTTCCCCAAGGCTTTCGACTGCTCCAGAATGGAGACCACACAGCGCCCTTTCTAAAATATAAAAACCCCAGAGGGTGGTAATCCCCGTGCCTTAGATGGACCTTTGAGCTCCCTCACCCAGTTATTTTGTAGCATCGAGGAATGACGGTCCCTGGGCTACAGGGCCCCTCTGGACCACCATCAAATGTAATATTTTAAAGCCCGGGATTTGACCATCCCAGGCAGCTAATTTTTAAACAAGCACAAGAGCCCGCGTTTTTTTTTTTTTATGGCGAATCCATGCATCCAGCACACATTTCTCTGTTTTAAAAAAAAAATTCTTTGGGGCCCTAGGGATCCCCGTGGGATCCCCTGAGCAGGTCTAGAGGGTCAAAATATTTCTTACCTGCCCCCTTAATACATTTTGAACACTTGTTTCACTAATTTCTAGACCCTCGCTTCTAGCGAGGCACAAAATGGCTGCCAACACTTCCTGGTTTCGAATGTTGACAACTACTTGACAGCCAATTAGCATTCAGAGCGTGATCGGGATGGTGCGCTTAGTGTGCGTGCAAGATGCACGCATCCACCGAGGCCATAGATATATATGTACTTTTACTTGTAATTTTCTCAGAAACTACTGAACGTATTTGCACCATTTAAGTAAAAAGCACAAAGTCTGGAGCGAGGACTACCTCTTTGCCAAATTTGGTATAATTCCGTTCAACTGTTCGGGCTGTAGCCGCAATGAACTGTTCCCATGGGAAAATTGCATGGGGAAAACACGTTTTGGGACCCCCCTTTTTTCTCTGCCCCCGCTTCAAATGCAATATTTTAGACCACAGGATTGGTCCTTCCCCGGTAGCTAATTTTTAAACAAGCATAGGAGCCTGCGCTTCGTTTTTATTTTTTTTACGGAGGATCCATGCACCCAGTGCACATTTCTCAGTAAAAAAAAAAAAAAAAATGTTGAGGCCCTAGGGATCCTTGTGAGACCCCCTGAGCAGGTCAAGAGGGTAAAAATATTTCTTACCTGCCCCCTTTATACATTTTGAACACTTGTTCCACTAATTTCTAGATCCTCACTTCTACCGAGGCACAAAATGGCAGCCAACACCTTCTGGTTTTGAATGTTGACAACCACTTCACAGCCAATCAGCATTCAGCGCGTGATCGGGACCGTGCGCTTATAGTCCGCGCAAGATGCGCGCATCCACCGAGGCCATAGATATATATGTACTTTTAATTGTCATTTTCTCAGGAACTACTGAACAAATTGACACCATATAAGCAAAAGGCATGAGTCATAACCAAGGACTACAACTTTGCCAAATTTGGTGTAATTCCGTTCAGCCGTTCGTGCTGTAGCCGCGATGAACGGTACCTATGGGAAATTGCATGGGGAAAACACATTTTTGGACCCCCCTTTTTTCTCAGCCCTCGCTTCACGAATCACCGCAAGACTTTCAGGATAGGAGTGCACCGGAGCACCCCACCAGTTTTTAAAATTTCACGAAGATTCGTCAACCAGTGCCAAAGTTATTCCAAAAAGAATGTTGTGGATTTCCTATGGAAAATAGGTCCTAACTTTACCTACCTACTGGGGACCACCAGTAGGTAAAATCTATATGCCAAGGTGTTTTGAAGAATGAGTGGGTGTATAGGTGTCTGAATGGATGATTTAGTAAGTGCGTGGCTGATTGTATAAATGACTGATTAAGCATATCTTAGTGAATGCATGGGTTATTGAGTAAACTGTGTAAATGTTTGTATCAGTTTGTCAGTTGGTGTATACGCGGCTGCATAGGTTGGTGAGTAGCTACATGACTGTCTATTTGGGTTATTGATTGGTTGTTTAGGTCTCTGTATGGGTGCCTGAGTGTCTCTGTGAGTGGGTGGGGGTGGGTGACTCTGTGCATAAATGTGTGAGAGGTTGATTCACTGGGTGTATGGGATCAAGAGTGTATCTGTGAAGGGCTTTATGGGTGGGTTAGTGTCTGTATGGTGTGTTGGTGAGTGAATGGATATCTCAGTGAAATTTATGTGAGTACCTACACATGTGAATGGCAGTATATGTGAGTGTTGGATTATATAAATGACTATACGTGAGAGTAGGTGATTGTGAGAGTGGCTGTATGGATGAGTGTGTGCTTGTATCAGTGATTGTATAAGAGAGTAAATATGTGTTAGTATTTGTATAAATAAGTGAGGTGGTCTGTTATTAACTGTATAGGTGATTAAAGGGGTGTAATTGATTCTTTGCATGATTGAGTAGGTATTTGGGTAAGTCTATGGATGAGTGGCACTGTGTGAGTGTATGTATAGGTCTATGAGTGCATATGATAGTGCTGAATTCATGAGTGACTGCATGTATGAGTTTCTGTATAGGTGAATGAGTGGATGTGTGTGTGTAGACCTATGAATCACTGAGTGGGTATGTACTAACTGCTATTGGTCTGTCTATGCTTTCAATATTGGTAGTCTGTATTTTAGAGTTGGTGTATAAAAGGTTTTATTAGGCTGGGAGGAGGTGCATCAGATTATCACATGGATGATATCATATGACATCAATGATGTCATCTATGATGTCCTTTGAGATGTAATCAGTAATGTCACTAACCATGTCATAAGGGATGTACTATGTAACGTCATCAGCTGTGCATTGTGGGGGCGTGAGTTATAGTTTGCTCTACTAACTATAGCAGCTGAATTTCTCTGGTTTTGTACGAGTGAAATGTCTGACTAACTATAACGTACCTGAAACCTGTGGTTTTTTCAGTGAATTTCTAAGGTTTTTTAAATGTTATTTTCTAACTATAACATCCCTCTAACCTATGGGTTTTTTCAGTGAATTTTATAGGTTTTTAAAAGCTATTTTCAAACTATAACGTCCCGGAAACCTATAGTTTTTTTTAGTGAATTTCAATGGTTTTTTAAATGACAATTTCTAATTATAATGTGCCTCAATCCTATGGTTGTTTTCAGTGAATTTCTAAGGATTTTTAAATGCTAATTTCTAACTATAACATCACTGTTAAGTCCCCTTGAATCCTGAAGGTCCCTGGTGTCCAAGTAGCCCACCAGGTACCTACAGTAAGCATCACAGAGCTGCCTTGCATAGAGGTGTTCCTAGGCCATGCCCCTTTTTACACCACGCTGCAAACGCGGCTTCTGGTGCACTGCTGCTCGGAGGATGAAGTCCACTTGTGTCCTAAGGTCCTCAGGACACAAGAGGACCTCATCGCCCTACGAGCAGTACACCAGAACCCGTGTTTGCAGGGTGGTGTAAAAAGGGGTGTGGCCTCAGACCACCTCTCTGCAACACAGGTCTGTGGCACTTACTGGAGGTATTTGGTGGGCTAGTTGGCCGCTTGGGACCCTCAGGATTGAAGGGGATTTAATCCCCCAATTTATAACATGGCAGTGGGCAGTTTGCACACTTGTTAAATCAGGCCCGCCCCCTCCCTGCGCCAATATGCAAATGCACCCCCTGGTGTGTTGTAACTTCGGGGATTAAGTCCCATTGAATCCTGACGGTCCGTGGATGCCAACAAGCCCACCAGGCCCCTCCAATAGGTGCTACATAGCTGCATTGCAGAGAGGTGTTGCAAGGCCACACCCCTTTATACACCATGCTACAAATGCAGCTTTTGGTGTATTGCTGCTCAGAGGATGAAGTCCACTTGTGTCCTGAGGTCCTCAGGACACAAGAGGACCTCGTCGCCCTACCAGCAGTGCACCAGAAGCCTTGTTTGCAAAGTGGTGGGAAAAGGGGCATGGCCTTGGACCACTTCTCTGCAACGCAGCTCTGTGGCTCCTACTGGAGGTACCTGGTGGGCTAGTTGGCCCCAGGAACCCTGAGGATTCAAGGGTACTTAATCCCCATTTTTCAACGCACCAGGGGTTATGTTTGTACACTTGGTATATCAAGCGCTACTCTGCAAATGCACCCCCTGGTGCATTGTAAGTTGGGGTATTAAGTTCTCTTGAATCCTGAGGGTTCCTGGGGCCAACTAACCCACCAGGTACCTCCAGTAAGCTCCACAGCGCTGCATTGCAGAGAGGTGTAAAAGGGGCATGGCCTCGGACCACCTTTCTACAAAGCAGCTCTGTGGCACATCCTGGAGGTACCTGGTGGGCTAGTTGAACCCCAGAGAACCCCAGTACTCAAGGAGAATTAATTTCTCTACTTACAATGCACCACGGGGCGAGTTTGCAGAGTGGTGCAGTGAGGGAGCGGGGCCTTCGGTGAGATGCCGGGTTATTTTTGTATTTATTTTTTAGAAGGGGGGCTGTGTGGTCAATTTCTTTTACTATTTTCTGGGCCCTGGGGACCCCATCCAACAGGGCCTGACCCCATTTTTAAAAAATATTTGTTTTTAAATGGGAAGGTGGCCGCGTGTCCCCCCTCCCGAGGCCAGTTTTAGCATGGGGCCCAATCACCCAGGGCATGGCAAAACTTGTTTAACATTTTTTTTATTTATTTATATGGAGGGGGCTGGCCTTTTTGTTTGGTTAAAAAAAAATATTAGAGGGGAGGGGGCATGCCAGGATAGATGACCATCTGATACAGAGCTCCTCAATAAATAGCTTTAAAATACATTTTGTTTAAGAACACTTTGTATGAGCAATAATCAGTATTTAAAATTACAAGCAGTAGAAAAAGATTTTTTTTAATTATTATAAAAATCTCATTTAAACATAGTGCAAACAATGTTGTGCAAAGTGCGCAAAGAAAAATACAACCCTAGTGGGTTAAGATTCACATGAAGGACACATTAGGCTAATTTGTAACAAAAATATTGGCCCACCACTCAAAAATAGGACATAAAATGATTGTCATCTATTTGTAATGAACATGAGAGGGGACCAACATGACAAATAGTTTAAAGTACCTGATACAAGGATTTAATAACAGATCATGTGTTCGCAAATGGCAATATCTGCTTAAATCACAATGTTTGTGCATGAAAAACTGCTAAAGTATTGTAGGTGCTACAGTTGCATGTGTAAAAATCACTCTATGCCCTGGTGGACACAATAGAACTACTTCTAGTGCAAATAAAGTGCAAAACGTGCATGAAATAATAAAAAATGGTGTTAAAGATGTTAAAATGTCATGGATTCAAGGGGCAAGGCCGATATTTTACGATATGTTGATTTAGTGCAGCAATATAGTAATAGGAGCCATTTTACAGACATGTATGTAAGTCTTCGCTGGAATTTAAACCCAGTGGCGTCTTGATGTCAAGTTCAAGGATGCATTTTGTCTCCAGAGCTCGCAAGAGGGCTTTACGGTTGCCTCCTCGTCTGAGGGGCAACACTGAGTCGATGACAAAATATTTTAGAAGATCACTCATGTTGTCATGGTGTTCCTTGAAATGACGAGCCACTGGGTAGGATGCATCACTCCCACTGATTGCCCTAATGTGCTGGAGTATCTTTTTGTGGACCTGCAACTTGTGCTACCAACATATTGCACACCACACGGACTCTCCAGCACATAGACAGCAAAGTCAGTTTTGCAAGTAAACATCCTACAGATTGGTCTTGGGCCATCGCAGAAGGGTATCTTATATTCTGTTTTATTTACACCATGTCAGTAGGCTTTGCAGCTGGTGC
Source organism: Lissotriton vulgaris (assembly GCF_964263255.1). NCBI lineage: Eukaryota > Metazoa > Chordata > Amphibia > Caudata > Salamandridae > Lissotriton > Lissotriton vulgaris. The sequence continues at coordinate 435,396,638 of NC_141700.1, forward strand.
ATCTTCTGAAGCCTTTACTGGAATGGAGCCATGATTTATTCATGACTAACTCAGGACTAATTTTCACTAGTGAATCACTCATGGAACAAGCTTTCCTGAATGTAATCTCAGGACTAGCTGCCATTAGATCCCCAAAGACAGGGATATATACATATATATATATATATATATATATATATATATATATATATATATATATATATATATATATATATACATACATACACACCTTAGAGATTCATTGAAAAAACCATAGGTTTCAGGGGTGTTATAGTGAACAAGGCGGGAGCTTTCCGGAAGAAACGCGTCTGAGCAGCAAACTTGGAATAAATCTTACTTTGGCAAAGAATTCACGGTGTCAGTGCCTTTTCTTGATCGGAAGAAGTGTGGACTGGTAATCGAGCAAAGTTCCGGTGACCCACTATAGACAGCAAAGGCATACCATTGGTTTTGCACAATTATACATTAACTTTTTTTTGCGTTTGATTGTCTGATCTTCAAATTGATCTTGCTACACCTCATTTTCACTGCTATAATTCAATGTTTGTGTACATTCTATCAGCGCACATGCAAATAAATAAGCATATAAATATAATCGTAATAAATGATATAGCAGCAATCATTCATATACATATAATATGTAAAGAGAAAATGATGAGTAAAGGTTCAACTAAAATACACTAATAGTTAAAAAAATACTTGGATCAATCCTACTAGATAAAAAACGGAATGTAAAATCTGCTAAACTTTGATAAAACTCCAATACTAAGTTTGTAGGTTAAAATGCAGTTTGTTTTAAAGTTATTTTGCACCTTGTTTGCAATAGAAGTATTCATTTCTTTTTTTTTTGGTATAATTTTTATTTTATTGAAGAAAAAGAACCAATACACAAGGCAATGAGACAATACATTCGGACATGTGTTCAAGGAGGAGTGCAACTGCATGACAGTGTAATACAGACATCATTAGTGCAAAAAGGGGGGGGGGCAAGTGGGGAAACAAAATCAGTAATCATAAGTTACACATGACTGGAATGCCGGATCAGGGGGAAAGGGAACCTTCCAGGGTCTCCACGAAAGGAGGTGTGCATATATTTCCACGGTAGGAGCTCCACTGACTCCAAATTTTATTCCAATACCTGGGTCTACCCTGTGCCACATACACAGTCTTCTCCCTCAACATACACCAGTCCATGTTCTCCTTCCATGCCAGAACCGTGGGTGGCCGCTGGGCGCCCCACAACTGGTCGATGTCTCTCTTGACAATCATATTTCCAAGGGTCGCCCACTGCGTCTGAGCCACATCTTAGTCATTCGGTTCCCAGACATTCAACAGGCAACGCCTGGCTTCAGGCAATAAAGCCACCCCCGTGACTCTTTCCATCACACCATGTACACGATTCCAGAACACCACCACCTCCGGACACTCCCAAATTATGTGGAGGAAGGTTCCAATCAGTCCACAACCACGCTTACTGGCGTGGGCCAGTTACGTACATCCGATGTAGGATTTTAAGCTCAACGAGTCGGAGACAGGCCGGAATCGCGACCTCTTTAGGCGAGGATAGCGCCGACTGCCAATCCTCGTCGTCCAGCTCCAAACCGTCGCTGGTCCAAACCTCCCTGAGGTGCACCAACAGATCGTTCGATTATTAATCAGTTTCTTGTATATCAAAGAGATAGTGCTGTCGGGAACGTATCCGTCAAGCACCCGGTCTTCTAATGGGGAAGATTTGGGGATGTCGGTACCCTCAGGAAATACTGAGCTCAATGCGTGGTTAATCTGTGCATAACGGAAGAATTCCCTATCACTCAGCTCATACTCCACCTTTAGTGCCTCGAAGGTCTTGATTTTACCATTGGCCCACAGATCACTCACCCTACTGATACCAATCATGTCCCACTTTTCAAATCCTTTCATCTTCCACAGGCAACCCAATCTTTCAGACGCGTAAAGCGGAGTCGCACGGGTCAGTCGATCCCTCCATCCCATTGCCGCATTATCATCATGCCACACTCGTACCGCTATCTTGGTAGGTCCCGAGAGCTCCCTTCCCACTGCTTTGGAATAAAGGGCCTTGTAATAGTCCCCACCCGGTAATAAGTACTTATCCATCTCGAATGCAGGATTAGAGGCAGGTCCATACATTCTATGGTTAATCGCTCCCAACTGAGAGGCCCAGTAATATCGCCTGATATCAGGAAGGGCTATACCTCCGTCAGACCAGGGAAGTGTGAGTTTGGCGAGGGCGATACGCGAGCGTCCATCCCAGATCAATCGTCCCTGCAGACTTTCCACCTCCCGGAAGTAGCTCTCTGGAACTACGTCAAAGGTATTCTGGAGCGCGTATAGAAATTGCGGTAAGGACATCATTTTAAAAAGAGCTGTGTGCCCGAGTGGAGAAAGCAGTAACTTGAGCCAGCCCGCAACGTCGGATTTTACCCTTTGAAGAGAAGGGAGCAGGTTACGATCGTAACGAGCCATGGGATCTAATGTTATGAAAATCCCCAAGTACTTAAATCCCGTCTGCGACACCTGGATGGGACATCAGCGTTGGAAAGGGGGGGCATCACCCAATAGCACATACACACAGGACTTGGTCCAATTAATCACCAGGCCAGAGTTCCTTCCAAACGAGGTAAGCACATCAAACAATACATTCAATGACTTACGAGGGGACGTGAGGTACAACAAAATGTCGTCTGCGTAAAGCGATATATGATCCTCGAATTCTGGGGTCCACCAAATACCCTTCATCGACGGCTCCCAATGCAGCCAGGCAGCCAGAGGCTCCAAGGCAAGGGCGAAAAGAAGTGGGGACAACGGACAGCCCTGCCGCGTACCCCTACCAAGAACAAAAGGCTTAGACACACGACCATTCACTACCACCTGCGCCAATGGCTCCTCATACAAAAGTTTTACCCAGCCAACGAAACGAGGACCATGTCAAAGGCCATCGTAGCGTCCAAGGAAGCCAAAATGGCCGGCTCAGGCAGCGATGCTGCCTTCGCAAGAACACAGTGCAAGCGCCTCAGATTAAGTGCTGTATTGCGGTGTGGGATGAAACCGGACTGATCCGGGTGGATCAAGTCACTAATTACTTTTATCAAGCAGTTTGCCAGCAACTTAGAAAGAATCTTTGGTTCGGCTTTTAAGAGCGAAATGGGCCTGTAGGACGCACAGCGATCCCATGGTTTCCCCTCCTTGTGAATCACCATGATGGTAGCAAGACGCTGATCCCGAGGAAGGGAGCCGATGTCTCTTGACTCTAGAAACATTTCTCGGAGATACAGTGCCATTTTGTCAGGACACGACTTGTAAAGTTCAATGGGAAGACCGTTAGGGCCCATAGCTTTGCCCAAATGCACAGAGCGAACAGCGAGGGCTACCTGGTCAGCTGAGAATGCAGCGTCCATTAGGTCCCTATCTGAATCCGATAGACGGGGCAATGCAATGTCACGCAGCAACAGATGGGAGTCCTCCTCCGGTCTATCGGAGACTGAGGTATACACCTCTCGGAAATGATCCACGAAATACTCGACAATTTCAGTAGGGTCAGTCACACACACTCCATCCAGTTTCTCAATCACTGGAACCACACAACTCACCCTCTCCTTTTTATCCAGCCAAACAATCAATTTCCCTGCCTTGTCACCCACATCATACAGTCTGCCCTGCTGCTCTCTACTCATAACTTTGGCGGCATCTGTCACTAGGGCCCTATAATCCAGTTGTTTGAGACTAAGGGCATGGAGTTTGTTACAAGTTACACCTAGTTCCAGATCGCTTTCTAGCTCAGTTATTTCGGTCTCTAAACGGACCACCTCCTCATTTTTCTTTTTCTTGGCACCAGCGATTAACAATAATGCCTGACCTCGGATAACTGTCTTGAACGCCTCCCACAGTGACACAGAAGAGGACACAGACCCCTCGTTCTCAGCAAAGTACTGATCCAGGCACTTAATCAATTCAGCACGAGTTTTGGGGTTGCGAAGGTACCAGGGATTGATCGGGGCAACTCGTCCCTCGACACCCATACTAGTGCCGATCTGGAGCCATAGTGGGGAGTGATCTGATATACCCCAGGCCAAATGCCTGATTTCCCTGACAGAGGAGGCCTGTGCCGCCGGCATCAAAAGATAGTCAAGTCTAGAGAGACTACCGTGGGCCCCGGAATGGAAGGTGTATTGTACCTGTCCCGGATGCATCAATCTCCAACAATCTAAAAAACCCAGTGTCTCCAAAAACCCACTTAACCAAGACTGTGACCTAGGGAGGTCTCTGTGGGGGTAGTGATCTACGCCACCAGAGACTAATGAATTGAAATCTCCGCCAATCAACAGGATACCATCCGGAAGCCCCAATACCACACGCCCAAGCTCAGCAAAAGTCGAGGTCTGTAGACCGGGCGGAACATATGCAAAAATCAGCGAGATAGTCCTCCCCTCCCACCTCCCAGTGAGAGCGGCGTAGTGCCTCATTTCATCAAGGATCACGTCATCTATTTCCAAGGGAGAGAGTTTTTGACTAGGATACCCGCACCCCTAGAGCCAGTAGGGAACCCAGAGTGTGCAGCGAGACGATATCCTCGCCGATTCATAGCGTGACAAGTGTTTCCAATCAAGTGCGTCTCCTGCAACAATACAACATCAGGGGAGAGGCGTCTCAGCATTTGCAACACTACTCCCCGCTTTCTCCTGTCCGCAACCCATTTACATTCCAACACAGTAGTTTCAACCCACTACCCCATCCCAGAGATGAACGCAGAAACCACCCCATAGCGAACACAGTATACAGATCAGAAAATAGAACAATACGTTGCCTTGAGGAAAAACAAAACATACCCAAACTCCCCCCTCCACCCCCAAACATATACCCGTTGCAGTACCCCCCACCCTGCACCCCTGCTTTAGACTCAAAAGCCACCCCAACTTGCAGTGTGCCTGTCGCCCTAACATTAAACTAGTCTACAAAAAGAAACCCAGAGGAGGAAAGAGTCCCACTCCCCCCGCCACCCTCAGGTATGTCACCATGAATCGGTTAATTATGATAGATGTCAAACCAGCTGTAAAGTATGATAATTGTTCGGAAATTAGGAACCACATTGTCATTGTCATTCTTGCTCCGGCACGCCTCCCTCCGTCCACCCAAGTGTTCTGTTCGATCGCTCCACATTGGTAATGTATCCAACCAGTCACTCACACTCTCAGGACAATCAAAGAAAAATGTCCGATCCTCGTATTCGACACGGAGCCTGGTTGGAAATAGTTTTGCGTATTTCAAATCCATGTCTCTCAATCGTTGCTTCACCCCCTGAAACTCCATCCTCTGCCTCTGAACAAACTGGGTAAAGTCTGGGTAGAAGCTCACTGTTGCGTTTTCAAACTTCACGGGGCCGCCTGTCCGCGACGTCTGCAGGATAGCGTCTCTGTCTCTAAAGTTGAAGAGTCTGGTGATAATCGGCCTCGGAGGGGCACCCGGCTTCGGCTTCCCACCTGGCACACGGTGCACGCGTTCCACAGCAAAGAATTTACTTAGGCCTTTGGGGGTGAGGTGATTTAGGATGAGGTCCTCCACAAGGAGATCTGTAGCAGGATTTTCTGATTTTTCAGGGACCCCAATAATACATTATTGCGTCTGGCCCTATTTTCAAAATCGTCCAGTCGACGAGCCATGAGATCGTTGGAGGATCGCAGATTGCCGACCTACGCCTGTAAGTCGGAAACGTCGGTCGTGAGGCTGGAGGTCTTCAGATCTAAGGATTTGACCTTCTCATTAGTCTTCGATAAGTCAGCTCTAATCAAGTTGACAACAATGGCGACAGTGTCAAGCTTAAGGGCGAGAGCCTCATATTGCTGGCCAATGGAAGTCTTAATACCAGCAATGGCGCCCATGACATCCTGAAGAGTCAGATCGATCGGCGCAGCCGGGTCCTCCCTTGCCTCATCTAGGTTCTTCGTAATGCCACCGGGGGACCCCTTGGGATGGGTGTATCGATCCATGACATTCTTTTGAGCGATTCACCCCCGAAGGGGTGTCTTGGTTTTTCGCTTCTCGTTGTCGGGCCTGCCCGCCATGTTGGGCAATGTGCTCCCGAGGGGCCTGTGAGACCAGGTGAGAATGGCCCTTCACGGTCGACCCACCGGAATCCTAAAAGCAGGCGCCAGCATCTCACCACACCGTCTTTCGTGACCGTAGGCACACAGTGGAGTCACAGAGTTCTGCCAGACCTCGGGCAACCAGATCGATCTAGAGGTGGGATATGGCCAAAGACCCAGAAACAAAACCAAAAGTTAACTCCAAGGCAATGAGCAGAGCCCCGCTGGCCGTTGTTGTTCAACTTCTGCCTGGGCGTCTCATCGACTCAAGCCCCAGGCGTTGCCATGGGGTGGGCCTCAAAAGTTCAGGGTGTCATAGTTGAGGTTCCAAAGTCCAAATCAATTTTTGAAAGCAGCAAATATGCCAGCTGAGTTTCATCTCCAATAACCCGTCTTCGTAATCAGAATGCCGATAAGGATATATGCAGAAGGCGGCGAGGGTCTCGGGAGGCCTGTGCTCACGCGGCCATCACAGATGCGCGCGAAGCTCCTCTAGAAGTATTCATTTCTGTCATATATTCTTCACTCAATATTAAGAAAGAAATGGTGTTTAAAGTGCAAGTGCTAAATATTATATAAATATCCCTGAATGTGCAAATCACAAATGTTAAAAAGAACTTACTTTTTTAGGTTAAGGTCAAACTGCAGCCTGTCATTAGATTTCTTTATTCTTGATGTGTCTTGTCCTATTTCTTCCCTTATACAACCTAAACTGCTCATGGCTTGGTAAGCCTTGTGTATATATCTTTAATAGAATAGAGCCCATGATCACTTCCTACTCTGAGATGGATTCCTATTGCTAATGGGTGGAGCTGCCGATACCCACTGCACTTGTATGTGAATTGGGATTTATCTAAATATCCGTGGTTTTTAGGCCTCCCGGAGATTTGCTGTTGAGATTTAGAATGTATCTTGTTTCCAGTCTACGCAGAGCCCCCTCTCTATCTCCTCCCCTCCTATTTCTTGGCACAGTATCTATGAGGTAATATGATAAATGTTTCAAATCATTTTGTGGGTCTCCTGAAAATGTCTGGGCACGGGGTAGGTAGGATCTCGATTTGATATCAGCCTGAGGTGTTGTAAAATTATTTTATTTGCCGGGAGCTTAGTTCTCCCTACATATCTTAGATTGCATGAGCATTCCAAGACATAAATGGCGAAATCAGTTTTGCAATGCAAAGCCTTGGTGATTTCCAGCTCCCGCTCACAGAACGGTGTTTTATATGTTTTCTTATTGACACCGTACTGGCAAGCATTACAGTTGATACATTGAAAGAACCCCTATCTTTGTGTGAGCCAATTTGATTGTTCTACAACCTCCGGGGTACTCTTGACTAAACTCCCACTCATGGACGGAGCCTTCCTGTATATGATCCCCAGGGACTTTGGTAAAGTATTGCCTATGATCGAGTCATTTAGCACTATAGGCCATTTGCATAGTACAATATTTTTAATAGTTTTATTTTGCCTATTGTACGTTGTAATGAGTCGCAATTGGAATAATTCGTTCTCTTTGTCTGATTCTGTTGGTTTGGGTTTTAGTAGCACGTCCCTCCCTAAGCTCTTGGTTTTATTGATGGCTACGTCTATTGTTGCACTTCTGTATTCCCTAGCTAGAAATCTGTTTTTGCTTTCTAGTTGCAATCTTTGCAGATCTGTGGGGTTGCTGCAAATTCTTTTAATTTACAGCATCTCCTCATAGGGGATACTGTTTATCAGGTGAAGTGGATTGGAACTCGTAGAGTGTAGAACAGAATTTCCTGCTGTTTCCTTCCTGAATAGTCTTGTTTCCAGTTTATTATGCTTTATAAACACTTCTATGATTAGGAAATTATTGGTCTGATTGCTAATTGTTGATGTAAAGCCTAGGTTGATGTCATTGTCATTTATATTGTTTACAAATTCATTTGCCTCTATTGTGGACCCAACCAGAACGATAAAAATGGCATCGATATATCTAAGGAAAAGTTTGACATTATTTTCCATAAATCGCTTATGAGTCACACTGAGGACCAGCTCCTCCCACCACCCCATATGTAGACAGGCGTAGGTGGGGGAGAAGCTGGCCCCCATTTCCACCCCGTGCATCTGCTGATAGACAATTTTTATCAAATAAAAATACATTGTTGTTTAAATAGAATTGAGTCAAATTGATTAGCATGTTGCAGTGTGCAGTCAGTCTTGTTTTTCCTTTTCTCAAAAAGTATTCTAGTGCCCTTATACCGTCGCGATGTCTAATGCTGGTATACAGGGACACTACGTCCAGAGACATCAGTTGATAGCCCCCCTCCCATTCAAAATTCTGCAATTTGGCTAAGGAACCACTTGTGTCTCTGGGGAGGAAGTGTACTAGTTCTTGTAAAAAATAGTCTATATATTGACTAGCATTTTCAAGTAGACTGTTTAGCGCAGCAATGATCAGACGGCCTGGTGGATTTTTAACATCCTTATGTATTTTTGGAATAAAATATATGTTGGGGATGGTCGGACTTTCCTTTCTGATAAATTTGTATTCATCCAAATTTATGATTCCAGTGCTTTTCCATGCTACGAGTTTCCCATAGAAATCATCTTGAATTGTTTTTAGTGCCCACACATTGGTTATTTTGTAGCATGACCTATCATTTTGCTGCGAAGCTGCTTCTTCCATATATTTCTTGTTGTCCCACAAGACGATGTTTCCTCCCTTGTCTGAGTTTCTCACAATGATATTTTTATTGCTTTGTATTTTGAAAATTAGCTGTTTGTATTGCCTTTTTTTTGGTTCCATTTTTGTTTGGTGTTTTGAATCTTATGATTGAGTTTCCTTATTTCGTTGACCACCTGTTCGTTGAAAATGTCTATGCTGTCTCTAGGCATTATTGGATTGAATGTTGATTTATTTTTAAATAGTGTAGCTTTTCTTGTGGGCAAGTGTTCAGCTGCTAGTGAAAATGCTGCTTGTGTTGTCTCCTTGATGATTTGAGAGTTCAATTTCATACTGGTATTGTTGATCAAAGGCGAGGTAGATTCCATTCTCAGTTCGATTAGTGTATTAAGTTGGATGGAATCTCCGCTGTTCAATGTCTCCTTTATGGCTCTATTTTCTTCTGCTGGTTCGGTATCTTTTACTTTATATATTTCTTTATATAGCGCATGAGGTTTTTTGGGCTTCAGTTGTCTTATGAAGCGGTAAAGATCCATTCTGGTGTTTGAATAGATGAAATTGGATTCTGGGCTGAAGGAGACTCCCAGTGCCAAGATTTGATTTCTGCTTTTGTAAGTGTCATATCATTGAGGTTAATTATGGTTCTGGTTTTGGCTTCACTGGTTTCTACTTGTGATTCCACCAGCCTCTCCCTCTCGTCTTTTGGTTGTATGGTTAATCTGGTTGCCTTTCTCCTGTGCCTCCGCTTGTGGTTACGCCTCTTCCTCGGGCGTCCATCCAATTCTGCTTCGCTTTCCATGTTTGAGCTCAAGTCTAAATTTGAGGTATATGTGTATTTATCTTTGCTGGTGGACGCCTGGGTTACTAACTCATTTTGCATTTTCATTTTGTTCGATTTCATCGCATCATATTTTATATACATATATTCACTGAAAAAAGCACAGGTTTTAGGGACGTTGTAGTTAGGTTATTGTGAGGCAGCGCTGGGGTTGTGAATAGATAAGGGATTTTCTTAGCTGTGAAGGGATGCTGACCCCGTGGCTGCAGGGACAATGACACACTTTGGGGATGGGGATCAATGCAGAGAGACGAGAGGCTGTCAAAAGATGCTGGGTATGTAGAGGACAGTAGAGGTGTGCTGGGGTTGTTGAAGGTGAGAAGGAGCTGTGAACAAATGGAAGGCTGCCCCTAAATTCGGCAGGGACAGAAAATAAGTCCGGCACAAAAATAAAAGGGGCCCCATTAGCTAATTAAAAAGCTAGAAATGTTGCCTTTATTGCAAAATAGAACTGTTATTAACTGGTAAAGGCTCTCTGTGTTTTGCAAGGTATGGAAGATATTGTGCTTGCTAAGCAATCTTTGTTTTATTGTCAGAGAAACCAACAGTAAAAAATACCGCCCAGGGGACCATGAATAGACCCACAAAAGGCTAACAAATGCCCCACACACTGACTTGTCAGGCCAATCCATCTGGCAATACCTGTTTACCCTGTAGGCCCATCTGACCTATTGGGCTTGTGGAGGGTTTTCACTGTTTGTATAAAATGTTTTTTTCTCAAATGAATCGTATGTTTTTATTCTGTGGTAATGATAAAGCGGATATTCTGGTCCCTCCCCTCTTCTTACCTGGCTGCCCCAAGCATTGTCCAACCCCGCATTCCACCCCCCATAGTGGGGAATAGCCTAAGCTATAAGAGCGGCCCGGCCTCATGGGGGTCATATCTCCAGCTGGACCGCAAGAGTGATCAGCGGGGGCATTACTCCCCTCGTCCCAAGCTCTCACTGGAAAGCCCTCATCCATGCCCGCCCTAGTAGCGAACACTCACGTGATGGTGTAGGATACTAGCCCTACCTGATGCGGGCCAGCACCCCCCTCAGCAGTTGGGCCGAGGGACCTCCCTTTGTGCTGGTCCCTGAGAAGGGTGACCCAGCCCTGGAAGGTGAGATGAGAGCATGTGGCTGTATACATTGGTAATGTGTTTACAAATAAACATATATTGAATTGTAGAATACAAACAATCACTGCTTAGAGAGCATTTATTTAACTACTTAACGCACATGCCTATACCTGCCTTTTCACTTGTTTCCTTAGGCATGTACCCATATTTTTCCTATAATGATAAACTAATCCATAAATACATTTGTTCATAGGTTCATTTTTTATACCTCTTGATTTAATTTGCTTACAAAAGCGACAAATGCTGTATCGAGGCAAGACATCAGTGCTTCACTTTTAAGGGCCCACTTCTCGCTGTGTACATTTGCTGTATAGCAAATATGTAACATGGAATCGCTTCAAGGAGCTGGTCCTCTGGTGAATGAATCTTTTAAATTTAATTACTCGTCATAAGCACAATCTTTAAAGTGTGTTATGTAGCTATTTTGCCCTCGCAGTGCCCATGGTTTCTACTTGATTTAACTCCATTGCGTTCTTGTTGTTCTGCGAATAAAAGATGTGCACATTTATTCCTGCTGCCCCTACAATAACATGGGCGCAACATGTATCGGGGCGAACCTGTTCATCAGGAGTTCAGAGGAGAATTTACCCGCACCTGAACCTTAAGTCACAGGCGCCATTTTTCATGCCACAGGCCCTGCATTTCATCTTTCTTGAATTTCCATGTTAGCAGGAACACTTTGCCCATGCATCATAATTGGGCATTGCCCCCAGGACCTGGCCTACCCGGGGGCTTATAGCAAATGAAGCGCGGGAGACCGCGCTTTGTTTTTTTTTTCAGTGGGATTTGCTGACCCTTCGCGACTCCAGCCAAAATTGTTTTTAAAAAAAACATTTTTTGGAGTCAAGGTCCCATCGGGAACCCCTGAGTAAGACTAGGGGTCTGGGTGTTTCTACCATGCCCCCTTTTCTTCTGTTTTCACTTTTTTTCTTGTGATTCAGTTCAACCAAGTCAAAAGATGACTGATAACACTTCCTGATTTGAAGTGTTGGTAGCCAAACAGGTTGCAAGGCTCAAGATTGGGAGGGTTTGTGGATCCTTTGCGTCTATATATAGATAGCTGTAAACATTAAATTTTTACAAAACTTATTGAACATATTTATACCATTTAACAAAAAGAGTGCATGCTGGACCAAGAGCTACATTTTTGACAAATTCGGTATAATTCCGCTCAGCAGTTTGGGCTGTAGCTGCGTCAACAGTTTCCTATGGAAATGATCATGGAGAAAACGCATTTTGGGACCCCTTTGCTAACTGTAACTCTCACCGCCGCAAACCACTGGTGATGATGTCAAATATTACATCATTCATGACGTGGTCAGTGACATCACTGATGACATCTTAAATTACATCATTTCTGTTTGTGTGCTTATGTCCTTGCGTATGATGGTGTGTGCATGTATTTGAGTGTCTTTGTATTAGGAAATGGGATTGTATGTGTGCTTGGCGTGTGGATGTGGATGTGTCTGTATGCGTAGTTGCATGCACCCTCTGTTCATGTATGAGAGTGTGTGTGCACATTTGTGTGTACTTGTGCATGTCTGTGCGTGTGATGGTGTGTGTGTGTGTGTGTGCATGTATTTTGCGTGTACGTCCTTGGGTATTTTTGTTCTGGAGCATGTGATTGTATGCGTGCCTGTGTTTTTGATAGTTTCTGTATATGTGCTTGTGTGTGTGTGTGTGTGCGTGTCTGCGTGTATGAGAGTGTGAGCGCATTTGCGTGTGATTGTGCATGTCTGTGCACGTGATGATGTTTGTGTGTGCATGTATTTGAGTGTTTTTGTATTTGAGCATGGGATTTTATGTGTGCTTGTGTTCTTGGGTGTTTTCTGTCTATGTGCTTGTGTGTGTGCATCAGTGCGCCTATGAGAGTGTTTGCTCACATTTTTGTGTGCTTGTGCATGACTGTGAGTGTGATGGCGTGTGCGCCCTGGACTTGTTATTCTCTGGTGGCCGCTGTCCTGGATATTTACTTTAACTGCCAGATACCTGACCATAGGATGGCCACCAGTGTACCAGTGTACAGTACATTCCCTGCCTAACCCCAAGCTGGCTTCCATAATGGCCCCCTACATGCTGTTTTTCTTCCCGGGGAAAACAATTAGACATTGACCAGACCTTGAACCTCTCCCCTAACCTGCCTTCACATCAGGACTTGGAACTTGCAGGACTTACCCCAGACTGTGGAGACCTAGCGATTTGGCTGATGCCCAGTGGAGCTACCATATAGCTAAAGAGGAGATAAGTTGTGTACTCCCCCGCCCCCCCCCCTGCCGTCACCTACCCAGCCGGACCTTGGGTAGATTTTCCCCTCGCCTCTACGTCCTATCTTTTTCCTACCCCTTCACCCTATCCCCTTACCCTTCCTTGCTCCATTCACCTGTCCCCTGTGCTCTTTAAATGGATTTCTTGATACTTATGTAACTTTTAACCAATGTAAATTGCAACATTATTGTTCCTCATGTAAGAGGCTCTGATTCCCTCGGGTCTAGCCAGCGCTAAATAATAACTCATTAATTACATTTGTTCCCATTTAGTACTCTTTCTCTCTTTGTCTACCTCCCAAGCTCCTTGCTCCTATCCCCTCTCCCATGAATCTCTCATCTTGCTTGCTAGTCTGCCTAGCCCCCTGTCATTTGTGCCCTTTGACTAAGCACTCCTTCTCCCCTTGTTGGGGAAAGATCCAATATTTATACTTTGGAGTCTCAGTGAACCTGCTGCGAGAGTCCACTGCGCCAAGGGAGCCACTCACAGCTGAGGTATGGTATGGCACCCCTTGCCAAAGCACTCCCTCTCCCCTTTTGGGGGAAGGATCCAGAATGTAGACCTTGGAGCCACAGAGACCCCTCTGAGAGAGTCCACTGCATAAAGGGAGCCTCCCGCAACTGAGATAGGGAAGTGATACCACTTACCCTGGAAACACAGCTTACTGGACTTTGGACGTTGTTTTGACTAGTCTACCAGTTTGTGTTCCCCGTCGCCCCTCCCTTCCTCTTCCCGTGCAGGGTCCATCACCATCCCCCCTCTTTCCCACATTTCATTACCTGCCTACTTCCCCAGCTCCTTCCCCCGCCCCTGAATCTTTCCCCCTGCCTGCTTTTCCCCTTACATATTTGTGCTAATTGTATATCTCGACCATACAAGTAACTATGTTGCCATGCTCTAATAACTGTGTAACCTTTGTAACAATGTGACATGTAACTATGATCTGATGGTCATGTAAAGCGCTCTGTTACCTCCGGGTCTAGCCAGCACTATATAAAACCTTTAAAATAAAATCCAAATAAAATAGATTACTATTCTACTTGTTACAAACAGCAACGTAATAAAATGGAGTCGAGCTCACGTGCCCATACCCACTTCAACTATCTATCTGTGTCTGTGTACTTATTATGTTTGTAAAAGGCTCCTCCTGCGCCCTACCACATTATATTGTGCTGTAAACAGCGTATGCAACCATCTTACCTCTGCCAATAACAACAACTTTGATTATATAACATTTTCGATCGCTCATTCTACAAATATGAATGTACAAAGTGGATCATTACAATACTGTAAAGAAACTATAGTCAATTTATAAATGTGTACTATTTCTTGTTTAAAAATTTTTTTAGCATATTTATATAGCGCAAAGTTGACCTAAAACTATATCAACAATTTACATGACCACCGTATTTACAGTACATTTTCAGGCACACGTTAATTACGTCATTACTCTACAATAACAGGATGTGGACGTGACTCCAAAGCCTCGAACAATGATTTCCAGCACCAAGTTCGACAGTATACCTGAATGACCACATACGTATATATATTATCTGTCCTTCATGTGCCAAAAACTGCATCCTAAACCTTTCACAGTCCTGTATTACTACAGCTGCAACCCTCCACTGCATGTACAACAAACATTCATATTTGCAGAAATGCGTCATGTCCAGCATCTTTTATGTGTGCATCTATGGATGAATATGGGGTCAGTGATACCCCGTACCTTCCATGTTAGCCATATTGTGGGACTTTATAGACATAACAACACATTTGCGTGCAAGACCCGGTTGATGGCAGCACTACAACTCGGACACCCAAATCAGTAAATTTTTCATATAATTCATGACGGAAACACGCCCATAGCTCTGGAGTCATCGTTCACAGCCTCGCGTAGCACAGGCATACGTCAGTCCAGCCCACTCCGCTCAAGCTTCCAAGTAAACACAACAACGGTACGTACATGGGCCAGATTTCCATTGTAGTGATTTCTTACTTCCAGGTCTAGTTGTCAGAATGGCACACACACACTACCTCATGGCTGGTATACACCCACACCACACACATCCAACACATACATCACTACACACGTGACCCTACCAATAAAAAAGACGGGCGCACGTACTCTATGTCATTTTAGAGTTGCTCCCATTGCAATTGCTGTGATGGCCCATCCTAGTGGTAGAACGCCTCATGTAGGCCTGAACTACCAAACAGGGGGTCCCACTACCACGTGAATGGCCTCTTTGGTCACTGAGTTAGTGGTACCGCAAGGACTGAGCGGGTGAGGAACCTGCGATTAAGATAGGTACCCGAGTATGTCCTTTGCCATAGTGATATCAAGACTCAGCACCAAATCTGAGACTTCATGTAGGCACAGCAGGACTGCATGATGTAGAACGTACTCTGTCCGCAAAAAGGTGAGCAGTGAGGCCTGGGTGCGCAGCGGAGGGAGTAGATGGGGTGCAGCAGACTGGATACAAAAAGGCAACGCAGCGATTTAGTTGTACGCAGTCGTATGTACCGTATTGTATTGCATTTGTATTTTTTTTCCAATAGCAGGAAAGTTTTTATAATCAGTCAAATGTCCGTCACTTGGGATGATCAAAACCACGTGTATCACTGCGCATCACTTGCTTTCACAACCAGATAAAAAACATTACTACTATAGTAATTGTACAAAAATCGAGGCCTATTAAACAAGTTGGAACTGTACAAATAGTTGTTTTTTAAATGCGGGATGGAAGGTGTGTGAAAGGGCAATGTAATTCTACTCCACATTAAGATAGTAACAATTACCGATCATAACATCTTTCTTTTACTATCTTTTAGATGTAAAGCTTGAGGGTGCATTATGTCCCGGCATGTGGTGAAAGACACACCAGTGACAGAAAGGTGAGCTGCGAATATTCTTTTCAGTCACTCTTTCACTTCCTCTCTCCTTTGCTAAAGAAATGACGCACAATGTTAACTTCCTTTTTATCTTACAGGTTGTGTTTCACAAATTGGCGTCCCCCCCAACACCTCCAAAGCTCAACGTTCGAGGATTCTGTGATGATGCGTGGCCAACGTAACAACATCTGAGAAGGCTGCTTTGACACGTGGTGCACCCTCTTTAAATCACGCCAATGGCACAAGGTGAGCAAAGAAGCTTGTTTCCGAAGCAACGACAAGTCACCTGTGGGCGGAGAAAGTGGGTGGTGTGCAGCAGCTTGACTACGTAGGAATGTACAATTACCTCCAGGCAGTGAGAATAGATAGGTTGCAACAGTCTGAGGGGCAGATTTACAAGCCCCTTGCGCCACTTTTGCGTCACTTTTAACATGGGAAAAGTGATGCAAAAGTGGCGCAAGGAGCTTGTAAATCTGCCCCTGATTGCGCAAGAAAAGACACTCACCTTCGGACTCTGGGAGTCAATGGGGTGCAACAGCCTGGGTACGCAGTAATGAGAACTCACCGCTATGCAGTGGGAGTGCATGGGGTATAGTACTTTGGGAGAAAAAGAGAGCACATACACCTCCTTGCAGTTGAAGTTGATGTAATACAGTGTCGCTGAGCCCCACCCTCTTCAACGTCTACATGAGCCCCCTCGCGGCCATCGCACGCCAACACAACCTCAACATCATCTCCTACGCCGACGACACCCAGCTGATCCTCTCCCTGACCAACGACCCCGCCGCCGCCAGAGCCAACCTTCACGAAGGGATGAAAGATGTAGCCAAGTGGATGACGACCAGCCGCCTGAAACTGAACTCAGACAAGACGGAGGTCCTCATCCTGGGCTCCTCGCCCTCCGCCTGGGACGACTCCTGGTGGCCCCCTGCCCTGGGCACCGCACCCAAACCGACGGACCACGCACGCAACCTGGGCTTCATCCTGGACTCCTCCCTCTCCATGACCAGACAAGTCAACGCCGTCTCCTCGTTGTGCTTCAACATCCTGCGCATGCTACGGAAGATCTTCCGGTGGATCCCCACCGAGACCAGGAAGACTGTCACCCAGGCCCTCGTCACCAGCCGACTGGACTACGGCAACGCCCTCTACGCCGGAACCACCGCCAAGCTCCAGAAGAGACTCCAGCGGATCCAGAACGCCTCAGCCAGATTCATCCTCGACATCCCACGAAACAGCCACATCTCCGGACATCTGAGAGACCTGCATTGGCTCCCCGTCAACAAAAGAATCACCTTCCGTCTTCTCACCCACGCACACAAAGCCCTACACGATCAAGGCCCGAGCTACCTCAACAACCGCATCAACTTCTATGCCCCCAAACGCCACCTCCGATCAGCCAGCCACGCCCTCGCCGCCGTCCCCCGCATCCGAAGAGCGACAACAGGAGGAAGGTCCTTCTCCTACCTGGCCGCCAAGACCTGGAACTCCCTCCCGACCGACCTGCGCCTGACCCAAGACCACCTCTCCTTCAGGAAGAAGCTCAAGACCTGGCTGCTCGAGCAGTAACGGCACCCCCCCCCCAAGCGCCTTGAGACCCTACGGGTAAGTAGTGCGCTCTATAAATGTCTTTGATTGATTGATTGATTGATCCTGATTGTGCAAAGATATAAACCAGAAATATACTTCTGCAGTTGTATTTACTCTGCTATTACTAACTCTATACTATCTTTCAGATCACTAAAGTTGAGGGTACACTATGAACCGGCACGTGCTTGAACACACAACGGAGGCAAAAAGGTGAGCTACGAAGATTTTCTCTAGTATTAACACTACCTCTCCTGCTCCATCTATTACTTTCTCTCTCTCACACTTTTAAATGTCGGTTTTTCACTATTTCGCTCTCTCTCTTTTACATTGCTTCTCTTCCTCTTTTAAAGTTATAGGCGCTGTTGTCCCCTCTGCAGATAAAAAAAATCAAGGCTGACTTTAATACAGTCTGCAGTGTAGAACCAAACCAAAATTCAAGTTGTGCAGTCTGTTCGCCACAGTGTTTACACAAGGTAAGCAGAGAGGCCTAGATACACAATACCTCCGATTAAATGCGTTTGAAATAAACAATATTGTCCTGCATAATGACGTGATCTCTCACCTAATTCTGTCTCATCTCTGAATCATTTTAAAGACCTGTTGGTCCATACTGTAAATCTGACTCAGTAAACACGTCTGTACAGCCCCTTCTTCAACGCGGGCCTATAATAGAGGTGAAATGTATCAGGCACACTCAGACGTGCAAATTACCTAATATTGCCAAGTGTTACCTTAATTTGTGATCTTTGACCTCATTCAGTCACATCGATCTAATTTTAAACACTTATTTTCATTTTTGTTTTGCAGGTTACCTACCCTCCTTCTATTGGTGTGCATTTCACATTTTGTTTATTATACTGTTATGTTAAAGTTATGTTTCTAGTATTTATTATATTGCTATCTTAAAGTTACGTTTCTAGTTATTTATTGTTGTTTTAATAAAAGTTTTTTTTAAAGTATATACGTCTTCTTTTTCTGACAACATTTCACAATTATTTAGAGTGATAATCATATGCTTAGAAAACTTTCAACAATAAAAATAGAAATGATGTTTATAACTACAAGTATAATATTGAGGCGAACTCTTTACCAGCACTTTACCAGAGTCTGTAGCTGCTATTAACGGTTTCTATGGAAAATTTTAAAAACTCCAGCACAGTAACTGTTTGAATTAGCAACATTGTGTGGAGAACTTGTAACCTGTGTGCTCACTCAAGTGTTCCATGAATTGTTACTATGGTAACAGGCAGTAAGCAGTTTGGGGGTAGGGTTGAAAGGTACTGGCTGTACAGAAACCATTATATTTACCCAGGATCTTCTACATGACAGACAGGAAAGCAAACTAAGACAGAACACTGTGTAGCAGATTTACAAGCTCCTTGCGGCACTTTCCCATCAATTTTCCCATGATAAAAGTGGTGCAATAGTGGCGCAAGGGACTTGTAAATCTACCCCTATGTACATTAGGAGCAAAAGAAGTACACAACTCTTCGAATTCTTTATTGATCACAATTAGACAGTGTTGCTTCACGATTCACAATGCACTTCACTAAATACTTCGTGCCTATTTAAATGGGAGGCGGGATTGTCGACATTACAAAACTTAGGGGCATATTTACAAGGACAGCGTTAAAATTTTCGTCACTCTAATGGCAGCAAACTACAACTAAAACGACGATAATGCACTTCAAAATCCTTTGTTATCTTACCGGAAGATTTTTTCAACATTGCTGTTTGCTATGCAAGAGTGAGAGCCGAGGCTCTCGCCCTGCCATAGCAAACTTGGGGGCATATTATCAAGGACAGCGTTAACATGTTCTGGTCTATTGGAATTCTCACGAATTCTCAAAAGCCTATTATTAAGCCATTATGGCCGCTTTAACAACACTTTACTAACGCTAAAGCGATGATAATTATAATGCTGTCCTTGTAAATATGCCCCCACTATCGCGAGAAATACAGCGATAATTTATGTTCGCAAGTGAAAATCTTATTAATATAAGACTGTGGACTCAACATCCACCTTGCATATTAAACATTCTTAAGTCTACTTCAGAACAGATGTTAGGATTCAACATAAACCCTAAATAGCAAGAGTTGTCCTATCAGTCCTCAAATCCAGGGCCGCCTTGTTAATACAACGCGATTGTCATACCTCCCTCTTCTTTTTTATATTCTCATAGAAACACCTACCTTGCAACTGACAACACCTACATTGCAACTCATTGGAGATACGAGGAAAGCCCTTAGCAAACCGGCTGCTAACATGCATTAATGCATCTTAGCTTCACCTAGTAAATCGGGAGATATAATTTTCACCGCATTTTTGGCTTTTTTTTTAAAGAATTGCAGCGAAATGGCACTTGTTAATATGCCCTCAAGTTTGCTATGACACAACGGGAACCTCGACTCCCCCCTGCCATACCAAACAGCAGTATCCCGGGGATAGACACCCTGAGACACAGCAGGAGCCGCTCCTGGGGGGTGCTGTTCCCCAAGGCTTTCGACTGCTCCAGAATGGAAACTACGCGGCCCCCCTCTCAAAATATAAAAAGCCCCAGAGGGTGGTAATCCTCGGGGCTTAGACGAACCTTTCAGCTCCCTCACCCATTTATTTTGTAGCACCGAGGAATGGTGGTCCCTGGGCTACAGGGCCCCTCTGGACCCCCTCAAATGTAATATTTTGACTCTCCAAGGTAGCTAATTTTTAAACAAGCACAGGAGCCCCCACTTCGTTTTTATTTTTAATACGGTGGATCCATGCATCCAACGCACATTTCTCTGTTTTTTCCCCCAATATTTGGGGGGGACCCTAGGGTCCTTGTGGGACCCCTAAGCAGGTCTAGATAATCAAAATATTTCTTACATGCCCCCTTTATGCGCTTTTGTACACTTGTCCCACTATTTTCTAGATCCTCGCTTCTACCGAGGCACAAAATGGCTGCCAACATTTCCTGGTTTCGAATGCTAACAACCACTTGACAGCCAATTAGCATTCAGCGGGTGATCGGGACGGTGCGCTTAGAGTGTGCGCAAAATGCACGGATGCACTGAGGTCATACATATATATGTATTTTTTATTATAACTTTCTTAGGAACTACTGAACGGATTTACACCATTTAAGCAAAAGGCACGAGTCTGAGCCAAAGACTACAACTTCGCGAATTTGGTGTAATTCCGTTCAGCAGTTTTTCTAAGCCCTCGCTTCACAAATCACAAGAAGACTTTCAGGATAGGAGCGGACCGGAGCGCCCCACTAGTTTTGAAAATTTCGCGAAGATTCGTCAACCGGTGCCAAAGTTATTCCAAATAGCATGTTGCGGATTTCCTATGGAAAATAGGTCCTAACTATATCTACCTATTGGCGACCGCCAGTAGGTAATATATATGTTAATGTTAAAAAGATTTTATATAGCGCACGGCTACTCCGGGGAGTGTCCCGGCGCTTTATTAAAAACTAGGAGACAGACATCGGGGCGAAAAGGGATCAGACATACAGACCTACTGGACAAAAAGCCAGGACTTTAGCTCCCTCATAAAACCCAAGAGACTTGCATTAAGTCTCATGGACACTGGCAGAGAGTTCCAGAGCTTGGGTGCCAGATAGCCGAAAGAACGTCCACCAATTCTGGTCCGTCTGATTGATGGAACTTGAGCCAGAGCCAAGGAAGCTGTCCTTAGCGTCCTCGTAGGCAGATAGAATGACAAACGATTCCTAATGTATTTAGCTCCTGTGCCATGAAGCGCCTTAAAAGTCAGTGAGAGAGCCTTAAAAATTACTCGTTTTTTAATGGGGAGCCAGTGGAGATTTTTCAATAAAATAGTCGCAATGGTTCTGCGATGAAGCCCATAAATGGCTCTAACGGCAGCATTCTGCACGACCTGCAGGCGAGAAAGAAAAAACTCCGACAGGCCCAAGTAAAGAACATTGGAGTAGTCCAAACGAGAGCCAATGAGCGCCTGGACAGTAACCTTCCGGGGGCAGAGTGCCAACAGAGGAAGAAATGTTCTCAGCATCTTAATAATGCCGAAGCATTTACCAACAAGACCCAACACCCGAGGCTTCAAGGTAAGACCGTCGTCTATCTGGACCCCCAGATTCTTGGCCCTGTAGGACACAGCTGCAGGGGGAAACATAGCCGGCGGCCACCAGGTCAGCCATCTGGGGTCGGCAGGACAGCCAAAAAACAGCAACTCCGACTTGTCGGAGTTACATTTCAGGCGGTGCCGTTCGAACCAATCAAAAACGGCTCCCAGACAGCCTCTGATCTGCCCCCCATCGAAGTCGGACCCCTTCTGACTGGTAAAAAGAAGCTGGGTGTCATCAGCGAAGGACACAATCTGGGCACCGAAGGACTCCGCCAGAGCTGCCAGGGGTGCCATATAGATGTTAAACAGCGTAGGGCTCAAAACAGAGCCCTGAGGCACCCCTATCTCAAGAGGTGGCATCTCGGCGGAGAAAGGAGGGGAGCAGGCCGTTTGCCGACGGCCGGCAAGAAAGGACTTAAACCAGTTGAACACCGCTCCCCGCAGCCCAATCTCCCTGAGTCTTAAAAGGAGACTACCGTGGGGAACGGTGTCAAAAGCCGCCGACAAGTCCAGCATAATCAGCATGGCCTTACCTCCCGCATCTAGCACCTCTCTGATGGCATCCGTCACCTCCAGTAGGGCAGTCTCTGTACTCATGTTGGCCCGAAAGCCCGACTGAGTATCATGGAGGATGTTATTGCTCTCCAGGAAGTTCGTAAGAGAGGAGTGAACATGCTTCTCCACGACTTTAGCCAAAGCCGGGAGGAGGGAGATAGGCCTATAGTTGGCGTACAACAGAGGGTCAAGATTAGGCTTCTTCAGAAGCGGCAGTATCAAGGCATGTTTCCAGGCCTAAGGAACAACTCCCAGATTCAGCGAACAGTTGAGCACAGGGTTTATAAGCTCATTAATGACAGGAGCCATTTTTGCCAAAACCTTCGCTGGGCAAGGATCCAATGGAGAGCCTAATTTAAGTTTAGAAATCAGATCCAAAGAGGAGGCGGGAGAAAGAAAAGGGAAAGTAGCCAAGACCGGACCATCATCCGGGAGTGATACAGAAAGAGGGGCGTATATATCAGAGGGGAGCACCAAAGTGAAAAGAGGAAATGAGTCTTGGATGGTCTTGATTTTGGACGTGAAAAAAGTGGCCATAAGGGACACCCAGGATTCTGAGTGATGAAGAGTGGGCATGGCCGAGCTGGGGGAGATGAATTCCTTAACAATAAGGAAAATTTCCTTACTGACCATAGCAGCAGCCTCTATTCTACGAGCCAGGTAGGCTTTCTTTTCCACCAGAATGCTACTATGATATCCCTTGATGGCCTCCCTGTAAATGATTATATCCGAGGGGTCATAGAAGCGTCGCCAGGCTCTTTCCGCTTTCTTACAACTGCGGCGCAAAGCAGCCAGGGAAGTTGAAAACCAAGGGGCAGCAGTCCGAATGCTGTTATTGCAGACAGTAGAAACAGGGGCTAATTCTGCAAAATGCTCCGTCAGCCAGCTCTGCAGGCGGTCAATATCGACCTCAAGACTGCCTGACAGCTGGCAGGGATGTACAATGAGAGCTTGAGCTAGCATGTCCGGTAATACTCGACTAAAAGCTCTTGACGTTTGATGCCCACACTCGGAAGGTTGAGCAGTGGACTTATTAATCAGAGAAAGCTGAAATTTAATGAGGTAATGATCAGACCATGAGGCCAGTTCAGGGGGCGGTACAACAATAGGGATTGTGGAAAACACATGGTCCAGGGTATGCCCTTTTTGTGTGTGGGTGTGGTAATAAAGGGAATAAGGTCTAAAGGGGCAGTAGCATCCAATAGCTTGATGGTGTCAGCATCAGAACGTATGTCCATGTGAATGTTAAAATCCCCCAACAGAAGGCACTGATCAGTTTTTAAACATATTGCCACAACGGCAGCGTGAAGGTCTTCATAAAAAGAACCTAAGGGTCCTGGGGGTCGGTAGACCAGGAGCCCCGCTCAGGTCTGGTGGGGGGACAGAGACAAAGAGAACCCCAAAGAATCGCATCCCAAAATATCATCGGTGGGGATTAAAACACAAGGGAAACTTTTGTCGACTATCAGGGTTATCCCACCTCCTCTGCCCTGAGACCTGTCTTTCCTAAGGATGGCATAATTTGGAGGAATGGCTACCGCCAGATCAGGGCCAGAACAGGGCCCGCGCCAAGTCTCAGTAAGGAAAAGACATGAAGGTTTAGAGTCAGCTAGAAGGTTATAGATATCCTGACAGTGTTTACTAAGAGATCTCGTATTTAACAAGAAGCAGGATAAAAATGTGGGCAGGTCGCGGGAAGGCGGAACCATAGATCCAGCCAAACCCCATCCACAGGCAGAGCAGCGTTTTTTGTAGGCGTACCTCCCAGGGAAGATTTTCTGACAGTTGCCTGCATTTCCTCGTAGGGAAAGAAGCTCCGCGGCGGTGTAGGTACACATAATTTAAGATAAGCGACCAAAAGGAGAGTGGTAGAATAGCACCGCCCTCACCCGTCCGCTTCAGTGACGCTGACGGGCGCAGACGGGCTTTCCTTAGGCGCTCCTTTGGCGGGATTCAGACTTTGTCTGAAAACATCCACTTGAATTCAGAAAGAGGAACTCGGACCCAAAAGTTCTTCGTGCATGAAAATATTTTATTTATTGCCCTGCGTCGCCGCCATAACGCGTTTCAGCCCCACCTGCGCCTTGATCACACATGTATATATATATATGCAGTGACCAAGGCGGTTGTACCGCCGAAACGCGTCTAACCTTGCAAGTGGAATTAAAAGCCATCTGTGCCATGAAGTATCACGGTGTCGGTGACTGTTTACATGAATGCTGTCAGGATGGTGATATATATATATATAAATATATATATATATATATATACCCACACACACACACACACACACACATATATATATATATATATTCACTGAAAAAACCATAGGTTATAGACCATATATAGTTAGGAATTTGCATTTACAAAACCTTGAAAATTCACTGAAAAAACCATAGGTTAGAGACCATAGAGAGTTAGCTGGATATTTTATTGATATAATACCAATGAAATTCCATATATAGTTAGTTGCACTAACTATATATTTCGCGCATCCGCAATCCAATTCTGATAATGTCACATATTACATCATTCATGACATGGTCAGTGACATCACTGATGACATCACTGATGACATCTCAAATGACATCACTGATGACATCACTGATGACTTCTCATTTAACATCAATGATCACACCACTGATGATATACTTCATGTGATAATACAATGCACCTCCTTACACTCTAATATAACCTCTGTTACACCTAGTGTAAAATACAGAGTATCATTTTTGAAACCATTGACACACGAATAACATTTACTACATACGCACTCACTGATTCCTACGTCTACACACACATTCACTCATTCACCCATACAATCACTCGTACATACAGTCACTCATCATTACAACACTATCATATGCACTCATACACCTATGCAGACACTCACACACTGCCACAATCCATGGAGTTACTCACACACCTAGTCAGTCCTGTAAAGAATCAATCACACTTTGATTTCTTCATCTATACAGTTAAACACAGAACAGCTTACATTTTCACAGATATACTAACACATACTTACTCACTTATACAATCAAATCCTTCATCCATACTCTTATACATCCACTCATTCTTCAATATGTAAAACATATTTAAACTAAAGAAAAACACACAGACACTGGAAGATGTCATCGGTGATGTTATTTGAGATGTCATCAGTGATGTCATCAGTGATGTCACTGACCATGTCATGAATGATGTAATATGTGACATCATCAGCATTGGATTGCGGATGCGCAAAATATATAGTTAGTGCAACCAACTATATATGGAATGTCATTGGTTTTATATCAATAAAATGTCCAGCTAACTATATATGGTCTCTAACCTATGGTTTTTTCAGTGAATTTTCAAGGTTTTGTAAATGCAAATTCCTAACTATATATGGTCTATAACCTATGTTTTTTGCAGTGAATATATATATATATATATATATATATATATTAATACCACACCAAACTTCACCATCCAAGAAGGCGCTGACTCCGTGTATCTTAATTCAAGGGTGTTTATTTCATATCAACTTCTGCTCAGACGCGTTTCGGCGGCAACCTCCGCCTTGCTCACTAACATCTGACTAAACAAAATGACGCTTTTATACATGTTTTAAACTATCACATGAGTCATAATGGTCATTCCTGATTGGCATTAATTAGTTACCATAGTAATCATATACTACACCTAGGCTGTGGGGTTTTAGGTTTAAACCTATAATAACTGATAAAACCCCACTGAAAGAAAAATAGCCCTCACCGGTGAAAACATATAAACACTGAAAAAACACCTGCACAACCACAAACTAAATGCCATTCAAAGAAAGGAAAAAGAAAGTGAAAGAGTAATTTTGTTTTTACTGAAGGGGTCAATAAAATGCAACTTTGTATTACAAGCTAGCAGTAGGCAGTAAGAAAGACTGGCTAACATTATTCTGCTTGAGCTTTGTTCTTTAGGGATGCCACTAAAATATTGTTTCTTCTTCCTTTTACTTTTTTCAGTTTTATGGCCTTTGGTCTAAAGATGCAGGGTTTAGTTTCACGTTTTAGGTTTAGTTTAATTATTTTACAAACTGTAGAGAATCAGGACATATCAAACTCACATTTGATATTTTGGCTGCATTTGATTCTTTCACTAATAGGTAAAATGGCTAGTTTCATAAAAATCTTTCCTAATATGTGTCATTACATTTACCCACAGAGAATGGGTAAAAACCCTTAAAACATCAGACCATAGTTTCTAGTGGGTCAGGATTGATAGTAGGTGAATTCCCAACACCTCAGGCTTTAAACATTAAAGGCAAGGTATAGTGACAAGTATATATATTACCAAGCATCTGGGATAGTGGTGAAAACGTGACACTAGAATTTTGGAAAGCATGGAACGCAGAGTCACTTGTTATGCTCTGCAAAAAAGGTTCTTTCCAAGTTCAACAAAGATTGGAGTGATATTGTTTGTATTTGTAGTGATTCAGCTACGTATATAAAAAATGTTTGTGATTACCTGTCAAAATTGATACTCGAGCTGAAATGATTCCCTGTAGGAGATCCTTGCCACTTGTTAGATGGTATGCTGAAAGCATCTTTACAATCTTCAGAGTTAATGAGGGATGCTATTGACTTTTTAGTCCATTCTGGTGCACCCATTACCCATCGCATAGCTCACAAAAAAGCACCTTCATATCTCCAGGATTTGCTTCCAATCTATCGTCCTTCACGCCCTCTTAGGTCGATGGGCAGCATGCTATTAGTGGTTACACGGATCCACAGAGCAAGGATGGGAGGACGGTCCTTCAGACACCTGGCCAGTAAAGACTGGAATGACCTGCCCATTGAATTGAGGATGGAACCGTCTGAAACAAGGTTCAGACAGAGGTTGAAAACTCATCTCTTCCCCAAGACATAATCAGTATATTTTCCCCTGGCCCAAGTGCTCATCGTCCGTGAGCTAAGCTGAAGAGATGTTTAGTGGGATTGTCAGCGCGGGGACGCACTGTTCCTTGTGCAACCATGCGCTTAACAAATGTCATTAATAATAATAATAATAATTTTCTTATGCCCAGGAACTAAAACACAGATATTTATCATTTCGTGCTTTATGTGGAATCAAAGAAAGAGTCATCCCAACTGTGTCCCTTAGCTGACGGTTCTCAGCCCAAGGGGCTATGAATGCGGAGAGGGCCTTTTCACAGAAGTTTACACGGGAAGGAAAGCACGAGCGCACATGACCAAAGACTGACTGAAGAAGTATTGTATGGTGTACTGCAATAAGATTAATTTGCAAAAATCTCTTTGGACGTCATATACACTATACGTACACTGTCTATATACCATGTTTTTTCAGTGCAGAAAGCAAGCAATTATAAAAGAAAAACGTTCCATAAACACCGGAAAAACACTTTTTCTGTTGTTTTTAGTGGCGTGAAAGTGTGTAACCACTGATAACAACTGTTTTTTAAGATATTGAAAACACTGAAAAAACCCCACCAGAATTTACCAAAAATAGAAACTGAAAACAGGACAGCCTAACTACACCCAAACAATTATTCCAGTTCATTTGTTTCTCTGGCGTTTTATAATGCATTTCTTTGTTCCTTACTTTGTTTTTAGTAGGCACACATTAAGTATATATTTGTAATCATGAATAATACATTTTAAACATTCTGTCATTTATACATGTCATTGATTGGTGTTTAATAATACTGGCGGGAGAAAACCTCTGTGTTACGTGATATCTTGCATGTTTTCGGTGTCATGGTAACTCTGGCCTATCAGAGAGGAGGTGTGTTCCCCTACGGATCCTGATTGGTTACCTGGACCTTGGTTTATCACAAATGGGTTCTGCTGTTTTAGACATCGGTTTGCTCGTCTAATGGCAGGGGCAGAACAAGTTTGCAGATGTCAGAACGCGCTCGTATGATTAGTGAGTAGCATCCTGTTTGTTACGTGCATGTCTACCATAATTTTACTCGCTACGGAGAAAAACTGTATTGCGCTAATGCGCATTTGTTCCCCGTGCTTATGACTGATATCTCTCAAGTGTAGAGATCACAGCGTCCTGATTACCATGCAAGTCTAATGTGTTATTTTTACCGCTTCGGAACCATGCCGTTTTGCGCTAGTGCGCGTTTGTACTCCCACTTTAGGATAATATCTCTTATGTATAGAGATCCATGCGTGCCATACGTGCCATTTTGGGGGTGTTTGCCAACTGATAAGTGTTCAGTATGACTGAGTGATAAGATAAGTGATTGGTTCTACATTATCGCGTGTGCTGTTTGTACAATGTTATAGGGTACTTGGGAAAGAGGAAACGGACGCTGCTCTAGATGTGTACATTTAAGGCTTCATCTGCGTTAAGCCCTATGGGAATTTTGGAATTCAGTAAGATTATGTATCTGGATTCCAGACGACGCAATGCAAGTTTGCGATTGCCTCCCCTCAGATTTTTTGGGACATTGTCTAGTACGCAGTAGGTTAAGCCTTTTGCATCTCCACCATGTACTTCGTGGATATGTCTCGCTACAGGGTATGCTGGGTCCTTATTGGTTATTGCCCTGAGGTGTTGCAACACTCTGACATGTACTGGGTGAATAGTTGACCCTACATACATTTTGCCACATATGCATGTTAACAGATATACAGCATGGTCGGTTTTGCATGTATAGTGATCCCTCAGAGTGTAGGGTTGTTTTCGGAAGGGTACTGTGATGCTGACAGTATTTTTGCCATGGATGCAGGCTTTGCATTTCATGCACTTCTTAAAACCTTTTTGGGATTGAAACCAGACTTTTTGTTTAGGTATTTCTGGGGCATTGCAAACCAATTGTTGCCGCATGGATTTTGCCTTCCTGAAGGACACTAGTGGTCTTTCACCCACTGTTTTACCTATGGTTGAGTCATTTTTAACCAATGGCCAATGTCTTCGGAGTATTTTGCGAAGATTGGCTTGGTGACGATTAAAGCCCGTGATTAGCCTTGGTCAGTGACATCACTGATGACATCACTGATGACATCTCAAATGACATCACTGATGACATCACTGATGACTTCTCATTTAACATCAATGATCACACCACTGATGATATACTTCATGTGATAATACAATGCACCTCCTTACACTCTAATATAACCTCTGTTACACCTAGTGTAAAATACAGAGTATCATTTTTGAAACCATTGACACACGAATAACATTTACTACATACGCACTCACTGATTCCTACGTCTACACACACATTCACTCATTCACCCATACAATCACTCGTACATACAGTCACTCATCATTACAACACTATCATATGCACTCATACACCTATGCAGACACTCACACACTGCCACAATCCATGGAGTTACTCACACACCTAGTCAGTCCTGTAAAGAATCAATCACACTTTGATTTCTTCATCTATACAGTTAAACACAGAACAGCTTACATTTTCACAGATATACTAACACATACTTACTCACTTATACAATCAAATCCTTCATCCATACTCTTATACATCCACTCATTCTTCAATATGTAAAACATATTTAAACTAAAGAAAAGCACACAGACACTGGATGATGTCATCAGTGATGTCATTTGAGATGTCATCAGTGATGTCATCAGTGATGTCACTGACCATGTCATGAATGATGTAATATGTGACATCATCAGCATTGGATTGCGGATGCGCAAAATATATAGTTAGTGCAACCAACTATATATGGAATGTCATTGGTTTTATATCAATAAAATGTCCAGCTAACTATATATGGTCTCTAACCTATGGTTTTTTCAGTGAATTTTCAAGGTTTTGTAAATGCAAATTCCTAACTATATATGGTCTATAACCTATGTTTTTTGCAGTGAATATATATATATATATATATATATATATATATATATATATATATATATATATATATATATATATATATATATATATATATATATATATATATATATATATATATGTATACATATATATATAATACTTATTTAAATACCAAACCAAACCACATTCAATGGATGTTGTCATGAGTGATCTGATCAGTGATGTCATTAACCATGTCATGAATGAAGTAATATATATATGTAAAGAGCTGCACATGAAGGGTCCGTACTTCTAAGAAAAGGAAAAGTTACGCAAAGTAACTTTTGCTCTCTTTGTAAATATAGAAGAGGCACCTGCGCAACCAGTATGTCACAAAAAGTGATGCACTGGTGGTGCAGAGTGAGGTTCCGTGACGATTTGAACCCGTGTTTTCAATATTGTCGGAAATACATAAATTTGGTATCAGCGAACCGCAAATGATCCATTTAGCATATCCTGGTGTTTTCGCTATGCTACGAGCAAGAGTACTCTTGTAAGCAACACATTTTTGATCTACCCATGGCATCCATCTTAGATCATGGCGGCCATTTTGTGTTTCTTGCCCTCACATAAGCAATAACCTCTGATCACTTCATTTCGATTAAGGACACGTAGCCTTAGCCGGAGATTCACCTCTTTCATGACACGTGCACCTTAAACCAGATCACGCTGTGGCTGCATGACTCGACAAAGGCTGCCTCCTCTGCCCGAGGCCAGTCCTGCTAAACTGGTTCTCGTGTCCATTGTCCCGATCATGATTAGGCGGCCGAAGCCGGTAGCCTTGCCCATTTACAACCCACAAACATCCCTTATCCCACTTTTCTATCTTCCACACCTGGCTCTGTTCCTTTCTTTCTGAATCTTTATTAGGGGGAGGTAACGAAATTTACGATGAGGCGGTCCGGCTCTTGAATGCAATATTGACAAGGGATTGTGATGAACTAGTGGGAACCCCTCTTCGTAATGTTTGGCCTCAGATATTATCGACGGTTCCTGTGTAACGCCAAATATTTATTGTTTTAGACACAAAGGTTTTGGGAATGTATTACATGTAAAGAATTTGCCCCCAGCTTAAAATTCAGTATATAAGGAGCAACCCTCTTTGTACAAATCGAACAGGCTCCTAGATTCTGCCTGTGTGTAGTATCTGTGACTTCTGTGTCCCTGCAGTAATAAACCTTTGGTCTTTGACGCCACCATCGAGAAGCCCGTGTTTCTGTTCATTTGTGCACCAAGGCAGGTGGAACTCCGGGGTCTTTGGGTGTTGTTCCCTGACACCTCTGGACGGAACCAAAAAGTCCAGAACTCCAATTGGCGCCCAACGTGGGGTGACGTCATTCGGTACCGGTCCAAAAGCCTGAAGAGTTCGAGAAGCTTCGTGTGAAGATTCCTGAGGGAGGCGCCCCACTTCATCGATCCCGGCATATCGCAAAAGTGGCCCGAAGTTCTCTTCCACGAGGGTTCCCGTTCAGGACGGCTGCAGTGGGCCGTTGCCTTGACCGTCGCCCTGTCTTGGACCCGAGGTGCAGTCCTTAGTACAGCGAAACGTGACGGGTTTCTCCTTGGTGACGTCTACAGTGCCTCAGTTAAGTATTTAGTGGTTGCTAGCTGGTTATTTCGTGAGGGTTGTTAAAATCCTTTTTGGTTCTTGGTTTGGTTTGGTTTCGTAAGATTATCACTGGTTGTTCTGGTTACGATAATCTATTTGGTTTAGTTTGGGTATCGATACATCAGTTCATTTTTGGTAGGCCTAAGTTCTTGGTTCAGGTGCACATATCTGTTTCGTGTTTTGTTTGTTCTGTGTTCCGGATTGCAAAATGGTAAGTCGGAGAAACTGTATGTTGTCTTGTTTTGGTTGCAACAGTGACTCACGATTGGAGGACTCATGTCTGGTTCCTCCGATTGGGACTCCCCTATATGACTTGTACTGTAAACATGGTGTGGGTCCTATATCTTATAATGAGGTGTGGGTCCGATACACTGAGAAAGATGGTGTCCTTAGTTGGCCACTGCATGGTAGTTTTGAACCCGAAATCCTTGATAATTTAGAAGCGAAATTGTTTAGGAAGAAAGCCCGGCCGGCAATGTTTGATTCTTTCCGTTACTGGCGAAAAGAATCTAAACAGAGAGAAATGAAAAGGTTAAAGAAGGAACAGAAAGAGCAAGAAGAGTTGACTCTAGAACAAGCGGCTAAGCAGCTGCAAGTTAACGAGTCTGAGAAGGCCATAGAGGTGGCCATTAGAGAGCATAATTTAGCGATCGACAAGTGCTATCCAGCCTTGCCATCGAAAACAGCTAAGATACTGGAGGACCCCGAAAACGATCCTCTGTTGTCTTACTTGTTAAGGTCACCTCCACCGTATGCACAAGGTGCTACGGCTCCACCTTTACCGAATGTTCAATTGCCGGTTGCTGGACAACCTGGTATTCCTGCTCCTCAGAATCAAGCTCCTGTACCTCCTGTGGTCAATATGAATGTTCCTACGGCTCCTCCTCTTCCTGGATTGCCGACTTCTATACCTGTATCTGTGTCACTTACACCTACTACTCCACAAACTATTTTCCTCGATACTCCTACTGTCCCGCTATCTGTTCCTACCTCTACTGTGTTCTCTGCGTCTGCTAGTGTGTTGACTCCACTTTCTGTTCGTCGAAGAATCACTGATTCTGTTTCTAACATTCTGTCTCCTTTCTATAAAACTTTAATCAAGACTCCTACTTCTGACTCTGTTCAAAGACGTAGTCAGCTTCCGAGTACTGAGGAACGGGGAATTTTAGATTCCACGGCTCTCAGATGGATTTCGAAGAGTAGGAGATATAGTACGAGAGATGTGCTAGATACATTTATGCAGTGGAAGGAACCAACGCAACGGTATGTCTTTGATGAGATGTGCTCGCTATTACGTGAGGAAATAGAAGAAGATGATGTTGAATCGAATTTAGAAGACTTAATTAAGGTTCAGAAAGAGTTTGCTGCAGGAATGATAGTAGGTCAAAATATAGAAGAAGCGATGGAACTAATTTTAAGTTATAGGAGTGATCCATCACTTCGTTCACCAAGAGATTTAGAGAAAAGTAAGACGAAGCTAAGTCGCCAATATCCAATGAGGGAGGTTCCTCCAATTTGGCGCGAAGCTGTACAAGCTGATAATGTTCGTGGTATTGTAGCTGCTCCGGCCCAATTCCAAAGAGTGTAGATACACATTCCATGGAAACGAGCCGAAGTGCTAGCAGTGAAGCAGGCCTTGCCAGACCCGCGTAAGAATCCTGCTGGATATTATAAGGAATTAACGCAGACAGTTGAGGCTTGTATAATGAACTTAGCGGACATCGATATGTTATTTGGTAATGTAGTTCCACAACCAATTTGGGCTAAAATTCGTAGAGAGAATCAACCAGTTGCCCTAGGTGGTGATTGGGCAGCTATCGTTGCAGCGGATGGTCAGCAAGTAGGTGGTGCAAAACCCGAACCCCTAATTGCTAATCTTCCAGGTAGGATAATCGACTTAATGAAGACTCTGATGCCCGCATTGCGTGTTAATTGGGACAAGTTGTCCGCATGCAGGCAAATGAAAGACGAAAGTGTCTCCGACTTCTTCACGAGGTTCGAAGAGACTTTTGTAGATCATAGTGGTCAGGATATGAGCACAGAAGGAGGACAGAGACTGTTTGTGGATAAATTCGTACATAATTTGTTACCTGAGTTATGCAATAAATTAAAAGATTCCGAGAGTGCGTGGGCTGTCTCTACAACTGCGCAAATACTTGCAACTGCACAGTATTATGAAAATAGGGATAAAGAGGAGAAAGAGAAATCAGATAAGAAAACGAAAGACTTAAAGACTAAAGTTCTTTTGCAACAGGCGTATCCGCCTCGCATGAATCAGAATAATACGCAACAGAACTCGTATCAGAGAACAGACTATAGTTCACCTAGGCCTCAATATCAGTGGAACCAGTGTGCGTACTGTAAGAAAGAGGGTCACTACAAGAATGAGTGTCCGATCTTGGCGCAAAATAATGCAGCAGCAGCTCAGAGAGGTCGTGGTGGTTTTGTGCAAAATTCTAGAGGTCGAGGGCGAGGTGCTATGCCTCCACAGACGAATGATCGTCCTTCCAATCACTTTGATCAACGAAATGGACAGTCTGCCCAGCAAAATAGATCTCAACAGTATCTTGTTGAAGACTATTGTGAAGTGGATGAGGGATTTCAGCAAAATGTGTACTAGGACAGCCATGGACAGAGAGAGGGAGTAGTATCAGTTCCAGTGGATCAGAGTGGGCCTTATGTCGCAGTAGCAACATCAGGTGTAGTCGAACCGTTTCTGTTGGATACTGGGGCCGCAAAAAGTTCTATCATTCATGCGAAACTCCCTGGCGCACCTTTGTCCGGCTTAACAAATGTTTCTGTAGGTTTTTCAGGCGCCCCTGTTTACAACCCCATATCTGGTCCTTTGTCTATTTCTGTTGGACCGTGTCAATTGAAAGCACCCCTGATTTTGACGACAGGTTGTAATGAAAATCTGCTTGGTTTAGACTTGTTAAAACGACTATATGCGACATTGTACTGTTCTCCGGAAGGAGTACAGCTTACATTGGGTAAAAGAATCACCTCTCCGATGTACTTGTCAATGGATGCACTACCGCCAGAGCTGCGTTCACTCCCGGATTCTCTTTGGGCGACTGGTCCTAATGATGTAGGCCTTTTAGAAATACCACCATATGTAGTAACTTTGAAAGCAAATGTAAAATTTCCAAGAATTCCTCAATACAAAATATCTAGTGAAGGTGAGCGTGCACTTTTATTGATTGTGCAAGATTTGATTAAGAAAGGTGTGGTTGAAGAAACTAGAGGAAATGTTTGTAACAGTCCTGTATTACCGATCTTGAAACGAACTGATCCTACAAAGCCTCCAGTGTATAGGTTTGTCATCGACCTCAGAGAAGTTAATAAGATTGTGGTCCCGCAGTTTCCTGTGGTACCAGACATTACTGCCTTGTTAACATTGATTCCTGCTACAGCTACTTGGTTTTCAGTCATCGACTTGAAGAATGCCTTTTTCAGCATTCCGATAGCCGAGGAAAGCAGAGATATTTTTGGTTTCTGTCTAGGAGGTCGAAGTTTCAGATTTAAACAAGGCTATTGTGAGAGCCCATCTATTTATAGTCAAGCATTAAAAAGTCAGTTAGATACCTTTGTCCTTCCTCCAGGTTCTGCTCTAGTGCAGTATGTAGATGATCTTCTAGTGGCTGCCGATGACAAAGAAACTTGCAAAGCAGCTACAATTTCGTTATTGCATCATTTGTCTAATTTGAATCACAAGGTGTCACCTTCGAAAATGCAATACTGCTGCCAAGAAGTGACCTACCTAGGTCATCTCTTGTCAAAGGAGGGAAGGAAGTTGACCCCAGAGAGAATAAAAGCAATTACGCAGATGAGTGTTCCTCGCACGCAGAGAGAAGTGCGTGCCTTTCTAGGTATTACCTCTTACTGTAGGCAGTGGATCCCAAACTTTTCTCTTTTAGCAAAACCGTTGGTAGCCTTGACTGGGAAAAATGTTCAGAGTCCGGTGCCATGGTCTGATGAATGTCAGGAGAGTTTTACTGAATTACGAAAAGCATTGTGTTCAGCTCCTGTATTAGGTACACCTGATTACAGTAAGCCATTCACGCTCTATGTTCACGAGAGAGAAGGTTGCGCGTTGAGTGTTCTGACACAGACATTTGGTGATAAACAACGCCCTTGTGCGTATTTTTCATCAACATTGGATCCGGTAGCTAGAGCGTTACCTAGTTGTTTGAGAGCTACGGCGGCAGCTGCGGCTTCCATTCGACAATCTGCTGGTTTGGTGATGAACAACATGCTAGTGGTCATGGTCCCTCATGCGGTGGATACACTCATGAACCGAACCAAGACACAACACCTTACCAGTGCGAGACTATCTGGTTACGAGCTGACATTACTAGCGAGTCATATTCAGATCAAAAGATGTAATGTATTGAATCCAGCAACGCTGTTGCCGACTAATCAAGAGTCGAGTGATTCCGAGCCCCATGATTGTTGTTTTAGAACGGAGGAAGAGACGAAAGGACGTATTGATCTAAAAGATACTCAATTATCAGATCCAGATGGCACGCTGTATGTGGATGGGTCATGTTTTAAATTGGAGAATGGTGATGTGACTGCTGCTTACGCAGTAACGACTTTGAAGACGATTGTGGAGACTGCAAGAGTGAGTCAGAATTCTGCCCAAGCTGCAGAATTAATAGCTTTAACAAGAGCGTGTGTTTTAGCTAAGGGAAAGAGAGTGAATGTGTACACAGATAGTCAGTACGCGTTCGGCGTGGCCCATAGTTTTGGCCGTTTGTGGAAAGAAAGAGGTTTCATTACGTCCCATGGGACTAAGATTCAACATGGTCAGCTAGTTAACGACTTGTTGGAATCTCTAACCTTGCCGACTGAAGTTGCGATTGTAAAGTGCAGTGCTCATAAAGCAATCACGGATGATGTTGGTCGAGGAAATGCTTTTGCTGATGATACTGCTAAAAGGACCGCTAGAGACATGATGAGCAGAATGTATGTTGCTACGTCTGCAAGATGGATTGCTGAGTCTGGAATGTGTGAGGATACAATGGAAAGTGTGAAAGAGATTCAGAAAGAGGCAACTGAGGAGGAAAAACGTGTATGGAGAGAAAGTACGGGCAAGTTGGATTCGAGTGGGTGTTGGATTGATTTGTCAGAACAGCAGCGTTGGATGTTACCTGATGCGTATGTGCTTGCAGTGGTGACAATGGCGCATGGAGTAGCGCATATAAGCTCTAAAGGAATCTGTAAGATGTTGGCTCCAGTCTGGAAGAATGATGGGATCAGTAAATGTGCAGAGAAAGTGGTGAAAAATTGTATGGTATGCCTGATGCATAATCCTGGCAAGGGAACTCCAACTCCTGCTGGTCACTTCGCTCCTCCTTCCTGCCCCTTTGAAGTGATTCAGTTAGACTTCATTCACATGGATCGGTGTAATAATTTGAAATACGTCCTGGTGGTAGTCTGTGCTTTTTCCAGGTGGATCGAAGCATACCCACTAAAGGACAATACTGCCTTATCAACTGCCAAAATTCTTCTCAAAGAATATTTCCCTAGATATGGTATGCCACGGATTGTATGGTCAGATAACGGAAGTGAGTTTATAGGGAAAGTTATGCAGAGTGTGTGTGCCGGCCTAGGCATAAAACAGAAGTTCCACAGTGCGAACCATCCTCAGTCTGCTGGTTTAGTGGAGGGTTACAATGGCACCCTCAAGCTAAAACTAGCTAAAATACAAGCATCCACAGGTTTACCCTGGCCAGACGCACTTCCTTTGGCTTTGTTATCAACGAGAGCAACTGTACACTCTAGAGTGGGGCTTAGCCCCTATGAGATTGTCTTTGGCCGCCCGGCAAATATTTGGGGTGTGCCGAGGCCTAAAGAGTTTTGTTCTCTAGAATATCCTATGTTGATCGACTACCTTTACGACTTGACTGCTAAATTGAGTCTTATTCACCAACAGGTTTTCGATGCATTGCCAAAGCCTCCGGAGAGTCCAGGGCATCAGCTGAAACCCGGCGATCAAGTCGTGATCAGAAACTTCGCGAGGACGAAGAACCTTCAGCCCAGATACGTCGGCCCCTTCCAGGTCCTGCTTGCAACGAGAACAGCAGTTCGTGTAGCTGGTCGCAAGCACTGGGTGCACGCGTCTCATGTCAAGCGTGTACCTTTGCCACTTCCTTATGACGACTGGGTGAAGAAGGGAATTGGTGCCTCCGAATTCGAACGCACGCCAAAGTTCATCCCTTTCAGCGATGCCGAATTGATCACCGACACTTCAAACTCTGACTCTTCTCCTGAAAAGACTCCTTTGAACTCTGAACATTTGTCCCCTGCATCAGAGAAAACTCTGTCATCTGCGAACTTGAACACTGCAACAACTACTAGTGATATGCTATTTGCCGATCAAACAGTACCTGCGAAGCAAAGATACAATTTACGACCTCGTAATATGGACAAATAAAGCAGGCAACTGCCCATTGTGATATTTTGAAATTTTGAACTTTTTCCTTCAGCCAGGAAGTTTGCTATTGTTTTATTGTTTTTTAAAATTGCCTTGCCGTCTGGGTAGCCGTAGGGTCGTGGCTGTGTGCCTAGTTGAATCTGCGGGGGTCTGACACAAGGTCGATCTTTCTGTTGGTTCTGGGAACTCCCAGGGCTGATAGAGGCATTTTCATCTACGTACACATCATCAGTGGTCGCGAGCGGATTGTAGAAGATGGAGCTTCCTGCGCTGCAACGAGAAAATGTGATTTATGTTCGCAGAAACAGACTTTACAGAATTCTTCACAGCAAATGCTTTTTGATACAATGTGCCATTACATTTTTGATTGTTTTGATAACGTTGGTGGGTGGAATCGTTTTCGGTATGAGTTTGATTTTTGTACCAGTAACCACAGTACCTCCCCTTGATCCTGTTACTTCTACTGTTTCTTCTATACACTCTTTTCACTCATTTCCTGAACATGAGCAAGCTCGACGCTCAGAATTCATTAATAACACTTTTGTACAGCTCTTGCACCAACACCAACTGGTAGTTAACACTACAGACTGCTGGGTGTGTGGCTTGATACCCCACACTATGGATAAAGGTATTCCCTATCTGGTTTTGCCTTTTAGCTACAATGGATCATTTCAGGCCCTTCAAACGATCTTTACTTATGCCCTTGAAACCTATCCTCCACGTCCACCACGTTCCACTAAATATAACTCTGCCAACAAAGCTTTAGTCCAGGGAATTATTGACATGATCAAGGACGTCAATAATACTCCATCTTACCCTAGAGATGAATTGCGAGTATATTTAAGTTGGAATTCTTCAGAGTATCGCCTTAGTTTGGGAGAAAGCAAGCGTAAAAGCTCAACTCCAATCTGGGTCGTACCTCACCGAGGTCAAGTCTGTTTGCAAGGTAATGGGAGAAATCCGAGAGCTCAGCTAGGGAGGAGTGAGTGCGTAGAGACTTACGTGTTTCCGGCTAACTCTTCCCCTGCCTTTCTTACTGCTAGGGGTACTTACTTCATCTGTCGAGACAGAGCTTATACATGGTTGCCTGCCGACTTTTCAGGATCATGCTATATTGCTCGATTGTTGCCCCCAACATACACTGCTTCATCTGACTACCACAGGACCAGAGTAGCGAGAGGTGTCTTCAGCAAGGAAGATACTGCTGGTCAGGAAGCTGGAGACTTCTTCAAAGGCTTCCTTCCGTTCTGGGGGCCTATCGCCAATAGTAGAAACATACGTCAGCTAACACGGGTAGTTGAATCTACTATTACCGAAACTGCTGGTGCCCTTAGCAATTTGACAGCTGAGCTTCAGGCGGATAGACTCATGACGTTGCAGAACCGTATGGTTCTAGACGTTATACTTGCAGATCGAGGTGGGGTATGCAGAATGATCCAATCGAGCTGCTGTGTCTTTATTCCTAATAATGCTCCAACAGTCTATGAGGCGATCTCTAAGCTACACAAGATTTCCGACTCTATACATGTAGACAAGGGAAACTGGTCCTTCATGGAGTGGTTTTGGACTCTGATATCAGCATGGGGATGGAAGGTTCTAATGGTCATTGGTGTCATCTTAGTATTCCTATTCTCATGCTGCCTGATTATCCAGTGTGGTCCTGCTCTGTGTAGTCTTTGCGCTGCAACTTGTTTTAGGAAACCACCTGCGTTTGGAGAAAAGGCACGAGAAAGGATGATGATACAACAGCATGTCACTGACCTGATGAGCATAGAATTAGATTCTGACATAGACTGAGTAATTGCCTATGTAAGGGCAAAAGGAGGGTCTGAGGTTCCGTGACGATTTGAACCCGTGTTTTCAATATTGTCGGAAATACATAAATTTGGTATCAGCGAACCGCAAATGATCCATTTAGCATATCCTGGTGTTTTCGCTATGCTACGAGCAAGAGTACTCTTGTAAGCAACACATTTCTGATCTACCCATGGCATCCATCTTAGATCATGGCGGCCATTTTGTGTTTCTTGCCCTCACATAAGCAATAACCTCTGATCACTTCATTTCGATTAAGGACACGTAGCCTTAGCCGGAGATTCACCTCTTTCATGACACGTGCACCTTAAACCAGATCACGCTGTGGCTGCATGACTCGACAAAGGCTGCCTCCTCTGCCCGAGGCCAGTCCTGCTAAACTGGTTCTCGTGTCCATTGTCCCGATCATGATTAGGCGGCCGAAGCCGGTAGCCTTGCCCATTTACAACCCACAAACATCCCTTATCCCACTTTTCTATCTTCCACACCTGGCTCTGTTCCTTTCTTTCTGAATCTTTATTAGGGGGAGGTAACGAAATTTACGATGAGGCGGTCCGGCTCTTGAATGCAATATTGACAAGGGATTGTGATGAACTAGTGGGAACCCCTCTTCGTAATGTTTGGCCTCAGATATTATCGACGGTTCCTGTGTAACGCCAAATATTTATTGTTTTAGACACAAAGGTTTTGGGAATGTATTACATGTAAAGAATTTGCCCCCAGCTTAAAATTCAGTATATAAGGAGCAACCCTCTTTGTACAAATCGAACAGGCTCCTAGATTCTGCCCGTGTGTAGTATCTGTGACTTCTGTGTCCCTGCAGTAATAAACCTTTGGTCTTTGACGCCACCATCGAGAAGCCCGTGTTTCTGTTCATTTGTGCACCAAGGCAGGTGGAACTCCGGGGTCTTTGGGTGTTGTTCCCTGACACCTCTGGACGGAACCAAAAAGTCCAGAACTCCAAGAGAGCTTGTAAATCTGCCGCAGATTTGTTTTCGTTTTTGCTCATTTTTTTCTTCCAATATATGCTACAATGCACAGCATAGATTGTAAGAGAAAAATGCCTTCACTGATTGTTTTTGTACAGGAAGGTGTGTCTTTCTGGACAAAAACAAACTTCACACGACAGAGATATTCTTGCACCATGGTGCAAGGGTGCCTGTATCACCACATGCCTGCAGTTTAAGCAGCAATGCAGAGGGAAGGACAGTTTTACAACATATTTATGTACATATGTTGCATCTCTGTGCTTCAGAAGTAGCTCAGCATGCTGTAGCTA
Source organism: Lissotriton vulgaris (assembly GCF_964263255.1). NCBI lineage: Eukaryota > Metazoa > Chordata > Amphibia > Caudata > Salamandridae > Lissotriton > Lissotriton vulgaris. The sequence continues at coordinate 435,437,736 of NC_141700.1, forward strand.
AAGAGTTTACAGTATCATGCGACAGCACTTCCTTATAGTTCTACAGTTATACATTCACCATATACTACTATACTAATACTTAACTGCATTCTTTAGTCAGTTATGCTGATGTATACATTTATGTAAACTTTCACACACTAGCATATAAATTTAGCTCTTTCTTTACCCAGAGTAGTTAGTTCTGAAAATAACTTTTTTTTGTTTTATGTACATATATTTTTTTCTTTATTTTTGAAATGTTTTTATTAATGGCTTTTTTAAAAAGAAAAAAAATCAACAGGACGAACAAAACCATGAACTTTGAGGGAATTAAAAAAAACTAGCATTGATGGTTATCAATTGCTCTGCAAACTAGGTCTATTGATTGCCCCCATAACAAATTGAACAAAAGCACTTCACGCAGTGCATTCTAACTTTCACAAATTGGTGATGTATGTCTGGTGGCGATGTTAAAGGTGATGCCACCGAGGTACTTGGTATTGCTGGTAGTGGAGGTGTATTTTGGCGCAGTCTTCTACGTTCTTTGTGAGCATAGTTCACAGGATGCTGGGATTGGAGGTGCTTGCTCATATTAGCAGTGCCACAGGAGTATTTCTTATATGGATCTCCTCTGGACAGCACTGCCTAGCAAATCATGCATGTCACCTTGGTGGCATTATATTTCTTTGGTCCCTCTGGAAAAGTAAAACATTTCCATACAAGTTGAGGTTCTGGTAGAAATTGTTCAGTACCAAAATCATCAGAATCTGATGCTTCTTATAGTGGTGTAGCCATTTTTGAATCCAAAAAAGAAGTTCAGGTTTCCAATGACGAAAAAGTGAGGTTTTTCTCCGAACAGGTCTCCTCTTAAGGAAGGTCTAAGAAGAGTAATTATAATGGGTGGGGTTCTTTGATAGTTGGAACAGTAAGGGGCCGATTCCGATTCTCTAAACCAATCTGTACGGCCAAATTGAATCCGTAGCCCTTTCCGTATGACTCTTACAATTCCGTCTGAATAGCGTAGTACGTTTTGTTTAAAAAATATACGACCGAATTGTTGCGAACTGTACGAAAAGCAAGGGAAAATCTGTATGACACGGACCCTCACTGTGAACCGTACGACTCATAAACATGCTGTATTACCCGACAAGTACAACCTGGACCGGGGAATGAGAAAGCGATTCATACGGAAAACGTCACGCATGAGCGATTCGTATGGAGAGCCACAAAATCACATACGCACCATACCCCTGCAATCATGGGGTGTGTACGCACCGTACCCCAATAATGCATGGTGTGTGTACGCACCATACCCCAATAATGCATGGCGTGTGTACACACCATACCCTTACCCCTGCAGTCATGGGGTGTACTTGCGTACCCAGGGGGTCCGTGTCATCCATGGTTTGAGTCGAAATCTGCTTTTCTGGACGTTTTGAGCTCCCATAGAAAAAGAGTCGTATTGAGTGTTGACGAGACGAATCGTACTTACTGGGTCGGAAAATGCAGCTTTGATCCGTACGGACATCTCGTACTGCGTGTTCCGTGTATGATTCGTACGTATTTTTAAGTCGTATGGTCTTTCGTATTATTTGAACAGAGATCTGCTTTGGGTCCGAATCATACTTCATCGTACGTACGGGGACGTTTATGGGTACGATTCGTACGGGAAATATGCTCCGTACGGCTATTTGTAAAGGGATTTTACCAAATTGGAATCGGCCCCTAAGTGTTATAAACCAATAAAATCTCTTTTTTTTGGTCACATGGGTTGCTCTTTGGGTGCGTACATGCAGCACGCATGTAGCAAAACTTCTCAAAATTGCATTTAAATGTAATATACATTTATTAAAACTAAAAGAATATCATTTTTTTCTCCTTAATATTTATATTAAGTATATCTAGCTATATATCTAGCTATCTTTTTTTTGTACCGAAAAATTTTGCGGAAGTCGTGTGCTCACCGCGTTGAACGCGTACATGACATCATGCTGAAACATGCATGCGCAATGTGGCGTGATACGTATATGTTGCCTATGCGATTGAAGTCACAAACAGGTTGCATAGCAATCACGCATGAAAATACGCACGTATCGCACACCCTACGCGCATACTAAAGAACAATTGTAAAATGGTAGCTACGTTCTGCACAGCAATCGAGAGAGGTGTGCTATGGGTGCGGGACTGCTCAAAAAATTATATTAAAACAATAGAAAATATAAAAATATTTTAATAAATATAAAATATATATATATATATATATATATTCCCACGTTATAGTTAGTCGGACTCACTATAACTTGCGCGTGCAATGCACTGCTGATGACATCACATATTACATCACTCATGACATGGTCAGTGACATCACTCATGACACCATCCTTGTGACATATTGACAGACCTCCTTTCACTATAATGTAACCCTTGAGACACATATTCAAAAATAGAAACTGAAATTTAAATAAAAAAAGGAGATACCTATATCAGTTACAACAAGCAATTCAGTAATTCCACTATCTATATACACATCCACTCATTCACCAACAGTTCTATATAGTCACTCATACATATACTCACTCATCATATGAAGTGATACACCTATACATCCTGTTACACACCGACATTCATCCAAAAGTTACTCACACACATATTCACACGTGCAAATAAACTATTGAACAACGATTTATTTGAATATAGAGTTATACACACACTTCCACCTTACTTCTATTGAAAATTACACATATTTATTCTCTTAAACAATCACTTATAGAAACACATACTTATTTAAACAGGAAATCTTACAATCTCTTACTCTCACATATACTCACTTATATACATCAATATTCATATATACTAGATTAAAACATATGTAGTTACTGATAAAGACACTAGTGAGACAGTCATTCACTCACTAACAAACACATATAGACACTCATCCACCCATACAGTCCTGTACATATGCTGTCTTCAAAACACATACAAACAAAGAGTCAGTCACTCATGCATCTATGTGCTAAGTAATACCTCCACCAAACTATATAGACACTCATACTGATACTAATAAAAATATCAAATAACCCATATACATACACATGTAGCTACTTACCAACACATGTAGCCACTTATACACAAAGTGAAACACTAATAAATGTATTTAAATATTTAAACATAACTCACTAATATTTATTTTTCAGAAAGACACATATTCACTGGATGGTGTCATCAGTGATGTCATGAGTGATCTCACTGACCATGTCATGAGTGATGTAATATGTGATGTCATCAGCAGTGCATTGCACGCGCAAGTTATAGTGAGTCCGACTAACTATAACGTGGGAATTTCAATGGTTTTATATCAGTAAAATTTCCAGCTAACTATAACTGGTGTGAAACCTATGGTTTTTTCAGTGAATTTCAAAGGTTTTTAAAATGCTAATTCCTAACTATAACTGGTGTGAAACCTATGTTTTTTTCAGTGAATTTCAAAGGTTTTTTTAATGCTAATTCCTAACTATAAGTTTCACTTTATAAATAAGACTGTTAGCACTCTAGTTGTTCTTTTTAACACTCTGGTACATTCTCTCATTGGGCTACAGTTGGGCTACATCTAGTTGAATTTTGGGCTACATTTTCAATTTTTGATCTCTGGTGGCCATCTTTGGGCTACATTGGGCTACTTTGGGCTACATTTGGGCTACATTTTGGCTCTAACATATATTAAGCCCAATGTAGCACAATACATATTTTTCTAAAGTTAATGTTTTTTACAAACCACTTCAGAATAGGGCTACCTGTCCCTACAATTATCCCAAATTTTTTTTTTTTAATTATTTTGGGGAGCGCTCCCGGAGCGCGCCCCGGGGAGCGCCCCAAAAAGTGTATTTCTGAAAAGCGCCCCGGGGCGCGCTCCAGGGAGCGTCCCGTGAGCGCCAATATCGCAAACGAAAACATGATTGTGACGTATCGCGTAGCCGCGACCGCGTGATACGCACGGCGTAAGCGCACCCGGAAGTACTCGAGCGAATACGATCGCACAACGTAAACTTCCGACGCGCTTACGCTGCGCGACCCGGGGCGCGTAGCGTAAGCGCGTCGGGTCATGTGAGCAGAAAATAACACTTTTCATTGGTTCATAACAGTTTTGGTTTCATAATGATGAAGCCCCTGGTCTTGTGACCTGAAAATAACACTTCTCATTGGTTCAGGACAGTTTTTTTTTCTAAATGATGAAAGACCCCACCTTTTTTCCTTATTCTGACTTTGTCCTTTGACTGAGGAAGACCTGTTTGTTGCTCTGTCTACTTTTTTGCTCTAAATAATGGCTTCATTAGTAGCATCAGCTGGTGCATCTGCCCCACCACCACCACCACAACAACCAAGAGGACCAGCTCCAAATTATATTGGTGGTCAAGAACAGGAGGAGGAAGAGGAAGAGGAAGAGGAGGAGGGGAGAAGAAGATGGCTGCCAGAAGAAAATACACCTTATAAACCCAAACCACACTTTATTTGGCAGTTTTTTTCAATTCCAGAGGGGAAAAAAAAGGTGAATGCGCCCAAAGTCACTTGCCTCATCTGCAATGATGAACTTTCACGGGGCAACCCAAATAAGAAATATTCTTTTGGTAACTATACCATGATTCGGCACATGACAAGAAAGCATCCAAACAACTACTCTCGTGCAGAGTTCCGGGAACTGGCCAGTAACCTCCCCCATTCATCAAGGACCCCCTCCCAAAGAAACCAACCCACTTCCTCGGAACCAGAAACATCAGAGGTGATGCCTTGCATTCAGCCGAGATTTGCTGATTTTAAAATTACTTGCACTGCTTGTGGCAAGCTTATCTCCTATGGGGAACAAAGTGTGAAACTCATCGTCCTTGCAGGTGATAATCACAAGTGCCCCAAAAAGAAGTAATTTTTTGGGTTTTTTGTTTTTTTGCTCCAGTTGAGCCAGTTTCAATTCCCTTTTTTTGTTTCTCCCCCCAAAAAAATACAAAAAAATATATAAAACTGTTTTGAAAAGCCAAAAAAAGTTCAAAAAGTTCAAAAAACACAAAAAAATATAAAACAACAAAAAGAAGAAAAAAAAAAGTTCTTTTTAGAACTACCTCCAATTTCTAAATCAAAACTTCATTTTTTGAAAAATCTGTCACCTTTTTTCCTCATAGTACGCTCCCAGGGCCGCTCCCCGGTGCGCGCACCGGGCGCTTCCCCCGCGCAAAACGAAAAAAAAAAAAAAAAATTAAATGCCCCGCGGGGCCCTTTTATAGCCCCCACATCAAACCTAGGGGGTCAAAGGGGTCTATCCCTGACGCCTTATGGTCAGTTCCCACTTTGTTTTAGCCACCTCTTATGTCTCGATTTTACCGAGACACAAGATGGCGACCGCTCTGGACTGTTTCGAATGTTTACAGACACCCGAGAGCCAATCAGCTTTCCATGCGCACCTCGCGTCACGCGCCCGGAGCGCTCCCTGGTGCGCGCACCGGTGCGCTGCTATAGATATATATATTTTTTGGAACCTAAATTACTCAAAATCCACTGGAGCACATATCTTGAGACATAGCAAAGGCACATCGGGCTACCAGTCCCTACAATTTTGCCAAGTTTGGTGTAAATCCATTCAGCCGTTCGGGCTAAAAGGGAAATCGACCGCCCTATGGAAATTAACATGGGGAAAACGCGTTTTGGGACCCCCCTTTTATCTCGGCCCCCGCTTATTGTATCCCCCCCAAACTTTCAGGGAAGGACCGGAGCTCGACGAGGCCATTTTCATGAAATTTTCAGGCAGATTCGTCAACCGGTGCCAAAGTTATTCAAAATAGAATTTTGAGATTTAACATTGAAAAAAATCCTAACTATAACTACCTACTGGCGACCGCCAGTAGGTAATATATATATATATATATATATATATATATATATATATATATATATATATATATATATATATATATATATATATATATATATATATATATATACGTGTATGAAGCAGCCTAATGAGTGAATAAAACTTATTTGGGATCATCTATTTCACGGAGTCAGTGCCTTACTTGTATGCTGAAGTTTGGAGTGTTCCTGATATATATATATATATATATATATATGTATATATATTTGTATAAATATATATCCTACTGGTGGTCGCCTGTAGGTAGTTATAGTTTGGACCTAGTTTCCATAGGAAAAGCGCTGTTTGATTTGCCAATATCTTTGGCGCCGTTTGATGAATCATCGCAAAATTTTCAAAACTAATGGGGCGGTCATTTATATATCTCCAACAAAGTGCCCTGAAGCAAAGACGCCCTTCAACAGTGAAATTTTCATCCAAAGCTTTATTGATAAACCAGCACATGCATTCCAGAAATTTCTTTACCTTGCCTGACGCATTTCGAGGGCTCCTTTATCATAGGCATTAACTGTCAGTCCACAGCAGCACCCTCCTGCAGTTTCTCCTAGCTGCATGCTTATGAAAGGTTGCTCTTTGGTGGGCCTCACGTGTGAGTTCAATTGTTTTTGGCGTGCTGGGAGTTGTAATGCGAGTTTACGCAGATGATTCCCACCGTAGGATCTGTGGGCTAGATGTATCAACATACCCTTTTGCGATTTCCAAATAGCGATTTTTAAGGAATCGCTATTTGGGAATTGCCAAATGGCATGTATGTAGAAATGAGCTATTTTTTAGCGATGTCTTAAAATTCCTTATTTGCGATTAGCAAATTGCTAATCGCAAAAAAGGAATAATTTCCCATTCATTTCTATGGGCCAGGAGGCCCATAGGAATGAATGTGAAATTATTCTCAATTTGCGATTTGCAATTTGCTAATCTCAAATTGAGAATAATTTCAAGGGTGCAGGGGTGTCTCAAGGACACCCTGCTGCACCCCTGAAAATGATATGTGTGCGCATATGGCGCACATACATGCCCTAAGGGCATGTATGAGCGACACATGGCACCTTTACAAATTGCATAAAGTGCATTTGTAAAAGAATTCGCCAATTACCACCAACTACAAGTTGGTGGTAATTTGCGATTTCTTAGCCAAAATTTGCTAAAATGAAATGTTTCATACATAGCATTTAAGAAATCGCAATTTGCGATTTCTTAAATGCTTCCGCAATGTTAAGGAATCGCTAAATTTGTGATTCCTTAATATTGCTAACTTTTTGCATGATACATCTCATTTCCCGTTTTTCTTGTCGCAAACGCTGCTATTTTGCGAATCGCAGCGTTTGCGACAAGAAAAAAGCTTGATACATCTACCCCTGTGTCCTTTCAGTGATTTCTTTAAAAATGTATTACTCTAGTGGACCTCAGACTGCAAATCCATTTTTTTTTATTCATAATTTCACTGGGCTGTTCAAAGGATGACACACCTCCCAGCCCCTGCAGCCCCATATTACCTCTCAGTGGTGGGGCAGTCTTTCACGGCTGAGCAGCAGTGCTAAAATCAATTCAACAAGGGGCCCTGAAGCAAAGACACTCTTCAATAGTGAAATCTTCATTCGAAGCTTTATTGATAAAACCAGCACATGCATTCCAGAGATTACTTTACCTTGGCTGACGCGTTTCGGGGCTCCTGCCCCTTAATCATAGCCATTAACTGTCAGTCCACAGCAGCCTCTCCCGCATTTTCTCCTCTCTGCATGCTTATGAATGGTGGCCCTTTGATAGGCCTCACAGGTGAGTTTAATTGGTTTTGGCATGCTGGGAGTTATAGTGTGAGTTTGCGCAGATTATTCCCATCATGGGTTTTGATCACTGAAGGGATACAGAACCCACGTTGGGAATAATCTGTGCATGCTCGCTCTACACCTAATAGAAAACCTGTAGAGAGAAGGAAATTTATTTAATTTAATTCTTTGGGTTCGGAAGGTTAAGATATATATTCAGATGTCTCCCTAAAATAGAAGTCCCTGCAGGGGAAGATGAATGTACTGAATTCGAAGAAGCAGTGTTGAAATTGGAGGCAAGATCTAAACATACCATTCGCACCACATTGGAAAGGAACCATTATTACACAAGGAAGCAAAAGGCAAGTGAAACTTTTGATAGATTGTTTACTGCAATAAGAAGTCTTTGTAAGACTTGCAGTTTTGGAGTTAACATTAATGAGATGATAGGTGACCAACTCATGGTAAACACAAACAATAAAATAATTCAAGAAATGTTGTGGGTCATGGGGGAAGACGTAATTACATTAGCAAAGGTAATTGAACAGTCAATAAATTGGGTCAAAGAGTTGAATGAAAATTGTTCTTCAAATATGGAGAATGAGGTGTGTTATTTGAAAGGGAAGAAAGGTGTGAAAGAAGTTACCAAACAGAGATATTTTAAGAATCAACCTTTCTGTCATAGATGTGGTAGCCCCTCACATCTAATCTCTTCAAAGCTTTGTCCTGCAACTAATTTAGAATGCAGCATATCTAAGAGAAGAGGATATTTCTAACAAGGTGTACTGTGATAATGAAAAACAAAACCCTGCCAGGGTGTTTAACATTGTGTAAGAAACATTGGAAGGTGTAGAAGAGGTAGAGATGGAGGATATGATAAAGAGAAGCATGAGTACAGGTGGACGAATTTGAGGATGAGGATGAATGAGTAAAGCCACCTTCATGTCCCCTTCAGAATCATCATTTACAATTATCTCCATGTCTTTCTTTGATTCTAAACTGAAATCTCTAGTGAGACAAATGATGCCACCGGACTAAGGGGCAGTTACCTTTTATGGACAAAAGATTAATTTTGAAGGGTATTTTGTGGCTAAAATGACTTTCAAAGGAACATCTGTCATGATTAATATATGTTGCGTGCAAAGGGGCTAATGTTTTGGGAGGGAAAGATCAAAAGCAACTAAAAATCCCCTTGAATCCCAACATGGGTGTTGCTGTTTTGGTAGGGCAGGAAGACAATATAAAAGAGCAATTCATTGCCTCCTTTCCTCAAGTGTTCTGTGATTAAATCAGAAAGTTTGTGGGATTTGAACATTAAATAAATCTGAAGAACAAAGCTGTACCGGTGAAACAGAATGCAAGAGGTGCCCCATTTAGTGCACTCAGGTATCATTATTGATTGAACAGAATCCTCAAATTGGGGGTCACCATTAGAACTAGCTAAGAAATTCAATGGGGCTCTTGGACTTTGTTAGGATTTAAGAGCTTTAAATGACAACATATTGAACAACAGTGATTATGGGCGTGGGGCCGTCTTAACTCAGAAAGCTGGAAGCTCAGAATGGGTGGTTGCATCTGCCTTGAAGTCTTTCAGTGAAACAGATAGAAGATACTCTGCCATAGAAAGGGATCTTCTCACCTGTGTATAGGTAATCAACCACTACAGACATTTTGTGTGGAGTAACACATTTTCAAACCTTTGGTTAACATTTTGTCACCTGGTGGTGGAAGAATTTCTAATGTTCAGACTGCTTGTTTGTGTGGTCAAAACTGTGAGAATATAATTGTAATGTCTCTTTTGTTCCCCGAAGACAAAACTGTACTGCTGATTTTCTTTCTATATTGCCTTGTGGTGGAGGGTGAAACAATGTTTTTGAAAGTGAGAACTTTGATGTAGAAACCTATGCAATTGGTGCAAGCTTGGTGCAAGGAAGGACAAGCATTAAAGGACATGCAGGGATTGAAGAGAAAATGAAGGAAGATGATCTGAGGTTAGTATAGAAATACATATGTGAAGGCTGGCTATCCAAAAAGAGTCTTACTGGGGCACTCAATTGTTTCCCCAGTTGACTTCTGAATTGAGTATTTGTGATTTAGCATTTAGGAATGATAAATGCATTTTTCTGATCAGAATAAGCAAACAATTATAGAGAATGTGTCATGTAGGACAGATGAGCCTGTTGGCATTTAACAATGTGTTGCAAGCACATTATTGTTGGCCATGTATGAATGCTGGGTCAGACTGGTTGGTAAGGCAATGAATGTGAGATTTGTTATGCGGCAGATAAGAATTGTAGAAGGATAGGATAGAATTCATAAAGCGCACTAAAACCAAAATGTGTCAAGGCGCTGGGCGACCAGAGAAAGACCAGGAACAGCCAGCTAAGAGGTAAAAGAGCCAGGTCTTCAGAAGCTTCCTAAAGGTCTGGAATGAGTCAGCCGTGGTGATAGAAGGGGTCATAGAGTTCCAGAGTTTAGCGGCTGCTACTTCGAATGACTGGCCACCCCATTTGGACATATGGAATCTGGGAAAGACAAGTTTTTTATGAGTGGAGGATCTCAAGTCTCTACCTGGAGTGTACCATTGGAACAAGGTTTTAAGGTGTGGTGAGCCTTTGCTATTCATAGCTTTGTACACCAAGTTCAGAGCCTTGAAGAAAATGCACTTCCTGATAGGAAGCCAGTGCAAGGCACGGATTCCTTCCCTGGCAGACTGGTGTTTCGGGATGTTAAGAATAGGTCTTGCCGCAACATTTTGCACCACCTGAACTTGTTCAGAGAACCTATGCTGGCATTAAGGTACAATGCATTGCGGTAGTCTAACCCGGAGGTAACTAGTGCGATGATGGTGGGCTGATGTAGCTCCGAAGGGATGTACGACAATACTTTCTTCAACATTTTGTGAATGTAGAAGCAGGTACTTACTGTGTTGATCACCTGGGTGTCAAAAGACAGGCCCTCATCAAAGAGGACTCCCAGGTTTGTAGTCATTTCATCCGGACTAGGAAGGGGACGCAGTTTGCAAGCCACCAGGTGGTGGACCAAATAGAGGTTTGAGTGCCAAAGACCAGAACCTCTGTTTTGTCTGTATAGATTTTAAGAGAGTTGCATATCATTGGGAATGGAAATTATGATTTGCGTGTCATCCATATAGGAGAGTACCTGAAAGCTGAATGATCTTAGCAGTGAAGCCTGGGGGTCACATAAAGATTAAAAAGAATGGGGCTAAGCGAAGAGCCCTATGGGACCCCACATGGAAGGCCTAAGGCCTTGGCTTTGAACCCACCATAACTGACGACATTGGTTCTGCCATGCAGGAATGAGTGAAGAAGCTGCAGGGCCCACCTGGTGACTCCTGCTTCCTGCAGTTGCTGAAGCATGCAAACTGGGGAAATGGTATCAAATGCCGCTGAGAGGCCGAGCAGAATCAGCACTGCAGATCCACCCTGGTCGACCTGCATGCAGATACAATCCGAGGCTGCTACCAAGGCGGATTCTGTGCTTTGACCTGCCCGAAATCCGTTCTGGGAGCTGTCAAGGATGTATTGAGCTTCAATATGATTCATAAGCTCAACGTTGATACACTTTTTCATTATCTTGGCAGGGGCGGGGAAGAGGGAGAGAAGCCTAAAGTTTTTCAGCTCTGAAGGATTGGCATTAGGCTTCTTAAGCAGTGGTGAGACAATGGCTTCCTTCCAAATGATCGGATATTGCCCAGACAGAAGAATATTATTAAAGACTTTGCACAGGAAATCAGCGATAGGGACAAGAACAAGTCTGAGTGTGGACAACATGCAAGGACCTATGGAAGCGCCAGATTTAAGGCCAAGTAAGAGTTCCTTTATGTGAGGGGCTGTAATGGAGGAAAAAGATGCCAGAGCAGGCATAGGAGGAAAACATGCCAGAGCAAACATCCCAGGGGTCTAGCTGGACTTTCCCTTAGGAAGAGTCATGGTTTCCCCATCGGCTACGCTGTGGCAATGTCAGCTTCCTCATAAAGGAAGAACTTGTGAAAGATTTTCAGGACTTTCTACTGGAAGAAGAGTGTTATAACATCACAGAAGTCTTGGGTGGGATTCAGGAGCTGTGCTCAAGGTGGTTCAGAAATCTCTTTAATAACTTGGAAGAGCATGCTGGAGGAATTATCAGCTGACTCAATCTTGTTGGTGAAATACTGGGATTTGGCCTGGAAGATGGCACATGTATAGTTCCGCAGAAGGGATCTCTGCTTGACTTTTTCCCGAACACAAGGGTCCTCACACCACCTCCGTTCTTGCCTATGACATAGGCATCTATGAGCCATGAGTTCTTCTGAGAACCATGGATCTGAGGGTTTAGCTCTTTTAATGGCACAACTTTTGACTGGAGCTACAATGTCCAGTGCATTGGTAACCCAGTTGCGAAAGCCCTCGACCGTGGGGTGATGAGTGATGGGGTTACCGGCCAAGACTGAGAACAAGGCAGCCTTCCAGTCCTTGACCTTATTCAGTCTTCTACATTGTATGTTTTTAGGGGTAAACATGTGATAGTTTTAGTGGGGGGAGGGAAAATAACATAGAACTCAACCAGCCAGTGGTCTGCCCAGCTGAGAGGCTGAACTGCCTTAAGACTGCTATGGTTGGCAAAGATTCCATCGAGAGTATGGCCAGCAACAAGTTGTTCAAATCCCATGGATGTCATAAGGTCTAGAAGGTGAACAGTGTCAGTGTCCTGATTGCATTCAAGATGGAAATTAAAATCCCCGAGAATAGTGTAGTGCAACATGGTGCTGAAGGGTTCAAGAGTCTGTCCATCAGGTCAGGACCAGAGTGTTCCATGTCTCAGTGACAAAAAGGCAGTCCAAATTAAACGTTGTAATAGTAAGGGGATTTTCCGTCTTGTGCCTAACCATGGAGCGGGAGTTAATGAGTGCTCCCTTAAAGGAGGTAGGTCCACCAGCTTTTGGAGATATGTGTTCATGCATCACAACTACTCCAGGCCCCTGGGGCCAGGCCGTGGGACCCAAGATGGATGCTTGACCATTAATGGGGCAACAGTTGCACTCCCAACAGTGGTCTGCCTTTCCTATAGCAAGATTGATCCCAGCTGCATACCTCATGTGCAGGGATTTTGGACGTAGAACCAAGGAAACACCCAAACAAAGTGTAACAAGCCCACTGTTTACATGGCAAAGGATAGGTGTGGATATTTTTGGACCTTTTGAGAATCTTCCAGAAAACATGTGATTTACTATCCTTTTTATTGTTAATCATTCCAAATGACCAGAAGTAATGTTAACTGAAATTGTTCTGGACGTTTTCAGCAAAGAAGGGTTTCCTGAAGTCATAGTCAATGACAACGGGGTTCAATTTATGTCTACCGAGATTTCAAGTTTCTTACTCACACACATTATCAAACATGTCATGCACTCTATGACCCTCAATGTAATGGACAAGTTGGGTTATTCAATAGGTATTTGAAAGAGAGCATTCATTTGGTTCTGGAGGGTGACATTCCTTTCATCCTACCTATCTGTGACAGATTACAGGCATGTAGAAAATCACTCTCATATCTGGCACAGGAGTCTCACCTTATAAGGAATGACAGGGTATTCTTTATTGTGGTATGCTTTGGTTTGCCCTTTAATCTACCTTTGTTTGGTGTTATCTTTACCTCGCACACACATTCACTACAGGCTCGGTAAACGTTCGGTTATCGTTGGGCGTTAATAACGGAGTCAGCCTCGGGGGCAGATGTTGCGAAAAGTTGCTGCTCACACTTGCCTGCTTTGTCTGGCTGATTTTTCGCTGGGACAACATCCTTCATTTTAAAATCGCAACATTTTGGTAGACCTAGAAGTCTGTTTTAATCATCCATTAAAATGTTTAGGAGTATATTATTTAGATGTGCAGGAAACAGTTTCAGTTTACAGCACAATCTCATACTTAAAATCAGTAGATTTGTGCGCCTGGGGGTATAGGTAGCGCGCCCTTCGAATGGGTTGCTGCTTTGGAAATGTATTTTTTTTTTACTTGTTCCTCCACTTCCTTTTCTCAGTAGTTTAATTTTTTATTGTGAGTTAAACATAATGAAATGACAAACATATTTGAAATATTCGTTTATAGTCTTGAAACAGACTGCAATCTAGGGTAATCAATTAAAACATTTTAAAATAAATCAGAAAGAGTTTACTGTGTTAAAACAGTCACGACTGTTGTGAGCTACACAATTTCCACCTCCTTTGAACACTTTAAACATAAACCATAAATAAATGGAAAGGAATGTTTTGGGGAATTCATTATCTCTCAAACTTGCAGCAGCAGGAAATGGCGGTTTTCAAGTACATTCTCCGCCTTCTGCACAGGAATGTGGATGATTCTAAAGCTGCTTCTGAAGTATCACGTCTCTCAGTGCGTGCACATTCTGAGAGCTAGATAAACATTCTAATTATTTATTGGAACACTGTGACCTTTTCAGGCTGCTGTTATGGAAAGAAAATGTAGGGATATGGTGGTAGATGCTGTAATGAGGCTTGCCTCATTAGCTAGCTAGGAAGTTCCTGGGATTAAAAGCCAATAAAAATACAACATATCCAAGGTGTTCACTCGTCTGATCTACATTAATGGATATCTGCATAGGCAGGGTTTTTTCAAATTGCAAGTGTCACCTTGTATTTAATCCATTGTTTACGTCTTAGTACTACAATGTGTTAGTATGTCGTAAGACAGTTTTTGAGATTTTCATATTACTGTGTACTGCAGTCTGTTTCGGAGTCAGTCGACCGCCTGACCCCCGCATACTAGCTCACCACATTCCTTGGTACTTAATAAGAAGTGTTGTGCTACCTACCTTCACTGCAGACATGCGAAGAACATGCCTGTCTACAACCACCTGGTTAACCCCTCTCTGCTTTTTTTGGGGGGGGGGGAGTTTCGTAAAGCGCAAACTCAACCCGAAGCATTGAGGAGCAGATTTACAAGCCCCTTGCGCCACTTTTGCATCACTTTTAACATGGGAAAAGTGACGCAAAAGTGGTGCAGGGGGCTTGTAAATCTGTCCCCTAGTGCTTTACATGGGCATCACTTACGTGACCCAAGGACACATTCAGTTTTTGGTAGGCACAGATAGATTAAGTAATTTGCCCAAAATCACAGGATGCAGAGCTCACTGACATAAAGAAACTTGAGGGGGCCCCCTGCAAGGTATGTGGAGGGCCTCCATGCAGACTCAGTCAGGAGATTTCTGGCCAAGGTACAGTGCTGAGGGGACCCCCTAGAGCTTGGGGCCCCCCGTACTGCGAGGGCCTATCTTAAACCACTGGGTTAGCCAACACCAAGACGTGAACCTGATTCTCCAGCTCCAAGGTCAGCAGCTCTGGCCATTATGCCACACTCTCTCCTTGGATCATGGATGACTCTCTTCCTGCATTATTGGACTAGTACCATGGTTCAATACATCTCATGCTCCAACAGTGATCTGTGCACCCTCGTTACCTTTCTAGCTCAGTCCGTCTACAAGGTTATATAAAAAGTGCACATCTAGGTGTTTTATTATTTCATACAAGAATTACAACTTTCCTACCAGTTTTCTCAACCATTGCCAAGTAAACATGGATGTAGCAGAGAAGTACTCCATGAAAATATATGACCTCAACTGCAATCACATCATTGACTTCTTATGATTCATATTAATAGTAGGATAGCCTTGAAACCCATTTGTAATAGTAATAACCTATTTACCCCTTAAAAACACCATGTTTATAAGAGCCAAAAAACTGAGAGAAGTGGTGCTTTTGCTCTGTGCTTCCTTTGAATAGAGGGTTGCAAACGATGGATATTTCTATTCATTTTTAAGCAGCAAGACTTATTTGTCAGCATCTGACCCTGAACAACGGGCATATGGACACAAAAGAGAGAAAGAGGGAGGGATGAAAGAAAGAAACACAGTGGCAAACTGAGATGGCAGGGGTTAAAAAGAACCAGTATGAGTGAGATAAAGATACAGGAAGCGTAGGGTCGAGGACAAATGAGTCATGGAGTGAAATCAAAACCAGGCAGCCTTGGTATTCAGCAACACCAGCTTTTGGTAGCGAAAATAGCAGGCACTTAACATTTTTCTTTTTACTAGTTAAGCACTGACTTCAAATAGCAAACTTTTCACTATTTCCTTCCTGAAAACTACATTTTTCTTCAACTTACAGCACCTTTTCAACTAACTCAAGAAGGCACCTTCAGTATGCTGGTCACAAGTTAAGCTCCTACCACTAGCCCATTCCCCTACTTTGCTGATGGCACACAGCAGGTAATTTAAACTTTCCCACAAAGTAACGTGACGCACAAAGTCTATGAACCTCACTGGACTTGATCTCTCTTCTCTTCCTTTCACTGAACCCAACCATACCTTAAACAATGACCCAGCTGCCACCATGATCCAAATGTAAAGAAGGATAGGTAACACCTTCATCAAGGTGCATCTAGGAAAACAATTGCTGCAAGTGATTCGTTCCCTGATGAAATGGTTACGTCAGACATAAATATTGTGTCATAAATATTGACAATATTTGCGTGACTGATATTTAACCGCTTAACTACGCAGTGAATTCCGCTGCGGCAGTTTGAACAAGTGGGCGGGGCTGCGTCAGCCAACGGATGTGTGCAGCACAAGCCAGGTAGTGCTCACGACGGCCGTTGGCCGGGCGCAGCGAAGGGGTTAGAACATAATAATTATATCAGACAATACTCTGTCATTGCTATTTTGGTAGCCATATCTGATGAAACTACACTGCAAAAACTCCCTCTTAACACTTGCTAGTCTATCACTGTGTACCATTCCTTCATCCTCAGAGTAGGGGTAGTAACACAATTGCTAACATGAAAGAACTGTTGCCCCATTGCCAACATAGTTTCCCCTCAGAACAACTAGAATGGGACATACCTGCTGGTTTTTACCTTTGAATTTTCGATCCGGCTAGAGAGGATCATGTTAGTTTTAGTGCTGATATTATAGGATTTAAACAACCCCTGGGGATTACACTACAAGATGTAGATAATGCCATCCGTAATATCAAGGGGGGGAAGGCCCCAGGCCCGGACAGAGTCCCGGTCGACCTGTATAAGACTGATCTGGCACTATGGATCCCCCTCCTGACCCAGGTTTTTAATGCCTCCGTTAACGATAGTACACCTTCTACTTGGAGCGAATCCATAATTTTGCCGATTTATAAGAAGGGAGACAGAGGAGAGGCCAAGAACTACCGCCCTATCTCCCTTCTGGATTCCTCGTTAAAAATTATGAGCAGGGTCCTACTTTTACGACTGGAGGAATGGGCTGAAGCCAATAATATCCTTGCGGACTCCCAGTTTGGTTTTCGGAAGGGTCTCGGCACTATCGAGCAGTGTATTAATTTAGGTATCATCATAGGGAAATATACTAAAGATAAACAGGGCTCTTTATTTCTCTGCTTCGCAGACCTCTCCAGTGCCTTTGATCTGGTGGATCATACTCTTTTGTGCTCCACCTTACTCGAAATGGGAGCCCCGGCTGCAATAATTTACTTCCTGGCTAGACTTTACAACAAGTTGTCAGCACAGATTCGCTTTGGGCAAGCGGGGGGAATGCACGAAGAAGATCAAGGTTAAATCCGGCATCAGGCAAGGTTGTGTCTTGGCCCCGCTACTTTTCTCCCCTTTTATAATTTCTATGGAGTCTGACTTGAAGAGGGTCCAAGCTGATGCTCCTCAAGTTGAGGGCCAACCAATACCGGTACTGCTTTATGCAGATGATACTGTCCTACTTTCGAGAACTCCAATAGGTCTGCAAAAATTAATGAATCACTTTTATGATTTTATTCAGGGGAGGAAATTAAAAATCAATTTTTCTAAAACTTTCATCATGGCTTGCGGGAAAAAGGTGAATCAACTTAAATCATTCCGGTTCAAGGAACATAGAATTGAGGTTGTGGACAAATTTTGCTACCTAGGTATAACTTTTAGCAACAGTGGGTCGTGGGCCCCGGAGTTACTTAATGTCAAGGCCAAGATGGGCAAGGGGTTCTCAGGAGTATTTCGTTTTGCTTCTAAATAAGGCAGTTGTCGCATTCCCTGATATGTTGAATGTCTACCGGCACAGATGTGCTTCAATTGCTCTCTATGGCTCGGGAGTGTGTGGACATTGGAAACAAGGGGACCTGCAAGTAGCTGAAAATTCATTCCTTAAGAGACTCATCTGTCTCCCTCCCTCGGCATCCACTGAATTGATCCATAAAAAGATGGGGTTGGAATACCTGACTGACCCAACAGGATTGAGACCACTTATGGTCTGGAGGTCAATCTGGGCTAAAGACGAAACTGGTTTTACCAGGCGAATAATTCAAGACTGTCTTCGCTTGGACAAAGTCCACCAGATCCCCTGGTTAAAATATGTTTTAACATCTTATAAGGACATTTTTGATTTGGATGTTCTCAGTGACCCCTTATGTGCTATCAATATACCTAAACAGGAGGTCAAAAGTGTTTTTTTGGGGAACAAATCTAATATTCGTAAAGATCAATTTAGCTATTTTACAACTCATGTATTTTATCTATCTAACAAGGAGGAAGGTTATGGCATGCCTAAGTATTTAAAAGTAATTACCAAACAGTCACATCAGTTTGTTCTTACAAGGCTGAGATTAGGCATTGTTCATAACCTGGTGGCATTTCCACGGATGAAAACCTATACTTCAACTCCATGCCCGTGTGATGGTACCTCCAAACAGAGCACGTTGCACTTTATGCTGATTTGCCCCCTGTATTTCCACCTTCGTATTTGTTATCTCAAACCTCTTTTTAAGAAATACTCTGTGTTTACAACTGCTAATGCCTTGAGATTATTATTTGCACTTGATACCTCGGATATCTGTTTTTTTACTGCAACCTTTATTTTAAAATCAGTGTCCATTAGAAAAAGCCTGGAATTTTAACATGCCTTTAGTATAATTAACCGCTACTATGTCCATGGTATCGCTTCCACTCGAGTTGTTCCAATTCTTGTATTATATTGTAATTATGTTTTCTTTGTATCAATTTTAATGTGACGCTTTTAATATTCTGTGTGCTTTTATGATTGTTTATTGAATAATCGAATAAAGCTTATGAACTGAACTGAGTTATTGAATCTGACTTTATTTCTTTTTTTCATGGCAGCTGCTTCGAGATTGCCAAATAAGTGATCTTTGGACAATGTAATGTAATACGGTACTTGTTTCAGTTAATTAACATTGGTAAATACATTAGGTTTCGCCTATGTGTTTAATAAGAATTAGATTTTTTGTGGTAAAGTTTAAGTTGGTGAGCAGTTGGCAATATAAGGGGCAATGCAGTAAAACCTAATCACAAGCACAGTGCCCACGAAACCAAAAAAGAAGGCCCCTTCAGTATCAGGAACAACTGGAATTTTGCATGCAATTCTTTATTTTATCTACAAACGAAAAACTATTTACACTTTCCTTCTTTCTTTTTATTGTTTTGTTTTGGAGAGGGCCCAGAAGCTCCCTAACAGTGCTACGGGCTGTGTGAGTTACAGCATAAGCACATTCCCGGCAGCTCTGAAACGCCCCTCAATCCTGGTACAAACATGTTCCTTGAAGCTTGGATGTGAGTAGCAGCTGCCACATTAAAACGCAGTTTTGTGAATTACAAAATAAACGTCAACTTCCACTGAAGTGTAAGTTTATTGGCTCATTATGTCTAAAAAAACATAATTTAAAAATGTCATGCCTAATGTGTACACTGCGTATATCTTACACATGCTGGGTGGGGAGTAGAGAAAGGTGACTAATGTTCATAAAATAAGTTCATATGCACAGTTACATTGTAATATCATCAATACTGTAAATTAGATAGCAGGGCAACACTGGAAACACATCATGAATTCTATCCATAAATGTGAAGTTGTGACCATGCTTGAACAAACCAGTATCAATTTCCTCTGGTGTGTATCGCAGTGTTTGTAGTCATTTCTCTCTTTC
Organism: Lissotriton vulgaris; assembly: GCF_964263255.1. NCBI lineage: Eukaryota > Metazoa > Chordata > Amphibia > Caudata > Salamandridae > Lissotriton > Lissotriton vulgaris. The sequence continues at coordinate 435,457,378 of NC_141700.1, forward strand.
TGGCGCATCATTGCTTTGTGGATGTTGTAGTTGTGTATTTCACAGTTCTGATTAGTTAAAATATGACTTTTGTGTTTTTTAAATTCAGAAACAGCAGAGCAACCAAATGATATTGAATTAGGGACATACAATGTTTTGTAGATGAAATCCCTAGTGGAGCATAAGGTAGGCTTTGGTCTTCATTGTCAGCTCCAGAGCAATCCTCATTGAATGAATGAATGAATGAATGAATGAATGAATGAATGAATGAATGAATGAAGCAGTACTTGTATAGCGCTATCTACCCGGAGGCCTCGTAGCGCTTATGACAGAAACTCAATTAGCAAGGGCTCAGGGCAGGTCAACAGAATGTAGTATACAAGTGTGTTTTTAAAGTTTTCCTAAAGGAGAGATGGTTTAAAGTTTCCCGCAGAGGCAGAGGAAGAATGTTCCATAGCCTTGCCGCAGTGTGTGAGAAGGAGCGGCCACCCCATCGTGCCTTCTTGACTCTGATGGGAGTAGCCAACTGGGAGGAGCTGGACCGAAGAGAACGAGATGGAGCATAGGGAGTGACCAGGGACTGAAGAATTGCAGGGCCGGTGCGATGGAAGGCCTGGTGTAAAATACACATGGCCTTAAATTGTATTCTTCCAGCTATAGGAAGCCAGTGAAGTTCCCTCAAAGCATTCCTCGCTGACTGCCAACGGGGAAGGTTGTAGAGTAGACGGGCTGCACTGTTTTGGGCGACTTGGAGCCTATGGATGGTATAGGCAGGAGCTCCCATATAGAGGACATTCCCGTAATCCAGGCGAGATAGTATAAGGGCCTGGATCAGGATCCTCCTTGCCTGAAATGGGAGCAGAGGGAGCACCCTCCGTAGCATCCTCATCAACCCAAAACAGGTAGCCGCAGTCTTCGTAGCTTGTACCGAAAAGTTCAGGTCGGTATCAAGCCAAATCCCTAGGCTTTTTATTTGAGGTTTGGGCGTAGGGGGTGGGCCTAGACATGGAGGCCAGGAGGATGCAAAGCCTGAGGGAGAGGAATTGCCCAGCAAGATGACGTCTGTCTTCTCCCCGTTGAGTTTTAAACATGAGGATTGCATCCATCTGGAAACCGCCTCCAGACAGGAGCCTAAGGTGCTGGACGATCCCTCCTGGTGGTCTAAGGAGACCACCAGTTGGGTGTCGTCTGCGTAGGTGACAATACGCACACCAAAGGGATGGACTATCCTGTCTAGGGGCTCCATGTAGACATTAAACAGAGTGGGGCTCAGGGAGGAGCCCTGAGGAACCCCACATCTGAGAGGGTGTTTAGGGGATGTCACCTCGCCCTCGAAGACCTGAAAGAAGCGGTCAGCCAGGAAGGATGTCAGCCATTCTAAGGCTGCGCCCGACACACCCATGTCCGCCAGGCGTTGTAAAAGCGTGACATGGTTGACTGTGTCGAACGCAGCACTTAGATCTAATAAGATAATGGCGACCTTTCCACCCTGGTCCAACACAGTTCTAGCTTCCTCCGTTACCGCTAGGAGAGCGGTTTCGGTTCCATGTCGAGGGCGGAACCCTGTTTGGGAGGCACGCAGGAGCCCATTTGATTCCAAATGGCTCATCAGGATGTTGTTCACGTGCCTCTCCAATAGTTTACTCAGCCAAGGGAGCAAAGAGATAGGGCGATAGTTCGCCAGATTGTCCTGGTCCAGGTTGGGCTTCTTCAACAGAGCCCTCACCATTGCGCACTTCCATGACGGGGGTACGGATTTTGTGGTGATGGAGGTGTTGAGGACGTCCAGTATGACCGGGCGGATTATGTCCACTACCTTCAGAAGGGTCTGGGGGGATGCTGAGTCACTGGGTGAACCAGAGGTAATTTGAGAAATAAGTCTGTCCAGAGTAGGCATATCTAAAAGAGGAATGGTATTTAGCTGGCAAGGAGTAGCAGTGGACAGGAAAGTAGGGGAAGAGGGGTCCGGGGTGCTATCGGCTTCTCCAAAAGAACAGTATATAGTCTGAATCTTTTGGGAGAAAAAGTTCGCCAGGTTGATACAGCGATCCTGGGCACCCTCCACGGAGGGGCATTCAGTTGGGGGAGAGATAAGGGTTTTAACGATTTTAAAGATTTCCCTTGGGGCATTAGCGGCAGCCTCGATTTTGCTGCCGTAATAGGAGGCTTGTGCTGTTTTTTGCTCCAGTTTATAGAGCCTGATGGCCGCTCTATAACTAGCCTTCTTGTCTTGGGAGTAATCTTGTCTCCAGGCTCTTTCATATTTCCGACAGAGTTGTTTCCTAGATTTAAGGTTAGGAGTGAACCAAGGAGCAGGTCTCAGTCTTTTAGTGGCATTGGTAACTCGCACAGGGAGGACCATGTCCAGAGAGGAAGAGATCCAGCTATCGAAATTATTGGCTGCGATATTGGCATTCGGGGCTTTTCTCGGGGGGTCTCTGGCCAGTGCAGTTTCCCATTCAGAGAGGGGGAGTGAAGACCACTTCCTACCTCGCTGTTTAGCAAGATGACAAGTGGGGATGGGAGAATATGTATGCCAGATAAAAGGAACCAAAAAGTGGTCGGTCCATGGTAACGGAATCGGGGTTAGCACTGTAAGATCGTCGCTGTTGCTATAAATGTGATCCAGAAGATGGCCTCTATTGTGGGTTATATGAAATCCTTTTTGATGAAGATCCAGTGCTGAAAGGTTAGAGCGGAGCGTATTGGCTGCTGTATTGTGAGGGTCATCAAGATGCAGATTAAGGTCCCCCAGTAGAGTGAAGTTGGGTGAAGACAGCACAATGCTAGCAGCAAGATCAGTTATTTGAGCGATGGAGTTTTTTAAAGCACCTGGAGGGCGATAGGCTAATATTCCTGAAAAGGTGGTAGTAGGGGAGAATTCTAACGAAAAATGAACACTTTCGCAGGTAGATGAGGTGGTAGGGGTAATACGGCATTTATAATTGTCTCGATAGACAATAGCCAGTCCCCCGCCCCTCCCGGTCTGACGATCCAGCCTCTTGAGTGTAAAGCCCTGGGGAATGGCCCACCCAATCGCTGGATCGTTGTCTAAGTGAAGCCAAGTTTCCGTTAGGAAAAGTGCGTGGGGGTTGAGCTCTTCAATCATTGTATGTAATTCCGTGTGGTGTTTACATACGGACCTGCAATTTAGGAGATACAATCTCCATTCCAGAGCTGGAGAAGGATGTGGAATACCTATATTTAGGATAGAGGGATTCCAATTACAGTTCCTACAAAGATAATTGATATCAGACGGATGAAACAAATGGGCACAGTGAGAGCGTAAGGGAGGGCGTAAGGCAAGCAATGAGGAGACATCATAAGTGTAGGAGGGGAGAGTCATGGCAAACCAGTCTACCTGCCGGTCCGCCGGAGCGACAGGACGCGGACTGGCGCAGACTGGCTTCTCTCTGGCGCCTCTCCGGCGCGTCTACGGCGCTACCGCTGCGCGTCACCGCTGCGCGAGTAATTGAGAGCTAAGTAGGTTAGGCGGAGTGGGAGACTAGCGCGTCAACCCACCAAATATGGCCGCCTCCGATGGAGCAACCAGGAAGTTGTGCCGCTTGCCTCCCTCCACAAACAAACAGCACAGGTAGCTGCGGTGGACCGGGGAGTGAGCGAGCACAGCAAGTAAGTAAATTACACAAGTACAGTTTAAAAATCAGTACACACTAAAAATCGCTTTTCTAATCAAGCTAAAATAATGGCTAGCAGGAATACAAGAAGAAAAACGCTTGTAGCAGTCCTGCTTGCTACCAAGCGCCAGCGCTACTAGATTCTCAGTCAATACTCGAGCGCGCTTGTAACCGGCCCTTTTGTGATCAGGGCGGAGTGGGAGACTAGCGCGTCAACCCACCAAATATGGCCGCCTCCGATGGAGCAACCAGGAAGTTGTGCCGCTTGCCTCCCTCCACAAACAAACAGCACAGGTAGCTGCGGTGGACCGGGGAGTGAGCGAGCACAGCAAGTAAGTAAATTACACAAGTACAGTTTAAAAATCAGTACACACTAAAAATCGCTTTTCTAATCAAGCTAAAATAATGGCTAGCAGGAATACAAGAAGAAAAACGCTTGTAGCAGTCCTGCTTGCTACCAAGCGCCAGCGCTACTAGATTCTCAGTCAATCTTCAAGGACAAACCGGAGTTTCCACCAGAATCTAAATTATTGCCTGTGAGAAATTATCAACAGACCAAGCACTCTTCCTTCCATCGCAGATATGGCTGGTAAAAATGTGTGCAGAAAAATGCTATATTCTTGGTTTTGCATATTAGAAATGGGGGAAACGTGGGTCATCACCATGCAATATGCCATTACTATCTGTGGCATTTGTATTCATGTGGTACTACAATACCCAGAATAACAATTCAATTCAATTCAATTCAAAAGTGCTTTATTCGAGTATTACTCATAAAAGCAGACAAACAAACACATAATAAAATACAATTAAATTACACAGTCCAATATGACTTAAGCACAATATACGTTAAAAAGACAGTTTAGAATTACATATCATCCTATTATATTCAATCAAAGGTGCAAAAGTTCATATGATAAAAAGTCTGATTTAAAAGCAAATTGTTCATCAGATAGACACCTCGCGAGGGAACAGAGAATAGATAATCTAGCAGTCTCTGTTCAACTAAGCAGAGAGTAGTCACCCTACTAGCAATCTCTGCCTAATTACCCACGCCCACCCCAAGTACTTTGCGGTCGCTATAATAATCCAGTTTAAGGAGGTAGATTTAACAATGCGTAGAGCTACCATACTACTTGTAGTACCCAAGTTTCTACACATGGGAGCCAACCAAACACGTCTGGGAGCAGAATATGCATAACAGGCAAACAAGAAGTGACCCAACGTTTCCTTTCCTTCCCCACAAACTGGGCAAATAACTGGACCTCCATCTCTCCATTTTGATGTTAAATTACTCTGAGGTAAAGAGCCAGCCCTCATTTGGAAAAACAGTTTCCTATCCATGGGTTTAGTTATGAGATCCCAATACATTTCAAACATGGGAAACAGTTTAGCTTCAAGGAAAGCAGTCGTCATAGACCCATTATTATTGCTAAGGAGACTCCTGTTTTCAACCTGTTCCCAGAAAAGATTTTTTATGAACAACTTGGATGGGAAGGATGACCCGGTTGGATCGGACCACAGTTCAATTAACCCTAGTTCACTTAATGCTATTTTTAATGATCTGAACCATCTGATTTTATGGAATCGGTCTGCTTTGATGACATCAGCAAACCCTGCTGCATATTGTGACAACTCAGGGGTGGTCCAGATTCTACGCCAATATAATATCGGATGAAGTTTGCACATTGCCGAGATTTCCTTCCTGCCAAGGTCATATCTGAGAGGCAAAAGGGGGCTGCTCTGTGGGGTGCCTGTTAGTTTCCGAAGGAAGTTATTCTCTGATATCTGTAACTCCTGGAGGATTTCTTGCCCCCACATCTCTGCCCCATACAATGCTGACCCTATTGCCTTAGCCTCATATATGATCAAAGGAGGTTTAATTGGTTTGGTCAAAGATTTGCTATGCTCCTTAATGATGGTACCAGCCAGTTGTTTGTGTCTTAATACTGCAATGTTTAAATGATGGTTCCATCTATTATCATTTGAAATGTGAATCCCCAGGTAAGTAAAAGAATTTACTACTTCGAGGCAACGTCCACCCATGGATATTTTGGATTTAAAATTTCTACAAGGATTAAAAACCATGAGTTTTGTTTTGGCTGCGTTTACCTCCAAGCCGTGGTCACTACAAAATTTGTCAAAAATTACCAGTGCCTTTTGCAGACAGCTAGGGGATTTCGATAGAATTAAGGTGTCGTCTGCGAACATTAAAATAGGAACTTTTACACCTGCGAGTGAGGGAGCATCTACAGGCTCGGCTTGCATGTGGGGAACAATTCCATTAATAAAAAGTGTAAACAATGTCGGTGCCATTGAACAGCCCTGTCGAACCCCACGCTCGACAGGAAAATCAATAGTGTTGTTACCGTAGCCACCCCATTGAATTTTAGCATAAGTGCCCTCATGGAGTCTCATAATCAAAGTTAGAATGGTCATCGGGACCCCCAGAGCTGCCAGCACCTCCCACATTTTGCCCTCGGCACCAGGTCGAATGCAGCCCGTAGGTCAACAAATGCTGCGTAAAGACTGCATCCACCCAGAACCACGGTCCTCCACTGTATCAGTTGAAAACGGAAGACCTGGTCCACAGTGCTGGTTGCTCTGCGAAACCCAGCCTGAAAAGGAGATAAAACATTCTGCTCCTCTGCCCAATCAAGCAAGTTGTTAATGATTACACGTCCTACAACTTTTTGAACCGTGTCAATTAAGCTGATTGGGCGGTAATTGCAAGGTTGGGCACGGTCTCCCTTTTTATATACTGGGATAATGACAGCACCCCGCCAGGATACCGGGATTTCAGCGCCCCTAGCAATATGATTTAGTAAAAGGCAGATGTACTTACTCCACCTGTCGGTGTAATTTAGAAAGACATCCGCCGGGACTCCGTCAATACCCGGGGCCCGGCCACTGTGAACAGATTTCAGGGCAGACAGGACTTCGCTCTGCACAAAGATGTCTTCATCTGCGAACAGGTAAGTTGGGCTGGAGCTGTTGTCAAACTGATCCCTGGACGAGTACTGTTCGCTGAACAATTTGACCCATGCATCATGAGAGACATTATTATTGGGAGTTTCTGGAGATCTATCGTGACCCCATTTGACAATATGCCAAAATAGTCTAGAGTGTTTGCGTTCACATTTCAGTTTCTGCCAGTGGTCTTCGTCCCATTCTCTTTTAGCCCTAGCAATGCAGTTTTTATAGTGCTTCCTGGCAGATCGAATCTCACTCAAGTTGTTACTTTTGATTGCAGCTCCTAATTTAAATCTTGCTGCCCTACAATCTTGATTATACCACTTTGCTGATTTATGCGGGCGGGCCCTAGTGTTATGTACGGGTTTTAAGAAGAAACTTTTAACTTCATTAAAAAGAGTTGTGTGTGCTATAGTGATATCTTCATGTCCCTGCGAAGACCCAGCTATACTCTCCAGTGCCATAATGGCCTTGTCAGCCGCTGCTCCTATTTTTTCCAGGACCTGCTGATCTGTCTTGACACCAGACCACCTTAACCTACGCATATTATTCGATGGAATGATCGTCGGAAACACAAGTTGGTCACAAGGTGTTGGAGCAATTTCGTTAGATGTCCACCAATTATGTGAGACACATAGCGGGTCGTGGTCGATTTCTGGCCTAGCTGTTACTACCATGTCTCTGAGAGATGACCATATGGATGTACTACAAATAACATAGTCAATGCGACTTTTACTTCGCCCATTGTTAAAGGTCATGGCGGGAACACGGTCTGATTTAGTTCGACCATTCAAGGCTCGTAGCCCGTGTTCCAGACACATAGCGTTTAGGCCTAGGATGTCAGCCGTCCAGCGAGTTATCGGTGGGGAATCTAGTGTGGGGATGTCCCAAAGCTTATCTTCCTCTACTCCGAGAGGAGAATCACCAGTGATGAGAGGTTCGAAAGTGCGATTTAAATCGCCTGCAATTAGAATGTTTTTCCCTGCAGATTGTGTCTCAAGAAGATTAAAAAGACTCAAAAGAACCTCTGATTTACCTTTACTTCCACCTCTAACGTAGATATTATAAATATCTATGGAGATGGATAGATCACTAGTCAGTCTGATGAGCTGGATATCTTTTTGGTCAAGCTCCACACATTTTACAACAGCTTTTAAAGACTGCCTAATCCATATGGTAAGGCCCCCCATCGGCCGCCCTTTGGGGCCCTTAATTGCAGGAACATGAAAATTTATATACCCCGAGGCAAAGATAGGATCGCACGCCCAAGTCTCTTGGAAGATGCAAAGGTCGTAATTATTAATAAATTCAAGCCAGTCAGCACAATCCATCTTGGAACAAAGTCCAGCCACATTCCAGGACAAGAGATTCCCTGAGTTAGATGTCGTACGAGAACAGGGGTTTGTAATAGTCTCATGTGACGTCCTGCCCCCAGTATCCTGATTAGTGGTTTTTACATTGAATGGCCCTGGTGAATCATCGGACGGATACCCCTGAGTACAATCTGTAGTTAAATTACTGACTGCATCAAAAGTTCTTTTGTCACAGAGGGGCAAGGGGATAGAGTTACAAATAGATGGTTGTCAATCACAAGCATTTAAGTTAGATAATGCAGAAAAACGATTTTCCAACCCCAAACCCCAGTCCACTGAAGCGACATCCTTCCTCCCCCTCTTAGTCACAATGTTCCATTTGGTTCTCAAAATACTTGAATTTGGGCCACTTCCCTTTCTTGGATAGAAGAAGTCCAAAGTCAATGGAACTATTGAGGTTGATCTCCGTTGTGGTGGTAGGATGTTGGGTAAGATATTAGGCAAAACCCCGGGGTCAGAAAAGTGTAGGACAACACACTCCCCTTTGAACTTTTTCACCCTGTCCCCAATCCACTGGACCCTTCTTGCATTAACGAGCTCTTCAGAGAGTTGCTGCTTTCCCCATGGAGAGATTACCATGTTGTTGGTCAACCATGATAGGGATTTATTTATTAGAGAAGATGTTGTTTCACGCTCACCTTGAGCCAAGGGAGGAACATTAGCAAGAACAAGAACCAATGGGGAAGCTTCAACCACAAGCTCGAAAGTCCCTTTTTCAGTAATTGGGTCATCAGCAACAGGAGCAGGGATCGGGGCAATATGAGCGTCACCAGGAAAGATACTATTAGTTGCCATTTGGGGGTTTGATACAGGGGTAGGGATAAGTCCACTGTTAGCTGCAATTACTGATTTGCTTAGAGATTCCTCTATCTTGGCGGAGACATTTTCCGGGAGTTTACCTATCTCACCCAAGGTTTTTTCCAGTAGACCTTCCAGTCGGTTGACCTCAGAGGTTAACTTATCTATTTCGCTGACCAGAGGTTTAACCACACCTTTGATTTTAGTATCCATCAAAGCCAGTAGTTTATTAAATTGGGCATTTGAAAGTGTGAAATAAGCCTCATTTGTCAGATCAGGCTCCTCTTCCTCTGAATGTTTCCTCGGGAGGTTTGCAACTTTGTTCTTAGCTGACCATAGACACTCCCGTTTCCCCGGGACTAAAATGGGTGCTGGAGGGGAGATGGAGGGTTCATTACTAGTGGTTATCTCTGTCAGTGCTTCGTTAACGCTAAGGTCTTCAGATCCAGCAACAATACCACTAGGCTGTATGATAATAGTATCCGGAAATGAATCGAGTATTGCACAATTTGTGCTATTATTGATCTGAAGGCCAAAGGGATCATCTGACTCGATATCAATGAAGGGAGATTGGGTGGATGAGTCTATTCCCAAAGATGTTCTCCTATCACTGTTGATTTTTTCTACAACTTGTACCAGATAGTTCTCAATAGAATTGCTAGGAGTAGGTATCTTTTTAGGAGGCATAATACTCTTTGCACACAACCAAAGTAGAAAACTTGCAATGAAATCAGCCGGAATGAGAAATGAGCAGAAGCGTAGTTTTCAAGACAACAAACCAAGAGACCAGGCCCAACCCAACCTTGGCCAACCTCGGACGGCCTCAGACGGCCTGCCCTTTGCCCGGGCTTCGCCCCGGGCGTCCCGCTCGCGTCCCGCGTTGCGGGCGGAGTCCCGCTTTGTAGCGCCGCCTGGCGCTGGGTGCTGACGCGCTCCTATGCGCGAAAGCGGTGCCCTCTGGGAAGGCTAGTTCCTTCAACCTGCGGCGCTGTTGTTCCTAGCGTCTCGGCAGGGAGGAACCAGCAGATGGGATCAGCCAGGCACGGGGGTCGTCCCAGGATACTGGCGCTTACTCTCTTTACTCAGGCAAGTGTGTCCACGGACCCGTCTCAGCTAGTACAGCAGTTCGCCTCTCTGGTCGGGCGGAGTCCCGCTTTGCAGCGCCGCCTGGCGCTGGGTGCTGACGCGCTCCTATGCGCGAAAGCGGTGCCCTCTGGGAAGGCTAGTTCCTTCAACCTGCGGCGCTGTTGTTCCTAGCGTCTCGGCAGGGAGGAACCAGCAGATGGGATCAGCCAGGCACGGGGGTCGTCCCAGGATACTGGCGCTTACTCTCTTTACTCAGGCAAGTGTGTCCACGGACCCGTCTCAGCTAGTGCAGCAGTTCGCCCCTCTGGTCGGGCGGAGTCCCGCTTTGTAGCGCCGCCTGGCGCTGGGTGCTGACGCGCTCCTATGCGCGAAAGCGGTGCCCTCTGGGAAGGCTAGTTCCTTCAACCTGCGGCGCTGTTGTTCCTAGCGTCTCGGCAGGGAGGAACCAGCAGATGGGATCAGCCAGGCACGGGGGTCGTCCCAGGATACTGGCGCTTACTCTCTTTACTCAGGCAAGTGTGTCCACGGACCCGTCTCAGCTAGTGCAGCAGTTCGCCCCTCTGGTCGGGCGGAGTCCCGCTTTGTAGCGCCGCCTGGCGCTGGGTGCTGACGCGCTCCTATGTGCGAAAGCGGTGCCCTCTGGGAAGGCTAGTTCCTTCAACCTGCGGCGCTGTTGTTCCTAGCGTCTCGGCAGGGAGGAACCAGCAGATGGGATCAGCCAGGCACGGGGGTCGTCCCAGGATACTGGCGCTTACTCTCTTTACTCAGGCAAGTGTGTCCACGGACCCGTCTCAGCTAGTGCAGCAGTTCGCCCCTCTGGTCGGGCGGAGTCCCGCTTTGTAGCGCCGCCTGGCGCTGGGTGCTGACGCGCTCCTATGCGCGAAAGCGGTGCCCTCTGGGAAGGCTAGTTCCTTCAACCTGCGGCGCTGTTGTTCCTAGCGTCTCGGCAGGGAGGAACCAGCAGATGGGATCAGCCAGGCACGGGGGTCGTCCCAGGATACTGGCGCTTACTCTCTTTACTCAGGCAAGTGTGTCCACGGACCCGTCTCAGCTAGTGCAGCAGATTGGAGTCAGGCTCCCGACTGGTATTGGGCGGAAGTGGTCCAACCTCACTCATTCTTACTCACAATGAGCCAACCCAATGATCTTGCCCGGATTAAATCACACCTGTGATCAGATCATTGCGACACGCTCAGTTTTCGGAGTCCTAAACTTCTTTGACACGCCTGACACTGCGTGTGACATCCAGAATAACAAAACACCAACTCCATGGTATTGGTAATCACATATGTTGTGCTACTTCACCATTTTACCGGGGCTCTGAGAATGCACTTTTTACTGAGGATGTTAAGGAAATCACAAACACAGGGCATTATCATTGGAGGTGTTCTATCCTTGTATGCTGATGTTAAATCTCTTCTTTTCTCACACAAGATCACTGCTTCACACTTCTGGAGAAGTCAGTAATCATTATCCAAATCATGTCTCTTTTGATCCTACTTGGAATTCGAGGTATCTAGCAGAGGAAGTGAAATCAGGGGAAATTAGCTTTCCTCCAATTTGGGACTCTTTAATAAAATGAAGCTCATGTCTGGGAACATTAAACACATTAAAAGTACCTGATAAAGACCAGCCATGTGCTAAGCATCTGCAGCAATTTCTTCAAAGGGGGTTTCAAAGATTTGGCTACTCAATTAAAAATTAAAGAAAGAGTGAATGAGGCAGAAGGAAGTGGGTGCAAGGCAAGTTAGAAATACTGGAGCGAAAGAAGTGGGTGAGAGGAGGGCGGTGTGGGTTGAAAACAATTGCGGAGGTCAAAAAAAGAAACTGCAGGGGGGCGTGGCTTGGACGGCAGTAAGAATGGCCACCTAACCGGGAGCTCCGCACTTCAGGAGAGCGACATCAATCCCTTTCTCAGCGATACCGCGACGCGCTGCAGCGGCTATTCACGGACATTACTGCCTAAAGTCATGGGGCACCCTCCAGAGTCTTGAACGGGAATTACCGACCCTTATTGGTGAACGAAAGCTGGTTTTTTCACCCCGCCACACGCGGACAGCGGTGTGGGCTAAAATGGTGCCTCGATGTCAGGACGGCGTCGCCTGACGGAAGGTAGTGTCTTCGCGCCCTACCATCGCAGACCAGGACCGAAGCACCCAAAGGGACATGAGCCGCTCCAAAGACACACAGATCTCCTTTTTTAAGGTGAGGATTGCCACCTATCCGCCCGCATCATTTATTTGATCAGCGCGTCCTGCCTGACCCTAAAATGGCGGCTCTTCAGTAACGCGAGCGCCTTAAACGAGCGACTATATGAGGACACTATATGAGGTGAGCTAACCAGCGCTTAGCCAAATTTCGACTGGCACACTGCCCCACTGTTTTTCAACATCAGAGGAATCTCTACCAACCACGCTTCTGCACAGCTTCGTCCAACATTAGCCCCCAGACCAACAATTTTCTTTCACCAATGCCAACATGAGGAATGAACGCTGGGGAGTTGCTATTGCCATTACTACCACGTGGAGGCGGAAAGCTGGGGAATGAGTGCTGGGGTGTTGCTATTGCTATTACTACCACGTGGAGGCGGTCCTCTATAAGTGAGTCCCATTAGCTCTTCCTTATTTGATGAGGTCTCGAACCAACTCAAATCCGGCACTTACAAAGACAATAATCTACCCACGTTCCTGTGCTTCTGGTGACTGACACGTACCACCCTTGGAGCCGTGTGGCTTTAGGCTCCTGCCCACCAACTCTTGCCCACGCATTGGACACTGACCACTGCTCTATCACACTCGCCATCTGGACCCTCTTGAACCAAGCTCCTGCTACACAAGATCAGCGAGGTTAATAGTGCCAAACGTCCCTAGCACAATGGCAAACAGAGAAAACAGGAACAACACAAAAAAAGTGAAACCAGAGCCTCTGATTTCCGACTCACCCATCTAAAGCAGAGCAGACATGGCGGCTACAATGGAGATGATATTGAAGAAACTGTCAGAAATTACGGATATCTCCAAATCAGCCAAAGCTAATACAGACTCAATGCTACTCGAATTGACCGCAATTAGGGCCGACATGAGCGCCTTAAACTCAGGCCTGGGAGTCGCAGAACAACGGATTAGCGATCTGGAGGATCTGTCGCGACAATCAACATCCAGAATCCAGCGCCTGGAAAACACCACCGACGCCCTCAGACGCCATAATGCGGAGTTGGAGGACCGCAACAGACGGGGAAACATTAGAATTTTCGGCATACCAGAAAACGCAGAAAATGATGCTGACTCTTGCGTGGCCTTTCTAGAATCATGGATCCCCATGATTACCAAGACTGAGTTCCAACATGGCCTCGAACTGGACAGGGCACATAGGATCCCTACCTTCACGAGCAGGAATGCTAAAGGGCCCAGGCCAATGATCTGCAAACCGCTCAGATATCAACACGCTGAACTGATTCTCCAATATGCAAGGAAAAATCACTCCATTACATGGGAAGGCCACAAGATCATCTTCACGCAGGACTTCTCCAAAGACACGGTGGATGTACGCAAGGGCTTCCTGGACCTCCGACCCAAACTTACATCCAAGAACATCCCCTTCTCTTAGCAGGACCAGCCAAGTTCAGAATTATAATAAATGGTCGTCCAAGATTCTTCACGGACCAGAGAGACCTGGCGCATCATCTCGAAGAATGCCCAACGCAAGAAATGGACCAATCAACCGGCCTCTCCAACAAAAGAAAGACCACTTGACCGAGTCAACAAGACGTAGCCAGTTAGTTCCATGTCACTCGTCACTCCTCCAGTGGTCCAGCAGCGGTTGCCTAGATAGGATCCTCCACCGTAGAACTTTACTCGGCTCTTGGCACGCGTTCCTAAATTCTGCCTACCAGGCTCATCGATTCTTCAGTACCGTGAGTTAGTAAGCGTGGCCTCTATGGCCATCACGGTGACTTCGTGTAATATGTGACTGTTTACGATTCTGAATGATTTTGCCTCACGCAGATTGTTACAATTAGAACAATGGGTACAAACGTACAAATTGCTCATCTCAAGGTAGCGCCTCCAAACTTGATCTTAATATTCCACAAACTTAACACTTGATGGGGGTAGCGCATCCCAACTGGTATACCATGGGCGTATTTACTAGATAGACTCATAATCTTAAAACAGTTCTTTACCTACTTGCTTCATACTAGGTCAAAACTTTTTATGACCTGTTATTCATATTTTTGCTAAACATTTATTCTGTGTCACTTTCTTGTTGGTTATACTAACCGTCTACATTCATCTTGGGATTGATAATATGTACTCATTACTGTTATTGTTATTCCTGTTTTGCGAAGCATGGTACTGTCATCGTACTCCCTGCGTACGTATTTGGGGGGGAGGGAGGGTGGGGGGAGAGGGAGGGGTCACCTAGAGGAAGGGGAATGAGAGAGGATATAGGAGCAGACGCTTGTCAGAGTCTCAGTAGGTTCCTCCTCATTTTTTGTCACATCCTGTTTTTTATGATGATGTTTAAGTTTCACAGAGATACCACGCACAACTCACCACACCAAGTCCACTTTATCCCTTATTGTTTCCATACCCCAGGCTGCAGGCACGCATCTCAATACTCCTACTTATACGTCTTATCGATAAAGGTTGCATCGAAACTTATCCGATTTTGTCAGAGTAGGGTGCTCGAACTTGTCACAACACCTCGTTTGTCACACATCACACCGCCAGCTTTCCACCGAGCGATAAAATATTTCACCGATGGCTAACTCCAACTCAATCAAAGACGATCTTAAAGTAATATCACTAAATGTCAAAGGACTGAACCACCCGGTGAAAAGGCGGAAAGTGTTCGACTACCTAGCAAAAACAAAAGGAGACATTGTTCTTCTGCAGGAAACCAAGCTTTCTGAGGATGACTTGCGATTCCTTAACATACATTGGTCGTCCCATGTCCTGTCCTCTCCTGCGCCACAAAAGAAAAGTGGAGTAATCACACTGTTGTCGAAAAAATGCCAATCTGACACTGCTATCACACACTCACGATACAGAAGGCAGGTTACTAGTGACTCATGTACGCAAAGAGGATGATCCCATTCACGTAGTGAATATATATGGCCCTAATTCCGATGATCCCACATTCTGGGACTCAGTCTCTCGGTCCATCGAACATATCCCCCAAGATGAACTACTAATAGTGGGGGGCAATTTTAACCTGCCCCTAGACCCCTTACTAGACAGACAATCCAAATGCTCATTCCACCCCTCACGGTCACATGAGGCCCTTCTTCGCCTCTGTGAGAGCTACTGTCTCAAAGATTCTTGGCGACTACAGAACCCCGATGGGAGAGACGACACCTTTTACTCTGCTCCACATAACTCCTATTCACGTATTGATTTCATCTTGTTATCCACCTCATTCGCACACCTGATTGAAGAAACTGGTATTGCTCCCAAACTGGTGTCCGATCATGCATGTATTCACACCAAACTTGCAGGCTCCCGCTCGATTCGCCCACCTAGAAGATGGCGTTTTAATGACGAAATTCTTACCAACCCAGAGGACAAACTCAAGATAGCGGACGCCATTGAGGAATACTTACTCCTAAACAATACCGCTAATACCAAACCTAACACTCTATGGGACGCTCTTAAGGCCACAATCCGTGGAGTCATTATAAATATTAGAGCTAAAACCAATAAAAAATTAAACAAAGACCTGGAACAATTGGAACTAGATATCAGAATCCTAGAAGACCAGCACAAGGCCAACCCTCAAGACCACAAACCCCTCGACCTCCTCATTAAAAAGAAATATGAATACAATTCCATAACTACTAAAAGAGCGGGCGTTTGGATTAACCATTTCAAAGCCCTAAAACTTTGCGAAGGAAATAAAGCAGTGAAAACTGCTAGCTCCGAATCTCAAACATAAGCAAAAGCTGTCAACCATTTCATCAATAAAAGACGCCACAAATATTACCCACACCAATCAAACTAAAATCCTAGATACATTTAAATCCTTCTATGAAGAGCTCTACAAGAACGGCAAATCGCTGGACATAGCAGCTTGCACCGACTATCTTGATTCTCTCTATCTTCCTAAACTATCAGAAGCTGACAAACTACGATTAGGATTCGCCATCAGTAAAACAGACATCACAGAGGCCATCAAATCTTTAAAAAATAACAAAGCCCCCGGCCCAGATGGCTTCACTGCATCTTTTTATAAAGCCTTTGAAAACTAACTTACCCCTACGCTCCACACTGTTCTCAACTCTACGGCATCCAGTGGATGTATCTCACCTTCTATGAGTGAGGCTAACATAATAGTGATCCCTAAAGAGGGAAAAGACCCTCTCCAAACCAAAAACTACCGTCCCATCTCTTTGATAAATCTTGATTGCAAGATATATGCCAAGATCCTAGCAAACCGCTTAAACGCTGTTCTTCCCAAATTAATAAGCCCGTTGCAAGGTGGCTTTCTGAAACACAGGATGTCAAATGACAATACCAGACTTCTGTGCCATATACTAGAGAAAGCTAACAACTCCCAATCTCCGATGGTCGCGATCACCCTGGACGCTGAAAAGGCCTTCGATAAGGTATCATGGTCTTTTCTTCAATACTGTATGCGTTCATTCAACCTCGGACAATCCTTCATCACAATGGTGATGGCCCTTTACTCCTCCCCTTCGGCTCGAATAGCAATTAATGGCACCCTCTCTAACCCATTTCGCCTCTACCAAGGCACCAGACAGGGCTTCCCACTTTCACCGGCACTCTTCCTTTTGGCCCTTAAACCCCTTCTAACTGACATCAAAAGGAATGAAGACATTCAGGGAGTCTCCTTTGGAGATACTCAGATAAAATTAGCAGCATATGCTGACGATATATTAATTTCGACAGAAAACCCGGCCAAATCAATCGAGGGTCTCATGACCTCAATCAGCAAATACTCGAACTTATCGGGATACAAGCTAAACAAAGACAAATCCGAGGTTAAACCACTAAACATCTTCACCCCCAAAGAAGTTCTTGGTAACTCGGGTCTAGCTTGGCAAACAGGAGTTATAAAATATTTAGGGATAGAGTTTACCGACAAATTAATGAGCACCATCATACACAACGAAACGTTGACATTGACAAAAGTTAAAAGAATCCTTGACGGTTGGTCCCCACGATTTATTACTTGGTGGGGAAGGATTGAAGCTATAAAAATGATAATATCACCACTAATCAACTACCTGAGCACTATGCTACCGCTCACCTTCTCCAAAGAATTCCTCTCCAAACTTGATAAATTAATTTCCTCTTTCCTTTGGCAAGGGAAAAAAGCCAGAATTAGCATGAAAAAACTACAGCTTGATAAATCCCTAGGAGGCGTCAATCTGGCTGACTTTAAGCTCTATCAAACCGCATTCTTAGCCAGACAAGGGTCTTTTTGGCTCACTTCACACTCAGACTACACCCCAGTGTGGCTGTTGGTGGAAAAATCCCTTCTGCATGGCCTTCCCCCCTCCACCCTCCTCACTACCAAGCCACAACCCACTGTATCCTCAGGTAACATCCTCAGAAACACGAAGGCTGCCCTCCTTCATGTAAGCAAATTTTTACCGCACCAATTTTGTAAATCACGGTGGGAATCGCTGTGGAACAATACCAAACTGCTATACAAAGGGAAACCAATGAATAATCCTACTTGGATAGAGAAGGGTATACACTACCCTCACCAGCTGTTTGATGGTCCGTTGCCACTCACTTTCAACGAACTACAAAATAAGTTTCAACTCCAGAGCATAGACTTCTATTACTTCTTACACCTCAAAGTGGCCCTCTCCAAAACAGATCTAACCAACATCACCCCCTCCCTCCCTGGCTACCTTCACACACTTAATAGACAGGGTCATCAGGTGTCCAGAATGTACAAACTGATCCGCCCACAGAGCACCAAGCTGACAACATCCACACAGTCCTTCTGGGATTCATACTCTTCCACTCCAACTTCGGAAGCGGAGTGGGCCAGAATATGGGAGTCTACCACACGACACAAAATCAGCCATACACTATCCCAAACTAAATTCTGGCTTCTCCACAAAACTTTCTGGACTCCTAAGAGACTCTTCTTGCACAACATCAAAGAAGATGACTCCTGCTGGAACTGCATGGCGGAGGGTGGGGACCTTGAACATCTAATATTCAAATGCCCATGTGCCTCCGACTACTGGGATAGAATCTTTGAATTCATTACCAAAGTGCTACATGTTTCGCTCCCGAGGGAATTTGCAACCTTAGTCCTGGGTTTTACCAAAGCTGTCACCCTCAATGAAAATGACAAAACCCTACTTGACCTACTCTTGACAGCGGCGGTCAAAATCATACTGAATAACTGGAAGGACACCGGCAAAGCTTCTTTCCCCCGCTGGCTCAACTGGGTCTCGAACCTCAGAGGAGCCGACAATATAGCGCTGGCCGCTACACCTTGGCGTCCCTCCTATAGGAAACTATAGTCCTCGTTTGACGCTCACTTAGACCTATTCAAACCACCATGATTACCTGATGCACACATGCACCCTGCCCGCTAGAATCCCCTCAATACCCACCAGCTTAATTGTTGCCCACGCTATGTCATAGATCGGATTCCCTACTTGGCCAAGCTACTGACCTCATTAAATTATATGGTTATCTTGCACCATCTATGACTGTAAACTTGAAAATGTACTGATGCAATGCCTGTGTTTTCTTTTTTCCTTACTATTTGTTTATTGATTTATCTTAATTTAATTTACCCCTCCTCTGTTCCCGTTATACTTACATACTTGCTTTTGTTAATACCGGAACCATGCATGATATATGCTCATTTTTGTAATGCTTGCTTATCTCTCTCAATAAAAAAATTTTGTGAACTAAAAAAAAAAAAAAAAGAAACTGCAGGGACAAGCACACTCTATGAGTGCAAGGTTGATTTTAAAATAATAATAAAGAGTACCTGTCACCAGCAATTCAATGAAATCATATATACGAACGCCTCTCTTTAGTTATCAGGCGGTGAGTTCTTAAATTTGTGAAGCACAGGTGCGCCTTTAGATGTGTGAGGGAAGGATAACAAAATGTAAACAGATAGTAAACAGTATGCAGCATTAACCAAGAGAAAAAAGTTCAAACCACCAACATGGATGAGAATGAGTAGTTAGGCCATGGGAAACTGATAAGAATGACACAGAAGGGAGACCAACCTGCACCCAATAGAAATGGAGGAAAGCACACTGGCAAGCACGCGTACCAAGATTTCACAGACAAACTGGCAAATCATTACATAGCCAAAGCAGACATGTTGGACTAATACTTTAAACAAAGACAAAGCACCAGCACTGACCCTTTTATAAAACAACAATCCAAGAATACTATAACCCATCCTCTCCGTTCCTTTCAACACATTTCACACAATGAATTTATGGACCTGGTCAAAGCAAGCAGCCCTTCTGGCCCCTGTCCACCACAAACCTTCAAGACAATTCTTCTAACAACCTCTGTTGCCACTCCAGAAAGAAGAAGAATCAACAACTCCTTAAATACCAGAATATTTCAAGAAGAACTAAAAAAGTAATACATACACCGATTACTGAAGAAAACAAACTTGGACCCACTGAAGTCTGAGGACTACAGACTGATTACACATTTCCTCGGCAAACTAATAGAAAGAGAAGCATTTGCCCAGATGTCACAATTAATTGAAAATAATGCCATACTTTCAGGTTTCTAAATGTGATTACATGCAGGACGAGGTGCAAAATATTCCCCCTTGCCATCTGGGATGATCTGAAAACACAGTTTACTGAAACAGGGTTGCACACTACTTCTCTTGGACCTCTCAGCTACCTTTGACATGGTTGACCATGACACTCTGATACAAATACTCTACGGTGCTGGTATAGAGTGGACTGCTCTAGACTGGTTCGCATCCTACCTTTGGAACAGAACTAATGTCATCCATACCCCACCATTCTTGTACAAACTGTATTCCACAAAAGCAGGGGTCCCTCAAGGCTCTATCATCTCACCCATGCTTTTCAACATCTGCATGAAGTCATCACCAGCACTGATCAAACATTTTCAGTTATCTCAGAGCCCTGGATCAATGGATGACTTCAAGCCATCTTAAATTGAATGCTTCCAAAACAGAAATACTTACGTGTGGGGTTTGAAAACATTATGACCGCTTGCTGCCTGGCCTGATGATCTGGGAACACTGCCTAAAGTATCAAAGGAAGTTAAAAACCTCAGAATAACCATGTACTCCAAGCTATTGATAAATGCCCAAGTGGACAAACTAGCAGGATCAAACTTTGTTACTATAAAACCTCTGTGACAAATCTTTCCTCATTTGGGATTTTCACACAAGGGCCAAGCTACCATCTCCCTTGTTCTATCCAAACTCGATTACTCCAATAGCCTCTACCATGGATCACCTTTAAAGACCATGAAAAGACTACAACAAATTCAGAACTCAGCTGCCAGACCACTCTTACAAATAAAACCGCGAGACCACATCTCCCCGGCCTTGAAAGCCCTGCATTGGTTACCGGTTGCCAGAAGATCTACATTCATGCTGCTTTGTATCACCCACAAAGCGATTCATGGAACAGGACTGCTCTTCATCAGGATAAATTCATCAATCACATTCAACAAAGGAACCGCCACTCTAGAGTTGCCTCAAAATACCAAGATGCAAGAAAAAACCATGGGTGGCTCATCCTTCTCCATTAAAGCAGCCAAACCATATAACTCTTTACCCCCCAACACCACATCCATGGATTACCACCTTATCTTCAGAAAACTGCTCAAGAACTGGCTCTTCCCCACATAAGCACCGTACGCAAACAGAAATATACAGCATATCTCTCTATATATAAGCATTTATTTGTACTGTAGATATGTACCTATACATGTGTATTGTTTTATATAAACATGTAGAATAATTGTTTAAAAAAAATTATATTATATATATATATATATGGATATTCATTAGTTCTGCAAAACAAATATACATATTACTGATACATACATGTTGAAAACAGAATAATGTGACTAAGTGACTGCATATTATTAAATTACAATATATATATATGTATATATATATATATATATATATATATGTATATATATATATATATATATATATATATATATATATCACACAGTTCCGGTATTTAGCCAGTACCCGCTCACGAGTGGGTCGTTGTTAGGGTCCCGGAGGCCCAATATCTGCATACAAAGATTCTCCCATACGAAGAAACGTGCAACGACACACGAGGAGTTGCTGTGCTTCAAAGTTTTAATTGGCAGCAAAAAACAAACTGTTTTTTGCTGCCAATTAAAACTTTGAAGCACAGCAACTCCTCGTGTGTCGTTGCACGTTTCTTCGTATGGGAGAATCTTTGTATGCATATATATATATATATATATATATATATATATATATATATATATATATATATATATATATATATATATATATATATATATTACCTACTGGCGATAGCCAGTAGGTATATATAGTTAGGATTTTTTCTCTATGAAACTTTTGAAAATTCTATGCCTAATAACTTTGGCGTTTGTGGACGGAATTGGCTGAAACTTTCAGGAAAATGGCACATTTCGTTTCTGAGCAGCTCCTGGAAATTTGGGGGGGGTTCGTCAAGGGGGGCGAAAAAAAAGGGGGGTCCCAAAACGCGTTTTTCCCATGTTCATTTCCATAGGGCGGTTGGCCTCACTTTTAGCCCGAACGGCTGAATGGATTGCCACGAAACTTGGCAAAATTGTAGGGACTGTTAGCCCGATGTGCCTTTGCTAGGTCTCAATATATGTGCTTCAGTGGATTTTGAGAAATTAACGGGGGGAGACGAGCACCTTACCGCTACTCAGACGCCGCCACCGCCAGGAGTCAAGCAGAGTCAGCCAGGCACCCTGTAAAACGCCGCCACCGCCAGGAGTCAATTCCCAGCTGACTACACGCGCCGCCGCTCCGGGACTACAGTTCCCGGCAGCCTACGCGGCGGCGCGCATCTTTGTCATCGCGAGGGCGCCAGGAGGCGCACATAAGCGGCGCACGAACCGGCGGAGCGGGGGAGACGAGCACCTTACCGCTACTCAGACGCCGCCACCGCCAGGAGTCAAGCAGAGTCAGCCAGGCACCCTGTAAAACGCCGCCACCGCCAGGAGTCAATTCCCAGCTGACTACACGCGCCGCCGCTCCGGGACTACAGTTCCCGGCAGCCTACGCGGCGGCGCGCATCTTTGTCATCGCGAGGGCGCCAGGAGGCGCACATAAGCGGCGCACGAACCGGCGGAGCGGGGGAGACGAGCACCTTACCGCTACTCAGACGCCGCCACCGCCAGGAGTCAAGCAGAGTCAGCCAGGCACCCTGTAAAACGCCGCCACCGCCAGGAGTCAATTCCCAGCTGACTACACGCGCCGCCGCTCCGGGACTACAGTTCCCGGCAGCCTACGCGGCGGCGCGCATCTTTGTCATCGCGAGGGCGCCAGGAGGCGCACATAAGCGGCGCACGAACCGGCGGAGCGGGGGAGACGAGCACCTTACCGCTACTCAGACGCCGCCACCGCCAGGAGTCAAGCAGAGTCAGCCAGGCACCCTGTAAAACGCCGCCACCGCCAGGAGTCAATTCCCAGCTGACTACACGCGCCGCCGCTCCGGGACTACAGTTCCCGGCAGCCTACGCGGCGGCGCGCATCTTTGTCATCGCGAGGGCGCCAGGAGGCGCACATAAGCGGCGCACGAACCCGCTTCGCGGGACGCGAGCGGGACGCCCGGGGCGAAGCCCGGGCAAAGGGCGGGCCCTCTACGGCCCTCATCGGCAGGAGGAGGCAGGCGCAGGCCCAGAAACTCTGCAAGTGTGAAGACATCGTCCGTCCCTCAAGTAAGTCACGTGCATATCATCCACATATATCATACAGTCTGAGCAATGTCTAAAAAACTTGTAGCAGTGCAACAAAATAAGATAAACAACTACATGGTCCAGACTGTTCAGAAAATAAACATGCAAAGGAGGGAGTCTTTGGGGCTGAGCCTATCGCCTGACTTGCTATGCCCATCACCACCTACATCCGCTTCAATCCTGCTTGATGGTACATTAACACAGGACATTCATACTGTAGACTCTACAGCTGATTTTACACCCCAAGTTATACCGGGATCCCCGGAAAATGCAATTCCGGCTCTTGAAGGCTTGCCTATTGATGTTATTATAGATACTGACATTGATCAAGACCCAGAGCAAGATACACAATCACAGGTCTCCGTCCTAGATCAATCCCTTATTGGACACGCTGGTAGACCTAAACGTCAATGCACAAAGAATCCTTCCAAGCGGGGGGGTTTACGCTCAGGGACTAAGCGGAAGAGGGCTACCACTCCAAAGCATAAACAAATGACTCTTGTTGAGGAACACCCTTTCTGTTCCTCCGAGGAAGCCCTACTTGATAAAATCGCTGATCTCATTGAGATGAAAATCAATATCATTGTCAAACCTCTTATATCCAAGATCGATAAACTGCAAGCAGAGGTCAAGAAGTTGGGTGCACTCCAAAATACAGTTGCAAGTGGTATTGAGAAATGTACTATGCTAATTACTCATCTGGATAATAATCCTAGAGGAGTTGAAGCTGGAAGTAATACGGATGTTGGAGATGAAATGGAACTGCTTGGGCCAAATCCAACGCAACAAACACCATCAGTAGCATTTGAGGGCTCCATACCAGCATGCTCCACATCAGACCCAACTCCTTCGCTTAACATTCCTTCGCTTAACATTCCTCCCGCACAAATACAAGTGCAAGCTCAAACTCATTCCACGGATCCCTTGCAATTTATTGTTGAGGCCACACCCGTGGTTTTGGTCCTCGCAAACGTACCCCCACTAGAAGGGGGCATAGCTGAAACTTCAACTTCACTCTGCAGTAAAGCCCTACACTGGTTAACTACCAATATGCGACTAGCACCAGGTGGGAAACACCATCTTGCAAGTGTGATTAAATCTGCAACCAGGGTTCCTTGGCTGGGAAACCGGCCAAAAAAATTTAAAGGGGATTGTGTGGCAGTGAGCTTTTCTAACCCAGACGTTCTTCCCAATATTCTTACAAATATTTTTCCTCCCCAACGAAGAAGAGGCACTGTGGTTCCCCTTACTTTGAAATTTTTTTATGGAGAGCAGCAGAATGTCTCTTTTCCAAGGACTCCCGCCCCAGGGTGGGACACCAACTGGGATTCTCACTTTAGATGGGGACAAGACCTAAGGAACAACGCCTTAGTTCACCGTCATCAACCTCCAACGTTTAACCCTGTCACACAGCCACTTGAACTTTTTAATCGTTTTGCGCCACTTTCATTTATGGACCAAAATGATTGACTTTTGCCAGCCGGAGAAAATAACTCAGACGGTTTACAGCCAGCTCCTGGCCCTTTGGCTCATTCTTCAGTAAGTGTTGAGGTTCGAAGAATTATGAGCTGGAACATCGCTGGGCTTAGAGCTAAATTTAAAGATAAGAACTGGCTGGACCTAATCAGAAATTATGATATCCTTGCATTCCAGGAAACTTGGGAAACATCAGTGTGTCTGCCTATAGATGGTTACTCCCATTTTTATGTACCTGCAGACCCCAGTAAAGCAGGAAGAGCAAGGGGTGGGTTGGCTTTATATATTTCACTTGATGTAAAAGGAAAAGCGAGGCATATTAAGTCTAATACTAAAAATTGTTTAATGGTGGAATTGAGCTCATCAAACTCCCATCCTATTTTACTCATTAATTTTTATAATTCGCCAGCCAGTCAATTTCCTACCGAGCACTTAGCATCCCTAGAGGACCTCTTATCGACTTACGATACAAATAGTTCTTATGGGTATGAGGTGATCCTCATGGGAGATTTTAATATTCACCCTTGCCAGGCGGGTTGCCAAAGAGAAACAGAGGAATCTTTTCTATATTCTTCCACGCCGCATTTTGAACACACACCTAGTGGCGAGGCTCTGGAACTGTTTTTGGCTACCTTCAACCTCCATGAATTTTATATTTGTTCAAATGACTCACGGTTACCGACTTATGAGGGCAAGGACCGAGGCACAATCATTGATTACATTTTTGTATCTCTTAGACTTTTATCCGATGTATTTGTTTGTAAAGTCTTAATTTCTGTTTTTAGCGATCACAATCCCGTGATTTTAGAGGTTTTAGCACAGGGAGCTTTGGGTAATAGAACGTCTGATAATTTTTGTGCAACAGACCTTGTGCTGAGAGATCAAAATCGAAGGCTTAAATGGGACAAAGTTACCCCTATAACCTTCTTACAAGATACACTGGCCAAGGTAGAAGGTGAAGTTGCCATATGTTTAGACAACAAAAATTCTAGCACTACTCTGGTTGAGGCCTTTAGCACTATTTGTCAACAAGTCAATCTAGATCTGACTGTGAAGGTTAAATGCAATAAGACAATGGGCCCCAAATGGTTCGATACAAACTGTTCTAAGGCTCATTCAACTCTACTTAAAGCCTTAAAAAACAAACCCAGAAACAGAGTATTGGTAGCATCTCTAAGGAAAAAATATAATTTGGCTATTAGAAAGAGGAAATCCGAGATAAAAGACGAAGCTTGGAATAACCTATTACTGCCTGAGACACAGAAAGATAGCGCTAAATTTTGGGCAGTAATAAATCACCCGTACTTTGTAGGGTTAGACCATCAAAGAGCGGATTGTACCATTCCAGATGAGCAATGGGTGACACATTTTAGTAATATTTATCGTCACAATGACACGAGCATAGAACGGGTACTTCCTCCTTCTCTAACGCCAAATCCCATCTCTCCTTTTACTCAGGAAGAGGTGAAAAAAGCTATCAACGATACACTCTGTAAAAAGGCACCAGGCCCAGATGGGGTCCCGGCAGACTTTTTCAAGAGTGCCCCTGATTTTAGCTCGAAAATTTTAACTAATGTTTTTAATGCAACACAGGAATTTATTTTCCCCTCTAGCTGGGCAAACTCAACTATAGTGCCAATTTTTAAGAAGGGTCAGAGGACAGATCCGGCTTGTTATAGGCCAATTTCTCTTATTGACTCGAGTGTAAAAATTATGGGCAGAGTCCTATTATCAAGACTGACCCTTATTTTAGAAAGCAAGGGTATTTTATCAAATGCACAATATGGTTTTAGATCCAAAAGAGGAACATTAGATCAGTGCCTAAATTTAGAATTAATTTTAAATAAGTATGTAATCGGCAGGGAGGGGTCTTTATACATGGCCTTTATGGACCTGTCATCAGCTTTTGACCTGGTCAACAGGGCAAAGCTGTGGAGGATCCTTTTGGCCATGGGTCTCGACCCCCCTTTGGTCGAATACCTGGCCGAGCTACACAAGGACCTTATGACTTCAGTCAGAGTTACTCGGGAAGGTAGATGCACTTGTCACTTTAAGTCGGAGAGGGGGGTCAGGCAAGGGTGCATACTTGCTCCCCTCCTCTTCACTTTATACATCAATGACCTAGAGGCAGTAATGATGACAGCCCACAGCGATATTCCGCGTGCAGGGGAGACAAAGATTCCTGTACTCCTGTACGCGGATGACGCTGTCCTTCTGGCACGCTCCGGAGTTGCGCTAAATAAACTTCTTGCATCCTTCGGGGCTTTTATGTCATCTTTGGACATGAAAATTAACACAGACAAATCACATGTAATGATCGCTGGACCCGCAGGAAGGAAAAGAAAGTTTGGTCAAAAGCAGCGCTGTCGCTAGAGCGGCCGCAGGGCTGCTGGGTTTTGCCAAAAAGCTGGGTGCCCGCCCCATGGAAAGCATCATTAAAGTTTATAACTCCAAGTGTTTGTCAGTTGCCCAGTATGGCTCGGTAATCTGGGGATATACCAGCCCAGCCAAAATACAGACTGTAGAGGATAAATTTTTGAGATCCTTGCTCTCTGTCCCCCAATCAACTTCGACCTTTGCAATACATACAGAGTTAGGTGTGGGCTATATCTCAGACTTATTAAAACTAGCCCCAGTGATTGGCTGGATAAAAACATGGCTCAATCAGGAGCTTACTTTAAATCATACCATCTTAAAAGATTGTTTAGCCCTGGACAGAGCCCTCTACATTCCTTGGTTAAGATACGTTAAAATGCAGCTTACCTTGGCAGGTCATCCGGAGCTCTTCTCTTCCCCAGAGGGGATAACTTATGGCGATATAAAATCAGTCAAAAACACCCTGACAAATTTATATGCCATGGAAAGGGAAGAAGTAGAGCTAAAAAAGATTACGGTGAGGAAACATTGTATGCTCTCCTTAGCTCCAGGAATGGAACCTTATCTCCTTTTTACTACAAATTCCTATCATCGCCTTCTCTTAACGAGATTTCGCTTTGACTTAATTCATTTTGTACTGGGTAACTTCAAATCTTGGTCGCGACCTGAGGATGCCGATCCATGCGACTGTGATCACTTCTCGACACAGGACACGATGCACTTTATTATGTTCTGCGGACATTACACCGAGTTGAGGAAAAGTTATCTGCTCCCTATTTTACGTCACCAGGGCTTCATCCAGGTTAAACCAGCCCTGTTGTTCTTGCAGCTCCTCCCCAATGTACAAGTAGCTTTCTCAGTGGCTAGTTTTTTGGTTGCAGGTGCACGTCTAAATAAGCACCGCACAAGGCACAGGCACTTTATCCTTGACAAATGAATTTCCTCTCTTCTCCATTTTCCTAAATGAATTGTGCTCAATAAACCCTTCTTTTTAGCTTTTTTAGATATTTATGTACGTTGCATTGCAGCCTATCTGTTTTTATAATATTGATTGAATGTTTTAGATTTGTTAAATTGTTTTGTGCTTCAATGAAATGTATTGTAACCATGTTATGTAATAATGCTTGCTCTTTTATGATTTTAAATAATCGAATAAAGAAAATTGACTGACTGACTGACTGAGAAATTAACGTTTAAAACAAGATATATATCTGTAACAGCGCTCCGGGTAGCGCTCCGGTTAGCGAACTTTTCGCGTATCGGAACTTTGCGAAGCGAAGCTGATTGGCTCTCCGGTGTCTGTCAACATTCTAAACAGTCCGGAGCGGCCGCCATCTTGTCTCTCGGTAGGATCGAGAGACAAGAGGAGGCCAAAACAAAGGGGGAAATGAAGGAAAGGGGGCAAGGTAGACCCCTTCTGACCCCCTAGGATTGATGAGGGGGATATTATAGAGCCACGCGGGACCCCAAAAAAAACCAAAAATCCGATTTTTTCGCCGTAGAGACGCGTCTTGGTAAGCGAACCGGGCAGCTAACCGGGCAGCTAACCGGGAAGCTAACCGGCAGTGTAACGGGAGTCTGAGGAGTAGCTGATTGGCTGTCAACATTGTAAACAGTCCGGAGCGGCCGCCATCTTGTCTCTCGGTAGGATCGAGAGACAAGAGGAGACCAAAACAAAGGGGGAAATGAAGGAAAGAGGGCAAGGTAGACCCCTTCTGACCCCATAGGATTGATGAGGGGGATATTATAAAGCCACGCGGGGCCAAAAAAAAATCCGATTTTTTTTTTTTTTGTTTGGTTGTGAAAAAAAAAAATCCGATTTTTTTCGCCGTAGAGACGCGTCTTGGTACGCGAACCGGGCAGCTAACCGGACAGCTAACCGGGAAGCTAACCGGCAGTGTAACGGGAGTCTGAGGAGTAGCTGATTGGCTGTCAACATTGTAAACAGTCCGGAGCGGCCGCCATCTTGTCTCTCGGTAGGATCGAGAGACAAGAGGTGGAAAAAAAAAAGGTGTAAATGAATGAAAGGGGTAAGGCAGACCCCTCCTGAACCCCTAGGATTGATGAGGGGGCTATTAAAGTTCCCTGCGGGGCAAAAGAAAAAAAAATTGCGATTTTTCGCGGTAAAGGTGCTTCCTGGTACGTTAACCGGGCAGCTAACCGGCCGCGTAACGGGAGTCCGACATATTGTGTTTTTTGAACGTTTGTGATATGTGCACGTGTGGATTTTGTCTAATTAAGGTTAAAAAAATATATATATCTTTAAGCGTGTTCTGCCGCGCTTACGTTTTGGGTTTGGTTTGCGCTGCAGAGACGATACGTCACGGTTATGCGATGCATCATGAGGCGTCTCACGGGCTACGTGATACGTCACTTAATAAAGAATATATTTTACAGCTATAGATATTAGCTTTTAAAAAACCAATGAAATTCACAGAAAAAACCATAGGTTATAGACCATATATAGTTAGGAATTTGCATTTACAAAACCTTGAAAATTCACTGAAAAAACCATAGGTTATAGACCATATATAGTTAGGGATTAGCATTTAAAAAACCTTATTTTATTTGCACAAAACCATTGAAATTCCATATATAGTTAGTTGCACTAACTATATATCGCGGACCCGCAATCCACTGCTAATGATGTCACATATTACATCATTCATGACATGGTCAGTGACATCACTGATGACATCACTGATGACATCACTGATGACATCTCAAATGACATCACTGATGACATCACTGATGACATCTCAAATGACATCACTGATGACATCACTGACATCTCATTTGACATTACTGATTACATCACTGATGATATCATTTATGTGATAATACATCTTCAGACTCTAATATAACCTTAGATACACTCAGTGTAAACAGGCACTCACAGACTGTCACACATCCATGGAGTTACTCACACACCTAGTCAGTCATGCAAAGAATCAATCACATCTCCATTTCCTCAACTATACAGTTATACACACCTTACTTATTCAAACATATAGTAACACATATTTACTCTCTTATACAATCCTTGATACAAGTTCACAATGATTCATACAGCCACTCACACATTCACTGGCTCTTATGTTCAGTTATTTATATATGTCAACTCTCACATGGAGTGTGTTTTACATATGTACTTACTTTGACATGTAGCACTGAGATATCCATTCACTCACCAATATACTCATGCACACAGTCAACTGTCCATACAGCTGTTTCTACATGCACTTTTGAACCCATACACCTAGGGAATCAACTGCTCACACATCTATGCACAGAGTTATACACCTCCCAGCCACCCACACACATACTCAGTCTCCCATACAAATACTTGGGCAACCATTCAATAACCCATATAGTTACTGATATAGCTACTGATTTAAACATGCAGCAGTTTGCAGAACAACATAAATAATGATTGCCAAATTAAGACACTGTAATGACTAACCCATACACTCAGTGAGACACATTTAATCATTCTCTCATACAGTCAGTCATGCACCTACTAAATCCTTCATCCAGACACTTATACATCCACTCATTTTTCAATATGTAAGACATATTTTAACTTTACAGAAACATACAGTCACTGGGTGTTGTCATCAGTGATGTCATCAGTGATGTCATCAGTGATGTCATTTGAGATGTCATCAGTGATGTCATCAGTGATGTCACTGACCATGTCATGAATGATGTAATATGTGACATCATTAGCAGTGGATTGCGGGTCCGCGATATATAGTTAGTGCAACTAACTATATATGGAATTTCAATGGTTTTGTGCAAATAAAATAAGGTTTTTTAAATGCTAATCCCTAACTATATATGGTCTATAACCTATGGTTTTTTCAGTGAATTTTCAAGGTTTTGTAAATGCAAATGCCTAACTATATATGGTCTATAACCTATGGTTGTTTCTGTGAATATATATATATATATATCCAACTGTAATCGAATAAACACCCTTGGACTTTGGAAATCTGGTGAAATCTTTGTTACTGAGCGTGCACGACATTAGAATTCTTTTGTTGGAGATGAATTACTGGTGTGCTCCGCCGGCATGTGTGCCACCTCCCTCGGGCCGCAGCAGTCGGAAGGAGCAACTTCGAGGTAACACACACACACATATAAATATAAATATATATATATATATATATATATATATATATATATATATATATATATATATATATATATATATATAATAAATAAAAATAATTTTAAGTGAAACAACTCTTGAAGGATGGAGTTTATTTAATGCATCTTTAATCTACATCTTCTTATTTCCTATTTGCGTCTATATACTTTCCATGTACTTATGAATCTATATATTAATAATTTTTCTTCTAATTCAACATATCCAATGCACTAACCTATTTTTCACACTTTCCCTCTCAATTTATGTTCTGCCTCAACTCTCTGACTCATCTCAAACATCTTTCTACTACTATTTCCAATGCTCTCTTCTATATCTCACCCTATACCTCTATCTCAATATATCCTCTACCTCTGTTCTCTCATTCATCCCAAACCCCATACCACTACTATGATCCCTAAAATGACCCTTTCTAAACTCGTGCCTACTCTAAACCTCCTTGCACCATCTCATTCCTCTTTTACAATTCCAATTCCCCAAAAAGCCTTTCCACCCCTTTCCTCTGACTCTTCCCCCTCTACACTCTTTTACTCATCCCAACCCTCCTCCTGCTGCTATGACCGCCAAAACAAAAAAACAAATATAAATGTCTAAATCCTACCCTCTTCTATCCGTCCACTATCCTTTTCAATCCAAGGAACAGACTAACATGTCCACCTATCAAACTAATTTCATATTTCACTATACTAATTCACGAAAAAGCGCTGCAACACCTCATCAGGTGTAGCCAGAGTTATATAAATGCAAACCTCTTCCCTCTTCTATCCCTCCACTATCCTTCTGAATCAAAATAACTGACTAACATATCCACCACTCAAATTACTTTTATATTTCACTATACTAATTCACCACTATTGTTTTATGGGTTCCAGAGTAGCATGCTACTTGCCAAAAAAGCATTTCGACACTTCATCAGGGGTAGTAAGCGCTATATAAATTACAATACAATACCATAGGAAGATTTATTATAAACAAAAGCAAGCAATGTGCAGACAAAACCTAAAAAAAGACGTTGCAAACCATGATATTCCGATAAAATTTAATTTGTCGACCCAATATTCCTGGAAAGGTTTTTGGTATTATGATGTATTACAGTAAAATATAACCATGGTATAGGCTAAGTTAAAATACCTTTGACACCGGTGACATCACAGCCTGCGCCCGGGGATGCTACTAAACAGCGGAGCACCGAGCGCTCTGTGGGGGAAGAGGCACGTCTATCCACAGCTCCTGAAGACCGCGCCGTGAGGGGAACGGCTTAATTAACTCAGTGCACTCACCGACCGCCGTGAGGGAAACGGCCGAAACACCGCAGCTTTCCCCGCATCGCCGTGAAAGCAACAGCCAAAGACTCCACTTCCCAGGTGCCCGGGGGTCAGCGGCGCACCAGTGACATCACAGCCTGCGCCCGGGGCGCTACTAAACAGCGGAACGCCTCTCGTCCCACGAGGACGCGCGCGGGACGCACCGGGCTAAGCCCGGGACAAGGGCGGGGCCATCTGTGGCCATCAGGGTCAGGAAGAGGCAGGGCAGGGCCCCCCCCCTCACTTTCAGCATGGGCAAAAGGAAAAAGGTATGTACCAAAGACGATGCTGGGACAAAAGCAAAACATCCTAGAAAATCCAAATCTATTATTTCATATTTAACCTCAGCGGTGGGGGTATTGACTAAAGAAATTGTAAATGCTGAGAAAGAACTGGGCCTGAATGCAGAGGAGATTGACCCAGCCCTGAGATCTGACCACATCAGGGAGATGCCTTTGGTCCCAACTGTTGTGATTACCAATCGGGAATCGAACCTAATTCATACCGCACCATTAACTCCCATAGATGCTTCGACCCACCATTTACCCACACCCCCCACGCCCATTGCCACCCCACATAGGGCGCATAAGAAGAGAAACCCACTAAGTACTTTGGGTAGGGCAAAAAAAGACTTGGCACACACTAATAGACTGGATTCTCGCTTGAAGAGCCAAATTGGGAAACTCATTGAGGACCTATTCATCACACGCTTGGAACCCGTATTGGTATCTGTAGCTAAAGACATTGTGGACACCCTAAATACCTGCATAGCGGGGCTTCTCTCTAAATGTGAAAAGATTGATCTGCTGTTGAGACAACATAGTGGGGTTAAGGGAGATCTGACCCAGCCAGATGTTCCAGCTAACAATCTCCCTACAGCTGATAACTCTAATCCCATACCCTGTCGGGCCCCTACCTTGGAAAGGACTACTAATTCAGTAGGGAAGCCAAGCGTAGGGGTCGGGTCAGCAAACCCAATACCTGATGCAAATGCATGGCATAGTCGGGATAAGGCCAATAGTAGACACCCCCGTCAGCCTGGCTATACCCTGGAGCTCCCACCGGAAGCTGCACCCCGGTTAGGGGGGGGTGCTTGGGAGACTACCGCTGATTTGATGAATCTAGCTAGTCAGTGGTGTGACCAGTTTAGCTCAGGCGAAGCTAATGTGGCTAGCGCAATCACTATGGTAAGGAGAGTACGATGGGTGGGGCATCGACCAAAGAACATTCCAGGGGATTGCGTGGTGGTGAACTTTAATAACAGGAATTGTGCAGAAAGATTATTTTGGGATGGTTCAGAGCTTGCAAATAAAGGCATTAGACCCCTCCCCTTGGGGTTTTTCTACCCACCACCCAATGTTCATAGACATGCAGCCCCACACAATCGATCATACACAAGACCGAGCAATATAAGTACTTTAACATACCATGCCAGGATGAGAGCCCAGCGGCACCCTGCTCAGAGGCCAACCAGGGGAGGGGACACTGAACCCATGACTATACTTCCAGCTTCCCCGATAAATGTGCAACCTAGGGGAGAGATACAGCTTAGTAATAGGTTCTCACCCCTATCCCAGATGGAATGCAATGATTGGCTGGGCCATGTAACCTTAAGCAAGGGGAATGAGAGAGATTGCCCTACTATTCAAACAGACTCACATTTAGTCCCATGCAAAATTTTAAGTTGAAATGTGGTGGGCATCAGATCCAAAAGTACTGATCCCATCTGGTTGCAATTTATAAAACACTTTGATATTTTGGCATTGCAGGAAACCTAGGATGTTGGCTCTCGTTTTAATCTAGATGGTTTTCAAAGTTTTACCACCCCTGCGATCCGAGGGATTGTGGGGAGAGCTAAGGGTGGCTTACTCTTCCTTGTCTCTTTAGATCTTGCTGGGTCATTTAGAAAATGTAATGTGGAGTCAGATACCTTTCTTATCCTATAATGGACCATGCCTAATAAGCAATACCTTTTGATAAACCTGTATAACTCCATGGATGGTCTTGAACATTTTAGCATGTTAGAACAGTTTTTGTCAGTCCACAAGGTTAATAACTCTTTTTCGGTAGAGATTTTTCTTATGGGAGATTTTAATACACACCCTTGCAAATGGGACTGTTATGGGGATGACTTAGATAGGCACCCTAACAGTAGGGTTCCCCATTTCGAACATGGTAAACAGGGGGAGGATTTAGAAGCATTGCTTTCCAATTTGAACTTATTAGAACCAGCTAAGGAAAGTGGTAACGAGAATACACCTACCTTTACAGGGAGGGGGGTTAATTCTGTCATCGATTACATCTTTGTGTCCCCCCTACTCCTGACTAAGAAATTGGCTTATAGCGTAGTGATGTCATCATTTAGCGACCATAACCCAATTGTATTAGAAGTCGACATGGGTGCCAAGATTATCATCAGGGCCCCAAGAAGGGAAGCACCACGAGCCATTTCCACAAAAGATCAAGGAAGACGGATAAAGTGGGACAAAATAGTCCCAGAGGCCATTTTTTGAAGAACTGGTGGCCAAGACTGAGTCCAATATTGGTATCTGCCTGGATGGCAACGACGTGGGTGCGGGAACGATAACCTCCTTTTCAGCAATCTGTAAACAAATCGCTGATAACCTACACAAGGGGAGTGGGTCACACCGCAAGAAAGCCCAGAGATGGTTTGATACCTCTTGTTCTAAAGCTCATGAGGCCCTTCTGGAGGCCCTTAAGAGGAGCTCAAGGGACAGAATCTTTGTTTCCTCTCTCCGCAAGGAGTACAAATTGGCAATCTCCTTGCGAAAACAGAAAATCAAAGAGGAGGCATGAGATAATTTACAGGCTGTCGACGTATTAATGGACAGCAGAAAGTTCTGGGCCATAATAAATCAGCCATTCTTCTCGGAAAGCGACAATCTAGATACGATTGCGTAATTCCGGACGACGTATGGCTCCAGCATTTTAAGAATATTTATGGGGAAAATGACACGTTTAAGCTAACATCTGTACTCCCTACTAATAGCTGTCCCAGGACCCCCATTAAATTCGAACTGGAGGAAGTAGAAAGGGCTATTCGTGCTACTTCTAAAAATAAGGCCCCAGGTCCCGATGGGGTGCCTGCTGATCTTTACATCATGTATCCCAATTTTTGGGCAAAAATCCTAACAAATGTATTTAATGCCGCAGCACTGGTGGGTTTTCCATCTTCCTGGGGTTCTTCCATTATCGTGCCCATCTTTAAAAAGGGGAGCCGAGGGGACCCCGCCTGCTAAAGGCCAATCTCCTTGTTAGACTCTGCCGTTAAGATCATGGGCAGAGTTATCCTTCAGAAACTGGGAGATTGGCTGAATGGCGGGGGGTGCTCTCGAATCTTCAGTACGGCTTCAGGGAGCATAGGGGCACCATGGACCAATGCCTTAATTTATACCTCTTGATTAATAAATACACGGTGGCAAAAGAAGGCTTCTTATATCTTGGGTTCATGGACTTAACATCAGCCTTCGATATGGTGAATCGCTCCAAATTATGGCGTATTTTGTTAGATATGGGCATAGATGCTTCCTTGGTTCATTTTCTCGGCTCACTCTATCAGGACCTAGCAGCAGCTGTCAGGGTTACACAGGACGGTAGGTGCACGGGCCAATTCAGTTCTAGACGGGGAGTCAGACAAGGCTGCATCCTGGCCCCCCTTCTTTTCACGATCTACATAAATGGCCTGGAAAAATCTCTGTCCGGAGTCGGTGCGGACATCCCAAGTGCAGGAGGAACGGGTATCCCGGTCCTCCTGTACGCGGATGACGCCGTACTTATTGCCCGCACTGGTCTGGGTCAACAGAGGCTGCTGGACAGCTTTGGAGCATTTATGGATTCCCTTGATCTTAAAGTTAACAGCAAACAATCTCATGTAATGATTGTAGGGGCTCGCAGGAAGATCAGGAATGTTAAAACTTTTAAATGCCTGGGTGCGGAAGTCTCTAGGGTCCCAGTTTTCACTTATTTGGGGGTCCTATTCGATGAGAAAGGCAACTGGGGTCCCCAGCAGAAGCGTAAAAGCAACATAGTGGCTAGATCCACAACAGCGCTTCTTAATTTTGCCAAAAGGCTGGGAGCCAAACCTTTGGAACCTATGCTTAAAATTTATAAGGGTAAGTGCTGTGCCATTGCCTCCTATGGGGCGTCGATATGGGGATATGGTCACGTGGGCAAAATTTAATTGGTGGAAAACAAGTTCCTTAGATCTCTGTTGACGGTACCTCAGTCGTCGTCGACCATGGCAGTACACTGTGAATTAGGTGTGGGTCATATCTCAGACTATCTTAAAGCAGCCCCATTGATTTGTTGGATAAAGACATGGCTCAATGAGGACATTACTCTTAATCACCTTATCCTTAATGACTGCCTGGCACTTGACAAGGCATACAGCATCCCATGGCTGGCATACGTTAGAGCGGCGTGTGTCAGGCTGCGACGCCCTGAATTGTTTCCCACCCCAGAGGGAATTAAGAAAGAGGATCTGGGATGGATCAAATACAATTTCCGGATCATGGCTGAGGCAGACGGGGAGGAGGTGGAGCTTAAAAAATCAGGAGTAAGAAGCATTTATGCCTTACAGACCTCGCCTTACATTGAACCCTATCTTAAGATTGTCACAAAGCTGTATCATCGCTTCCTGTTGATAAGGTTCAGATTCAATCTAATTCACCTTGTCCTGGGAGACCACCAACAATGGGGCAAACCAGCTGATTCCCCACCATGTTCCTGTGATAACTTCTCGACACAGGACACCCTTCACCTGATTATGTTTTGTGAATATTTTTCTGAGGCACGAAACAAATTCTTGTTGCCCATACTACGAGAAGCGGGGTTTCTACAGGTGAGGCCTGCACTGCTACATTTGCAACTACTGAACAGTGTGCGGGTCATCTTTAGTGTAGCAAGTTTTTTGGTGGCTGCAGCAAGAGTAAACAACAAAAGAACACTATACATGAACTGAACCACTGCCCCACAATCATGGATCTGATGATATTATAAATTTTAATTGTATTTTAATAGTAGCTTTTAGGCCATTTGGAGACATTTTGTATTAACTGTTTTCCCATGAATCATGTAATATAAATAGTGTATATACATGAATGTCTGTACATATATGCTTGTTTATTTTAATTGTACATATACTTTTATCTATTCTGTATGTATGTATTGCTGCTTCTTTTATGATTTTAATTAATCGAAATAAAGAGTTTTGACTGACTGACTGACTTTCATGAAGATCTTGTCTGCGAAGGATATTAATACACTGTGTCATCTAATAGGGGCCCCTTGATTTTTTTGTGTTCAATGATGTTGGCGTGTCTAGGAGAGTGCAACCTGCAATGAGGTATAACAATGCATAAGAGTCAGTTAAAAACCTTTCGTAAAAACAGTGTTCTGAGTGCATCTTTCAGCGAAGAGTGGTGAGGGTTCAGGGTGTCTTACTGCCACCCCATAAGATGCCTGTATACACTGAGGTGGCCTCAACAGGTAGAGTCTGACGTGTTGCTGTACAAACCAGTCAAAGTCTGTTGGCCGGCTGCTGTGCTTCTTAAATCTTTAGGAGAACTAGAGTATTGTCTTCTGTTGAGCACCACATATGTTGTGAAAGGAACCTAATTCTGGCTGGAAGAGAAATTGGAAAGTGCATCTTATAGGAGGTTATTAGTACAGTGTTGTGTTTTTTGGATGGCATGAGTGTGACCCAGACTTAAAGTGCCATGTGCTAGTTGTGGAAACATTATCCCATATTAACTCATGATGCTTCTCTGTTTACAACTCCTTCTAAGTTAAGATTTGTTAGGTGCACCATCAATATTTATGAGTGTGTGGCCAGTTAGCAGCCTTTTGATTAGGGCCATGTATTTGCCAAATCTTGCCAGTTCCGTCTGGATTTCCAGGCTTAAGACCTGATGGTCTGCTTCCATGCACTTACGAGCTCCAAAAGTTTAGGAATACTGGCTTTAGTAAAGTGTGATGTGCATTTAAAAGTACTCAGCATTTGCAAATCAGATGGTCCATGTTTTCCTCATTTGAGTGACAGTCTTCACATGCCGATGTTGGCACGTGACTTCCAGTTTCCATTTGGATTCTTTCTTAGAAGAGCCATATGTTTTACATGGAGGATTGTCTTTCTTAATGCACAGTACAAGTATGCCTGGCAGAGCTTTTCCCTGTGTGAGTTTAATATGACATTGATGTTACTTTGGACTCTTCAATGGTTTTGATGTCTTCCTGCATGGATAAAAGCCTGACTTGTTTTTTTCATGGTGGTTTTTAATGTCATTCCAATTTTTCTTGGCCAGGTTTAGTTTAGTACAAGCTGCAGTTAGGTAATCTGACCGGGAAGTCTTCCCAGTTGTGAATATATCATTCAAGATCTGTTTCATTGTGTTTGAAACTGGGCAAGGTCTGTAATAGTACAGGACAATGGCTGCAAAATTCTCAAGGGATTGTTTATTCAGATGAAACTCAAGACATACTAGGGAATTTCAGATGTGTGGAGGAATTTTGAAGATGCACTTGTAGGCGCAGCATTGTGCCTTCTCCAAGGTGTCCACTGAAGCCAAACGAAGGCTATTTGACCATAGCAAACATAGGGTAAGGGTTTTGCTCTTATTACCTCCTGTATTGCTTCAGAGGATTGGCTGTGCAGTGTGGAGTGAAATTTACACAAGGCGTGGGTCACCGACTTACTCTTTTTTCCATGTGAGTGACGTGCAAATTAGGCTTTCCGTTACTTGAGAATTACACACACA
The DNA here is from genome assembly GCF_964263255.1 of Lissotriton vulgaris. Taxonomy (NCBI): domain Eukaryota; kingdom Metazoa; phylum Chordata; class Amphibia; order Caudata; family Salamandridae; genus Lissotriton; species Lissotriton vulgaris. Next base: position 435,496,284 of record NC_141700.1, read on the forward strand.
CTAGTTGTATTAGGAGGCACTCCTTATTTAAAAATTTCCTGATCTTGAGTGCAACTTGTGCTTGAAAGGATAATGCAAAAACGTGACCACCTTTGTCTTTATGCACTTCACCACCATGTTTGTTATTGGTATTGTAAGCATTTAGCGCGTCCAGGGATCTCTGCAGTCCCACCTTCGTGTGGTACATTAATAAAATGTCATCTGTGTACTGCATCAGGAATAAGTGTGCCTGTCCAATTTTGGCCACTAACAAGTTTGCAGTTTTTAAAGATTTGCCTAAATCATTGGTATACAGGTTGAAAATCATGGGAGGAAGGACACATCCTTGTTTTAGGCCTTGGTCCATGTAGACCTTGGAGGCTGCCATGTTTTACTTGAGTTTAATTCGCATCCAGGTTTGAGAATGGAGTGCAATTATGCCACCCAGCACATTTTTCAGGATTTCCTAACTGTGTAATTTATTCCAGAGAATTTGCCTGTCCACGCCATCAAATCCTCGAAATATTCAACAAAGCATGGGAAAGGTGTGAGGATGTTCATCTGGTTAGCCTGCTCCACCAAATATGTAAATGCCATGATGTTGTCAATGGTGTAAGCCCTTTTCTGAAGCCTGATTGGTAGAATGGAGGATTCCCTCTTCTCTGACCCAGTTTTATGAACCCTGTAGTAATACAATAGCAAAAGGCTCAGTTTCAATGTCCAGCAGCGTGATCATTCTCTATTTGGTTGGGTCTGTGTTCTCACCCTTTTTGTTGATAGGTTGATGGATTGATCCTCTCCAAGAATTGAGAACTATGGCTGTTGAAATGCACTGCTGATAAAGTGGAGAGAGAAGGTATGCCCAAAATTTGCAATCCTCCTTGAAAAGGTGGCCTGGTAGCCAATTCGGTCCTGGGGCCCCATCTTCCCTTATGTTCTTCAGAATTTTCATGACATGTGGCTGTGGTCCCCAAACAGCAAACTTGCTGCAGGGCCAGTTGTATGCAGGCCTATGGTTTTGAGTTGCATTGGTAAGGCACTGCGTTATCTTTTGACATAAGTTGTGTTGAGCCACTGGCGCTGGTGGAAGGTATGGTACAGTACAGTGCTTTGACATGCTTACCCCAAGCATCAGCGAGTAAGCCATTGCATATGTCTTGGGTGTGGCCATTTAAGTTGTTAATGTACAACTAGCATTCGGCCTGATTGCTTTGTTTCAAGAGCTTAAAGATGTGAAGCCGCTGTGAATCCTGTTGTTGTTTTTTGTGCTGCCATATGACATAGTCATGGAGCATTCTAGCTCTGGCTCATTTGTTGCGTTTATTTTAATTCCCATTGTATTTATATTGCGGAGAGGCATACCTCAGAATTATCTTACTCTGTTTCACCTTCTCACTGAATTGCTGTTGGAAGTGATTCTCCTTCATGCTGATTGTTTGATCTATGCAGAATGGTCTTCTTTGGAGTAGCTGGTGCATGGCTTCTACTGTTTTGTGTTATTGAAAGATATGTCAGCTCCAGAGCAATTGCTGTTCTTCTGTAGCCAGTTGCCTTTCCAGTTAGCCAGGCTTGAGGTGTTTATTTTATACCATTTCACTCTTCTTGATAGATTATATTTTTTTCTCCAGTAGGGTAACACAGAATGTTTATTGTGTGGGGGCAGAGTGACTGTAGAGATATTGTGACGGTTAGTGGGAGATGATCTCTGGAAGGCTGCTGCTTAATAGAGAAGTCCAGCAGTTGTTCTGAGAGGGCAATTATTCATTGCTAGAATGTGGGTCTCTAGTTGACAGAGGTACACACCCTGTTCAAGTAAGGACCACAGTTCTTGTCAGGGTGAGTGAGATAAACAACACAAATTGACCTGTGCTCACCCTCTGGAAGCTTGGCACAGAGCAGTCAGGCTTAACTTTAGAGGTAATGTGTAAAGTATTTGCGGCCACTTAAAATATAGTAGCTCAATGAAATACCACAAAAAACTCCACACAGTTTAGAAGAATAGAACATATTTATCTGAGTAAAACAAGACCAAAATGACAAAAATTCAATTAGTAGAACTTGAAAAATTAATTTTTAAAGAATATACTGCAATATAGTGTTTAAAAGTCAATAGCACTTAGGGATTACTTGAGATCGCACTAGACTGGGGTAAATCTATGCTTTCAGGCTGACCCTGATAGAGGGCAGGCTCCCTACAGGACCCATGGAGTACCCGCTAAAAGAGTAACATGGATGGAGCAAGCTTCAGCTTTGAAGTCTTGATGCATCGCTTCCGATTCACTCAATGCATAGAAGTCAAGCCTTGCAGTTGGGTCCTATGTCGTCAGTGAATCCCTTACGATGCAGGCGTTGCATCATCGTCATCAAGCCTCGCAGTGATGTCTTTGGATTGGCTTCTTGTCATCGGTGAACCTCTTGGTCGAAACCCGCGTCGTATCAACTCAATACTGCGTAGGCATCAAAGGGCACTGCATCTGGTTCGATCAGCACAAATGCATCACTGCGTCACTTCATGCAGGATAACAGCAGCTGAACGCACTTTCAAGGCCCAGAACTGGATTCATACCTCTTGGCAGAGCAGGACTCACAGTTGACAGAGTACAGCAGCTAAAGCAGAGTTGTAGGAAGTCTTTGATGGCCCTGAAACTTGCGTTCAACAATGTAGAGAACAGGTCCAGTCCTTCTCACTCCCAGACAAGGAGCAGCAAGCAGCAGGCCAATACATCGGAGCAGTAAGCACATTGGCTGTCCTTTCTTCAGCACAGCAATCAGCAGGCAGCAGGTCAACACAGCAAAGCAGTTAGCAAAGTGTCAGTCCCTCCTACAGCACAGCAGCTCTTCTTCCAGGCAGAAAAGTCCATGGTACCAGCAAAGTTCAGATTTGGTGGTATCAGGGAACCAACACTTCTAGTTGTTCCTTTTAAGTGGGGAGACTTCAAAGAGCCCCTTCTTTTCCTGCCCTGGCTCCAGATTCACTACAGGGGGTACGCAGCTCTTTGTGTGGGACAGGTGTCGGAAATTGTCCTCTTTTTGAATTGTTGTTCCCTCTATTTGCCTAATGTTTATGTACTTTAACTGAGTGTGTCCTGGGTTCCTGCCAAGCAGGTACCCAAGGCCTATGAACTGTACATACTGTATTGTTGCAAAACCCAATTGGCAACTCCCTGGCCACATGTAAGCCCCTTGTAATAGGAACCATAAGTACAAAGGGTACTGTGACCAGGGAAGACCTCTAAGAGCTGCTTCACTTATTGTGCTACCCCTAGAGGTCCTTTACCTTTATACACACACACACACTGCCATTGTCTTGCTAAATAACAAAGTGAAGAGTCAACATGGCACACATCCCCCTGCCCCATGCCTACAATCCACTGCCCTGGCATAGGTAACCCACCCCTTTAGCTGGGTGCACTATCCCAGCGGTGACCAAACAGGTGCATGAGCCCTGTACCTCTACAGTGTCTAAGTCAATTCGTAGACATTGTAAGTGCAGCATTGCAATAAAGAATATATGGTCTGGAAGTTTGTCATTACGAACTCCACAGCACCATAATGACTTTACAGAAAATGGGGAAGTTTGGTATCAAACTTCTCAGCACATTAAACCCACACTGATGCCAGTATGGGATGTAATGAAAATTGCACCCAGGGGGCATTTTAGAGAGGCCCCCTAAAAAACAACCTAACTCTAGTGTCCTGGCTAAGTGGCTGTTTGCCAGCTGCCACCATTAGACATGTTTCTGGACCCCTGGGTCGAGAGCCTGCTGCTCTCGGGGTCCTGACTAACCCTGGGCGAAGTACTATGCTACGGTCACTTAGTTTGCGAAGTTTGCGTAGTGCAGCAGTAATTTTTTGCTTGCTCGCGGTCCTCAATGCCAAGTTGGCGACAGCGAGCGAGCAAAATGACATCCCAGCGAGACTTTTTCCTCGATCGCGATTAGCAACATCAAGTTGCCGATCGCGAGCGTGGAAAATAAACCTTCCAGCGAGATTCTCAATGCGGGCAGGTCAGGTTTCTCATTGCGAGTAGTCGCGTATGCTCACGACCGCTCGCGATGAGAAACTACCAGTCCGCGTTGAGAAAGCTGCAGCTCGAGTAGAAATCTACTCGAGCAGCAGAAAACAACTGCTTGCACTGTGCAAGATGCAGCTTGCACTGATTGCACAGTGCGGACAAGCATCGGCACTGTGCAATCAGTTCGAACAGCATTTTGCACAGTGCACTACGCAGTTTGCGTAGCTCGCGTAGTGTGAAGTGCACTTTGTGTAGCTACACGTAGCACTACTACGCGAACTACGCCCAGGGTTAGTCCTGAAACAAAGCATATCCTGGGACGAGGTGCCAAGCCTCCTCCCCATGATGGGCTGGGTCCAAGAAGGGGAATCTTCAAAGGCCTTCCGCCTTTGTGAGCTACCCCAGCCATTTGCAGCTCCCAGCATCTGGCCCCCACTGGTTCTGACCCCCACTTTGGGTTGGAGAATGGCTGGGAAAACAAAGTTAGGAGGTGAGGTGTGCCCACCTTTGCCAGCCCCTCCCCTCAGGTGGGAGAGGTGAGGTGAAGCACAACTCTCAGTCCCCAACATCTTGAAGACGAAGGGTCCCAACCAACCAGAGTGAGGCTTATGCCCCCTCCCACTGGAGGGTGGCATAATAGTGGGTGTAACCACCCCAAGGAAGGGACCCATTGGTCCCGCCCTGCCCCTACCTGTAAACGCCCCTAAATGTAGTATTTAGGGGCAACCCTAAGCCTTGCCTCCTCAGACCAAAGCCAAAAAGAAGAAGCAAGAAGAAGAAGGACCGAACAGCTGTGCCGAGAGAAGATGAGGAGTACACCAACTGGCTTGTCCCCAATCCTACCAGCCTTGCCTGACCTCAGACTCCCCTCACAGAACCACGGTGTTTCCTGTAGACAGCAGTCCTCAAAACCTGGAATACCTGCCATGCCTTTGTGACTAAAAAGGACTTTGTCTCCTGTGAGCACCAGACTTGCTCAAATGTAACAGACTCTGTCGCCGGCTGGCTCCGTGAGTTACTATCACTCCAGGCACCCCAAGCTTGAGCCTGAGTGACCCAATACCTTAAGGATGTCCCCCCACTGATCCTAGTCTGGATCACAATGACCCCAGAGCCTCCATAAGCTCCTAAATCGAGCCTGCAGCTAACAACTGGAAGTTTTCCTCTACCGCTATCGAAGGCAACACCCTGACCAATTCCGTAACCGAAGCAGAACAGAAAGAGCAACAGGACCGTCCGATCGACTCCATCCCTTAACTCTTGTGGTTACAGGATGACTCCCAAAGACCCCATTTGACTCAACAGCAGCTGGCAGACTCTAAGGGAACCGCAACCGAATCTGCAGCATCAGCCAAAATCACATTCTACAGCCGACCGCCCCTGTGCCGCTGGTGGTGTAGTTCATGTGTTGACCATTGGGCCTTCAGTACTGACCTCGAGCCAAGGAGCTCATGTTCCCCATTCTGGTGGCTTGCTCGTCACAGTCCCCAAGCCCACAACCGTGCTTAGCCCGTTGGCTAAGGTGTGGTCCCTGCACTCTGCACCCGGCCGCCTCTGTGCCGCTGGCGGTGTGACTCGAGTGTCCATTTGATGGAATCTTACCCATGGACCTGTAAGCACAGTTAGGCCTTCTTAGGACTAAATGTGACTCATAAGTAGTACTGTAAACCTGCAGTAAGTTTGCAAAACACATTGTCTCATTTTCTTGCCCTCAAGAAATGCACCAGCCTAGCATCTAGAGATACATGGCTGCATTAGAAAAGTAATTGTAAAGTAATTCTGACTGTCTGCAAATGCAAAGTAATCATATTGTAACTAATTCACTGCATACAAACAGTTTTTAAATTGCATATGCTTACACAGTATTTTTGTACTTAACTGTACCAGGCCTGGCTTGGTTCTAGAAAATAAATATAATGAAACCATATTTTTAACCAACCAATTGGTCAGAGTTCAGTCAGAGGCAGTCAGAGTTCAGTCCTTAAGTTTGTGAAACCATTTCTTGCCTAAATTATAGAACAAATGCTTAGCACTACCCTTTGATAAAGCCTTACTTCTCGGCCACACTACCACAAAAAGAGAGTAAGGTACTGTCTACTTTAACCTCTGCCTACCTTTGTGGGTTCACTGGACTCTGTGCACACAATAACTTGCTTTGGTAAAGTACATACAGAGCCAGCTTCTGACAACAGGCACAGCCCTATTCAGGTGCAAGTGTCCAGCTATCACCCAACCCAGGCATGTATTCAGAGACAGGCAAAGGCACAGAATGGTTAAAGTAAGAAAATGACCACTTTCTAAAAGTGGCACTTTCAGAATTACAGTTTTAAATCCGACTTCATCATAAGTTGTGATTTTAAATTGTGAGTCCAGAGACACCAAACTTCAAATTTCCATCTCATCACAATTGGAAATTACACTTAAAAGATGTTTTAAGGTAATCCCAATGTAAACTTCTGGGAGATATTAGCAGAGCAGTAGTGAAAAATAAAATTAAGCAGTTTTTCACTAACAGGACATTTAGAACTCAAAACGTGCATGTCCTACCTTTTAAAGGTACTGCACCCTGTCCATAAGGCTGCCTATAGCCTACCTTAGAGGTGATTTATATGTAATAAAATGGACAGTTTGGGCCTGGCAAGTAGGTTAACTTGCCAGGTCAAAATTGCGGTTTAAACTGCACGCACAGGCTCTGCAGTAGCAAGCCTGAGCCATGTTTAAAGTGCTACTGTAGTAGGTGGCACAATCAGTGCACAGGCCTACTAGTAGCATATCATTTATAGGCTCTGGGCACAGAGAGTGCACTTTACTAGGGACTTATAAGTAAAATAAATATGCTGATTGTGGATAAGCCAATGTTACCATGTTTTGAGTATAGGGCATTTGCTCATTGCACCGGAATCCTAAAGCCAGCACAAAAGAAGTCAGCAAAACAGAAGGTCAGAAAGCAAAAAGCATGGCAAACCATGCCAAGGGTGCCAGGTCTAACGCTCATGATTACATAGTCCAACGTTTAGACATTATTGTACGGCTTGGGTATTTTTGCGAATATAAATCCATCCAGGCTGGAATTCTGTAGGTGTGTTTTAAGGAAGGTTTTTAAGATACTGCCCGCTGGGTCAACAGTCGTTTTACCCTCATAGCTGTCCCAAATGTTGCAGGTATTGAAATCACTGATGATAATTATCTCTCTAGTTGGGTGGAATTGGATTAGCTCTTCTGAGGTGCCCATGAGTTCTCTCATCCTATCTAGCCTCAGGCTATCTTTGCAGTTAAAGTACATGTTTAATAACAATTTTGGTGTGATGTGCCAACTCAGCTTCAGACCCGCCAGTAGTATGGCCTGGGCCAAATCTGAGGTAAGATTATATTTTACAGTTGTTGTGACCAGTGTCAGATTAACATACATAGATAAGCGTCTAGAAGGTCTGACAAACAAATTGGTCTTTATGGCAAGGTGATGGAACTCTGCAAAGCCCGGAATTAGTTTCCAGGACAGTGACCAGGTTTCATGTAAACATAGCAGATCGCCGTTCAGAAGAAATGTTAATACTTCTCTGTTATTTATGGTATTCTTAAGCCCAACTATATTGTGTGATACAGCTAAGAGAGGCTTTGCCTACATTTTACTATAGAGTATTACCCTTATTTACCAGTGGCAGCTGGTGTGGAATGGTGGTGGGGGTAGAACATAAGAAATAAAGAAAACCTACCTGCTGGTCGTGTTACCAGCTGCTGCCTCTCCTCATCTCAGGAAGCACCCGGGATCCCAGTCTCCAAAAACCAATGCAATGCAGTGTTGCCATTGATTCCTCTAAGCCAATCACAACGCTGCATTGCTGCATTGTGATTGGTCTGAGTGCCGTGGATCAGCACTCAGATAAGGACAGGAATCATCTGCATATTCCCTACCAGGCTGTGTAATGCAGCCAGGTTAGGAACATGCAAAATGCACATAAATGTTTTGGCCGGCCCAAGACAGCCGATCAAACATTCATTGAGGGTGCGCACCACTCCTCCTCCTGGCACCTGCTGTGGCAGCCTCTCCCCTCCCGCACCTAGGCAGGGAAAAATATAATGATAATAACGTTTTCAATTTCAATTTTTCAGTCTTTATTTGATCATAATGTTTTGTTATTATTATTTAATTTTTCCTATGCACTGATCTTAAAGCAGTGTGGCGACGCTCCTCCGCCTTAGAGGAGGAGCCTCCCCTGCTATTCACTCCCAGAGCACTAGGTGTAAGTTGGATTCTTCCCTGCTGAGTTAGTTGCTAACCACCGCCAATACTTTGTTTGATGTAAGTCCAGTGGATCTGCGATGATTCCTGTGGGCCACCATTGGCCTGTTTGGTGAGAAAGAGCACCAGATTTTCAGATTAGGAGGGCTGTGTTTGGTTGGCACAAACGATGTCCCTCTTCATATGCATCTCCCTTGCTGTTCCACTGGCAGCATGCTGGTATTTCCCATCAGAATATGGGGGTGCCTTTCTTGCCGGGCCCCTGAGCCCAGAACTCACTGTTAACAAGCTGAGTTTTTTCAGCCAATATCTTCTGGCTAGGCCGCATCTTTTCCAGGTGTCTACAGTGGATTCTTTTGCTGTGTAACAGCTTAAGGTCCTGAATTATACCCTTATCTAGTCATCCGATGTGTAATGGGTGAACTCTGGGATGTGCTTCAGAATTTGCAGAACATTTGACCTATTTTGGATGGCATACTCCCTGGTGAAGTGGACTTTGGTATGAAGACCGTGAAATTGTTTTCCGAAAGACCATTTGTGGCTTTTCTCGTTGAAGTTAGACCTTTGTTCCTGGTCAAGGATGTTCTGTTTGAATTGGATGGCCTGGAGGGCACAATGAGGGGGTTGTCCCTCTTGAGGAGTTATTTAATGTTGGCTGTGGCCTTTCTGGGGTACTTGGTCTTGTGCATAGCCTGTTCAGGCTTAGTGGGGGTGTAGGTCCCCAACACAATACCACCTGAGTGAAAATTAATGTCTGGTATCCCTGAACTCAGAATTTAATAACCTATCTTTTAGGAAGGATGTTTTTTAAATCCTGTGGCTCAAATTCGCACTGTTAGACAGTGACTGTTTCCTTGTCTGACCTTTCAGTGTGCCTTGGCCTGTTTGTGAATTGACTGTCTGGTTTATGAGTTACAGGGGCTGGGGTGGCTCCCAGAGGCTGAGTGAGTCAGCCCGAGGCTGAATAGCTTCATCTGCATCTTGAGTGGTGGGAGGGGATAGCACCTGGGCCTGAATAGGACTGTGCCTGCTTTCCACAATGCTGGCTCCACCTCCTGCTGGGTGGCTGATGACCCTGCCCCTCTCTCCCAAAGGAAATAAGGAGTCAGGAAATCAAAGAGCTCCAGGACTGACCAGAACTGGTTTGGACTAGGCCAAGGAATCTCTGCTCTCAGAGAACAAAGAGAATTTTGGTATAAAGAGGGATACGTGGACCACAGAAAATTAGTTCATCCTGAAATCAAGAAGGAACCTCAGACGAGGAGAAAGCTGGATAACTGAAGAGGAAGGACTGTCCTGCTGTGTTTGTGGGCTGACCTGCAGTTACTTTTCTGCCAAGGAGAGGGGGAAGACTTTGCTGTTGCTGTGTCCCCTTGCTTGAAAAGATCTACAAGGGCCTGAGAGGAGCTGGCCTCCTGTTAAGAAGTCCCAGGAACAAAAGGACTTCACCCCCAGCACCCCCCCTGAACTCTGCTGTGCAAGTTCTTCCCTTCCAAGAGTGCTTGAGTCAGTTGTGGAGCCTCTGGAAGTTGTTGCCTGCTGTTTGAGGAGCTGGAAAAAAAGAAGAACAGAAGATCTGCAATTTGCATGCATCGCTCGCTTGCAGAGCGTATCGTCGACAGTGCGATAAAATTCCCGTCGCCGCGAAGGTTGTCTCAGCGCCTGTTGCCGCTGCAAGAACTGACACATTGTTCGCTTGCGGAGCACATCTCCCCGGTGTGGGAAGATTCCTGTCACTTCGAGTATCGTCGCAGAGCCTGTCGTCGCTGTGAGAAACCATTGCATCGCTTGCTTGAGGATCGCATCCCGTCGCTGTGAACATCGTCGCAGAGCCAACGCATTGGGGGGCCGCAAGAGGAGAAGATCAACACTGCCCCGCTCATCGTCGCCGCACCGAAGATCGTCGCTGTCCTGAAGATCGACGGATCGTGCCTGTGCAAGACGAGTCCTACCAAACCAACGCACCGGAATCCATACAAGGTATTCATCCCTCCCCATACAGACCGGATTCGTCGCAACACGCCCGCTGCATGGAGCGGGGTTGTCGCATCACCTCCCCAGGGTCTTAGGAGTGACGCATTGCTTGTTTTTCAACGCTGCAGCTTCCACTTGGAACTTTTGTCACATCTACAGGTACTTTGGGCTAAAAGTGATGCAACTGTGAATTATTTTGACACAAACCCTAGAACTCTTTTAAAATCATATTCTTTAACTGTGTATGTTGGATTTTTGTCATTTTAGTCTTTTGTAGTGTAGATAAAGATACTTTATTTTTTCAAAACTGGTGTGGACTTCATTTGTGGTGTTTTCACTGTGTTACCTTGAGTGTTGGTTCAAATCCTTTACAAATTGCCTTGGATAAGCCTGTCTGCTCGTGCCAAGCTACTAAGGGGGTGAGCAGGGTTTATCTAAAGAGTGTATCCCTCTTACCCTAACTAGAAGCAAGGGTGCCTATTTGGACATTGGTACCTACCTCTGCCAATTAGAGACTCCCAGATCTAACAGAAGTGTATTGGTAGTAGGAATTTGGATCTGAGATGAGGAAGGTGTGTGGCCATTAGACAAATTTCCTAGATAACATCCAGCATGGTGGTCTGTGCATTATTGGGCGCTGGCATTGGAACTGGCTCTGATGTAGATGTTGAAGAGAGCTCAATCAGCTCATCTGCTGAGAGTTGCAAGTTGGGTTTTGGGCTGAAATTACCACTTTGGCTTTTGCTGTTCTGTACTGTGCTGATTTTCTACTATTGTTGGTACTGCCAGACCAGCCTGTTCATCCTGTGCTATTTCTCTAGAATTTCCACAGAGCATTAATTTTTGAAGTTGGCGTTCTAGTAAAGTATATTTGCTTATTGGGATAGGAGCCTGCGCTAGACCGGATCCAAAGTTTTTTATGTTCTGGTCATCGTTGTTGACTGTATTCACTGCTGCCCTCTTAATGGATCTCTTGTTACGTCTAGCTCTCTTTTTAGACATGGCAAATGCTTGCCTCTGGTTAAACACCCTATGAAACAGCTTCAAGCTATTTTGAAAGATGCCGCCTCTCTTGCAATCAGAAGGGGGACGTTTCCTGGCTCATTTGATTTTGTCAACGTAGTTGATGGCTAGCATTGAGTCGAATACTACTGGTGTTGGGCTGTGTGAGTCATTTGCAGTGACCAGTTGTTGATTATTTTCCTTTCATTGGCTTAAGTTGTTTCTAGTGTCGCCTGCTGACATTTGAAAGTGGTGAGGTGTAAAAGTTCAGGATGAGTGCCTAGGAGCGAGTGAGCTCAACTAGGTGTTAGGGGTAGTTTGAGGGTTCCACCCCCAAGAACATTTTTTAAAAAAGAGTGAGGAAATTGTGAATTTGAGAAAACAAGAAGGGTAATGAAGCACTAACAGACTTTGAGATAACAATGCTAGGAGACATACCAATCAACATGCTTAATGCACAGCTGAGGGCTGGCTAGAAGACCAGCCTCCCACTCTGGAAGATATTTCCCATGCCTGCTTATGCCTGTAGACAAGACTGAGATTGCATTTGCACGTGTGATCTGGGACAGAAATGTGTCCTCATAAATGATATTATTCATGTAGTGAAGCAGCACTTAAGTGTATAAATAGCTTTGTGGATCAGGCCTGGAGCGATGTCCTTTGTAGGTGAGAGTTGTTGGCTCTGAAAGTTGTGGTACATTTGTTTGAGGTGTGGAGACGGATTGGAGATCTGACTGCTAAACTGACTAAGTGTGTGCTTTGTTACTAAATGGATTGAAAGTGCATGCAAAACCTACTATACACATGTGTTGGAAATGGGCTACTGACCATCAGGTGTGGGCCTCATTGCTGTGAACAGGTTTAACTCACACAGGATCGAGCTGGCGGTCCGCCGGGAGGTGAGCTACCGCCTGTCCCAGCCCCTGCCTCCCGGCGCCCCCTTGATGCTCTTGACTGAGTGACCTGGGGTCTGAAGTGTTTACTTAAAAAAAATACAGGTTTCCTCCTGAGGTTTCAGGTCCAGTGAGGCAGGGCTCTGACCTGATGACGTGCCTGTGAAGTTCAGAGTAAAGCTACCACACCCCAGTAAGCCTAAGAGCCCCCAGCCTCACAGGGAGGGGAGGGGCACTGGGGATGTAAGCATTGCTGATGAAGAGAGTAGGAGAATATCTGGGTCACTGAGTAGTGTGCCCCTCGTATTTAATTACAGACAGCCACTCAGGCTCCTGGGCCTCTCTAACTAGACCCTCAGCCCCCACCATGATTCACACATGCCCGTCCGTGAATGCTGCTGATTAGCAAAGTTTGTAAAACAACAGCGGTCCCATGCATAAGAAGTATATGCGAAGCAATGAATATAGACTAAATCAAATCTATATTTGGAGCGACATGTTCAGCCGGACAGAGGTCTTCAATTTTTTACTCAATTGAAAGTTTTATACAAAAGGAATACCTTCAACAAATCACCAGTGTGGGGCACAAGCCTGTACCTGAACACAATCAGATCAGAACAGAAGGTTGACAGAAGACAAAACGGGGCTTTTTAAGGCAAAAGCAGCGATTTCTGTAAAAGTACAGGTGTACAGAAATATCAGGCAAGCACCATTACATATACATAACATATAAATCATGTTTTTTGTATAAGGTGCACAACAGGTTGAAGGTGTTTTGGTCCCACTACTTAATCATGGGGACCATCATCAGGACATTTAATAAATGCCTTAAGGTTGTAAGCCTCTAATGCCTAAGGAAGGGAGGAAAAGAGAAGGCATACATACATTTAAATGTGGACATGTAATCAGCAATATTTGCATTATTTTATAGGTGACTGAGTGAGTGGTGACCCTAACTAAGATTAAAAAACCACAACGAGGTGTGTGAGGCTCCTGTGGGAGTAGAGTTAGCTACTCAATTCTACCTCTGTACAGAGAGTGATATACAGAAGGACGCGATGGCAATTGATCGAGCGGGTACGTTGGGGGAACCAACAACCAGACTAAACAGGAAAAGTCCCGTGGGGGTGGAGATGGATACTCGATTCCGTGTAGGTACAGCGCTGAAAACCCCTGTGTTTCGGGTCTGAAGCAAATAGTGTGGGCGGCGCATTAAGTGGAATACGAAGTGGTAGTTCCTAAAATTATATTGAATGAGCATGCTGTGAATAAGGTTGGCGGCGCAGCGGTACAGCGCAGAGTTCCCATGTGTTTCGATTCTTATGCTAATAGTGTGGACGGCGCATTAAGTGGGATACGAAGTGACTGTACTTCATCCACATGCTGTGAATAGATTGGTATATCGGCGAGAGTGAAAATTCACGGCGCAATGGGGAGGCTGAGGGAGGACTCACCGGGGTAGAGTAATCCCGATAGATACGTGCAGCGAGCTGGACGGTGGGGTGCCTAGTAGGCGGAGCTACCCTGTGGATGAAGGAGGGAGGACAACATTAAAAACAGGGGGCCAGTTTACTGAGGCAGTGAGATGGTGGGCTCGGCAGGACTCTTACTAGGATCGGGTGCTAGTCAATGTAACCGTGTTACAATAGTGTTAATCCGCGGTGCCAGGAGTAACCTGCAAAGGGAAAGCGGGTGGTTAGGGTAATGAGAGAATCAAGGGGTGGAAGGTATCGGTTTTCCACGTGTTGCATGACTTACCGTGTTAGTCGGTAGTAGAGTCTGCTTCCTAGTTTCCTCGTCGGGATTGCCGGGGGAGGATTAAAAGCGGAGAGAGGTACCTGATTGGGTAACCCTGCCAGGGGAGTTTCCAGGACATGGAAACAAACAAGGCAAAAAGTGCGTGGCGGCCATGTTGGGGAGGACGTTTACTGATTGGGTAACAGTCCCCTGAGTTGGAAATAGATAAGGGATCCAAAGCGTGTCGGCCATATTGGCGTGGTCGGGCCGAGGGAGGGAGTGCTAAAGGGAGAGATAGGAGAAGTACATTTGTGCAAGTGAACAGTGCACGGTGACAGTGAACAATTATAAAGAGTCTAATTAAGAACAATGAAAATGGCACGAACAACATGTCAGGATAACAACCAATTACAGTAGAGAACATTTGTGAGGCAACAATATGTACATCTGAGAAGCCCAGGGCGAAAGGCTATGGTTAAGCAGCCAATTGTTCAGTGGATCATAGCTTAAATGAGGGCGGTCCAGTCCTCTTGAAGGTTGAGTCCAGAGTTTAGGCTGTCCGTTTTTAATATCCATTTTAGCTCTTCCTTGTTGAGCATTCGTGTCAAGGCACCACCTCTTGGTGGTATGATAACTTGACTGATTATAGTCCAACGTATTTCGTTTTCTGTATGACCTTTGTCGGAGAAATGTTCGACCAAGGGAGCATTTGGTGTACCACAGCGAATCCGGCTCCGATGTTGGGAGATTCGTAGCTTGACTTTTTGCTTGGTCTGTCCCACGTAAATTAGATCACAGGGACAAAAGATTGCATAAATAACATTACAGCTATTGCAATTCGTGAAAGTCTTAAGTTCGTTTTTCACATCTTTGAACACAAACTCCTTACAGTCAATGGAAAAATCACAAACAACACACGACCCACACTTGGACTGGCCTCGCAGAGGTAGTAACGACCAATGATCATTAAGTGTGGTGTTCACTGTGGCTGAGGATGGGAGGGCTGCTCTGACCAGTTGGTCCTTGAGATTTTTGCTTTTTTTGAAAGCAAATAGGGGGGATTCCCACTGTAGCTGTCCAGAGTTTAGTATGTTCCAATTATTTTTTATACTTTGTTTAAACGATTGGAGATGGTTGAAAAAGTGGTGACACAGACCATTTTGTCAGTTGTTTGTTTGGGTTTGGGCTCCAATAGAGTCTCACAAGGGCAGTACCATGCCCTTTTCATTGAGGTCTTGACTAGACATCGTGGGTAGCCTCTGTTCCTTAGTTTAGCTGAGAGGATATTGGCCTCAACAAAATAGTCTTCTTTATGGAAGCAGTTTCTCCTAAGTCTAAGGAACTGGGAGTAGGGTAAGCTGTCTCTCAGGGCCCTGGGATGACAGCTACCATAGCTGAGTACCGTATTCCTTTCGGTGGGTTTACGGAACAGGGATGTGTAGAGTACCCCATCTTTGTGTTGAATAGTAAGTTCAAGAAATGGAATATGAGTTTTGCTATGGGTCAGTGTGAATGTAAGGCCATTACAGTTGTTATTAAGCCAGTGTAGGAGGGCCGGAAAGGCATCAGGTGAGCCACCCCAAATGAGAAAAATATCGTCAATATAACGTTTCAATGTTAGCAACCCCAGGTGGAACGGGTTGCTGTCTGTGAGGATGGTGTTGCATTCTAGCCAATCCATGTACAAGATCGCTAGAGTTGGTACGAAAATTGCACCCATGGAAGTGCCACGGACCTGTTGGTAATACTGGGTGTCAAACATAAAGAAATTCTGGGTGAGACAGATCTCAAGGAGTTGTACTATAAATAGAGTAGGCACTATGTGAGGGCGTGGTCTAGTGTTAAGTATGGTCTCCATGACTAGAAGAGAGTCTCTCTGGGGTATATTTGTGTAGAGAGACTCTACGTCCAGGGTACAGAGAGTCTAATTTTCGTGATTGAAAGGGTGGTTCTCAATCAGGTTGATCATGTGCATGCTGTCTCGGATAAAACACTTGGTTTCAGGCACAAAGTCTTTTAAGAAAAAATTGACATAGTGTCCTAGAGGCTCTAAAACAGAGCCGCAGCCGGACACAATCCGTCTCCCTGGGGGATTGTCTAGTCTTTTATGAATCTTAGGGAGGGTATAGATGACTGGAGTTCTAGGGTTGGTGATGTTCAGAAAAATAAATTTGTGCTTACTTAGATAGCCGTTCTCAAGGGCATCCGTGGTGAGTTGTTTGGTCAATGTCTGTAGGCCTTTGGTGAGATAGTGAGTTTGTGTTCAAAGATGTGAAAAATGAACTTAAGACTTTCACGAATTGCAATAGCTGTAATGTTATTCATACAATCTTTTGTCCATGTGATCTAATTTACGTGGGACAGACCAAGCAAAAAATCAAGCTACGAATCTCCCAACATCGGAGCCGGATTCGCTGTGGTACACCAAATGCTCCCTTGGTCGAACATTTCTCCGACAAAGGTCATACAGAAAACAAAATACGTTGGACTATAATCAGTCAAGTTATCATACCACCAAGAGGTGGTGACCTGACACGAACAAGGAAGAGCTAAAATGGATATTAAAAACAGACAGCCTGAACTCTGGACTCAACATTCAAGAGGACTGGACCGCCCTCATTTAAGCTTTGATGCACTGAACCATTGGCTGCTTAACCTTAGCCCTTCGCCCTGGGCTTCTCAGATGTACATATTGTTGCCTCACAAATGTTCTCTACTGTAATTGGTTGTTATCCTGCAATGTTGTTCGTGCCCTTTTCATTGTTCTTAATTAGACTCTTTATAATTGTTCACTGTCACCGTGCACTGTTCACTTGCACAAATGCACTTCTCCTATCTTTCACTTTAGCACACCCTCCCTCGGCCCGACCACCCCAATATGGCCGACACGCTTTGGATCCCTTATCTATTTCCAACTCCGGGGACTGTTACCCAATCAGGAAACGTCCTCCCCAACATGGCCGCCACGCACTCTTTCCCTTGTTTGTTTCCATGTCCTGGAAACTCCCCTGGCAGTGTTACCCAATCAGGTACCTCCCTCCGCTTTTAATCCTCCCCCGGCAATCCTCACGAGGAAACTAGGAAGCAGACTCTACTACCGACTAACCCGGTAAGTCATGCAACGCGTGGGAAACCGATACCTTCCACCCCTCGATACTCTCATTACCCTAAGCACCCGCTTTCCCTTTGCAGGTTACTCCTGGCACCGCGGATTAACACTATTGTAACACGGTTACATTGACTAGCACCCGATCCTGGTAAGAGTCCTGCCGAGCCCACCGTCTCACTGCTTCAGTAAACTGGCCCCCTGTTTTTAATGTTGTCCTCCCTCCTTCATCCACAGGGTAGCTCCGCCTACTAGGCACCCCACCGTCCAGCTCGCTGCACGTATATATCGGGATTACTCTACCCCGGTGAGCCCTCCCTCAGCCTCCCCACTGCGCCATGAATTTTCACTCTCGCCGATTTACCAATCTGTTCACAGCAAGTGGATGAAGTGCAGTCACTTCGTATCCCACTTAATGCGCCGTCCACACTATTAGTATAAGAACCGAAACACATGGGAATTCTGCTCAGCCTCTTCACTGCGCCATGAATTTTCACTCTCGCCGATATACCATTCTATTCACAGCATGTTGATGAAGTACTGTCACTTCGTATCCCACTTAATGCGCCGTCCACACTATTAGCATAAGAATCGAAACACATGGGAATTCTGCGCTGTACCGCTGCGCCTCCAACCTTATTCACAGCATGCTCATTCAATATAATTTCAGGAACTACCACTTCGCATTCCACTTAATGCGCCGCCCACACTATTTGCTTAAGACCTGAAACACAGGGGTTTTCTGCGCTGTACCTAAGCCGAATCGAGTATCCATCTCCACCCCCACGGGACTTTTCCTGTTTAGTCTGGTTGTTGGTTCCCCCAACGTACCCGCTCGATCAATTGTCATCACGTCCTTCTGTATATCACTCTCTGTACAGAGGTAGAATTGAGTAGCTAACTCTACTCCCACAGGAGCCTCACACACCTCGTTGTGGTTTTTTAATCCTAGTTAGGGCCCCCACTCACTCAGTCACCTATAAAATAATGCAAAAATTGCTGTTCACATGTCCACATTTAAATGTATGTATGCCTTCTCTTTTCCTCCCTTCCTTAGGCATTAGAGGCTTACAACCTTAAGGCATTTATTAAATGTCCTGATGATGGTCCCCATGATTAAGTAGTGGGACCGAAACGCCGTCGACCTGTTGTGCACCTTATACAAAAAACTTGATTTATATGTTATGTATATGTAATGGTGCTTGCCTGATATTCTGTACACCTGTACTATTACAGAAATCGCTACTTTTGCCTTAAAACGCCCTGTTTTGTCTTCTGTCAACCTTCTGTTCTGATCTGATTGTGTTCGGGTACAGGCTTGTGCCCCACACTGGTGATTTGTTGAAGGTATTCCTTTTGTATAAAACTTTCAATTGAGTAAAAAATTGAAGACCTCTGTCCGGCTGGACATGTCGCTACAAATCTAGAATTGATTTTGTCTTTATTCATTGCTTTGCATATACTTCTTATGCATAGGACCACTGTTGTTTTACAAATTATGCTCCCCGAGGTCCTATGCTGACTCACTTGGGCCCCTTGCTGTCTTTAACGCTGATTAGCAAAGTGCGCTTCAGCTCACTGCAATTAGAAACAACGTTTCAGGGCACCTTGAGGCGAAAGTGGAAGGTTCATTAAAGACATGCACGGTGCAGCCCTTGAGTGCTTTCGAGCAATACAGTAAAACCAACAGATTATCCACGAATGTACTGAGAGTTGTGTATTCACCAATCAATCCCATTCGCTTTGCATCGGGAGGAGGCTCACCTGAATATTATTAATTAGCAGCACCCAGCATTCAGATCTCTCGCTCATCTTTCAAAGCTTCCAATCGCTCTCCAGCTAAGCACTCTCTGAGACATGCAGGTGGGTGCATCTTGCGGGAGGCAGAACGACGACTGATATCTGGTGGTGCAGGGCCCTTGCAGTGACGTCCAATGGGCCACAAAACAGAGCCCGAAAGAGACCCGTTTTGAGGCCCCCTTTATAAAACTGCTGGTGCTCAGACCCCGTGAGACCCGGCCCACTTAAAGCCCTGCATTGTTACCATTACTCAAGCAACTATTCCACAGCTGACTGCTCTATTGTAATCTACACTGATTTACCACGCCGTCTTCAGTTTCTACACTAGGATTGAACGAATACACCTACGACCACTGGCGTAAAAGGGGGGTGGCATGAGTTTGTCTAGGCACTCTGAAGATTAGTCTAGCAGCATCATTCATGATAACCTGTAATCTGGCCAATAGTTTTTCCCGGGAGGCCGATGTGGAGGGAGTTTCCGTAATCTAATCTCGAAATAATCAAGGCTGATACAGCCAGTCTGAGTGTGTCAAAGGTCAGAAAGGGGGCGAGTTTACATAGCTGTCTCAACAAGCCGACACATGTGCCCACTGTTACTGACACCTGCTGGGTCATGGACATCTTGGCGTCGACTTTGATACCCAAGCTTTTTACGTCCAAGGCTGGTTCTGGATATTTGCCTAGCTCTTGTGGCCAGAAGAGATCGTTCCAGGGGTTGGCGTCAGCCTGTCTTGTCTGGATTGATTTTAAGGGAATTGGCCGACATCCAATTAACAGTAAATTTTAGAATATTGCGAACTCTTGAATGGGCAGTCAGGGAGTTATCTATCTGAATGATAATTTGGGTGTCATCTGCATAGTTGTAGATCTGGCCCTCCATCTGATTCAGCGCCGCTATCAGGGGTTGGAGGTAGGCGTTGAAAAGGAGGGGTGACAGTGCCGAGCCCTGAGGTACCCCACAGGGAAGTGTGCCTGGGTCAGACACATAGACACATAGTCAGCTGTACTCTCTGGGAACGGCCCTTCAAGAAAGATGTAAGCCATGCTAGGGCCGTACCCTGGATGCCCATATCTGAGATCCGCAACACGAGTTGGTGTGATTGACCATGTCGAATGCCGTGGATAAGTCCAGCAGGATCAGGGCACATGGTTTCTTTTTATCTACCCTCAGTCTTAGTTCGTCAAGTACTGGCAGCATAACCAATTCCGTGCTATATTGAGCCCTAAATCCCACCTGGTTGAATTGTAAGAGATGGTTGTCCTCGAGGAATGGGAGTTGTGAAATAGGCTGGAAATGTTTCAAGTTCTTTGTATCAGTCCCAGCTTTTTTTAAGAGCGAAATGACCCGTGCCTCCTTAAAGTCATTTGGGACAAGCCCTGCTTCCAGGGATTGGTTGAGGAGTGTTAAAATCTCGGCTTTTATCCCAGGTAAAGCCATTTAAAAATCCTTGGTGGGCAGGGGTCAGCCGGTGACCCAGATTTCACCCGCCCTATTAGTAGAGCCAGGGAATTCTGCGAGAGCAGGGGAAGGTGGTGAAAGGTTTATCAAAGGAGGGGGGCAGGGGTACAGGTTCTGAAAGGCAGGGGTGCATAGGGATGAGCTGGATTTCCGTCAGAAGATCTTCCAATTTTAATGTAAAGAAAGCCTGGAATGTATTACTATCTTCCCTACAGAATGAAGGCTTCTGTTCCTTATTATGTCTTAGCTCTTTCAGAATCTTGAAGGTCTCTTTCTGTGTGTTATTGGGAGACGCAATCTTAGCATCATAAAATTCTCTTTTCCTTGTCAGGATTGCCTTTTTGTAGGCTGCAAACCTCACGTGGTATTCTAGTCGAGCGCCTGGGTCGTAGGTCTTTCGCCAGGCTCTCTCACATTGGTGGAGCGTTTGTTTCAGGCTACGTAGAGTCTCATTGAATTAAGGCGCCCCTTTCCCTTTATCCCTTATTCTTTCCCTTTGTGCTGGCACTAGCGTGTTGATAGCGACATTCAGCCTGGGCACAAGGGCAGCACATTGTGCGTCAGGGTTTCCCTGAGTTATACTCAGGAGGGTTGATTTGCTAAGGGTCATGACCAGGTCGTCGGCTCTGATTTTATTCCAGAACTTTGCCCCTAACACCTCAGCCCCTTCAATACTTTCTGCACACAACGTCTCCGCCTTAAGAAGGCAGTTATAGAGGATTGCATCCCCACCCCCTCTGGAACTACTAGGTCTAATATGGTGGAGGGCTGCATAGTTTGGGGGCATAGCGACTACCAGATCCGGAGTTGAAGAT
This sequence comes from Lissotriton vulgaris, assembly GCF_964263255.1. NCBI lineage: Eukaryota > Metazoa > Chordata > Amphibia > Caudata > Salamandridae > Lissotriton > Lissotriton vulgaris. Next base: position 435,517,304 of record NC_141700.1, read on the forward strand.
TCTTCAAGCCAGGTCTCTGTGATTCCTAATATGTCTCTGGTGTCTTCTTGGAGTAGTGACCTCTAGATTGTGTTTGTGCAGTGACCTTGTGTTCAGGGTGGCTAATCTAAGTCCCAAGGGACTAACAGGCCCAAGCCGCCTCGGGTGGAGGGTAGGGTCATTATTGTTCCCCGTACGCATTTGTAGCCTTAACAGCCCTTCTGACTTGAAAGCAGCTGCTACCTTGTTATAAAGCTGCATTATGTCTTGATTTAGGAGTCAGAGTCCTTTCAGGAAATACAGGTGGAGGGGATCCCGTTCGGACAGGCGCAGACGGGCTTGCCTTAGGCGCGCCTTCGGCACGCCTGCGGTGTGCCGGTTGCGCGCTTCCTCCAGCTTGGGTTATGTAGCCTTATACTCCACCCACCCACCACTCAGCCCTGCTGTGCAGCGGCTGGCTTTTACTGGGCACTAGACCGTGAAATTACCGGAAGTGCTCAAGCAGGAAGTGAGGGCGAGCTGGGAACGAGGATCACAAAGCACTGGTACAAGTTGAACGCCATTCAAAAAAACAATTTAAAAGCTTTTGTTTTTAAAAGGATTCCAGCAATGTGCAAAATAGCAGCATTAAAGAAAGTGACAGCGCGGCAGCGTTACACGTAGCCCCCCACGAGCGTAGACGAGGATCTCTAATCCTGAACTAATCCTGAACTATAGATCTTCACCTATAGACTTTTAGCGGACTATGTCACAGTTCCTTCCAATCCATAAAGCAGAGGCTTACACATATAAATGGAAACTCCCTAGCCTTTTCGTAGCGGTTGGGATCCAAGACACATCCCTGATTGGCTTTTTTTCCTTTGTTTTCAAGTAGATCACAGAAGCTGCACATCCTCTCCTGAAGTACTTTGCTCTTCACAAACTTCAGGAGCACCACATACATAATGTCCCATTTATTTGCAATTCCTGTGATAAAATGGCAACACGTGTTCATGGTCAGATGTTCTCAGTAACAGAGTTGACTCCATCTGGAACTTCATCCATTTTTCTTAAAATTTCAATTAAAAACAATGTCATTTCAGTATTTTCTTAAACCTAATTTCTCAGGATCTTGTTTAGAGAGGAGTGCCCCGTCAACCAATCTTGCAGTTCTTACGCCTTACTTGGAGATTTAGGGACTAAAGGGTTTTTCTTGGTGGAGATTCAGATGGTTGTGCAGTAGGAAACTCTTGTCCTTGTGGCCAGTCCACCACTGTGCCTCCAGGTCAAAGTGAAATAAATCCTGCCTTTTTTAGCATGGGAGGACTGTCACTGGATTTTTCTGCCCATGGCCACCATGGAAGGCATTGTGATATGGGGCAAGGAAATAGACATTTTCTATGTGTTAAACGTGAGGTTTTGTAGAGTTGTTTCAATAAAAACAAAATTTCTGATGGGCTCAAAAATGGCACCCATCTTGGCATTTGGAAGCACATTCAGAGGATCTGCTGCACTGGACAATGCACTAAAGGCACAGAGATTTCCGCTAGGCAGGTGGGGAGATCTACTTTTGGCTCTTAAGTTTAAATCAAACACCAAGTTGCCACCATTTCAAATCCAATCTGTCTATATTTCATAGAGCATAGTGATGTCCAAGTGTGGCTACTTTTTCTACTAGGTGTTTAACTAACAAGCCTAGGGTCATCTGTCTGTCTGTTCAGCTGCATTGTAAACTTACAACTCAAGGAGGTCTCACTCTCAACAACCTGTAAGCTCCATTGAGCAGGGAAACAACTTTAAAGTAAGATGTTTATTAGGAAAAAGGTTTCATTCCCTGTCAACATCACTCCATTTGACATGACACAATTAGTGTAGTGGTGAATTAGATACTTCCTGTTTTGTGATTTACCTTAAATATTTTACACTTTTAATCATAATTGCACTGAATGCGATAACTGTCTCTAAATCTTAATTTTTTTAAGCTGATTTGAAATCACCGATAGCAAAAACATTCCAGGAAATTTCGATCTTGAATGGGTGCCTTAATTCTGGAGACTATCAGATTGCTAGGTAATGTAGCCAGAGCTCTATCCGGAATGGTGAAACTAATTAATTTCCTTGAAAATGTGTGTCATTGGAAGAAAGTGGAAACAAATACATACAAAGGATACATATTACACTGAGAACATAATTTAAAAAAATAACAATTCTGTCATAAATTTGCAAAGTAGGCATATGGAAAGATAATTTCAGCAGGTGTTTATTGAATTATGAAGGGAATACTCACTTACATTTGAGAAGCGTTTTACTTCTTGTTATGAGTCAAATCTGATATTTGCAATAATCCTTAATTTATACTCTCACGGGTGCAAATAATATTTATGTTCAAATGCACTGATATGACAAACTATAATATTTGTCATTGTTCATCTAGAATAATAACTATATCCAAGAATGGACAACACTTGGTTTGAATAATAGAGTAGAAATTAACCAAATAATATGTGCAGCGCTAATAGGAAATATTGAATGAGAAAATCAAATGAACTGATTTCACAAATTATCTTGAGTAGTTATATAACTCCCAGGATGTCCATGTGTTATTCAATCGACAGAAAGGCCCTCATAACAGTATGGATTGAGGGGTATCTCCCTGGGGAATTCCACCCCTCTGGATTACCGGTTTTACCCGGTGAAACCCATTGCATTTCCAAAGACATTTTACATAATTTGAAAACAAGTGGAATAGGTACTCGGTAAATCGGCTGAATCAGGCCGTCACATATGGGAATGGGCCCAGTAATTTCAGGACCAGTGGAAACTCATAACAGCTAGTAACCAGGGGGGGGGGGGGGGATATCGGTGGGTATTAGTCATTTTAGCCAAGATGAATAATGTTTCACCTTCAACGCTATGTTTTGTGTGGACACCCTGCAAGCACACCCGGCTAATGACACATAAATCCGCCATGCAACCTCGAGCTACCTTCCCGTTGTAAAGCGAAAGGGGCAGGTTCAAAAGAGATCGCCATAGGGTGGACATCCTGAATAGCAGGACTAAGTGTTAGGAGCAGACCCCACCTCCCCACATCACTGATCATGGAAGTAGCAGCAATTCTCACCAAATTCTAGCACAAAACGTCATAATTTATAAACAAGCATGGCAGTGATCACACAATAAACACAAGAGAGCCCTTTGATTAAAAAAATAAAAAAAATAACTACAATGCTTTATTTTTGATAGTCAAAATAGCCTGGAATCAGTTATCTGGGAAGCTCCCTTGCTTCAAATAGGTTTGCTCAAAAACAAATGAACCAACGAGGCTGTTATATTGCTACACCTACCACACCAAAATACACTGGCGTGTGGGTGCCGTCCCACTTGTTAGGAGCTATGCCTTCATCTAGAGGGAGTTACCCGGCCCGAGTTGGCTAACTCAAGATCTGAATTCTCACCTTCAAACTCCCACCTGTTCATTTCCACTTCTTTCGAAATTAAACTCTTTGTAGCACCCACGAACCTTTGGTGACCATCAAATCTGCTTTACCTTGCACATGATTTTGTGTACAATCTTCGTAACTTTCTGAGAGAGATGGCATTTATTATGTTTTAATAAATAAAAAATATAAAAATAAATAAAAGATCTTTAAACCTTCTCAGTTTTCTGATTCCTGGGCCAGATTGAGATTTTTCTACCAATAGGCCCCTGCAGTTGTAGGTAAATTTATTTTCAATTACCTCAGTATTTTGGGTGCACATCGGGTTTTAATGCCAAAAACATGAGAAATCTGTTTAAGTTCCCCAAATGAAGCAAAACCCAAGGGGATGACGGACAGAGAGTTGAACATTGCAACCACTCACCACCAGTTAACTGATCTGGGTTTAATCCATCATCATTCTTTAGCTCACTCCGCCACCCCAGTTCAGACATGGCCATATGCAAATCAGTCTGACCCTGTGCCTCATGAGTACAGTCCAGCCCGAACTGCCAAGTCATGTCTTCCCTGGACCGGAAACAAGCATCCTGGGACCGGTTTCTGGATAATCAGCCATCATCAGCCAGGCTTGCTTGAATCCAATTAAATTTCCCAAATGACACACAATGATGCCACCAGGAATCTTAAACTTGGATCTGGCAGTGGTGGTAGATGAGACAAGTTTTAAGACAAATTATATTTTTGTTTCCTGAGAATGGCTGAAAACTTAGATTTCATGACACTAAGGTGGCACTCATTTAGAAAGCGCCACGTAGACTGGAGGATCAGCGGGGGCCATAACGTCACTGGCCAAGTGGGAATCTAGTCAAAAGGTGACTGAAAATACTTACATTGGAATGGTGAGGACCCTTGTGAAAATGCACAAAGTCATCTGGTCTTTGCTTCATGGTGACATGCTGGCTCTTTTGGCATTTTTTAATTTGCTTTTCATGGGGAAACCCCCAAAGTGTGTGTGCAGGGGAGGAGGGTTAGTGTTTTTTTGAAAAGCAAAAATGAAGGGGCATGTTTAACAAGGGTTTCACATCACCCTTGCGCCACATGACGCAGAAAGCTTGAATGAGATTTATCTAGTCACACAAGGTCACCTTGCGTGGCCCTGGGTGGCTAGGTAAATCGGGTAGAATGCAAGGCAGCCAAGTCACTAACTTGCATTACTCTGCCCCAGGGAGGTCTTCCAGGTGTGCAGTGTGGTTGTTCCCATGCATCCACCTATGAATTCTGAAGCATTCCCATCATATTTACCAATACTGGTAGACCTGGGAATTCGTCAGAATGCCATGGCTTCCCAGGGAAGGCATAACGGGGAGACATACCTTTATTTCTCCTAATTTTCTTCCTCTTTCTAGGAGGAAAAAACCTTAAAGGATTGTTTTTGAGCATGAGGGTGTCCCTTACTGCACAAAAACAATTCTGCCTGTAACACATGGTGCAAGGGAGCTTGTGTTGGTGCTTGACAGAAGTGTGTGCGCCAGTACAGGCAAAGAGCAGGAGTGCACAATGTTTTGATAGATATGATGCATTCCTGCCCTCTCCATTTGACGCAGTGCAGCAAGGTGTCTTGCTGTGTTACTTTGCATGAAATAATGATAAATTTGGCCCTAAGTGTCCCTCATTTGCTAGGAGTAATCCATGAGCATGTTACAAATTGTTTTATTTTCCTGCACAGGAGCATCATGCACTGGCATCCCTGGACAGGAAAAAGTGTTCAAGGCCCCACCCTATCTAGAGCAGCCATTCTAGTGTCATGGACCAAGAGTCAGTGGGCATGATGTGTGGAATCCAATATGTTGGCAGATGCCATCTGATTATATTTATTGAATGGCCTTAAAAACCCACCTTTAAACGAGGCCGTAAGTGATTGTCAATATTGCCCATAAAATAGTGTTGTGTCACTAGACATGAGCACCCTAATAGCACTGTAAACCTGTATCTCTGTCTCCATATTTGTGACCCATAGCAATACCATCCTTTACAATTTATGCTTATAATTAAACCTCCTTAAGTGTATGAAAAGTGATGGAAGGAATGCTTGGATTAATCTCAACCACTGGTAATTACTCAGGTTGCATCCCAATTAATTATTATTTTGTACACCATGCCACCTCAGTTTGGACCCTGCTATATGCAAATCAGTCCTGGCCCTGCTCCAATGGGAACAGCCTAGCGTGAACTGTGTAGCCACAGCCTCCTTTAACCAGAACACAAACAGCTCAGGACCATTGTTGGCCTTGTTATGGGTTCATTAGATGAATATAGCTTGGTTTCAGTGACACAGTTTGCACAGAACCCACTTCTGGACATACCCATCCCACTTAGTGTAACATACATAATGATACAACAATTTGACCTCAGCACAATTATTTTGGAAAAGTAGATCCTGAAAGATTATGTGAAAATGGCATGTTATAAATAATGGATGTCAAAATGTCACCAAATGTAATACGAAGATGATACTGTAGGCCACAAAAAGCAGCCGAAATATAGCTTCCTCCAATTCCCCATTCTTCTGAATTATGTTAAAATTATATTTGAATTCTAAAGGAAACATGCTGTGTAGGACGTATGTTACCATCACTTGTTGTAACAGAAGTGTGGCCACAATGCAAGATCATTGGACATGGCTGTATAAGGCGTACCTTGCAAATTTGGCTTCCACTACTGGATTTTGTGTGATGTGTATGGGACAAGAGAAATGTATACAGCAGTTCTAAATATTGAGAGACATGGCATATCCGCACTTACAGAATATTGGATAATCCTAGTACAAAATCAAGGCAGCATCACATAGGACCTGAATATCTCTAATTGATGTCTTAGTGCAATGCCCATGCCTTCATCAACATGATCATTGCAGCCAATGAAATGTAATGGAGTCTAGTTCACACGCGAATTACAGTCCAGTCTTGAGACCTCTACTTTAAACCGAATGTCCAATCTCATTAAAACTGTGACATCAACCTATATGTAGAAACCTATGTTACCAATATTTTGAAGGGGCTTCAATTTCACAGTTGTTCTTGGGATTTGGACCTGAAATGTATTTGGACCAAAAAAGATTGAAGAAACTATAAATGGTGGATAATGCAAAATATCAAAATGATCATGGACTGTGTCCAGCAGGAATGGCCTACACCAATCACTGAAAATTCTCTTCCAACTGAAGAGTGACACTCCTTATTGCACTTTGGTATGTCTCAGAGGCTGGCTTGAACTCATCTAGGTAACTTTCATATTCTTTAATTGATGCCTCAAGTTGATCTCTCTCGACTGCTCCCAAAATGGCACCAACAATCACATCCATTCCCAGACCAAGAGCAGCAACACCAATGGTGCCAAGCACAGAGGCACTGATCTGAGCCAACAGGGCAAGAAGTTTGTTTACAATCACAGTAGTAACATTTGAACCAATCAGCTTGACAATCATGGCACCAGCAGCAGTTGTGGCTTGCCCAAGGATGACTGATAGAACCTTCTGAGCAATGTCTATCTTCTGAGGCTCTAACTCCTTAATGTCATGAAGCTTCTGGTACAAGCTGGGCTCTAGGGTTGACTTCAGCTTCTCATCGATCTTCTGCACTTCCTGTTGGATTTCCGTCATGCGTAAGATGAACATGTCACAGTTTTCTTTGATGGTGAGATCGTGTTGCAAGTGAACCTTGGCAAGTTGGCAGTGCAGGTTATTGTTCAACAACTGAATCAGTCTGTTAGTGGCAGACACGTTTGCTGACATGCAGCTGAACAGTTCCTGGTGCAGATGGATTACTTCATCCCTTCTTTTCGGGTTGTTTGGGTATAGGAGATGTCTGAAAGTCATTTTGTTTGCAGGTTACTGAAACAATCAAAAAGAAATAAAGGTGCATTAGAGTGGTCATCAATATAGTTTTGCGTAGCAGACCAAAGTAGACATTTTTACAACATGCCTATCGGGCATCATTTTTTCAAGAAGTTACTAATGAAAATTAGCCTTTATCCTAGGCCCACAGCTCTAAGATAAGTCCCCTTATAAAGTAATTAAGTGCTGTTTGTCCCAGCAGCACAGTGCTTGTATTTATTTGTTTGAATTCTTGCACCCCCTCCTGTATACTCATTCCTCATGCCACTTTAAGTTAGATTGGGAATATTTTGATTCAAGAAAAAAGTATTTGGGTAAGAGCATGAATATAGCCCTATAGCCCGCCGTAGCGGGCTATACCAGCTATTAAACGCCCGCTGAATCGTTAAAGGCCCGAGCCGAAGGCGAGGGACTTTAACGAGACAGCAGGACTTTTTTTGCTGGTATAGCCCTGCTACAAAGGGCTATAAGGCTATTAGAACATTTGCCACTAGAGGGCAGAATGTTCTAACAAATTAAACAAAGGGTTCTCGAAGCTCGAGGGGATATAAATCCCCTCGAGCTTCGAGAAGCCTTTGTAGAACATTGGAATGTTGCTCTGCAGGCCTTTACTGGCCCGTAGAAGCAGAGAGCACTCCATTGTCTGCAATGGAGCTCCCAACATTCCAATGTTCTAATAGCTGTTACACATAAATTAATAGATTCCGAGCATTTCGTGATTCAGAACTAATTTTCTCTGTTGGAGAATCCATTCAGTATTAGGAAGACACATTAGAACATTGGAATGTTGGGAGCTCCATTGAAAACAATGGAGTGCTCTGGGCTTATAATGGCTGGTATAAGCCTGGAGCTCCAACATTCCAATGTTTCTTTGTTCACAGCTCTGGCTGTGAACAAAGGCTTCAGGGAGCCTGAGGAATTCCAATCCCCTCACACTCCCAAAAGGCTTTGTTTTTTTTGTTAGAATATTCTGTCCTCTAGTGACAGAATGTTCTAATAGCCTTATAGCCCTTCGTAGATGGGCTATACCGCTATTAAAGTCCCTCTCCCTTGTTAAAGGCCCTCGCCTTCGGCTCGGGGCCTTTAATGCTGGAGAGGGCCTTTAATAGTTGGTATAGCCCTCTACGGCGGGCTATAAGGCTATAATATTTTTTTTTCTGCTGTGATTGTGCACAAGAATGATAGAGGGCAAGAGAAATCATTAAGCAATTAGAGGAGGACTTGAACATGGAAAAGAAGCAAACGCCATGCAGAAAAATAGAGATTGAACAGAGACATAGAAGACAGGAAATTCACCGGAGCAAGGGGAAATTGGATGATATAACTTAACCACTCTTTCAATGATTAAATCAGTGAATAAAGGAGAAAATAAATATAGCTCCCACAACGGACTTTAACAGCTCCATGCGTCGCTTATCATTACCACTAGCAGGAGCTATGGCCTCTCTGGATGTGACAGAACCATTTCAGCATTCCATGGATATCAGCTTAATAGATAAATGCCTTCAGGCACTAAAGCTGGAACATCAGACACTGGGGATAGGAGGTTGTTTTTCCGAAGCAGTAGAGCAAGTAGGGATTACCAGAATTAGAGAAATAATTATGGATTCGTTCTTGAGGGGAGGTGAGTGGAAGAGAATGGCCTTTCAATTAAATCCTGTTTTTTTACAGGAGCATAAAAGATAGAGATGTGAGGATGATGAAGCAGGCATTTTGGGAAGGAGGTCAAAGGTTGCAGTAAAGGGGGACTTTTACAGGAACAAATTACAGAAGTGAGTGAAAGCACAGATAAATGCACTAGAGAGATGTAAACATCAACTCCACCCCATCATTTGACAACATCCTTCCCTCACTCAGGTTCAGAAAAAAAGGGTTAGATGGTTCGAACCTGGCACAACTGAGGTGCTGTTTGCAAACACCTTCCTGATTCCAACCCTTTAACCACCTTAAAGCAACAGTGTTATCTAGTAGTAGTTGAATTCTGTAAGCCCTGGAGAATATACTAAGTGAATGTTTACCTCCAGGGTGCAGAGAGCGTAGTGGTGGGCTAGGCCCTCAAGAGTGCTGATAATCTGTTATAAACCCATACCTACACAAACTAAGCATCTCTGTCCATGCAGTTACATTTATGCGTAGAATACATTTATCAATCAATGTCAGTGGTTTCTCTACGTAATCCTTGCCTCCCATGGATATGGAGAATGCCTTTTGGGCCCGACTCTACTGCCAATGCATCAATATCCTGATTAATGGGAGACATCTTGAGCAACAAGGCTGAAATCTGAAGACATTTCACGAAATTGCAAGGCAAGGATGCCTGAGAGTTTAATACTGATTAAGTAACATTCCGTGGTCACTGTATTTTCAATGCCGTCTTCCCTAAAACATCATGGGCTGTGAATCCTGTAGCCAATGACAGGTCTACTGGTAGCAAGGAAGAACGGTGTTATTTCTTAGGTTTAGGAGAATAATATGCACTGTGATAATGGATTTCCACAAACAATCACCAAATAGAAACAGACATACCAATTCTCGAGAAAATATTCAACTATTTTACTGAATAATAAATATTCACTTTGGGAAAGTACTGATGGTGTCTATGTAAGCAAAACTTATACAGCGCACTGTAACCCAACAGGCATCCTGGCGATAAAAGAGGGAGGTAATGGAAGGCACCAGAAACTGAGCAGAAACATTAACTTGTGGGAAAGAGCCAAGTTTTTATTTGTTTACGGAATGGTATCGGTCATTCATCTGTCGCAGCTCTAGGGGCAGCTTATTCCAGAGTCTGGCAGCCGCAACACTAAAGGCCTGACCCCCCAGATTGACTCTTCTGGTCGGGGGAATTTTCACCAAGAAGGCTGAAGAGTAATGAAGACAGCTGGAAGGAACATACCAGTTGAATTTACTCTGTAATAGTATAGGGCCCGTTCCATGAAGCACCTTAAACACAACACAGAGTGATTTGAAATAAATTCTCTGCACTATGGGGAGCCAGTGCAGCTACACAAGGCCTGAGAAGAAGAAGAATGACGAGGGCATGACAATGCCAGCTTAGCTGCCATATTCTGCATTCTCTGTAGCCTGCCAGTCAGGAATTTAGGAGATTCCAACAAAAGGGAGTTACAATAGTCTAATCTACTCAAAATCAAGCTCCTGACTATCAGTGGGCGTGTTTGAGCAGGAAGCAAAGGAAGAATCTTCCTCATGGCCCTAATAAGGGAAAAACAAGTCCCCAAGGTCTTATTGACATGTGTCTCCAGAGTCAACTTTTCATTAAATAGGACCCCCAGTTACGAACAGACTTGGACGATAACAGCGGGGGATCCACATGACTATGCCAGGGATCAGACGGAGGATGCAGTGGCACTCTCCCATTCTGAATGCAGAGAATTTCAGTTTTGTCTGCATTGCATTGTAGAGAGTTGTCTCTCAGCCACTGGGCCACGTTCCGCATGCAGCTGTAAAAGTTCTCCAAGGAGGTTGACTTATCCCTTTCCAGTGAGAGACTCAGCTGGGTATCATCTGCGTAGTTGACTACCCCTAATCCAAAAGATCTAATAATGTCCATCAAAGGACGCATATAAACATTAAAAAGAATGGGGCTGATCGCAGATCCCTGCGGCACACCATGATGGACTTTGGAAAACTCCGACTGAAAAGGATGGAGGGCCACCGCTTGACTCCAATCAAATAGATAGAAGCGGAGCCATTTTAATGCCTGAACAGCTACCCCAATGTCCTCCAGCCACTTCAGGAGGACCGAGTGATTGACCGAGTTGAACGCGGCAGACAGATCTAATAGGATCAAGATGGCATGTTGACCCTTGTCTGCGCGCATACGAAGATCATCTAACACGGTCAGCAGAGCAGTCTCCGCACCATGCCCTGGGCGAAAGCCATAATGGAGCTCATCCAGTAGATCATTGCCCTCAAGAAACTGGGAGAGTGCTCTGCTCACAAGTCGTTCTACAATCTTCACTGGGTAGGGCAGGAGTGAGATTGGCCTATAGTTTTTAAGGCGGGCTGGATCTAATGATGGCTTTTTCAGTAAAGGGGAGACAATTGCTTGCTTCCAGCAAGAAGGGACTACCCCACTGTTCAGGGATTGATTACACATCTGTCTGAGGGGGGTAAATAGCTCAACACCCAACACTTTCCAAACCCTATGTGGAAGAGGGTCTAAAGGAGAGCCAGAAGACACACTAAGCGCAATTTGTTCAAACGCCTTGGGGGAGATTGGATCAGAATGGTCCAGACAGGGGGGCGGCTGAGCTTGGGTCTCCATTTTCACTCACTAACCCTCCGGCCTGGCCAATAAAGGGCCAGTTGTCATGTCAGTCAGACTGCATTCTTCAAATCCCTTGATGATAGTGTTAATTTTATTATCAAAGAAGACAGCCAGGCTGTTACACAATTTCTGCGTGGGGGTAGTCTTATTTTTAGTGCAGGACGATTAGACAGGATTAGAACTGTCCAAGCAATTCATTATAATCACAGATGCCTACAAATTTAAGACTATTCGAATGTAGCCATTGCTTCCTCCACAATGACCTAAGCAACTGATAACATAATTGCTGAGTCAAAGAGACAGAGGTACTAGTCAGTGCATATGCCACTCTACATGTTTACATGTATTTATAGGGCCTTGTAATAATTGTGAGGATAATTCACATCCCATTCTGACCAGCTACAAGCTGTGTTTTGATGGTCTGTCCGACAAGTCCAGACTGGCTGAACGAGGCATCAGGTGATTCCCCTGGAGGCTGGAAGGATGAGGGACCGGTTTTGTTCCTAGGGGCTAGTTTTGTTATTAGGAACTTGTTTATCGCAGATGTAAAAATGCCATCTAAAAAGCCAACATATCAAAAGGAAATAAGCTGTAAAAACGTAAAAAACTACACTTAAAATCATCTAAAAGCAAGCTTCCCTTTAAATATTTATATAAAAGCCAAAAGTCATTATATTTGAAATCCTTAGCATGCAGAAAGCCATGGTGCCTAGAAAAAAAAAAAGTTTTGAATTTGTTTGTTTAAAAATGAATCCAATCATTCTCACAAGGAAAAAGACTAAATATTTATGTATTCCTAGTAGCAGACGCAACATTGCTGTTGCCCACAACCATAGACGACATTCCCAGAGGTACACCTCATAGCAGGTTTATGGAGCAACAGTGATTCCATCCATTTCCCACAGCAGTCACTGAGGGAGGCGTTGTTACTCAACAGTGCGCTGCCGAGCCACAGTTTACATCACTAGGAGCTGAAGCATCCCACAGTGGCCCTAAGAATGCATTCATCATCAATGGAATACACTGGGGACAACAATACACATGGGCCTTTAAGGGGTCTATCAGTACTCCAATGTCCGATGGCGCAACTAATTGTGATCCGAGACATATATCCAGGATGCATTCGTAGCTGCAAAGCAGACAGAGGAAAACAAGTTGTATGCAGTCGCGCGAGACAGGCCTGAAAGACAAGAACCAATGCTCATTCAGTTCTTGAAACAGAGGTGTACAGAAGCAGTGTACCATGCGATCATGGCCTTTGAGCACAAGCAGTGCTGTCTCAATTCCGGGTTGCACTGGGATGTCCATTGCGGAGCAGAACATTTTTAATCAGGATTACCACCACAAGTAGCAGTACTGCCCTCCAAAAACTTTTCACAACAAAGAGTTTATGAAAGATGGTATAACCCCCAAAATTGTCTGAAAATCGCTTACTAGACCAGAGAAGATACGTTTAAAAAAGTGCATTATTCCTTTCGTATCTGACATGTTAAAAATACAGTGAAATAGCTCCCAAAAAAGCAGCAAAGATCAAACATCTCTCTGGCTGAAGTTCAGGCTACAACCTTTTGAAAAGGAATGGCTTTCAGTTTGCTCAGAGAATTAATATGTATGTTGGAAACACTTATAGAAGGCCATAGTGTTGCCTCCCTAACTGTGCGGGCAGGTGGAAACAGTACTTGTGTGCAACAAGTTACTATCGAATTAATCATTACTAGATAAGCGATACTGGGTTCCATTCTGCAGCAACATTGATCATTCAGCATTAAATAGCTCCCATTCGAGAGCAGCCTGAACACCGGATGAATCATGGCAGCTGGAGAACCCTTCAGATAACAAGGCAAGTTCACTACCAAAGCATTCCATGCCCCGTGGAGAGAAATGTCTTTGCAAATGAAGGACCTGCTTAAAGCATCCTCACAGTCAGAACCACTAAGAAAAACTTCTCTGTCCCCATTCCTGCATATGAACCGGAATGGTAATTCCCAATACTCATGCGGATAACCTTCCCCTAGCGCTTCATATCTGCCTTCCTGCTGGTATTGCAGACAATATTGGAATTGGCAATCATGTCCGGTAGGGTGCTGTAACCATGGATTATCCAATCAATGGAAGGTGTCTCAGCCATGGTGAAAGGTCATTTGTCCAATTTTTCAATGCACAACATAGTATATTTTGCATATCTGAATGCCATAACTATCTGCCTTTCCATTAAATCATATTCAGAAAACAGATCAGTAAAATTTATGTAATGCCAAGGCATGTGGACAGAACATAATTTTGACTGCCTATGTTGCAAAATAGACATGTCTTGCTGTATGATGTCAACTGTAGAAGGCACTATGTTACCTAGTGAATACATTCTGGATGACATTGTAATCATACAGTTGTCAACCACAGCCAAAGCCTTTTCTAAATTAACCCTGTCGATCTTGCGCAATCTTTCAGCAGCTTCCTGTAGAGAAATCTTCCACAGCTCATTGTATAATCCAAACAAAAAGTGATTTTGACATGGGTTCTGGGGACCTAAAAGAAAATCCCTGAGAAATCAGAAAGAAAGGGACAATTGTTGCTTCACCTGGGAAAATGTTGAGGGTTTTAGCCAATCAATGCACAACTTCCCAACACAATAAGATGCTACCACCCGAGTGTTCTGTCTGTACATACCGCTGATCAGGCCTACTAATCCTTCGATGTTACCCATTAATCTAGATTGACGCCTATTTGTGTATGTCAGCCAAACCAACCATCTCTTCTAATTGGGGTCTGATGAATTGAAAGAACCATTACGTATTATGGTATCTAGTGTATCCTCTCTGTAGTGTGTCAAGTGCAGCCAATTCTCAAAGCGTGAGAATGCGGGAATATGCTTTGTATTCAAGTTCTTAATTTTGCTACACCAAGACAAGAGGGTTGTTGTACCGTTTTGTTCAGGAAACATATTTGATGTGGTATGAGGCATACTCTATATAAGGCCTCAGTTCCCTGAACCTGCCAATCTTTTCCCCAGACAGATTTTGTGTCTATTGTGTCTTTCCAAAAGTCGAAACCCTGTATACACAGTTGGGAAATAAAGGAAGCAAAGTACATCAGCTTGGTGTTCGTTAGCATATTTTTCTTTGCAGGTGTAGGTGCAGGTCTATAATAATACAAGTCTGGGTCTGATGTGTCAAAACCAGAAAAATAGTCAAACTTTTATTTCAAATGTCTTTGAACTAAATTTCGGCAGACTTGGCAATGTTTCCATTGTGAGAGATTATAAACAGCATATGGGATACTAGCTTTGTGTAGAAAATAGTGACCATAATGTTCATAACAGCACATTTCCCCAAAATTAGATGTACCATAATACAATTCATCATTAGAAAATGCAGGTTACGGAGATTAGTGGCGGACTCTGGGTTTTAGTGCTGCAGTGGTCAGGGCCCAATGATGAAAGCGGCACATGCCTCATAAATGGCTATACCCAAAACCCATTACGGAGTACAAGTTTAGGTAGTTGGTAGAGGAGTGTGCCTACCTAATGAGCCTCTTGTAAATGGAATAATTTCCAGAATTCATTGATCGTTTCCAAACATGGGATGTTTATTCAAAATTTTCACACATAAAACAAAGGACAGCCGATACGTCTTTTTTCCCGTTTGGCACGATGGCCGTGGACTTTCTCAAGGCTGATTAATTGCAGAGACATCATGTAGACATAAGACAGTGGATAGGGAGAATGTTTGGATGATAATTAAGGTATAAGGGGCAGTGAGAATATAGCACAGTAAGATTACAGTGGTTGTGGGAGAGAGACCGGAGAATGGGTGAAAATTTTGAATAAACACACCTTGTTTGGAAACGATCAATGAATTCTGGAAATTATTCCAATTACGAGAAACTCATTAAGAAGACACAGTCCTCTACCAACTACCTATCATTAGAAAAGACGGCTGATTGCTCTAGATCTGCAAGCAAATTGTGCATAGGTTCAATGTCCCAATCATCAGAGAAAGTACTGGAGGTGATGATATAATTTCCAGAAATCTTAAACATATATGGAATTTGCAAAAGTTCTGTAGGACGATACAAATCATATAATACCCTGTCCCACACTAATCCTTCAGGAACTGGTGTAATGTTTACCAAGGACAGGTCTCTCACTTCACAGTGTGATGAATGTGGTTTTAGAATCAAGTTCACAAGTTGTACTGCAGCGCGTTCTGGGAGATAGTGTCCATTCAGAAGTAGGAAAAAGACAGTTACCAAACCTATACAAAGGACCAGAAAAAGTAATCCAATAATTGTAATCCAGGGATATATCCATGGAACAGCAAAGCATGTCTTTTTCAGCCAAAGATAGAGAGGATAAACTCCTGCCTTGAAAGGGAGAGGTGGTGTTGGCAGTCCAGGTTCACTTGGATCTGATAAGAAGTCGTCATAATGCACAAAGTAGCTAGACGCCATCCGGTCTATTTTTGGCAGCTCAGCAGGTTTTGTAGAATCAGGCGATGACTCAATATATATGGTATATTCACAAGGACACCGTCAAGTTGTCAAATTGAAATTTCTGTACTTGTCTGTAAAGTTGTAGTTGTTTCAACAGGGAGAATGATCATTTAGTTGTTGCTTACTGCTTCTCTTTGGAGAGTGGAGTCTTCATTTGTTATTAAAGCATCAATCTGAACTTCCTATACGGTAGAGAGAGGAGTGCAGCCCACGTTGCCTACTGTTGAAAATTGCCCACATTGTGAGGTTTGATCAGGTCAATGGAGAGAAACCTTTTGTCTCGGCAGCCAGCAAGAGGCAGAAGAAGTAAATTTCAAGTATCTTTGACAGCCAGGACAGGTTCAGGCTCTCTGTAAGATATCCCAAATTCCTTCTTGTCCACAATTTTTTCTCTGTCCAGGTCCCCAATCTTTGGGACCCAGGCAGGTCTTGCCAGAACTACCTTCACTTCCCCAGTTGCGATGCAATTTGCCCCAATAGTGAAGATATTCATTATAAGACTGGACACATTAAAACAAATCACACAGAATAAGTGCGGGGAATTCGTGATCCACATTTTGTAGTGCCAGTAAAAAGGCTTTTAGTTCTACCAGCTGCACTGTACAGTCCCCTAGGGACTGAGTGTGTGTGTTCCCTGGATGGAACTTTTTATCATGCAATCACCCTCTTTTACTTGTGCATGCCTCTAAATATTGCTGTTTCATTCCTTCTTTCTGGCTGGGCAGATCCATCAGTTTAAATGATACATTCCTATCAGTTTAGAGGCATAATTTTATTTGGCAGAGGATATCCTTGTTCGTACTGCAAGAATGCTTGTTTGTAATGTAGAGTTGAATCTGTAATGCATACCTGTTATCGCGAGGGAGTTAGCCTATTGAATCCATCTTGGATGTACAGCTTTAGCATTTGGAATGCTTGCTTTAGTAATGGACTCTAAGGTCGGTAGCGGGGTACTGACAATTATGCGCCTACCCTGAGCCAGTGTTGTCTCTCTCACTACAGCAGACCTGAGACATGTCTAAAAGGGTACTTTCGTCTGTAGCACAATCAGTTGTGCAGGACCACTAGTAACATTTAACTTACAGGCCCTGGGTACATATAGCACCACTTTACCAGGGACTTACAAGTAAATTAAATGTGCAAATTGGGTGTAAGACAATGTTACCATGTTTAAATAAAAGAGCACACACCCTTTACCACTGTTCACCAGTGGTAAAAGACCAGCAAAAACAATACCAGGAAAAATGGAAGAGTAAGACAAAAAGTTTGGTGGAAGACCACCCTAAGGCTGACAGGTGCAGCAAGGAGAAATCTTAAACTAAATGGATCTTACAAGGACCACATCCATGAAGGGGCCTGATTTCCAAGAATCTTTGCAACTGTATCTTTGACAAAACACACTTGTAAAATCAGGCAAAAATTTACAAAAGTGTCTCAGGACGGCAGACCTAATATCAAACACCAGTAGTATTTTCAATGAGATGCAGGATGGAGCTTGAACTGATGAAGATATTTTTTTCCCCATCCATTCCAGGAAAGAGGACAAAGGTGGTATTTGATGTCCTTGGACTGACTTAAACATATCAGTCATTGTAGATATTCTACACTCAGTCCAGGAAGCAGCCACACCCCTGATTGACTGACCCACTATATATGCAAGGAGCAACACTTGTTCAGGTAAGTCAGAATATCAACATGACACATCTACAGGCTAAGTGCTTCAGTAGAGGGTTCCCCCTGTTGTGCCAAATGTCAAAGTCAACTAAAACTCAAGGAGATTGAAGGGGAGCTTTCTATCTCAATACTTGCTGACTGTCATAACCAAATCCAAAAGGTGCAGGTCCACTGTTCCCTGTAAGGTGGGCATGTGCGCACTTATGTTACCCCGAGCGTGCACTGTCTTGTGTGCAGTGCACACACACACACACACACACATACACACACACACACAGCACATCCCGATGGCACTGCAATTAATATGGATACTTTAAAAAAGCACACAATCTGCCCTGCATCCACTCTCTATTAACCAGGAAGGCAGCAAGTCTAGAAGCACGACGTGTGCTTTCATAATCAATAATGTATATGGACTAAACTTACTGCATTCTTTGTTAATAGAGCGCAGCTGTGGAGCAGATTAGTAACCTACCACAGACAGGTTGATGTAAGCAAACACTGCTGCTCAAAGGAGTTCCGCAGCTCCACTGCTTATGCTAAGTGACTGAGCTTCCCCATATGTCCACAAGTCCCGGAAGTAGCCATATTTCCATGTTTATCTTCATGCCAGGCCTTTCTTATGTACATTATGTTTACCTCCATGCCAGGAAGTTTCTCAGTTTGACTCCCAGGCAGTGCTTCATTCGAGCCGGTGGTTTCCGATGCTCGGCACCGGCATTTAATTGTCAACACCGGTGCTTGACTTTCTACCACAGGGTGGCGCTGTCTGGCTAATTTTGAGATTACTACAACAACAGTTCATTATTAATTCAATAGACATTAAAAATGACTATTACATGCTGCCCAAGCTACTCCTATAGCTTTGGGGGCCTGAAATAGTCCGAACTGTGACACTTGTAAGAGTGTGATGATTAGTAATTGCATTGTTAATATCATTGGCAGTATAGCAGGGGCAATGTGTGAAGCAAGCTGCAAAGGCCGTGTTGACGAGAGCCCTGGCACTTGCAAACTAAGCATTGCTCCCAGGCCTTCCGCTGTGACCAAGAAGAAGATGCTCTGCTATGGAATGGAAATGTTTTTCGCAAATGTATTCTAGTCTACACATTCAAACTGGGCATTATATACACTAAATAGTTGCCCACTCTCCTGATTGCATCATAAGTAATAGGATGAAAAAGCAGAGCAAACAAAGGACTAAATCTGTGCAGCAAGATGCATGCTCTCTGCACAAGCTGTTAAACAATGCTGAAGTAGGCCCTTACGAACAAGAAACTGTTCTGGGAGGCAGAGCTATCTGGAAGAACAAAACATTTCTTATTTTCTTTCTGCTCCCATCCAATACAGCTCTGGCATTCTTTACCACTGCTCTGAGCCCCGCTATGTACAACCCATCTCAGAACCTGGATGGCCTAAACACTGGACTACCTCACAAAATATTGGGTTTGCGAAAAGCTCAGAATGATTGGCTGTTATTAATGGACACTCTGCACTGCACCATCATTTCTGGAGCTGATGCTGATATGTTACTATGGGCACCATCATTATAATGAGTACAAGGGATATCCACAATTATACGTGGTGGGCAGTACAGGCACTGAAAGTTTATCCATCCTTAAATCATCAAATACTCATCCAGCGCCGATGCGAAATAGGGATCACAGGTGAAGCCTCAAACATACTAAGATCTTTTTTAGCAGACAGAGAACAAACCGTAGTGAGGGGAGAATGCAAATCACATTACTATGCCCTGCCTTGCGGAAGCCCCAGGGATCCTCGCTATCCCCAACTTTGTTCACTGTCCCACATTACCCCGTTGGCCAAACTTATCCACTCTCACAGTTTTACTGCCATTTGTTTTGCAGACAACACGCAAATAGGGGTGTCTCTATCTTCAAAACCGGAGAACGTGGCAACTACATTTAACATCTCTTTGGTTCCTATCATCAGATAGATGTGGGACAATTGTCTAAAGTGGAATACAGACAAAACTGAGGTGGTACTGTTCGGTAAGGATACATCTTTCTGGAACACATCTTGGTGGCAAGAAGTAGCCGGGCCTTGTCCATCGCCAGTAAAAAAGGTAAAAAATCTAGCTTTTACTATTGATGACCAGCTGTCTTTGTCGGACCAGGTCAACTGCATTACATCATCCTGCTGTGTTTTTATGCTGAAGATCCTATGAAAAATCGTACAGTTCATTCCGATGGAAATAAGGAAAACACAGTAATTGTCGCTTTGGTGTTATCAAAAATCAATTATTGTAACGCCCTTTACTTAGATGCCAAGAAGATGATGTTACGCAAGCTTAAATTACTGCAAAATGCGGCAGCACAACTATTGCTTAAGATCCCCAAATTCAGTCCGGTATCCGAAAGTATTCAAGACCTGCATTGACGTCTGGTCCAGGCAAGGGTCCAATTTAGGTCTTTGTGTATTGTGCACAAGACACTATACGGGGTTGGGCCTGCCTGTTTCAGCAATCATATCAGATGGCACATCCCTCAATGCAGTCTTAGGTCATCGACAGACTCCCTATTAGTCATTCCTAGGGTGAGGACTGTAAAATGGGGTGGCAGGAGCTTTTTTCCATTTGGCCTCCAAACTTTGCAATTCTCTACCTTTTACTCTGAGCAGTCAAGTCAACAGACAGTTGTTTAGGAAATCGCTAAAAACATGGCTGTTTGCATCCAAGCCATAGTCCCTGCCATTTCCCTCTGCTCAAGATTGATGACAGCTAGCGGTAAGACGCCTCAGCATACAGGTGCTTTACAAAAGCTTCATTTCATTTAATTTCCTAAAATGTTAGCAGATTACCAGTGTGCCCTACTCTTTCTAGCAATTAAGATATTTGAATGCTATATAGTTCATTTATTTATTTACTTAATTTAAAAAGTTTTCTATAGTGCAAATATGACCACCGGGGGTATTGGAGCGCTTTACGGTTTATAAGTCAAGGAAGGATACAAGGGGTAAAAATAAAGCAACCAAACAAAAAACAACTTAACAGTCTCATAAAGCTGGGCGCCCTAGGGAGCATTGGAAGCAAGGCGTCCAGGCAAAAGGTTCTTCATCCCTATAATTTTTGCTTCCTTGAGAAAGGAAGTAGAGGGATAAAGTTGATGATGCGAACATGGTGACAGGATCATCATAGTATTTTACAAATATCAGTTGCAAGAAGAATTAAGTAGAGGTAATAGAGGACCAACAGATCCACAAGACACTCTTCATATACTCCGACCAACAAAATATGTCCTCTTGTGACCTGAAAGCTCCATTACAATGGTAAAAGTGTCTTCATCAGTATCAATGTAACTTCCTTTTTTAAAAGGGCAGTAGAGGGATTCCATATCCAATGTACTGGCACTTCTAGTTGCTCTAGATCCACCAGAGAGCTCCTGCTTTTGAGGAAGGTACTTTGTGGTATTGAAATGATTGGTTTTATGTGCCATACATGGAATTTTTAATTGTAACCTAGCTTCGTATGAGAGCCAATTTAGGGATATAAGCTCTGATGTGATATGATTGTTTCTTTTCAATGTCGTTTTGAGCCTTGCAGCAGAAATGAGGGTATCCCTGAGAGGGGCTGTGTTCACTCAAGGAAGGCCACAACGGGTGTTGCTTCCTTAATCAAGCTCAGGGATCACAAGGGCTTGCACTGAAACATTTAAGTCATGTGAAGGGAGGAAAGGTTTTTGTAATGAGGAGGTCCAAAGGGGAAAGTTGTAATTAAAGATGATTTATTCAAGCAGATAACAAGTATAATAGTTCTAGAAAACAGGTAGTTAAGTTGTGAAGGAGAGCCCGGCCAGGAGCAGCCTGTCTGCTGCTCAGCCTATGTCTAAACTGTCACTTCACCTCTCTGTGTCCCAACATTCCGAGGCTCATCAAGACTCCAATATTCTATTGAGTACAGAGCACAGGCACTGGCTGAGCAGGAGTTGTAAAATATATTACATAACAAATACAGGATACTACATATCGCTTTTCCTTCCAACAGAAGAACGAATACAATATATGCTAAAATATAATGAGAGTGAGCGAAGGACAGAAACCAAGGAAGGAACAGCAGTGTCTCTAATAAAAGAGAGAGGGACCCCAAAACCAAAGGGAGGGGGTTCCGTAACGACTATAAGTCAAAAGAGAAATTCCCTTTGGGCAGATAAATACAGAATATCTAGTTCTTACGGACCAAATATAAAACAAACAATGTATAACACATGACCACATATACACAAAGGAGGCAATGTAAACAGAATGGAAACCAAGTGAAAAACACTCAAGTAAAATTAATCTAAACAATTTATTAGTATACACTATATTGGTTAAAAAAGTTTAAAAAATGGGAAACATGGAACACCGGAAAACATATACATTCAAGTATAAGCACATTCCAGTAAATAAAAGGAGGTACAGGTTGAGGACTAAATTCAGACAATGATATTGAAATGTCCTCTCTCTCTTGACCATGTATTACTCCTTAATGCGTCGACGCGTTTCGGTGGTGAATACACAGTTAAACCACCTTCATCAGGACAGAAGATAACTGTTTCCCATAGATTCTCAACAAAAGTCAGTAGTCTAAAAAAAGGGGTATTCAGCCTCCTTTCACACTGAGGGGATATACGTCTTTGATAAGATATCCTCTTGCTCATAAAGGTTAAACGGTCGTGGATATTTAAAAAATGTAAGCTTGACACGCGGTATGAATGATTAAAATGACGGCACATTAATGTCTAACAAATAACCCGATAAGGGGCAGTCTTCATATGAATATTTTTGCTTTTTGGTGGCTTCCAGTGCAAGCGGTATAGGTGAAAGCTTTAATGCAACATCTTTTTTTAAAAACGCCGGAGCCTTTGGAAAACGGAGTCCGCCGTGATAGAGTCGTGCGTCTCCTCTGTGCAATATCGGAAAAAGCGTCCCGCGTGTCTCTCTGCTGGTGGCAGGAACAGCAGTGTGACAGAGAGAACGTCAAGGAAAAGAGTAAGCAAGGCAGAGTGAGGAGATAGATGGGAGAAGACAAGGAGAAAAAGATAAAGTGTAATTATGCAAATAGAAAAAAACAATCCTCAATAACAATGAAATAGAAAGAAACAGACAGTGAGACGGAGGAGAGGAAATAAGAAATAGAGAGAGACAGATGTACCAAAGACAACCCCTACACACACCCATTGGCCAGGCAGGCAAGCAAGGAATAAAGGACAAGGCACGACAGGAACAGAACAGAAGACATACCCAAACACTAGAAGAAGAGAAAGAAGAGAGAATAGGAGAACAGAAGAACAATGCACAAAAGGAAAGGCAAAAAACTAAGGAAGAATAACAGCGGATGTGTATGGTACAGATTCCAAAGATGAAGAGAACGTGAACAACAATAGGAAATCTGAACCAGAGAAAACAGAGAGGAAGTGAAGAGACACAAACAGTATCACTATACTCCTCCCCATTTCCAAATGAATTATACAAATAATGTTAGAGCGTAACTAAGCGTATATAAACAGCAATGTAACATCATAGAAAATACCAAGGAAATATCAGCCAATAGGACTAAAACCCATGGCCGTCCTCTACTCCTAGGCAGGAGGGTGAGGAGCACTGTGGATGGGGCAAAAGCCCATGACATAGCAGTCTGTGTAAAGACAACCCCCATGTAGAGGAAAACAGTAGTGCCATATAGATATGGGAATATAACCCTTTGGACGCCCTATGTGAGGGTAACTGTGTAAATGTAAATGGGACTGTGACCCATGGAGCGATGCCCTGTGTAGGGTACCTGGAAAATGTAAATGGCACTGTGACCCACACAACGGTGCCCTGAGAAAGGATACCTGTATAAATGTAAATGGGACTGTAACCCATACCGTGCCCTGTGTAAGGGTGAAAACCGTATGTGACCCATGAAGGCAAATGTATGTGGGGAACTGGGGCTAGACCCACACCCATCCCTATGTAGGGAGGAATATTGTGTGTAATGTACACATGTAAATAGAACCATGAACCCAATGAAGGTAAGTATCCAGAGACCATACATGCAAGAAGTAGCCAATGTAGGCAATAGTGTAGTAAGCAAAAGGGGAAAGAAACCATTGCAACCCCTATGTAAAAACACTGTAAAAATACAAATACTTGAACACTGCATCACAAAGACGTTTTTTCAGACAGTCACAAATAAAGGTGTACGTGTCACCGTAGTCCTGTGCCACACACTGGAGAGATTCATAAGTACAGGCAAATTGTAATGGCAGTCAAACGTGACAAAAATGTGATAGTGGCACCCACAGAGGAAGTGGAAATGCAATACACAGGGAGTCTGTTGTGGGTCCAAGAAGAACCGCCACAATATAGTACTGCTATATTCAGAAGACGTTGCTTGAAGACAGCGCTGTACAGGAAATTAAAACGGAAAAAACATCTATGTCGCCAATCGCAGGATGGTAGCATGTACAGTGCGCAAGGCCGGATGGATCACAGTGCGGCATGTGCGCAAAACTGTGTTGCCAAGAGAATTCTGGCACGGAGATGTGTCTGACATAATAGAGGATCTGCTAGAAGACCCGCGCAGCTGCCAGCTTGAGTTAAACTGAGTGCCCACATGATTTTTGACTGTCACATAATGGTTATAACAGGTTAACTGAAGTGTGGTAAAGAGTGCCACAGAAACTTACCACAGAGCAAGGGTTTGCCATGGGGAATGCTCCAACTGGCAAAAGAAATTCCCTTAAGAACACATGTAATGTGTAGAACATGTCCAGAGACTGTAACACACTTTCAGAGGAGAGGATAATGCTTGAGTTTGATGCAGAGCACCACAAAAGTCAGTCACAGTAAAACCTTCGGTGACAAGAACATTATCAGTCAGCATGACACACAACTCACCAGCACTGATCCCTCCGCATAATGCACGATTGGAATAATAGCCCCACAATTCTTGCAATGCCAAGATAGAAAGTCAATCAATCAATCACATCTTTGCCTTGTGTGACAGGCCTGATAAACCGCTCATAGAAAATATATTTATGGCAATAAGTTGTCTTGAGGAAACCCTGAGGTGGTGTAGAAATGTGAAAACACCCACACTTGTGTTACCTCAGCGTGTTGATGACATCCAACACAGCAGGAGGCAGCAGCTGTGGAGAAACTCAGAGGTTGGTTGAAAGTGAACCTCAAACACTGTGCTGTAAACATGCAACTTTTGCGCAGGGTCACATGGTGTTTGAACTTGTGGGTAAAGGACTTACTTTCTATCAATATTGATAAGCAGAAGGAAGGTGGACTGATAGTAGAACCACTAGCAGTAAGATTCAAAGTCCAAAGAAAGTAAACTGGATGAGCACAGCACGCCTGTGCTAGGGCTGTCCGGTGGTGAGGACACTGGTGGGACTGAACGGTGTAGTGCTTCATCTTACTTGTGTTGTTGACTTCTTTTCTCTTCTGTGAATAATTTGTTTCTTTGTTGTCGTCTTTGTGGTTCTGAGTGTAACACACATATTTTTTCTTCATGTTTCGGTGGATACCTCCTCGTGTACTTCTTGTGGTTGTCGCAGCTGTAGTGTCTGTAGATTGTGCCATCTCAGTTCCTCTTTTGGTAGCCAGTTTACTGAGATCTGCATGTATCACGTAGGTTCTTCACCAGCTCGTCGCCAAATAAATGTAATGAGGAGGTCCACGCAGGAAGGTTGTAATTAAAGATGATTTATTCAAGCAGGTAACAAGCAGTATAGTTTTAGACAACAGGTAGTTGTGTTGTGAAGGAGCTCCCCACCAGGAGCAGCCTGTCTGCTGCTCAGTCCAAGTCCAACTGTCACTTCACCTCTCTGTGTCCCAAAATTCCGAGGCTCATCAAGACTCCAACATTCTATTGAGTACAGAGCACAGGAACTGGCTGTGCAGGAGTGGTAAAATACATTACATAACAAATGCAGGATACTACAGTTTTATTTTCCTTAAGATGCTGATTTGGAAGTTCAATTCTTTGGTGAGTGCACTAATGTGCTTCTGCATGTTCAGACTCTTGTCTAGTTTTATTCCCAATAAGCTTGTCAAATCAATGTTGTGTGGTGTGCAATTAAGAGCTGTTAGTTGATTCATTCATTCTTTGATGACTGGAGACTGCTTGGGTGGTGCGATTAGGAGGAACTCAGTTTTAAGATCGTTGAACTGCAGTTGGTTCCGTGTCAACTAGCTTTGTGTTTTCAGTAAGTTGAAGTGAGGGACCTGATGTCCTATGGGGAGGGGACCTTCATGTACGGTTGGGTATCATCGGCGTACATGTGATTGTGAATACTGGATGATTTCAAGATTTCTGTTAAAGGCTCCATGAACAGGTTGAAGAGAGTGGGTGAGAGCGCGGATCCCTGTGGAACCCCCAGAGTGACCAGCAAGGAATGAGACAGGCACTGGTTCACCTTGACGTTTTGTGTTTGATTGTGGACAAATGAGGCGAACCAGTTTAGTACAGGCCCAGAAAGGACCATCCTGTGTTCCAAGAGGTCAAGTAGGTTGTCGTGTTTACCAGTATCAAAAGCTGATGAGAGGTCGAGGAGGATCAGTAGGCATGATTTGTTTTGATCTAGCAATCTTAGCGCATCATCTACAATGTCAGTGAGAGAGGAATCTGTGCTATGACCCTGGTGGAAACTGGATTGAAATTGGTCCAGCAGTCGGAGATGTTTAATGTGGTTGCAAAGCTGAATGTGCACACATTTCGCCAGGAGCTGGTATGGTAGAAATTGGGTGGAAGTAGTGTAGGTCAGAGGGATCTGCAGATGGTTTCTTTAGAATGGGGTAACCTGCCCAGACTTTAGGCAGTCAGGAATAACACCTTGCAGGAGTGAAGCATTGAAAGTCTTAGTCCAGAGTGGGAGTAAGGAGGCTCTGATCTCAGAGAAGAAGCTTAACAACAAGGGGTCATTGAAATGGTTAGATGGTTTCAGAGTAGCTAGACTTGTACGCATAGTACTTTCATCCAAATTTTTGAAAATGCTCCAAGAGGCTTTGTTTTTTTTTGGGGGGGGGGGCAGAGCCGATTGGGCAGGACGTCATCAGACCAAGTAGAAAGGAGGGTGTTAGGAGGTGCAATCGAAAGGTGCTGCAAGGCTGACCGTAGTTCAACTTCGATCATAGTGGTCTTATCAGAGAAGAAGTCAGCGAATTATTTGCAGTAAGACAGTGGACCAAGAGCCAGTGAGGAAAGGTTAGGTTGATTGTTTAATCGAAGCTTGATGAGCTCTAACAGCATTTTTGGACGTTTTTATGCTAGCTCTAATTGGTTTCTAAAAAAGGTAGCTTTGGAGCATCTGACGCATTTGTTATAGATATTACTTACAGATCTCAGATGTTTGAGATGTTCAAGGGAGGGAGAGGATCTCCACAGTCTTTCTGCTAGTCTCAGATTATTCTTTTAGTATTTAGATGACCCTTGGAATAGGTTATTGTCTACCAGGAAAGATTTAAGGCTATTGGCAGTCACATCATTCATGTCATTCCAGTGGAGGTTGAGATCTCCCATGAAGATCTGAGTGCCATGAAGATCTGCATTAGATGAGATGATATCCATGATGTCTTCCATGAAGGGAAGATTGTCACGTGGAGGGTGGTAGAATGTGTGCAATTTGCATGGACGATTGTTCATATTTTCATATGTTGAGCAACTTATGTTCAGTGAAGAAGCAGAAACAGTAGCACAAGATAGAGAGGCCAATCGGAGTGTCCTTATGTATCTGATAATCTGCAATGTGCTCCATCATTCCCTGAATGCCCCCATGCTTCTAGGCTTGCTGCATTCCTTTTGTTAATAGGAGTGCAGCTCTGGGGCAGGTTGTGTGTCTTTTTGAAAGTATTCAGGTTGATTGCAGCACCCGTCATGCGTCTACACGGCGGTGCAATTAACATGGATACTTTCAAAAAGGCACACAATCTGCCCCGCAGCCGTGCTCCTATGAACAAAAGGAATGCTGCAAGCTTGCCTTTCCCAGATCTTTGTGTCAAAATTATGGAAATGGAAATAATGTTTCTCTGAGGGGAGGGGGATGGTGTTTAGGGCTAGTTTGACGTACTGTAGTTCCTCTTAAACAGGGCTTTTTTTTGGGGGGTGGGGGGGTGGAATTCCCTTTTGGTCCTAGGGACCTCCGGAGAATCTTGAGACCTGATGTACCCTTTGAGAGCACTTGTTAGTTGGAATGTCGTCCCTAATTCTGCATCCCCTCTTCCCCTTGACTAGGTTTAACACCATCTCGTCTGTTGATGCAGAGGCCTTCCCCAGTCTTCATACTGGTGTCTGATGCAGCGCCGGCTCGCTGCCTCCTATTGTTCACTGTTTTTAATAGGTCTACCATACAAGCTACCAGGAACGAAAAGACTATGATAGTAAGGCATAGCCTTTTTTAATGTTTGAAATAGGCATAAAATAATTGGATAAATTATGATTGGAAATATACTCACATATGATAGAATGCTACCAAGATCTGTCAGGGATGGATAAACACAATTAGAGGTTTAAGAACTGCAAATAGAAACAATATGATGTCTTGTGCTATCTAGTGTAATAAAATTGTTGCTCGGTGGCTACAGATATGTGCTACTGCCCGGCTAGCCAGCTACTGCCCCTCAGCCAACGTCCCCAAACTCCATCACTCTTAAACCTATACGTTTAATGAGAAATGCAAAACTACAACTAAGATGACCATACTGAATGTGACATTTGACCACCTGCACTTGTCTGTATACCCAATTAATGTCATAGCTTGTGTATCTAAATTGCAAACCTGCCTTAACACCCTTCACATGGTGCTGTATATGTGGAAATTCACTTTATAAGCAAAGGTTTAGAGTGATATTTGCACTGAAATGTGTTGCTGCACCGACACGCGTGGTCGGGTTCCAGGCACACATAGCCCTGGTTGCAGCTCACAGAGACCTTACACCGTCGTACATAGAGAAAATAAATTAGAGGAAACATTGTGCAGGTCTAAACCATGGACTAATAGTAATGAGAGGAGAGGCAGTTTATTTTGCAAACTATGATCTGATAGAACCTTAGCAACAAAGGAAGGAGAAGGCCAGAGTTTCAGACATTATGTTAGAAAACAAAGGCTATGAATAAATGAAATTCCTAATTTACTCAAGCCTCTGGATAAAGGTTACAACCACTAGGAATACCATTGTCAAAGTTAACATAAAACATTAAAGGAGCATTAAGTAATAGACAGGTAGTCAAACAGCTTGCTAGGTCATTGGAGGCTGTCCCCTCCACCCACCAGCAGTGAACACCAGTCATACTAAGATATCCATTATAGCCAGGAAGAGAACTTGGTGGTGAAAGTAGGTGTATATGAGATGGAAAAGCCTAAAGTTGGGTGGGGTCCAAACTCTATCAATTTATGGAGGAGCTCTTACTTTGCCAAACTTTAAATGAGGCCCATACTGCATTGCTTCAAAATTGTAACACTGTAGGCTTTGTATACAAATTACATATCTCATGCTGCATAGGGGAACCTAATTTAACGGCAGGACCATAAAAGGTGTAGAAAGATTTGCATAACAGGTAATTGAGTCAATTTCTGCCTTGAGAAAAAGAAAACCCTAATATTTGCAATGTTTTCCCAGTAGGAGGGAACTGCTAAATCCATAAACCCAGCACATAAATGTCTCTTAAAATTCTAAATCCTCAAAGAGTCACACAAGAGTTTTCCAAGACTCGTGGAGGCAGTCCCAGTGGAAATTCTATCACTTAAATATTGATATGAAGTAACACTCCTGGACATGTCCTGAGAGTGATCGTGCTGAAAGAGACTTTGCCACTCAGTTTTTATGTACAACAAACTTCTATAATGGTTATTGAGAAAGATGAGGAGAATGAGAGAAACACTGATGAGCCATTACAAATTGCCAAAGCAGAAAGAACAATACAGAAGTTTCCATAACTGAATCACCGGCCCAGCACTCACACCGTTTCCAGTGGTTTTAGATAATATCTATAGGCTCCTGAGGGTTGTGGCAAGCCTATGGAATCACAGCACACTGGTCCCAGGCGAAGTGGCATCTTACCATCAGTGAGTGACCAAATGTCGTTTAAGAGTAGAACCAGGCGGATCTCAACCAGGGGTATACCCTAGGTATTGGTATAGGAGGGACAGAACAAGGCAGTGCTAGAGGTGTACTGGAATCGACCCAATCCCTAATGGCTGAGAGTATGGGAGCTTAACCAGTATTTATTATTTATTTGTTTATTTTATATAATTTCCTTTTGAATCAGCCTACATAGATGGAGAGAGCCTGGTTCTGTTGTGATATCAGTAGTAAGAATTACCAGTGGAAAATTGATTTTCTTTGTCCCTTTCTGTGCTGCCAAGGTAATATTAGTCCTTTGTCAGATTCCACATTTTTTTTCTCTTTGTGCAAGTCTTCTTTCAGTTTCTCATAGTAGATTGTGTGAGGGGCTTTCCTCCCCCTGGTTTTACTTCAATATGGTGTTGCTCCGGGCGAATTGAATAATATGGTGGCATCTAAGGACCATGGAGTGTTCCAGGTTGCCATGACATGGGTGCCGTCAGGGGGAGAGTCATCAGCGCCTCTGTGGAATCTGGAAGATGACAGGGGAGCCACTGCAAACCCTGAGAGTGCAATACACCTGTTTCACTGCTCAGCAGAGCTGGGGTTGCGCAGAGGCCCAGCAACCACTATCTAAAGACATAAAGGTCATCTCCCAGCAAGCGGGGTCAGCGAGGGACACAACGGTGTGAGCACTTGAGAGAAGCTCTGCACCAATCGCAATCCCATCTTTTTTTTCACGAGCAGTTACAACGCTCACCGTTGCTAGCTAGCAGGCTCACGTGTGGGGTGGGGTGGCGTGGCAATGTCCTTGCCTTCTTATGCTCCTCGACCTCTGATCAGGTCACAGGGTCAGCACGGCATGGCCCCCAGATCCCACTCCCAGCTGTGGGCACTCAATGGGGTTGGTCTCGACCCAAGACCTTCCCACCTCTCTCTGGCAGCGTCTGAGGTTGGCGATGTCCACATTCATCGGATGGGCAGCAGGTCCGCGGAGCAGCTTCCCCTGTGGTACATCCACAGTACGTCCCAAGAGCTTGGCCGGAGCCGGGGGTGTGCCCACAGGGATTTTCAACAAAAAGTGATCCCAAAGCCCAGGAGCTCCTTCCTAGAGCTCCTTCCCGGCAGCCATTCTGCCTTCCTTCCATTGTTTGTTTCCAGGACTGTCAGCAGGGTTCAGTCCAGGCTAAAACCACTGGAGAGATTTCTAGAGCCAAGTCACCACATCCGATAGAGAAGCAAGTCTGGATTTGTCAGAATCATCAAATGTTTAAAGTTTCATCATTTTAGGAATCAGAAGACAAGAACAATGTAGACCACCAGCCGGAGATGTAGGAAAACCATGAGATTCAGAAAACACTTTCTTTTATGAACCTTTAGACTTCAAGCCATTGATGGAGGCATGTACATGGAACTTTTATTACATTGGCTCCTATGTCCTCATGAACTTGAAGCAATTTATATGCCAGAACTTCCAGAGCTCATGGTTGATCTGAAGCTTTTGACAGAAAAAGTTATCAAAAGATCAAAGTTGACCCTAACAGGTCTGAGCATCTTAGAGTTCCCCAGATATAAATCCATGAATAGATCAATGAGGACTTCTTTTTTGTGAACATACTCTGTCCAGCTGAGCCAGTCTATTGGTGATTATGTAAGAGAAGACTTCAAACTAAACTGAAAGACATGAAATTGGTAGGGACGGTCCTGTATGCCAAAGGGCTCACACCCGCCTTATAGTAACAGGAATGTAGTCATTCAGCTGGTTGATTGAAGTCGGACACTGTTGAACTCAGAAAAGTAATGATGGATTGAAATATATATATATTTTGAATAACATGGATCTCAACTATCCAATTGCTGTTTTTAGATTTAAAACAGGCTGGTTGTATTCAGTCTCATTCATGACCAGAACTGTGGAGGAATTGAAAGGTTCCTATGCTTTCTGGAGGGGCCAGTATAATGGCTTCTCAAGAATGTTTTTATTCCTTTAATGAACAGGCAGGCACTTCGCTAGATGCTTGAGTAAAGAAGTCTTCAACATCCTAGACTTTGGAGGCAGATGGGAAAATTCAATCAAAAAGTCATGTTGTATACTGTCCAGAACCAGAAACAGATTTTATGCAAATGAGCAACACATTTGGATCCAGCCACCACCCTTTGAATTCACCCCAGGCAGTAACATCCACTCCAGTATGTTATATTGGAATAGTGGAACCTCCCCTTCCTTTAATGTATACCTAGGGTGAGCAACCTTTACAGCGCGGGCATTACCACACACTGCCATTACTACGCTGCTTTTACAATGCAAGTCGTTACAACGACTTGCGCTGGAGGGCGCTGTTGGATAGGGAATAGTTTAATTTTCTATTCCAACACCTTCCCTACTGTAACGTGGGCTGGAGTTGGAATAGAAAATTAAACTATTCCACTATCCAGCGCTTACAGTGCAAGTCGTTGTAACGACGTGCATTGTAAAAACAGCGTTGTAAGGCACGCGTGTTAATAGCCCGCATTATTGTGTCATACAACCTATACCTAGAGTTGAAAACGTTCATGGCAACAGGCTTGGTGGAGTATTTGGTGAATGCAGGCCTCGAAGAACTATGTTATTTTGGCAATTAAGGGAACTCAAAGCAGAACTATATTTTGTGCTCTGTTTGCAATTAAAGAGCAATGCCAATAGAACCCACATACCCCACAGCTGATGAGCTCTAAGCAATCGCCAGAAACACTTTTAATGCCACTGCATCAAAGCTGTGCCTCAGTTTCTATCATGTGAAGGATGACTGTGCAGTCTGCAGCTTCTTCCACTGCCATCAACAGACACCAAAATGTATAAATCAAAATTGATTATGAAAGCTCAATTCTTCATTGTCCAGAGCATTAATTTACTCAGATATAAAACATTTCACAGGATTTATGGTGCAAAGGAAAAGCAGGATACATTTCTTCTCCTTTTCCTGCTATTCTGTTAGGAACACACTTCGTCTCACCTAGTGCAGCATCTCTAACAGATTTGAGCATATTAGAGGTCGCCAGATATAAATCCATGTATAGATCAATGAGGATTTTTTTTTTATGAACATACTCTATCCAATTGAGCTAGTCTATTAGTGATTATATAACAGAAGACTTACCTGCCACTATTGGAGATTGACACTCAAAGATCTTCCTCCACTCCGCCTTGAAAGAGTAATTATCACATTTATTTTGCACATGTCTCCAATACAAAACGCTTAACTGATTTAAATTGTGCTTCCCTTCCCCTTCTAGAACTCACTGCTCCCAATGGTAGACTGACAGAGCAGGATGTGTACAAACAAAATGTTGGGCTACTCACAGGAAAACAGACTTGTAAACTGACGTCCTCTCAAACATGGCATCTTACACCATAGTGGTTGCAGACTAGACAGCCTCTGTGTGCCTATACATTTGGTCACTACTGCAGGCCAAACAGTTGAGCCCCAGACAAAGAGAAACAATCCTATCTTACTTTAAATCACCAAGGGCTTGTCCGAAACAGAGCATGGTCAGGATGCCGTGAACCAAGTGTAGCACCTCCTGGGATAGTATAGGGATAACCCTAAATGTAGGGTTTCTAATGAGCATGTGAAGGTGCCTGCCTACTGGTGGGATGAACCTTACAGTTTGAGGACTGATGAAGTTGTAAGGTAGTGTGAGTGACTGCACCGAAGTGAGAGGCCTCATTGATAAGGGATGCAGATTGAATAGGTAACACACAAGAGAGAAGTAGTGGACAGATAATGACACACTGATTGTGTGGAAGGAGCATGGGTCATGTTTTGTTATAAAACAAACCGAACATCTGTAGTTGTCAGTTATGAAGACGAGGAATAGTAAATAGAAGGCTTGAAAACAAGATTGTGGTTACAGATGAAATGCCATAAATCTGGGCATTGTGAATGAACGAAAGATTAACCCCTTCGCTGCGGCGGCAATTCCGCCGCAGCGCTGGGGGGGCGAGCGGCGCTCGCATGCTCGTGACGGAGCCGCTCCATCACGAGCCGCGGTTGCGCTGTGCTCATGACGGAGCGTTTCTGTCATGGCCCCGCCTGCCAAATAGAACGCACCGCGCAGGCGCGAAATCAGCGCCGCGCAGGCGCGGCGGCAGGGCCATGACGGAACCGCTCCGTCATGAGCACAGCTCAGCCGATGCTCATGACGGAGCGGCTCCGTCATGAGCATGGGAGGGGTTATAAACAGTATTCCTTCGTAGAATAAACCGGGTAGGAAAAATTATGATAATAATAATAAATAAAGATCGGCTGGATGTTTAGATTTACACCAGCAGTATTTTGCTTCAGACAAAGTTTGTCAGTTTCAGCAAAAAAAGTCATAATGTGAGGTACTTCCTATTGTTTAAAACATAGGGGCACATTTGCCATCAGAAAATTGAGAGTCTGGCTTGTGCTCCACCTTTCTGCTTGGTTGGATGCCTGCTATACAGTGCATTCTGTGCTTATCGTCAACTCACATGAGTATTTCCATATTTACAACCTCTAATTAAGTGTTAATTAGTGTGTCCTTATACTCTAAATATTATGCTTGTGCCTTCTGTGCTAGGCAACGGAAGCTCTCCATCTCCATATTGATAATGTCTCGATCCAGAGTACTGAACTTGCCTCCTCATTTCACCATCCCCTGGCTGATACTGATTCTTGTCTTGTGAAGCCAGTATCCTGCAATTTGTGGGGGGAGGGCCCTGGTTAGCACAGAGGGTTGGACACAGAAGGGCAGTATTAGAAGTCCTTCAGTGGTCTCTCCTTCCTCTCGTGGAGTTGCCATGAGGAAGGCGGGAAATGCTGTGTACCAAGGCACACTCGAAGGCAAGGTATTAGGCAGGGACTGCAATAGACTTAAAAGCCCAGACTACCCCAAAGCAGCCATCTTTGTCTCTGCTCTTTACTCCATGCCAAAAAAGCAGCAATTTTCCACCCACTCCTCCCTAAAATTTTGTAGCACTTTTTAAAGCAATGCAGTTGAACATGATGGACAAGCTGTGGGTGCCTGCAGTACGTTTAAAGGTTCTCCAAGTTGCCTTTGATGTGGCTTTGTGGCTGATTTGAGATTCAGGGTGGCCTGAAGGCAGCCTTTACCATGTAGCTTACCCCAGGGTAGCTCACATCATGGTGTTTTTATTTGCGGGGAGGTTTGTGATTGGGTTCGATCAATGAGGACCCTGCTGGTTAATTTGTATGAGATATCATCCTTTTGCAGCCTGTGAGGGAAATCTGTCTGTTCTTATTTTAAGGGCTTAGGTCGTCATCCTAGAGCAAGCATGACAGCTGTTCTTGTGCATTTTGATAAATAAAGTTGTGAGATGAAATTATGTCACACTGTACATGCTTTTGCATTACATATATGGTATGCATTTATCCTTCAAATGTAAAAATGTCATGCCCCAGAGTTGAACATGCTCAGGTTCAGATAGACAACTGACCGCACCAGATATTCCCAAAACTTACTGCCATTTGAATAAAATGAGCTACTGCAACTTGATGGCCAAATGGGGAAGTCCCATCTCTCTTGTGTGAGTGACAATCAGAGGTCGAAGAGTTGGGGATCTGAGGGGCACAACGTGTCCATACTTTTTTAATTTCAGAAAAACAGTTCCCCTACTTTTTTTGTCAAAAGGCAACCATCCCAGGACGGTTAATTCTGACAGCTGAAGTGTAAGGCAGAGAGTCTCCTGTGTTGTGAAACCAAGGGAGGAGCAGACAGATAAACAGGCCTTCTTGCCAGGGTGCCTGCTTACCTGAAACAAATGTAAATATGCGCAACTGGTCCATCTGCAAATGTAAAGGGTGCCTAGAAGCCGTTACTGGCTATAGTTGTTGGAATCACTTAAACCTTACTGACGATACACATTTATTTTTTGAGAGGTTTTGCAAGGGAGCTACCAGCTATGATGTTGAGTGTGTGCTTTTAAAAGAGAGCTACCAAAAAAATTGCCTCCTGATGACACACATTTATTCCTTTTGAGAAGCATTGTAAGGGAGCTACCAGCTAAGCTGTAAAGTGTGTGTGCTTTTAGAAGACATTTATAAAACAAAAACTGCACTACGTACAGTTTACAAACAAATCTCTATTTTGGAAACACTGTTTATCTTAGACCTTTTTTCGCATTCTGTAGCTGCCTACCTCATTTTATGTGGAATACAAGTTTAAAATAATGACTAGCATGTTCATAGTGCATCCTGTCACATCACTAAACATATATAATTCATTATTCTCTACTGATCTAACCAGGATTCAATGTTGTGGCTCTCTGGTGCAGTGCTTTAACTAATAGAGGTTTCGCAATGTACAATAGTGCATTTCTCACTGATTAACATAACTTGTATTTAAGTTTTATTTAAGCTGTGCGTAATTTTGTAATAGTTACCAAAAGATGAAAGACCGTAAAAAGATAAAGAATATTTTGTTTTTAGCCACGCCCATACCGTCACTCACCTCCCCTTGTGCGGAGCATCACAGTTCCCATACTTTTTTAAAGCACCTTGGCCACGGAGGACAATACTCCAGTAAAGGACAATGTTATGTTGAGCATTGTGTATGCTACTGTCTCACTTTACACTTTTGAGCTAGGGATCGGTGGGCCAATGATTTTGGTACCTTGGTTTCTTTAATTGGTCATAACACAAAACAGCCAGCCGACAGAGAAACAGTGGTCTCCGACTCTTCAGGGATGGGAATGAAACAAACGATGACCTGAGAACAAGGTATATAATGACAATGTCTGGAGAACACACGTTCCCACATGTATGGAAAGCGACCTCACCCAACACTCGTGGAAACCATCATAATAAGAAAACCACAACATTTGGTGTGGGGAGGACCCCTTGCTAAGCTCTCGTGAAATACAGTATTAAAAACATTCAAGCATATTTAAGTACGTTATTAAGACCACATAACTTTTCGGGAAAATAGCAGTCCATGAGTAAAGTGCCACCAAGAACACCAATCCACTATCCAATGGTGACAAACACACAAGAAAAATACTTAAAAAGTGTCTACTTCACACGCAAATGTACAGAGGGAATGAGTATCCCAGGAGGAGCAGGCAAAGCCAGTCTGGGGTTGTCCAGTACCTTAACCTCATAGATGCGGCACAAATATCCCTCCCCAGTGCTGCGCTGTCCATTGGAACTAGTGCTGAATGGACGTCCAATGGTCGTGCGCAGCACTGGGGAGGTAGTGCTGCCGTCGGCCAACGCCCCGGCGCAGCACTTAAGGGGTTAATGGTTGATACCAAGGTAAGTAACGTCTAAAAGACAAGTATAAAAAAAGGGGGGAAATGGGGGCAGTCATTGCGTACTATTCAAAATACATCTAGTCCATTGTAGTTCATATTGGATCTGAATGGGTTGCGCAAAGGGGTCTTGACAATCTGAGGGTTGCCTTATTATCTTATTTACTTGTAAAGTGCCTGTGCAATTTAATAGCAGCAAATAACTATTTATTTCGTACCCATATCAAATTCTTGGAGAGTACATGTGCAATAGGTGCATGAAGGCACCAATTATTACACTATACCATTATAAAAAAAATTATCATGAATTGGTTTATGTCCAAACTGATAGGAAGACTAGTAAAATGTAACTATTCATAAAAAATTCCATGAGATGTTTATATTAAACTAGAGCTATCAATTCATAACAACGTCTAATTATTACTAACAAATGGAGATTAATAAAATACACAACAATTTAAAAGAACTTCAATGTTTACACAGAAGAGTAACTATTTCCTTTTCGATTTCATTTATTCATGGCCGATATATATATATAGTCCCGTTACGTTTTCATCATGGCTGCTCTGGCCAGATTGTACAGCATTACCTTTCACTGGATACTTTGGTTTGACAGCCTAGTTTGTATAATTATAATGTTTGCCCTACCTTTCTCCTTGTAAAATTAGCAGCCAGCAAAAATAGGCTGAGACCAAAAATTATTAGGCTGGAGTTGTCAGTTTTTAATATTCTCAGCATATCATTCATTCTCCTGACACTAAGGCACCTGGCTATTTGTTTTATCCGGGGAACATCCTTTTCGACGTGGATGTTACCCTGCAGTACTTTTACAACGTGTCCGTTACAACGCAAGTCGTAACCACGACTTGCGCTGGAGGGCGCTAGATGATAAAGAATAGTATATTTACTATTCCAACACCTTCCCTAGTATCCACGGGGACTGGTGTTAGAATAGCAAATTATACCATTCACTATAAGCGCCCCCAACGCAAGTCGTTGTAACGACTTGCGTTGTTAAAGACGCGTTGTAAAAGTACGCGTTGTGACGGTACGCGTTGTACCGTCATACATCCATTTTATCCACTTCCTTCTAGCTGATTTGTATGCT
Organism: Lissotriton vulgaris; assembly: GCF_964263255.1. Lineage (NCBI taxonomy): Eukaryota > Metazoa > Chordata > Amphibia > Caudata > Salamandridae > Lissotriton > Lissotriton vulgaris. The sequence continues at coordinate 435,555,479 of NC_141700.1, forward strand.
GGGCATAAAAACAGAACGTGTGGAATGTCTTCATCAACCCCCATTCGACATAGTGTACAATGGGACTCCCGCTCCTCGAGTTGTGACATTGACCATTTGGCAACATAACTGTTTAATTGCGAAATACCCTATCTGAATTTCTTCCCCAAATCTGTGCACTGTACAAAGCGGCAGTTTGAGCGCTGACCTATACACTTCCATTGCGGGGTTGATGGCTTTAGAGCATGGGTACTTATAGTACGACCCGTTGGCCGCCAGCGGCCCGGCAAGCCTTCCCTGGCAGCCCGCGGACCTTGCAGACATCTACCAGTGAGAATCTGAGACTCTGCTGCTCTGTGGGGACCAGCCATATTCATAGTGGAGCTGCGGCGCTAAAAGGTGAAATACAACACAGCCTCATTAACATGCGAACAGTCTTTTAAAGACCTGTGAAGTGCTTGGGTGCGGCTGTGTGTGTGTGTTACCGGAAGCTGTCTCAGCCCGGGCACACACAGGCAGGTTGAGATGACGGAGAGGGAGAGAGGGACAGGGAGGGAGACAAAGGGAGAGGGAGGGAGGGAAAAGGAGGGAGAGAGAGGGGGGAGGAAAATGGAGACAGAGGGAGAGGGAGGGAGGGAAAGGGAGGGAGAGAGAGGGAGAGGGAGGGAGGGAAAGGGAGGGAAAGGGAGACAGAGGGAGAGTGAGGGAGGGAAAGGGAGACAGAGGGAGAGTGAGGGAGGGAAAGGGAGACAGAGGGAGAGGGAGGGAGGAAAAGGGAGACAGAGGGACAGGGAGGGAGGGAGGGAAAGGGAGGGAGAGTGAGGGAGGGAAAGGGAGACAGAGAGAGAGTGAGAGAGGGAAAGGGAGTCAAAGACAGAGTGGGGGCCAGCCATAGTCAGAGTGGAGCTGCAGCGCTAAAAGGTGAAATACAGCACAGCCTCATTAACATGCGAACGGTCTTTTAAAGACCTGTGAAGTGCTCGGGTGCGGCTGTGTGTGTGTGTGCCCGGAAGCTGTCTCAGCCCGGGCACACAAAGGCAGGTTGATATGATGGAGAAGGAGAGAGGGACAGGGAGGGAGACAGAGGGAGAGGGAGGGAGGGAAAAGGAGGGAGAGAGGGGGGAGGAAAGGGAGACAGAGGGAGAGGGAGGGAAATGGAGGGAGGGAAAGGGAGATAGAGGGAGGGTGAGGAAGGGAAAGGGGGACAGAGTGAGGGAGTAAAATGGAGACAAAGGGAGAGGGAGGGAGGAAAAGGGAGACAGAAGGACAGGGCGGGAGGGAAAGGGAGGGAGAGTGAGGGAGGGAAAGGGAGACAGAGGGAGAGTGAGAGAGGGAAAGGGAGTCAAAGACAGAGTGGGGGCCAGCCATAGTCAGAGTAGAGCTGCCGCGCTAAAAGGTGAAATACAACACAGCCTCATTAACATGCAAACGGTCTTTTAAAGGTCTGTGAAGTGCTTGGGTGCGTCTTTGTGTGTGTGTGCCCGGAAGCTGTCTCAGCCCGGGCACACACAGGCAGGTTGAGATGACGGCGAAGGAGAAAGGAACAGGGAGGGAGACAGAGGGAGAGGGAGGGAGGGAGGGAAAAGGAGGGAGAGAGAGGGGAGGAAAGGGAGACAGGGAGAGGGAGGGAGGGAAATGGAGGGAGGGAGAGGGAGGGAGGGAAAGGGAGGGAAAGGGAGACAGAGGGAGAGTGAGGGAGGGAAAGGGGGACAGAGTGAGGGAGGGAAAGAGGGACAGAGTGAGGGAGGGAAAGGGAGACAGAGGGAGAGGGAGGGAGGGAAAGGGAGACAGAGGGACAGGGAGGGAGGGAGGGAAAGGGAGGGAGAGTGAGGGAGGGAAAGGGAGACAGAGGGAGAGTGAGAGAGGGAAAGGGGGACAGGGAGAGAGTGAGGGAGGGAAAGGGAGACAGAGGGAGTGAGGGAAAGGGAGAGAAAGGGAGACAGAGTGAGAGTGAGGGAGGGAAAGGGAGACAGAGGGAGAGGGAGGGAGAGTGAGGAAGGGAAAGAGATACAGAGACAGGGAGAGTGAGGGAGGGAAAGGGAGACAGAGGGAGAGTGAGGGAGGGAAAGGGAGACAGAGGGAGAGTGAGGGAGGGAAGGGGAGACAGAGGGAGAGGGAGGGATAGTGAGGGAGGAGGTAACGGGAGACAGAGGGAGAGGGAGGGAGAGTGAGGGAGGGAGGGAAAGGGAAACAGAGGGAGAGGGAGGGAGGGGAAGGGAGACAGAGGGAGAGGGAGGGAGAGTGAGGGAGGGAAAGGGAGACAGTGAGGGAGGGAAAGGGAGACAGAGGGAGAGTGAGGGAGGGAAAGGGAGACGGAGGGAGAGGGATGGAGTGTGAGGGAGGGAAAGGGAGGGAGAGGGAGAGGGAGGGAGGGAAAGGGATACAGAGGGAGAGAGAGGGGGTGAAAGGGAGGGAGAGGTAGGGAGGGAAAGGGAGGCAGAGTGATGGAGGGAAAGGGAGACAGAAGGAGAGTGAGGGAGGGAAAGGGAGACAGAGTGAGGGAGAGTGAGGGAGGAAAAGAGAGACAGAGTGAGGGTGGGAAAGGGAGGGTGAGGGGAAGGGAGACAGAGGGAGAGTGAGGGAGGGAAAGTGAAACAGAGGGAGAGGGAGGGAGGGAAAGGGAGACAGAGGGGGAGTGATGGAGGGAAAGGGAGACAGAGGGAGAAGGAGGGAGGGAAAGGGAGGGAGGGAGGTAGAGTGAAGGAGGGAAAGGGAGACAGAGTGAGGGAGGGAAAGGGAGAAAGAGGGAGAGTGACGGAAGGAAAGGGAGTGAAAGGGAGACAGAGGGAGAGTGAGTGAGGGAAAGGGAGACAGAGGGAGAGGGTGGGAGAGGGAGGGAGGGAAAGGGAGACAGAGGGAGAGTGAGGGAGGGAAAGGGAGACAGAGGGAGGGGGATGGAAAGGGCAGGAGAGGGAGGGAGGGAAAGGGACACAGAGTGATGGTGCGGCCTTCAGACACAAACAACACTGTAAATTTGGCCCCCGAGATAAAGTTTGTGAGTACCCATGCTTTCGAGGATTGTTTTTTTACAATGGGGATAGAGTTTTGTATTAAAATAGCCTTCGACTTCTCTATTTGTGGGCCCAGGAAAGTCTAGAGTCTAAGGTGACCCCCAAGTATACAAAATTTGATACACGTTCCAATTCTGTGCCATTCAAATATATTTTTTTTCTTGAAACTTCTGTGTAGCCTTATAGTCATGTATTTTGTTTTGGTTGGGTTCACCTCAAGAGCTTTTACTTTACAATATTTATTGAGGCTGAGAAGCAAGTTCTGCAGGCCACTAGGTGTATGGGTCAACAAGATGGTGTTGTCTGCAAAAGTTACGGCGCAGGTGTGTTTACCCCCCAAGTTTGGTGAATCATGTACACAATTTTGGAGATGTTCAACCAGATCATTTACATACAAGAGGAAGAGAGTCGGCGCCAGGACACAGACCTGACGCACTCCCCTCTTGACTGGGATCTCATCAGTAAGCTCACCTCCTTTGCCCCATCTCACTTTGGCATAGATGTCTTGATGTAACCTAATTATTTCAATTAAGATCTTGTCAGGTACACCTTGTAGGTGTAAGGATTCCCACAACTGAGCCCTTGGGATGGAATCGAATAACTCCTTCTGGTAAATAAAGGCGACATATAAGTGGCTAGTTCTTAATCTTGTGTATTTCCAACCTATGGTCAACAGTCTAAATACTTGATCTATTGCATTTTTTTTCTGCCTGAAGCCAGCCTGGCATGGGATAGAACGTTCTGTTTTGTCATCCAATCAGTAAGCCTAGTTAAAATGTGTTTAGTGTAGACCTTCTGTAGGACATCTATCAGGCTTAAAGGCCTGGAGTTTGCAGGCTCTTCCCTGCGGGCCTTTTGTATGGATGGGGACTATCTCGGCTCCCTCCCAGGACGCTGGCACCAGCTGCCCCCTAGCTATTGCATGTGTTAGTTCATTTATATACGGTACCCATACTTCCTGCTGTGTTTGAATAAGTCCCCCGGAATTTTTTCGGGCCTGGTGCCTTCGATGACCTAATTGCCGCTACAGCAAGGGCTGTATCCTCCATGCTAAACTGTAAGGGTGTTATTTGATTTGCAGACAAGAACCCCCAATAATTAATTGCAGAGTGGCTAACTGAATAAGAGTCAGCACTGATATCATAGAGGGTTGTAAAATGGCTCTGCCAAGTATTAGGGTCTAGATAATGGTCAGAAGCAGCCACGTCATGTCTAGTTCCACGGGTCATCATTTTCCAAAACATGGCTTAGTCCCCATTTTTGTAGCAACTATAAGCTCCTCTCAAATGCTATCTTTCCAGTTACTTTGGGCTATCTTTTGCGTTTTCTTGTATTTAGTTCTTTCTACTCTATAACAAACAATGAGGGGAACCTCTATGCTGACCTATATTCCTTTACATCTGAGCATTAAAGTCTCTACAAGGTTACAATTACGATGCTGCATAGGAACAAGAGATAATTCATTAAGACATGGAATGTATATTTGATTTCTTTCATTTATTTTATATCTTTTGCATAACAAGTTTATTTTTTTTCATTTTCTAGTGATTGTTTTATCAAAGTTACAAAACAGTGACATGGTAACATATATATATATATAATTAAAAAATGCATGGTTGGATCATATCTAAACACAAACCCCTAAACAATACATATAAAATGACTTTCAATCATACCTTCATTCATACGAATTCAAACTTTCATACCAGTTATTCTAACATTACTGACAATAACACAGAACAGTGAAAAAAAGTGAACAACATGTATTCTGGAGTGTCCTGGCGCGTAGGTAAGCTGAGGCTGTAGAAAAAATTAGAGTAATTAGGCGGGCTGGTTGAAAAGATGAGTTTTTACCAGTTTCTTAACAATGCAAAGGTCCTGTGTGTGGCGGAGACTGTCAGGCAGGTTATTCCAGAGAATGGGTACTTTGACCGAAAGAGACTGACCTCCCATCCTGTTGTGGCGGAAGCGGCGAGTGACCATCCTTCGATGAGAAGCCAATCGTAAAGAGCGACTGGGGTTGTAGAAAGCAAAGCGATTCCTAATATAAGAGAGTCCCAGGTCATGAAAGGCTCTATGAGCTAAGGTGAGAACCTTGAACTGAACCCTCTGGGCCACAGGGAGCCAGTGCAAGTCACGGAGTTGTGATCTAACACTCGATCTCTTAGAGAAATTAAATAAGAGTCTGGCCGCCGCGTTCTGAATCAACTGAAGTTTATTCAGCAGATAGCTGGGGATGCCGATGAAAAGAGCATTGGCATAGTCAAGCCGAGAAAGGATAAGGGCCCGGGCAACCATTTCCTTGGCCATCTTTGGAAGCAAAGGGAAGAATTTTCTCAATGACTTGAGGTTGCCAAAACAGATACCTGTGAGTTTCTTGATGTGCTCTGAGAACCGGAGATCATCTCCGAACCACACCCCTTGGTTCTTTGCTGGGCCTCCTTTCCTTTGCTTACTAAAATATGTAGAAATTTTCTTACGTTCTTTAGGGGACCAATTTATCCCCAATTGCGAGCATAGTTTCAACCGCCTCGATCAGCTCATCAATATCTGCTAAGGTACAGTTATCAGCTGCAGAGGTTGCTGTTTTGCTAATTTTAGCCATCTTCTTCCTACCCGTTACTCATTCTATTGCCTTCCTTTTCCTCATTTTCCTGTCAGCAAGCTGCTCAAACTTGGTGACAGGATTTTTGGCTCTAATAGTGGGGAATCTATCATGCTTTTACAGCATCCACAAGGCAGTTGTACCAGATGTAACAGAGGTGAGTGTACTGGCTATTCAGGTGAAATATATTAGTGTATGTATTGAATGCAGCGTCCCTTCCTGCCGATAGGCCTATACTTTGGGAAAAAATGTTCAGCTAATTTGTGCCAGTCAAAAGTCTCATAATTTTGTAATAGTAATGGAAATTGAGATGATGACCTGCTAGCCAAAGAAGTTATTTCAAAAAGGGTTCAGTGAAGGTGTGGCCTAGATCCAGTCTTAGAGTTCGCAATTATAGTTCACAGTTAATTCATTGAGTTGGTTAGAGGATAAAATACCATTGGGCTCACAGAGTTCCTTAAAAACAAGTGAGTCAGTGTAGTTTTCACTCCATTGTGTTGTGGATTTGTAATCAGTACAGATCTCTATGTTCTTGCCAAGAGGGGTAGCCCTGCCCTGCCTCTCTCTGCTGCTGACGGGCGCAGACGGGTCCACCCTTGGCCCGGGCTTGCCCAGGGCACGGCCCGTGCGCGCCCATGTGCGGCCCATGCTGCGGTAGCCCTGAGCTGGCTTTAAGTACCTCCTGGCTCGTCCCGGATGCAGCGTGGCGTGTCTGGCGCTGTGCTTACTGGGAGGTGTAATCACTTACCTCCCAGTAGCGTTGGTTGAATCAAGGACTGTGGTGTTGAGGGGACCGGCTCTGCTGTTTTCCCTGTGGCTGCCCTGCTGTGTGCGGCAATGATGGACTCCAGCGCTGCAGGAGCCCTGAGCTGGCTTTAAGTGCCTCCTGGCGCATCCCGGATGCAGCATGGCATTTCTGGTGCTGTGCTTGCTGGGAGGTGTAGCCACCTACCTCCCAGCAGCGTCGGTTGAATCAAGGACTGCAGCGTTGAGGGGAGGAGCGCAAGGCTCTGCTGTCTCCCCTGTGGCTCCCTGTGGTGTGCGGCAATGATGGACTGATATTCCTGTTGTAATTACCCCATTACATAATTGTCTTGAAAAAATGGCAGGCCGATTCAAAACATTCAACATTTCCAATTTTGCCCTCTTAAAAGTTGGTGTTTTTTGAAAGAGCTATCCCAGTGTGAATTTCCTGTTACGATCCCAAACTCACTGAGGCACTCCAACCATTTTAAAAATTCAACAATGGCTACCCAACCCAGGCCTACATATACAACTGCCACACTAATCTAATGTTGTCACTCTCTGTTTCAGGGATTATGTCTGAAATACCTGAGCTTTGGCAAGAGTCCTCTCTAATAAACAAATCTTCCAACCTTGATAACCTTAATGGTTTGTATCCAGTATTTGGTTGTTCTACCCTTCCTTCCCTTGCTAAAGTCTTGAAAGCTGCATTAACACTGAAATAGTTTTGCGATGCAAATAACTCTTTTCACTATCTTTAGTCACGTTTCAGAACAAGATGTATCATCAAATTAGCCATCTTTCAAATAATCACTGATAACTTGTGTACTCTGATAATGCTATCATGTTGTTCCTACTGGATGTTATTGGTAGATGTTATTGGTGGCTCTTGATACCATTGATCATTGGATTCGCCTTCAAAATTTAAAAGACTGCATGGGTGTCAAATGCATGGCTTTGAATTGGCTTGAATCTTTCCTCACAAATCAGTCACTACAGATTAAAGCAGGCACCGTCTTTTTTTAACCCTGTACCAATATTTCAAAGAAAACCATAATGAATCGGTTCTAGCCCATATAAACTCACTCAATAAAGATTCTGGCCAGCTACAGGTCTCCTCTTGACAACTCATACCTTCCTTCTGAACATTGAACTCTACAAATCTCTTAGACTACACTCCAACAATCTAACCCATTGATTTGTATGCTTCCATTGTGCCTCAACCTTCATAAACACATTAACAACATGGCAAAGAACCAATTATTAGAGACGATTGTTTTGTCAGATTAGCCCTTTGTTACTTGACCGAACCTAAGGAAAGATGTGGAATTTATGGTCTTCTCCCGATAAGACCAGTGGCGGCTTCTCCGCAAAAGCGGAGGAGCGTCGCCCTACTTCTGAAAAGGAAAAAGAAAATGATAATAACATATTGTTATTATCATTTAGATTTCCTTGTTGCAGTCAATGGTGGGGCGGCAGGGCTGGCCAGAGCAGGGGAGGAGTGGTGTGAACTCCCTAAGTGCACATGAACTGTTTGGCCAGACCTCTTGGGCTGACCAAATAATTCATGCGCACTTTGCATGTTCCTACAGCCTGGTGAGGAACATGCACAGGTTCCCTGTTCCAGTCTGAGTGCTGATCCACTGCGCTCAGACCAATCACAATGCATTGCAGCATTGTGATCGGCTCAGGGTAGCCTGTGTACCCAGGTGCTTCCTGCTGATGACAAGGGAGGAGGACGGAGGAGAGGTGGCGGCCAGTCGGCCATTAAAGGTAAGTCTTTATTTTTATAACATTCCCCCCAACCCACCACCCCCGTCTGGTAGCAGCCGCTACTGGCTAAGACTCAGCAAATTCCAGTTCAGATACACATTCCAAAAATGTACCTGGAACCCCTTAGAAAACACTTCATGGTGCAGGCTGACTTATCTCTGGGAAAGGCCACTTCAGTTTCATTACTCATTTGCTCAGTCTGAGCTGCATCCGAATTAAGTGCAGCTCCAGCTACAAACTTGTCGGTTTAGAACACAAATGTCTACATTCTGAGAACTCCCATTACAAGTAAACAAAAACATTCCCAGGAGGATTCTATGAGCTTCACAGCTCAGACAATCTTCTTGAGACCACTGTCTACATCAACAATCGTATATTGAAGCAATCTTCTCTGCCTCCATACCTATAGTTTAGTACTTTAACTCTGCATTTGATCCATACCATTCTTTCCTTCTCTACTTTTGGTTTCCTGTTTCCTTTCTCAAGACCCCTGTTCTCACCTTTGACAAGAGGGGGGCTATAGCATTTATTATATTTAAATTCAACCGTAGATGGGGACTGCCCTACATTTGCAGAGATCAAAATCTCTTTGGATTGATCATGCATCAGTTACTGTGTTTTACACATGTTGCCTACTATTTTATGTTCTTGTTTGCTAAATATCTCTGTCATGTTTTTATCCATGTTAATGTTAAGAATGATTTGTAGAGCGCACTTACACCGATTGGTTTCATGGCGATGGATCCATATGGATCTGACAAAAATTTTAAGCTCTATCATGTGGTGAATAAACAGGGGTGTTTCGGTGTTGGATTTATTGCGCAATTATGTTGTGAACTCTGTATCGCTTTATTATGTTTTGCATGTTTCATGTGTCTTGAATTCACATTATTGCTCAACAAGAATTGTGTAATGCGGCTGATCTATGTCAGCCGAAACAAACGCTGATTCCTAAAAGTGTTATTTAAATTCATGTCCAACACTTTGTTCTCAAAGATTTTGGGGTAGATTTTTGATTTACTGCCAACATTACTGCAGGTCGCAAATTAATGGAGTTGTGGTTGTAATTTATTTCAAATAAATATTTTTAGCAATTCATATTTCCTCCACACATAATGTAAAGTTTCATGAATATATTTGGGCGTTGAGGTTGTTCGAGATTATAAACATGAAAAGTGGTTACAGGTGCTAACTGTTTAGCTCAGTTTCCTTCAGTTACTTCTAGTGATCACAACATTTGCTTTATGGGGGGCTTCCACTTCGACACCAGGGGGTTTCCTCTCATTGAGGCTTTGCCAAGTTGTGCGATCACCATCGTAATAAAATGTCTCAAGGTGCTGGGCTTGTGCATGCTCTCTTCTTAAAAATTCACTAACCTGTCTCCGTGTCTGGTAGGGACTCGGGAGTCTCCTACCCAGCATGCACCACGCAGACTTTGAAACAGCGCAACTTTTAAGAGTTCGATGAACCTCCTGTTCTGTGATACCAGTACAACGTTAATAAAACGTTCATATACAGCAGCTGTTTATCAGTGGCTATGCGTTTTAATTGTAGCCTTTCTCGCTATTATTAGGTTTATATTGAACAACAAACGATGCTGAGAGTACTGCAGAGACTGGATAAACATGATAAAAATACATCATCACAAAGTTCACGAAGAAAGACTACAACACAATGTATAATCAGAATATATTGTTAGAGTAAGTAATATTATTTTTCAGAAAAAATAAGATTCGTGTGTGTTTGCAGACTTTCGAGAACGTGTTTTTGTTATCGGAGAGCATTAAATGTGAACTGTGAACGACAAAAGCTGCCATTGTGTTCCTTGTACTTGTGTTTCCATTAGCATACTGTGACGTATGTTAAACACATCTGTCAGAAACTGCATGTCTCAAAATTGTGTTCTCACCTGCATTGTCTATGAATTTGTACAGTGTGTATTTTTTGACATTTATTAGAAGGCGTGCAAACAAAGAAACAGGACAGTGCTAAGAGTATTATTGTAAGCTATGACTTTGTGCTCTAGATGAATATGTATTATTTAGTATTATTTAAAGCGCTATAGAAGTTCAACTAAATAATTCAATCTGTAAATAAAAAAAATACATAAATTCACTCAAAATTACCTTTGCTGAAAATTACAAATCGAAGTAAATAGGCAAATTGATTGTTGGAATCCAGTAAGTGCAAGAGGTCTCGGGATTCCACTCTCTGTGCCACGGAAAGTGGAGGGTTCCAGAGTCACGTGTTGGCAAACAAACACACCATGTCCTACCTTTTGCGCTCCAACATCAGTTTACTGTCAGCCCCAGCACAAATGGCTACAGGCTTACCCTGGATCCTGCTCTTCTGTTTTTTTGCTCATTGTGCTGTGATATTGCTGACCATTCAGCTCGTTGCAGCCTTTCGGTTTTGTGCTGGGTCCTGCTGCCTGCCAGATTTATTGTGGGAAAAATAACTGGTGCTAAATCGAAATAAACTAATTCAGAATTACTGAGGAAAAGTAATTCTTGATGCCCCATGAATAAAAAGCAAAAACGAGCAAATTTGAATAAAGGTACACACTTTAACAGAAGCTGTATTATTTATTGTACTTCTAAGCCTGCGTGGGAATGTAGTGATTAATAACTGATTTATCTTTTATTAGTTTGTGTCAGAACCCCTTTCAGAGGGCCACTGGGCACCCAGGTGTTACTGGGGCTAACTGTGGAGGATGAGACCTTTTACTCCTGATGTCCCAGGGCCAGACCTACTATGGATCCTGAGCACCTGGGCCAAGTACTCCTTCTGCTATTGACTCTCAGCTGTAGTTTTGGATGAGCAGTCAAAGGCTCCCTTGGGGGCAAGTGTAGATACAGGTTAGTGAACATGACTCGTAACTTAAAGAGCGCATAGCAATATCAATAAATCAATGTCCAGTCAAATACTTATGTTTATGATAAAAATACATATTTAATTGCTAAATCTATACATTAAAATGCAGATTATGACAGATCCTCACAAAACAGTCAGTGTTATTCCCCATTCAGTGGTAGCCACATCCAGGAAATGCTCACTAGTAGGTCTTAACTCAAGAGTTTTCTCTAACTCTTAGAAAATAGGCAAAAGTGTCTTGCAGCGCTCTTAGCAGCGAGTCCCCGGGGCCTAATAGGCCTGCTACCAGTTGTGAGAAGGTGACTTCTGCCCATAATATCCACCTGGAGTTTTTGCTTTTGGATCACCTAATTTTCAACCTTTTACTTTGGGGGAGATTCATAACCTGTTATTCACCCATGGTAAACTCATTGTAACTGGAATGCACATGTTTACTGCCAGTATCTGCCTTTTAAGAGAAGGCCCCTGCAAAACAGCAAGGGACTCACTTGGCTGGTTACATGTGTGCACATGTATGTGCACACTTGTGAGGGTTGTGCGTGGGAGACTCCTGTTGTGCGCAGCCCGGTAACTGCGCGAAGGTAGCCTGGCATAGAGCAGAATTGGGTATTGACCTGAGGTAGGCCTCATAATGTTAGTGTACACTCATCGGACAGTCAGTGTGGTTTACTGTCTTATCTGCAATGACACTCCACTATGCACTTATAGTGAGGGCTGCCTTTGAATGCAAGTTCACTTCCCTTGGGCCTGCAGAAACCAGAGACATACCAATTTAGGGGGTAACCTATATGACAAAATCAATTCTGTAGAGTCCACAAACATATCTGTACAACTTATGGGTCATCCAGGAATTTCTCTGGCTCAGCTCAGGATCAGAGCCCAGGCCTTTTGTCACCCTGCTGTGCTATGTTAATTACATTTCTCTCCAGCAGCAGGGCAAAGGCCTCCGCACAAAAGGAGCAATTAACAGGGCTTCGCTCTGCTCCTGAGGAGGAAAGTGGTGGGGCGGAATGGTCCACCTCAATCAAACAGCTGTCACATTGTGCCGGGGATGTCCTTCCCAAGCCTACTAAACAAAGAAGGGAGTCCAGACCTCTGGAGCCAAACCAGTAGGCGACTCCCTTTGAAGATTTACTGGGAAAGGCCCTGGCAGTATCAGTCAGGGATGAAGCTGAGTCCCTGAGAGCAGATGTGGCAAGTGACTCCTGGGTGACACCATTTTAAAATGTCCCAGCAGGCTCTGCAGGAAGGTTGGAACAGGAGTGGAGTGGTGTGTGACGTTCCAGGATAGGCTAGAGGTGCTCCACTGCTAAAACCTCACGCCCACAAAGATCTTACGCAGGAGAGAGAACTCTCTTGGTTGTGACTATCTGCTGGAAACTGGGACTGGAGGCAGCCGCCAAGGGAAATTGAAAGGAAGAACCCCCCATGCCATCTGGACTAAGGACTCTGACTTTAACTTACCCCAGGACCAGTAGAGTTTGTCCCCTTGCAGCCTCTGAGAACTATTTGGGGTATGACTGGGCTTCTGGGCCAAGGAGGAGAGAGGCTCAGAGGAAACCAAGAGGTAAGGCTAGCAGAGGGAGCTAGTGACACCAGCTCACTGCAAAGTATATCATCTTAAGGCCAGGAAGCTGCAGGTGGATAGGGCTCACCCCCAGGAGTAAAACGAGACCAGGATCATGCAAAATGGCTCAACTGGGCCAGAGATATCAACAGAAGAAGCATTTTGGCGTTTGACCTCAGCATGATCCGGGGGAGTGAGCAGCTCCGCTGCCCAGCTGGTTTACCCCCCTCCCTGGGGTGGACCGGGACATGGAGTTCACCACAAGGATAATTCTTGTTTGTGGTCTTGCTGAGAGGGATGTGTGTGAAGCCCCCTCCTCTGCATCTAAAGTCCCTGGAGATCCCATTCCCCCGGCCGGTTCCTCTATCAGGGGGGCCCGGTACACCAAATCTGGCCTGACTGTCAAAGGAAACAAAGTAGCACCATTTTGCTTACCCGATTGAAGAGAGAGCAGTGGTGGGGCCCTGCCCCTGGGCCCTGGTATGGCAAACCGGTGACGGAATCATCAATGCACTCCCTCCAGGTGTGGCTGTCCAACCCGCTACCTGTGTCTGGGGGATAGGAGGCCGCCACATGCGGCAGCACAAAGAGGTGTTGCCTGTGCAGGGAGTCGGCAGGGAAGCCGGGGTGGGCTCCCTGGGCTGCCCCACAACTAAGCACAGTGCGGGATCCCTGAGTGGGACCAGGCATCCCTAGAAAAGAAAAGGGCTGCGCAATGCGGCACGACTAAAAACAAAAGCTTCACAAGACCATATCCCTCCCAGGCTCTGCAGGCAGTCACATGTACATGCTGTGTGGAATGCCCCATAATGTCCTGAAGTGCTTTCCCAAGGAACAGTGTTTCTCCATCTGTGAAGGCCCCAGGATGGCAGGCACCACCACCAACAAAGTCAGAAAGTGTGGGAGGAGTAAAATCTGGGGGCTAGGTCTATGGCTAAGGTTATTGTGGCCTGAAAGTGGTAAAAACAATGTACATGTAATGCGACACCCTCCAGGGGGAATATATGGTTACATATGTTTGTGATCACAATGGGATGCCCTCTAGGGGCTATTTTTACGAGTGCATTTTCCATGATGCAAGTATTTAAAAACAGCACACAGGCACATGTGAAGTTTGTTTGGGTAAATGCTTTAATGGTTGAAATAATAATGTTGACAGCCACTTGTGATCGAAATACATATGCTTTATTGCCAGTCTTAAGCGCCCTCATTCATGGTTAAATTTGATTATTGTATATATCCCTGAAATGGTTACTTTTTATATGTGGCTTTGTGAACCTGACCTCTTTAGGTGGTCAGAGATGATTATGCAATGTCATCAAAAGGTACTTCCATCAGCCTTATGTACATTTGTAAGTTCCTGCATAGTATTGAGTAGTGTGTGTATAATAAATGTACTTTTACTTTTACAAAAGAAAAAAGCACAAACTTGATAAACATTAAATGAGTGTTAGTCTTGTGTGTCAGCCAAGTGTGATTATTAGCCCACACCACCTCCCTTGAGCACGCCTTGGATTGCTCTGCTTCGCGACCCTGAGAGAGACAAGAGCTACAACGGGGGGATTCTCAGTGGAGGACAAATGCGGACTTGTGCAGATCACACAACTAATGTCCTGTATTTTTACTCAAGTCATACCTGATCCAGCAGAGCGGAAGCCTGTAGCGTCTCATCAGGTGCCATATACATGGATGCTTGCAAGCCTTTGGTACTGCTCGGTGAAACGGCTGCTTGGCTCTTCCCTGAGCCTAAGCGTTTATCTTGGGCAGTAATCAAATGTGATCTTGCACTCCTCCTGCATGCTAAGTTCTACTGAGTGCTCCCCAATACAAGGGAGGGATTCATTCTGATGCTCCTGATCTGGGTCACAGTGATGTGGTGATGCTTCCATGGTGTCCTCACTCATTCTACGGAGTCAGGTCAGGTGCAGTCCTCGATGCTCCTTATGACTTACAGGTCATCACGACTTCACGGTTTTCTTGCTTAGGTCTAATCTTGATGGCATAATAAGTTCCAGCAGCTCCTCCCAGCATATGGGGTTGCTAAACCACTGCATCCCACACACCAGCCTTCACTGCATTTCAATCTGTACCACTGCTGCCCCTCTTGGTACACGTGTTCACCGCTACAATCCCACACAGGCTTCAGCCCTCCTTATTAGGCAATAACTTCCACAATGATAACTCCTGGCATATGGGGTCACTGCAACAGTGCTGCACCAGCTTTCCTCTCACCGCATGGCACACTTTCCATGGCTATCTTAACAGCGGCCCTCTCCTGGCAGAGGTGGGTTTCTGACTTGAATCTGCACACCTACAATGACCTGATCGATGCACCAGCCATCTCATCACACCCTGCACTGGTTGCCTACCCGACAGAGCTCCCCACTGGACCTCACTCCCTCCAACTCTCTCCCCTTCCTCACAGGGCACACTGGTCTTGGCAAGCAGGCAGGTGTTGCTGCCCTAGGCTCCAGAGCAGGTTTTCTTGGTTTCCCTGGGTGATGTCTCCTCACCCAGCAGGATGACTATCAGGCATTGGCACATAAAGAAGTCGTGTAGAGCTTTTTCTATTCATACAGGCCATTGAGCTGCTTGTCACATGAAAATGTTTGGGATGTCAACCTCCCCTTCCTAAGGTTAATCCTAGGCTCCCAGCCCTACTCCTTATGATTCCCTTATCAGCCCCATCTCTTTCCTGAGAGGTGTCCAGGCCCCTTCCTTGTGCTCTCCTACTGAATCAAAGAGAACCCTTTAAAGTGTACAGGTGGAGTCTTTCTTTCCCTTCTCCAGAGTGCCCAAACCAGTTCATATGAATGCATAAATACACAATTCTGTCTGGTGGATTCCTCCACCTCTTCATGTCTTCACCAGACAGGCCTGGGATCCTAAAATGAAACCATGGGTCCCTCATGTAATGTAACATTACAGACACACTTATTCAGTGTATGCACAAAACACACATTCTATTGTTACCTCCATGTATTGTGCCACCCAAGGCACACATATTTTCAGCATACACTTTCACTCTACATGCACTCCTCAGTTCGGTAGCCTTTCTGCACTGTGACACTTTGAGGCACACATACAGCCAGCACACACATTCACCATATGTGCGTTGAACAATTCTTCATCCTTCGAGTATTTTTTTCTTCTCAGGTACACATACACCCAGTACTTGCACTTATCATAAATGTACTATCTAGCACTATTTCTCACATGTACTGTACTCCTCGCAGGCAAACATACATCCAGTACATGAATTTACCATGCATACACTACACAGTACAGCTCTACATTATTTGGTATTTAATATTTAATAAAAAAAAAAAAAAATTGTCAATAGTCAGGCACAGTCCTCAATGTTATTTGACATACCTGAACTTACCAGCCTGCGTCCCTCTGCCTGAGCGAATCAGCGTTAAAACTGCAACATATCTCATTAATATTGTTCTTTTCCTTTTTTTTAAATAATAAAATTTGCTAGCAGAAACGCACAGCCTTGCACCGACGTCAGGGTCTGTGGCTGTTTTCTGTTTGCAAAGAAGTCTACTGTACCTCAGTCAATTTGTACTCAATCTGAACCAACTTGAGGCCATTAAGGTCAAATTTGTCTTCTGACTATACCATTTGCCAAACAATACCGGCTAAATAATATTTACATGTTACCATGGACCAAACGGTCCCAGAGAGTTGGCAGGACTGTGGATCCCGTACTTTTACATCACCAGGATTAACCTTGATATAGGTCCCTTTAGCTCTCCCTTGTAGATATTAAATATTTGCCACTATGCTTTAATGCAGCCTAGTTTGTCCAAACGATTACGGTGACACACATTCTCTTGGACGGTCCTAACGTAGCTGCATGTTATTCCTTACCCTGCCTGCCAATAATAACCTAACTATACTCTGCTAATATCCAGCTTATCTATAAGAGCGAAGAATATTTAGATTTGAATTTATTACGGAGCTGTTACTCATTGAAGTCACATATAAACTGAATTCCCTTCTTTTTTTGCTTACCTCTGTTTTCCTTTCCTTTGTCTCCCCATTTTCTAGATATCTGCACTGACTTTTACTATTTGATGAATGACCTATTGCCCAATGCTGGCTAAATTAAACTTTCTCTATCAGCCAAATCATCAATAGGTATATTTTACCAAAGGGATGAATCACCAAGTTGTAAACAATCCTTCATCTCCCTATATAATGCTTTTATATAAACTAACGGCCCAGTAAATACTTTACAGATCTCACTTATAACCTTAGATCTGATTGCTGAAAAGTAAAACACCAGTACCTTAATAAACCCAATTAGTTTAGACACCAAATGTATGTGTCACATGTACTATTAACTGGACTGACTGCATGCAGAAACCTAAGGCATTGAATACTTTCTCTCTGTTTCACAACTGTCTTTTCCAGTACTGAAAACACATGTTCTCCACTTCCTCACATAGATTTTTTATTTGCTCACATTGACCGAGGTCACTCTGTCTGGGCTACCCAGAATTGGCACTCTTCAATATTAAATATTAGTACAGATTATATCATCAAGCTTTCCTCACTTAGCACTAAATGGTGTCTACATCTGGTTCCTCAAATTACACTGACTAACGATGTTAAATAATATCTATTATAGCCTTGAGAAAACCCTTGTCCTATAGACCACCTAGGGCGAAACATGTGTCGGCTGCCGCAATACCTACAATGTAATTCCATACCACAATGGTATGGTGCTTACTAGCTGATTACCTATTGGTAATGAAAGCAAATATTTGGGATAAAGGTGAGAGAGTGCCATGTTGTTTTGAAAATTTGTTGGGATTGCACCAAATCTCCAGTAGTCAGCACCCGCATATTTAGAGGGTATACTAACGTGTGCTATTAGAGATATAGCAGTAGGTTGGGAATTAGTGCAATGTGTAATCGATGTATTTATAACGTTGCAGATTAATGTAGAGCCTTAACAGGAGTGTAATGCTTTATATGATGTAGAAATGCTACTAGACGTGTGTATTGTAGGATTAATAAACGTGCCATATTAAGAGTTGCACATGTAGGAGATGGAATGTGACGCTTTAATGTGGAAAATAACTTACGTTTACAGATGAAATGTAATGTTGTCTTTGTGAACGAATAGAGTTCATTACTTATAATGTACAATCATTTAGAAATGCATTTAAATGTGTAAAGGCCTGAGACATGAAGAAAGCCAGTAGAGGCCTAACTGTCATTTCTTTAGTTAGCATTGGTTATTCTTGTGAAATAGC
This sequence comes from Lissotriton vulgaris, assembly GCF_964263255.1. NCBI lineage: Eukaryota > Metazoa > Chordata > Amphibia > Caudata > Salamandridae > Lissotriton > Lissotriton vulgaris. The sequence continues at coordinate 435,573,302 of NC_141700.1, forward strand.
TGCCTGTTGGGAAGAGTGCTGTTCTCAGCAAATACTGAATTGTAACTTCGGATCTACACAAGGTTGCTTCTCACGTATTTCAGTTGCAGGTGCAAGGCCATGGAGCTTGTTAGGTAGGAAGATCCATTGTTTGGAAGTTAGGCCAGTAGGAGTGAGGACGAGTAGGTGCCAGAGGAATGTCCGTCTGCAACATTTGGCGAGAAGGTGCCTGGGATCCAAGGACACCTCAACGGACGCTGGATGGAAGGATGCCATGCTGGAAAAATCCAAAGACCAACACCTGCCCAGAGGGGTGAGTTTTGGGTGTATCTACAATTTTGGGAGTTTTGTATTAGGGACAGACCCCGAGGGTGGAGAGCGGATTTTTGTCAGGAGGTTGCTAAAGCAGGATGTAGGTAACTTAGACAGAGCAGAGGGAACTTAGGGCAGAGTGTGGTGTAGGAAGGAGCATCATAGAACAAGCTCAGTAGTTTAGACTACCTATTTGAGAAACGTGAATGCACTTCTTAGGGAGTCTTCACGGCTGACACCTTTACTTTTGTCTGAAGGGAATTGTTAAGTAGGGATGTCACCTTAGAGATAGTATAGGGGCAGATTAACCTTTTTCTTTCCTTTTTGTAAATGCAGTCTAGACTTCAAATAGGGATGGTAGTTGGATGCCTGATGTTCCTAGAATTGACTTTGCTTTTCATTCTGAGTCTTCTGAGACTCCATCGTAGGATTATGTTTGTATTAGTGCCAGTCTATTTCTTGAACCTCTTGTTGAGGTGTTTGTATGTTCAATTATTGTTGGCTTTGTAATAAATTCTCAACTTCAGTTCGTAGTCAGTGGTTCTTTAAATTGAATTTGGTTGCCGATTTATTAAACTGTTTAATTACGAGTTTGAAAACCTCCCCTCTACACTTCTTAGCAGACAAAAAGGTCCAGTCGACCTGTCCTGGGATTCTGGAGAATTGATAAGGTAAAATCTAGATAAGAATCCCAGCCCCGTCAAAGGAGACAATGGGCCGATCTGGTACCACAATATTAGATAATCTTCTCTATATCTTTTACTACCTATACTTATCATATTATTCACCGGACATTTGTTAGAGCTTGTTAGACTTTTGTCCATCACCTTTACCTACCATTTGACCCATTTTCCTGCCTATTAGATTATAGATAGTTATAGAATAATAACAGTGAATAATGGGGATGTTTTAACCATCCATTTTAGGTCTGGAACACTTCCTGTTTGTGAACTAACATCCAATTGCCACCCACAAAACTCAACATCAAAGGATTGCCCATGCTGCAAGAACCCGGTGGAAAGTGTTGCCCATGTGATGTTTACTTGACCGGCATATGCCAAACCGAGGTTGGAATGGCTTACAACGATTTGCCGGCAACTGGGCACACAAAAGCATTGGGTTGCCTTGCGCATTTTAAGATCCGATCCCAAACCACTTTTTGCTTGTGGAGTGGCCAAGTTCTTAAGCCACGCATGGCTTATGAGACGGAAGGCTCAGATAGTAAAGTCATAGCACCCTCCAGGATTGGGACCACAGAGAGCCCCACAAGGGCACACAGGACGGCATTTCTTGCTTTTATCCATATGTTATGCACTCGCACTTTGGCGCTTTTGGCCTCCTTGCAACATTGCCCCGAGGAGGGTTGGAATAATCAATACGTAGGCAGCATAGGCACTGGGAACTGGGTCCAGTTGTATAGGCCTCAATTGCGAAAACACTTTGATGTCCCTTTCTCTATTTCATATTGCTTTAAAGCACGTTTTATTACTTTATCGTTGTTTTTAAATTGCCTTTTACTATTGATGTGTTGAATTTTATATTGCTCCTCTGTTGAAGCCACGCAAAAGACGAATTGTTTGTACATTCCTAATTGTAATAAGCTGTTGCATGAGCTGTCTACTTTTTTCATAGTTTTTAATATTATATTTGGTGTTTTTATAGCTTTTATGACATGTGTTGTCGAAATAAAGCTTATACAATAAAACACAATCAATCCGAGTATAACCAGTTTAAAACCAAATATATACATTTCCAACAACATAAGGGCACATAACGAACATGTCATGTATGCTACAGAAATGTATCAGCATATAACTTTTTTTATTGAATTTGCTTAACTTGTCATCAGTGTTACAAGACATATAAACATGATTTTATTCTCCAAGAATATCTAAGTATATTATCTAAGGACATCTCACAGAGCTTGTTGCCAGTTCACTACATTTTAGGAATGGGTGTTCTTCTTAAGAAAGTGAAGTACTCATTTCCTTTAAGAAAGATGTATGGGAATGCAGTTCCAGTCTACTTCGCCCATCAGCATGCACAGTGGCAATGATACATTCGGAGATATGCTGAAAATATGCCAACCAAGAAGACATACACATTCAGTTTGCCTCCCAGACTTCATTTCGTAGGGTGCAGAGAATGTCCCTGGTTCCCTTTGGCGAGCCACCCTTCATAGGGTGCAGCCGTAGACTGCTCCCCAGATGGCTAATCCTCTATGGAAGGAACAGCCATAGAAAGTTCCCCAGAAAGTTATTAAAAAGGTGAGGCCAGTGTGCCCATGAGGTGATATGACATTCTGAGAATGGCTTGTTTACCTTGTCTTTGTACTTGCTAACTGCACCAAGGGTGTGGGGTATATGGTAGTTTTAGCCCCCCCCCCCTCTTTGTGGGTGCCTACTGACCACGAATCAATGGTGATCCTGCTGGACTAAATGCAGACATTTGATATTTGTTCCATATATACTTGCTAAACACTATTCCTATTTTTCCGACCTTTGACAGCAGTGGCTTAGAAGCACAGCTGGCAAGCAGACCAATTGCTTACACAAGAGTGGGCTTTGGGTCTGCCCCTTTCAACCATTGGCTGTATTCGAGCAGTTCTTTTAGTTATTGCCTTAAGACTTTGTCAATACCTTTCAGCTCAGTCCAGCGGAGTATTCATCTCTCACCTTATCCTATTGGCTGTTTGAGTGTATCTTTGCTTTTTTATATGAGTGATTCCCTTGAATTGCACGAGGGATAATTTTACAATCATAACTCTATCCGCGTCTGTTGGCTTTCATCTGCTTACAATGCTTGCGCTAGCACATTAAACCCAGACCTATTGGAGGTGCCAATGCTTCTTTTTAACAGGTGCTGAGCTCTGGATTGTCGGTGGTGCGCCCAGAGAAGTTACGTGTGTACCTTTTTTCTCTAGTAGCTGGCTCTTTCTTCTATTATTATTTACCATATGGAGTTTTAAGTTATGTTTTTTCTCTTATTGTGATGTAGGACTTGCACTTTATCTGGAATCAAGGCGATTAAAAGCATAAACACAGGATGTGCTGAGGGATAGCCAGAAGAATAACAAAGAGTTACCTTCATGAACCAAGAATTATAATAACACTCGATATCCCGCTGACCACTTCCCTGAACAGATCTTCTCTCCTCTACAACACCTATTTCTCTACAATGACCTTTCAAAAACCATTAAAATAAGCTAGACTTCTTGAAGTAGAAACGATCTGCCTTTTTAAATACCACGAAGCAGCAACGGGAAGCCTGTGGGAAGAGGCAGGGGTTGTTCCTAATTAGATCTACTTTCATAGTTGCGAGAATACCTTTGCATTAGAACAACAAAATGAACATAAAGGTGGCATGACAAGCGTGGGTGTGCACTATCCCAGCAGTAAGAGAATATAAACAGATACTGTCATTTAATTTCCAATTTTGCTCAGTCCCAAGTTTACTGTAACACAATTACAGCCGGCAGCACGTTTCCTTAGCTACAAGGTGAAAATCTATAGGTTTAGCAGGCAGTAATAAAGAAAACTCTTAGGTGTTTCCAGTACTGTGGGGTTCAATCATTTTACCATTATTTCTCCACAGGAGTACATTATGTATGTTTTTTCATGTGTGCACTGCAGCTGCTCCCCAAGTGCGCCGTTCATGGCTAGATAAACTGGGGGCTCCCATAGCCCATCCTGTCCTGAGATTAGTTCAAGCCGCTCTGCCCCCTCCGGGTCGACATTCTAATTTAGGAATGTGAAAACAGATCATATAAAATGTGCATCAAATGAAACCCCCGAAAGAGTCGCCTCGAATTATTAGACTATGGGCCATATGTACCACAATGTTCTTTTGCGATTCTCAAATATCGATTTTTTGCGAATTGCTATTTGAGAATCGCAAAACGCTATGTATGTAGGATTTGCAAATCATTTTGCGAATCCCATATTCCTTAATTGCGAATTGCAAAATTGCGATTTGCAATGAAGAAATGTTTCCCTATTCATTCCTATGGGCCTAGAGGCCTATAGGAATGAATGGGAAGACATTCTCAATTTGCGATTCTCAATTAGAGAATCGCAAATTGAGAATGCAATTTCAAGGGTGGCAGGGTGTCAAAATGACACCCGGTTACACCCCTGAAATGTGCTTGTGTGCACATGTGGCGAACATACATGCCCTAAGCGCATGTATGTGCGCCACATGGCACTTTGAAAAATGCAAAAAAGTGAATTTTTCAAAGAAATCGCAAATTACCACCAACTTGAAGTTAGTGGTAATTTGCGATTCCTTAATGCCAAATTGCACTTTTGCTGTGCGTCTTACATTGCATTTAAGGAATCGCAATTTGCGATTCCTTAAATGCAATCACAAAATAGGGAATCGCAAATTTTGCGATTCATTATTTTCCGAGGCAGTTTTTCTTTAATACATACTATTAAGTCAAATTGCTATCACAATTTGGAATGATACATATGGCCCTATGTATCGGACCTTTCATTTGCAATTTGCATCATTGGCGCACAAGACAGAAATATCTGAATATGCTAAGGAGCATGAATGATGGCCTTTGAACTCAGAGTGGATTAAGGCACACACTTCATAATGGAGGTTATCAGTGAAACCTTGGCATTTAAAAATGTAAAATCTCGTCAGAAAAGTGAAGCTATCTATGACACAGCTGAGCAAAGAGTTCTCATATAATTAGATGCATCACACATTTATATTCAGAATGTCAACAAATTTGCAAGCTTCAAGATTGCTTAAAACCCAGGGAATAAGATAATGAATGACTCAACGTTGATAATGGAAAGGGCATGGCTTACAATGGACCAGGCCCAATACCTGACAGCATATCAGCAATGATAATTCGTTAATGTCTCTACTGGCCCATACATGCTATAAAAATAAATCATATGGATCTATTCTGGTCTATTCAGTGCTTTGGTGCTTGGAAGGGCATAAGTATGCAGATTTGATAGTAGATAATGAGACCATCATGATTACTCTTAGGCCTGCACAAACAGAGCAGTTTCCAAGTGTGTTACTACAACAAACAACAAGCTGATGGAAGGAATGCTTGAATTATTCTCAGCCTCTGGCGATCAACTGGGGCTCCTTGTAGACCATTGTTTTTTAGCCCTCTATGTAACTCGGGACAGACACCCGCCTAGAATAGCTTGTTTTCCTGTTTAGAAGGGATCTGGCCTGGAAATTCTGGTTCCACTGTTCCAACTGGAGCAAGACCAGGGCTTATTTGCATGTGGCTGGTCTGAGGTGGCATGAAAACGAATGATGGGCTGGAATACGGCTCTGAATAATTAGCTTAATCCTGGGGCTAGGATTCTGATCTACATACTTGGTTAAATCATGACTGTCCTTGTTGGTGCATTCATCTGAGCTTGTTATCCAACCTTATTTTCATCTAAAAGCCAAATCTGCTAAGATGCAGAATTTTGCATATTTGGTCCCACGCCACTTCACTTTGATGATAGTATGAAAACATCACAAATTACTTTAATATTTTCACTATACTAATTCACCACTAATCCTTTATGGGTTCCGGAGTAGCATGCTACTCGACGAAAAAGCGATTCAATGCCTCGTCAGGGGTAGTAAGCGCAATATAAATTCAGTCACAATACAATACAATACTGTTATTTTTCTTGGGAGTATATTTTTTACTTCTTTTGGTTCTGATTGAGAGTGACAAGCGCATATTCACAACGCTTCCCCTATACATGCATTACACATCCGCATGTCATGACTGTGGTAGGAATGTGAGAGTAGCAGACATGGCACTACCTTGCCTGGCATATTCATAAAAGGTAGACTCGGGCAATGTAGCCCGCAGAAGGAAGGAAGGCGAAGGACACACTAGGTACTCAGTTGGGTGACGCCCTATTTGAAGGTAAGATCAAACACACATCCCACTCTTGAAATGATTACTGTTGATAGAACTCTGACAATTGATTGAGTTCCCAAGAACCAATGAGGCTTCTCGATCTACCGCCCCTATTCCTCAGAAGATGACAGATCTCTCAGATTTTGACGAAGCAGGGTATTCCCCCTGTTCATAAGAAATATAGTGTTTGCCCCTCATATGTTTGCCTGCTGGGACAATCATATAGAGTGTTTACTGTCCATTTTATTTCGCTGCAAAATTTGAGTGTTTTCAGGGTTTGAGATTGGATATAAAACACCTGTGTGGCATGTTTTGTTGGGATACTCACTGTGATAGATGTCTCTCCTTTAGTGTAAGTATCTCATTTGTGATTTTTTAATTAATATTATTTATATATTGTCATTATAAATAGGTAGAACACCAAACTAACTAACACAAGTGACCTTTAGGCTTTGCACATTTATTTATTTTAGTTATAGCCTTACCACCACGTTTTCATTAACAACACGAAGGGATGATAATATCCATAGTTCCCACAGCCAGATGAAAGAGTGGTTGATTTTGGTCAAAGCCCCAGACCTATATTTGACAAACTGTAGGGGGTGAAACAGGTTGTCCTGCTCTACAGGAGCCATTTATTTTTCTCTGTTTGATGAATTTTAGTTTTACAACAAGGCTGGGCTAATAAAGTTATTAGCATACTTTTAGATAATTTTTGCCCATCTCCAACAATCTTTTCACCAGCATAAGGTAAGTGGAGAATCATTGCATTGCCTACAACACTAAAAAGTACTCCCCCAATGATAATGCTGAGCCCGCACATGTTGCTGACCACAGACACATATGAAGAGTGGGACCTAAGATGCAGCATGTTAGTCAGTGAGGGCTCAGCGTCCCATAAAATAATACACCTTTTCATTGATGATGACTCGCTATGAATTAGTGCCTAATGTGAACCCTTATATGTTGTTTCTTTTTATTTATTTCCTAAAGTACCTAGGTAGAGTTTATGTCCTTGTTAGGGTTGTTTATTGGGAGATTTCACCCCACTCCTCAATGGTCTTTTATCTCCTTTAAGTTTCTCAGAAAAGAGGTGGGCACCACAGCAAACAACAAGGTGATGGAAGAAATAGTTGAATGAATATCAGCCACTGGTGATCACTCGAGCTGCATTTCTGACTATCTTTTCTTGGTCAATATGCCCCTCTAGACAGAGTGGGGTGCTTGTGTATTTATTCAGACAGGACCTGTCATGGCTTTTTGGGCTGGACTGTTCCGATAAAAGCAGGCCTGATACTGATTTGAATATGGCTGGTTCTTTCTGAGGTGCAATTTTGGGCAAAGAAACTACAGACTGGAAAGAAGCCCAGAGTAAACACGGTCTGCACTTTTTCTCAGGTGTTTTCATGGCAGGCGCAGAATTTGGAATAAAGTACTTTTAAAGTGACTCATTGGATCTGAGAAAATATCCCCTTCCCTTCCCTTACTTTCCCTTCTCCTTCCCCTCTCCCTCTCCCTTCCCCTCTCCCTCTCTCCATCCTCTCCTTTCCCTTTCTTTCCCTTTCCCTTTAACTGGACTAAGAACAAACAGAAATACATATTTGAGATTGTCATGTGCTTGGCCTTTCCCGACGCAGCTACTTTTGCTATTACTTCCACACTGGATCAATAGTCAACTTATGAAACTTTTTTTATGCCGAGTTGCAGGGATTTGGAAAGTTTCTGGGGATAACATTAATGTTCTGACACAAGAACATGCCCCCTACGTAGAGAAAATACTAACTGGGTCTTATTCAAAGGTGAATTGAACGTTTAGGCAAGCCAGTCACTCAGAAGTCTTAAATCTAGTCCGTTGTCCTCTGATGGGTGTTAAAGAAAAAAAATCAACCTAATTGTTGCTCACTTTATGACAATCTCAAATGACTCACTCATCACTGGATCTGTCACTGATTTATGTAAGTATGCATTGTAGTGTAAAGCGTGGTTACATTTTTATTCTTACGCTTATTCTCCTTACTACTCTAACCGATATGAGGTGTGGAAATTAGGGTGACCAAACTCCACATTAGCTTTACATGTTATGTCATTAATTGACAGCCAACTCACAAACTTGAAATCAAGTTCAGAAGCACCACTCTTAAAACCAAGCTGTAGAAATAAAGAATATCAACTGGGAGACCCTGAAGAAGTTAAGTTGAGTTAAATGTTTACAAATCAATAGCAACACAGAATAAGAGAAGTAAAACTTGATATTCTGATAGAGCTCGCTAATTCTCACTACAACACATTGAAAACATCAGTACTGTAGCATAGTTTAAATGGAAGAACCAACAGGACTCAATAATAGACTCAGACATGGTTTAGAATAGTTGGGTTATTGCATTAAAGAATCAAATTTAATTAAAATAAGCAATTTCTTAAGGACTTCGGTCAACAATATCACACCTTGCATCAAAGCACCAATAATTTAGGCAAATCCTTATCGCGTGATTATAGAATTCAGTTTGCAGAGTTACAGAGTCCCACTACCATTTAAGGCAGAAGGATGGTTCAAATGTCTAACAGCTCAGGTCCATACAAAAAAAAGGGGTAAAAGCTTCAGACTTAAAGTCCATATGGTTGAGTCTATTAGTTTAGAGCTAAGGATATAATGAAACATTGGAAAATAGGAATGGTTTGGCAAAGAAGGTCTCAGTCCATCAGCTACTGATTGTAGCATTGACAAACATTTCAAAGTAAAAGTCAATCATCGGGGGGCGTGGCTACGGCACCAGCGGGAATGGGCGCAGTTCCGAAGAGCTCCTTCGGCTAGCGGGCGGGATGGAAGGCGTAGAGTGTTTCTATTGTCTTTCTAGCCGCAATGCCGCAGTTTCCAGCGTCGGAACACTTCCTGCCCATTCTTGCAGAGTTACAAGTTGGTGGGGTAAGCGGAACGTCTTTTATTCCGCATTTTTTGCTTTTGGCGAGTCGCGCATGAGATGCGACCGCCATTTTGCATTCCTTAACGCCGGAGATCGCGCTACATTCTTTACCTCACGCTGACTTTGTTTTTTCTACATTATGGCTTCTCAACTTGATTTCAAGCTTCAAGGATGATGCTCATATGGATGTGCAACTGCTTTGGGATTTTCCTTGCAGGTGGTGCTACTTTGTTGTTTCAGGCTGCAATTTGGCCGCCATTTTGAGACTTTCTACCTCAATGGTTTATGTGTTTTGCTTTCTTTTTTTGCACTTTCAGTGAGTTATTTTCTCGTCAGAAAAAGATGCTTTTCTCAAAATATGCCTTTCTATAAATGAACTGAGGAACAAAATATGTTGTATATTGACTGAGTGAATTTCATCTATGCTACGTTCAGGTTCCTTCAGTATACAGCCGCCATACCTAGGCTTACCACAGTTTTCTTTGGTATTTTGTCAAGCTTCAGTGGTAATACTACTTTTTCCTCTATGGCAATAATGTTCTGTCTTTAAACTGCATAATTTTTTCGCCACAGCTTTGCTCTTCTCCACCGGAGGAATTTTCAACTTAGCTAAATGTGCTTGGTTCCTTGTATTTTTATACATAACTTTTTCAATGGCAATGCCTCGTTTTAACCGGAATACGCCTCAGCAAAGTGGTGCACCCAACATGCCTTTGGAGGACATTAATCATTTTAGTGTTCTACAAGAGAACATGGAGGATTCAACAAATGAAACCCCCTCTTTGAAGTGTTCATCTCCACTTACTGCTCACCCGTATGTAAAATCTTGATCCAAATTACTTTCAGCTGCTACATCGACATCAGGAAAGCGTGTTAAGGCTAATCAACCATCTCCAACTAACTCAGCTTCTTTTATATCTATGGAGCTTTAGTTAGAGGAAATTTGCTCCCTTAAACCCTATATGACGGAAACAAATTCCAACCTTCAAAGCCTTGAGGATAACTGGTCGCACACTGAGCAAAAGGTTGACTACCTTGAGAAAACAATTGCATCAGTTCAGGAAGTTACTAACCAGGTTCCTTCTATGCACAGAGAGATTCAAGATCTTAAACGACAAGTGGAAAATTTAGAGAATCGAAACAGGCGTAACAATCTACGCATTTACAGCCTTGCAGAAGGTCTGGAAGGATCCAACACCATATCCTTTTTTCAGTCCTTCTTACCTATGCTTCTTGGCTTCCAAATTCTACATCTTTGAACATTCAGCGTGCTCATCGTCTGGGTCCACCTTCACGCCTATCTAATTCTTCCTCTTCAGCAACAAAACCTAGAGATGTTATATTGTATTTTTTGGAGTACACTGACCTGCTTAAGGTTCTTCAAGCTGCCAAACAGAAAGGGAAGATCACCTGGAATTGTTCTAATCTTTTCTTTACACAAGATTACGCTAAAAGTACCGCAGACCGATGCAAGAAGTTTTTGGAGATGAGACCTGCTCTTCGATCCTTAAATGCACGCTATGGCTTGTTTCATCCTTGCGTATATAAAGTGACTTTCAACAATAAAACAACAAATTATGAGGACCCGGCGGCTCTTCAGCAATTCCTTGACTCCTGCAGAAATGTATCAATGGACATCCCTCGAGCATAACGACTGACTATAATTTCTCTACCTATCGAATGATATTTCCTCACGATGCTCTCTTTTAATTGTTCCCTGCTGTATCTTGTATTGTATACTTTCTATTTTGTGCTTTCAACGTTTGTTATTTATTTGTACTTTATTGTGATTTCGGACGTTAACTATTATGTCTTTTTGGTCACTTTTAGATGCGGCTTTGTGATCTCATCATCTGTGTGTCTTTATGTTTCACTGGGGCTTTTTCTCCCCCTGCGCGTTCCTTCGGAGTCCTTGGTCCAGTGTGCTGATTCCCTCATCTGATTCCGCCAGCCCCAGTCTCATTGTTTTCTTGTGGTATGACTTTTTGTTGTCTTTTTTCTCTGTTATTTGTCTAATTTTTAATGCTTTTTCATTACTTGTCTTTATTATTTTTCGATGCTTTCTTCCTTATCTCTTCCCTTTTCATTTTCTCCTTTTCACTTTGCTCTATACTATTACATTAAATTCATTTCTACTTTCCTTCCTCTTCTCTTTTTCATCTTCTTCTTCCTGAATTTCTCTTGCAATTTTCCACTTTTCAATTTTTCTCAACTAGATATTTTGTTTTAGCTTTTTGATAATGTGTATATATTGATTGTTCAGATTTTTGTGGCACGCTTATATTCTCACTATTTTTATAATATTTGTGCATGTTTCTTCTTAATAGTCTACGTTTAGAGTTGTAACATGGAATGTTAAAGGAGTTAATAATCCTATAAAACGACAACGAGTGTTAGCACATATAGCTCGATTAAATACTGATGTTGCCTTCATTCAAGAAACCCACTTATCCAAGACAGAAGCAGTTAAATTGAAAAGGAGCTGGGTGGGTCATGTCTCTTCTTCACCAGCTTTGGGAAAGAAAAATGGTTTGTCGATCTTATGTCATAAAAGGCATCAATTTTAAGTGACACATCAGGAAAATGATCTAGATGGCCGATGGGTAATTGTACACCTGCTCATTAATTAAATTCCTTTGGTGTTATTTAATGTTTATGCACCTGTTAATGTTGATAACATTTTTTGGAATCAAATTTCTGACAAACTTCTTATGTTAAATGAACAATATGTTATCATTGGAGGTGACTGTAACCAAATTCATGACCCCATATTAGACAGGCGTTCATCTGTGAAATTTTCTACCACCAAAATGCACTCACAATTCACCGCCACCATACGCCGTAAGGCTTTAGTTGATATCTGGAGACTTTGTAATCATGATTTACAAGAATATACTTTCTATTCTCCCCCTCATAATTCTCAATCTAGAATAGATTATTTGTTTTTCAGTAAACATTTAGCACAACTTGTCTCTCAAGCTGAGATTGGTTCTATACTAATATCGGACCATGCTTCAGTTATTGGAGGTTTGGATTTATTGCCCTTTACCCCTAACGCTGGTAGATGGAGATTTAATAATTCATTATTATTAGATGTTAATTTCACAAGCCAATTCACCTCTTTTGCTTCTGAGTTCTTTTCCTTTAATTCTACTCCCGATTCTTCTCTTGTGATGATTTGGGATTCTTTTAAAGCTGCGGCTAGAGGTTTTATCATGAATTTTGTTTCACTGAAAAAAAGGACTTTTGAAGCTAAAACAGCTCAGTTATTAACCAAGTTTAAACATTTTGAATACTGTTGTTACCGATCTAACTCTGAAACATCATTAAAAAATTTAATTGACGCAAAAATATCTTTTAATAAATTTACTACACAATAAATTCTCCGCTCCCACATGATTCTGATTTTACCTAATTAGCAGCTGACATCACGCTATCGGAGATTAAACATGCTGTATCCGTTTTGAAGTGAGGAAAAGCACCTGGTCCGGATGGATTTACTATTGAATTTTATGCTCACTTCGCACCCTTATTACTTCCTCCCCTTTTATCACTTTATCAATCTTTTATTAAGGATGGTTCTTCTTCCGGATCTTTTCAGGAAGCCATTATCTGTTTAGTTCCCAAGGAAAATAAAGATCCTGCTTTCTGTATAAATAATCACCCAATCTCTCTAGTTAATTTGGATTATAAGATTTTTGCTAAGATTCGAACCCTCCGTATTGATCCCATCCTACCTAACCTTATTGGTCCAAAACAATCAGGTTTTATTAAAGGTTGTTTGTCCTCAGATAACTCTAGAGTTTTTTTTAACATTTTAAGTAAGGCCTCTTCGCTCGACTATCCCATTGCTGCGATTGCATTGGATGCTGAAAAAGCATTTGATTGGATTGGTTCGGATTTCATGTTTCATGCCCTTAAATGGATTGGGTTCCCTTCTAAAATTATTTATTTTATTTCTTTACTTTATTCTGTTGTGAATGTATCTAGGACTCTAATTAGATAATCCCGATTTATGCTCTTGTGTGGTTATATTAAATCATATCCCTATAAAGGCATAAGAATCATATCCATATTAAGTCACAGCCAATAAGGTCCAAATTCGGCAAGGCTACTCCCATAGACTCCTAGAAAGTACAACGCGTTCTTAAACAAACCAAGCCTCCAGCAGCCCGGGAAATTCCCCTGCTTCTGTTTTGATTTGTCCTAGAACTCCTGAGAGTCCTGAAAGAACTGCCAGCTCTTAGTGACGTCTTATGTCCAACCTTACGTCAGACTCGGCACCTTCCAGGTATAAATATACCAGCATCTGCCTTAAGCAAGCACACGGTGGTTTGGAGCAGATCGGCTATCTACTTTCCCAACGCCCAGCTGATACGAGTGCCGAAGGAAGCCGACCCTCCCTGCTGACGCACTGAGAGAGACGCTGTCTTTTCTTCTGCAGAGAAATCCAGCTCCAGCTCATCGGGTCCTGAGAGAGAGATACAAGACCTCCTTCATTCTATACCCAAGGTACGGAACTGATTAGACCCATAGAGAATTCTTGATTCAGATTCTTGGCAAAAACTGTAACTCATCTACTCCTTCCCTGTACTAGGCTTAGGTTAGGTACACTGGGGTAGGCGTATCTTAGAAACACCAGTTGAGTACGTTTAGTCATTATTTTATCATTGTATGTATTTTATCCATTTTAAGTATCTTATGGCTTAGAAACCATATAAATGCTTTTACAGTATTATTTCATAATACTACTTTTACTGTACGCACTTTACTTTATGGCAAGTATTGAAAATGTGGCAATTCATTTCTCTTGCATGAGAAAGAAGACTGCTCAATAAATAACCCTTTTTATTGAAAAAGCCCATCTCTCTATTTCTCTGCATTCCTGGTGAAACGAAGCATGCACGATTGACTGAGTAAAATAGCTATCTATTGTTTCTGCGACTCTAGAGATATATTCCTTATTGCAGGGGGAACAAAGTTGTCATGTGATATGGTTGTCAGAAGCTAATCCCTTCTTGTCTATTCAGGAAAGCTAAACACCTTCTTGTTTACTCGAGAAAGTTTCTAGTGACCTCTGAGCTAGCTGGCACACACAATTAAGTTTAACATATTCAATAGAGACCTAGTCGACCTCAGTCCTACGTCTAAGCTATCGTTTATGTTATTCCAATGCGCAGAGCCTATTGGGAATATAGGAACTACACTACATGGCACCCAACATTTGGTAAGGCGCTAATTGAACGCTAGATACTAGAGTAACTTAGTTGTGCTTTTCACAAAGACCCCTTTTCCCGTAAAAACTCCAATAGACGTCTGGAGTGGGTAAAAGGCTAATATCCGCCAAAACTTAGTAGGAAGAGATTCCTATGTATTAGTTACTGGTTTAGTCAACGTTGCAGGATACAGTGTTCCAAAATATTGTGCACCTAATCTTTGTTTCCTTGAAACTTATTCTGCAAACTTTCTGTCAGCAAAATGACAGAGAGTGACGGCGAAAGGGATAGAGCTACACTAGCAGCTTAACTTTTGACGGAAGACACAAGTCTCCAACAAGATGAACCGGATGCAATACTCATCCCGGTAAATGTAAGGAAAACCTTAACTATAAAACTTATAGAAAACAGAGTATCATCAAGAGGTGGTATAGTAATATTTGTTGTCGAGGCACATGAGTATCGGCAGACAGAGGTATTCTATTCATGGATACATTTTCCAGCAGCAAATGCTGTAACACACGAGTTCCACTACTACAAAGTAGGGGAACCTCCAGCGTAATACACTCCTTTCGAGGAAATTGAAATTCCAATAACTTACCAAGAGCATGAGCTCTGGTTCAATGGCACCCTAAAACATCAAAATCACATTACCAGGCTAGGTCCACTAGGTAGACCAGGAGCCACATGGCCGGTTCTAGCCAGCTATACACCATATCCTGACATTGAAGAAAAGTCAGACAGAGAACTTTTAGTTCAACTAAAACAATTAATTAAAATACATAGACAATTGGT
The DNA here is from genome assembly GCF_964263255.1 of Lissotriton vulgaris. Taxonomy (NCBI): domain Eukaryota; kingdom Metazoa; phylum Chordata; class Amphibia; order Caudata; family Salamandridae; genus Lissotriton; species Lissotriton vulgaris. Next base: position 435,588,424 of record NC_141700.1, read on the forward strand.
ACAATATGTCATGCAGACTTTAACAGTCCAACCAGCGATAAAGATTCCACAGCACACCCCTCACCAGCGGAACAAAAATAAAATTACACCACAGAATATTCAATCAGTCATTGGTAAAATAACCGCAAAACGGGAACAAATTCCGTTCTGGTTAGCTCAGAAAATTACTTAGATAGAGGCAGTATTTCCTGATACTACCCATCACGAAAAACACAGAATTCTGACAATCTGCTTGCCAATGGGGATTGCACCACATTTGGAGGACTGTGACATTTGGGGAACAGTCTTTGCTTCAATCTACACAAAAACACATGGTGTTCCGTCTATGGCGGTTATACTAGATGTAATAAGACAGATTCAAAACGAATACGGTCCAGAGCCTGCTTTAAATCTAGGTATGAAAATACTGAAAGACTGTAAGCAAGTCTCAGCTATACTATTATCCAACATAAAAGGAGAAGCAGCATCCGTGGCAATCCGCCAAAAACTAAAAGAAACAGATATAGCAGAACAACCTTTTTAACTTGCCAGAATAATTGAAAAATCCTATGAAGAATTAGGTAGAGACAGTTTGGGTGGGAAACCACTAAAACCGCAACTAATTGAAAATCCTGAAAAGACTTTTATTAAAAATAATCTTAATTCTCAAAAAAAGAACTGGGAGGGTAATAAGCAAACGAATCCCAGAGAAAAACATTTTCAGACCAGAGGAAGGTCTCCCCAACGAAGAAAGAGATCTCCAGAAGGGGGGGGGGGCAAGTCTCCGCAATGGGAGCCCTCTGAAGAAAGATATAAACTTAGAAATAGGGAAAATTTGAGAAAACCTGACAGATATCAAGATATTGATACACGTCCCTCTCGATCTTTTCAGACTTCCTCACAGAAATCGTAAAGAAGAGGACCGTCAGAACATAAAGAGGAGCGCGTCAAATCCAAAGACAAAGAAGCTGCTCATCAAAGTAAAAAATTACAATTTCCCAAAAAGAAGGTAGCCAGTATTAAAATAAAACATGCCGAGGATCCTGAGGACACAACTAAAGAAGTGGGCCCAAACAATGCTAGACAGCGCAGCAGAAGTGACAATAGCTCGCAAGATCCTGATGAATCTTCTGGAGACAGTGGACACAAATGAATACATTCAATTGGAAACTGCAGACACCCGAGTTAGCGTGCTCCTTAAACTATATGAAATAACATTACGTACAGAGGGAGATAAAATTAGGAAAATAAAAGGTCTCTTCTGGGAAAACATATCTAAAGGCTATGATATCCTTCTAGCAGAAAAATACTGGCCACCAGAGTTTCTCAGGGAGTGCCCACATGGCGAAGAAATGATTATGCCTGCCTTCTCAAATCACATTCCAATACATAAAAAATACACATATGCAAGAAAATGGGCAGTGTCCCAAGCCCCGGCATTATATAACAATCATGTAGGATGGGATGAGGATTCTCCTCACCATAAAATCCAGTTAAAAAATCAACCAACTGCTCAGAGGCAGTATCCTGTTAAACAAGAAGCTAAAAAACAAGTCAGGGAGATCTTAGATCAACTTGTATATCAGGGGGTGATTGAAACATGCACCTCCCAAATGAACAATCCTTTGTTTCCTGTCTCCAAGCCAGATGATTCACATCGTCTAGTTTTGGACTACAGACACCTAAACTCTTGTTGTAAAACGTTTGCAGTGCAAAATTCACACAGTTCAGCACTAATGAATAATATAGTGCGCAAAAAATATAAAGCGACATTAGATATTCAAAAATGGGTTTTTCTGTCAAAACATTGCACCAGAAAGTAGGTATTTGACCGCTTTCTCCAGCATGGGGGCTCAAAAGCAATTTTGCCGTCTCCCCCAAGGATTCAAGAACAACCCAGGATTATTTTCGACTAGGGTAACAGAGTTTCTACAAATATATGACGATGAGGCATTATCCTATGTCGATGACATCTATCTTACAGATAATGACCTGGAGGCACACTTGAAAAGAGTGAACATGGTCATACTTCGGTTCGCATCTGAAGGGTACAAATTTAACTTTAAAAAATCACGGATTGCCCACCAGACAGTCCTATTCTTAGGATATTAATTATGAAGTGAAGGCAAAAGCCTTGTGGACAACTTCTTAGAAAAGTGTGCAGTACTCCAAGCTCCAAAAACGCTGAAAAACTTACAATCAATTCTAGGCTTCCTGAACTTCGGAAGAACATACATTCTAAATTATGCATAGAGGATTAAACCACTCCACAAATTAATAAAACCTGATTTTAAACCAACTAATTGGACTCGGAAACATACGGAAATTCTAAGATCATTACAAACATACATGTTAACTAAAACAAAACTGCAAACACGCGCAATCGAACGCAACCTTGTAATCCGAGTCATCCCAGGAAGATGCGGATTTACATACCTGACCTCCAATGAGGGAGAAACGGTACCAATAGCTTACAAATCATACTTGTACACACAAGCTGAAATGAAATTCAGATCTAATTTAAAAATTCTAACTGCGGTACAAACTGCTGTAGCAAAAGAAAGAGCCCTCGCACAAGGTAAACGTATAATAATTGTTACACCTATACCTGCTTTAGAAGCAGTAACAATAGCAAGCATTCCAAATGCTAAAGCATTACATCCGAGATGGATACAATGGGTTAATTCTCTTGCTGCACCAGACGTAGTATACAAATTTGACCCTAACTTAAAAACGCAAGAATTTCTCCAATACGAATACGAATGTCCTTTGCCGACTGAGATTCTGCCTCTGGAACATTGCGGCTGAATTATATATACAGACAGTTCAGCACAGCCCGCAGTTAGGGGTAAACAAGCATATAGTGCTGCGTGGGCGATTGTTAAAGGTCGATGGCACGAAGAAAAATTTAGACCATTGGTCACTAAAACTCAATCACTCAGAGATTGTACAGCTCAGCGAGCTGAACTACAGTCTTTTAAAATGGCGCTTGAAAAATACTGATCGCGAATTCCCCACACTCAAAGAGTGCGATTCATATTACTGCGTCCAGTCCTACAATGATTACTTGCAGAACTGGGTTCAAAATGGTTTCAAAGATGCAAAAGGTGGCGCAATCAAACATAAAATGCTTTGGGAACAAATAGTTATTTTGCAGAAAGAACTACAAAAGACTCATGTGATACATACACTGAGTCCTCAACTTGATGACATTCACGTTGCAGGGAATTCATTGGCTGATGAGGCCGCAAAGGCAGCTGTGCAAACGGCTTCCGTAGCTGCAATCACCCAGTCAAAAACAAAAATAGAGAGTGATATAATACTAGCTGTCAGTGCTTCAGTAAAATACAGTGGTAAGACACTCCCGAAAGGCTTTCCAGTAAAGTACACATACATAATTGATGCGAACTCCGTTCCGTTTGCTCAAATCCCTGGAATGGGGGATAGAGTAATTCCAAACACGAACCGGAGAATCTTCTTGATTCAAGAAGCACACATGGGATTGGGTCTGAGGCACCAAGAGATCCTGAAATCTCTAATAGAATTGCAATCACTATACTGGTGGCCGGGAATGAGCGTGCAAATTTATAACTTTGCAATTGATTGTCAGGACTGCAATAGAGATCGCAGTCATGAACCGAACCAGGAGACTGACCATAGCAAAGCCAGTCCAGCCCAGACACCTCTGTTAGACAGCATTAGACTATCTACACAAATGCATTCGAACGGGCGTATGCGGTCCCACAACTACTTGGACAAGATTCAATTAGAATATGACCCCAGCACTCAGCTGATGCCAGAACTCTTATCGAATAATGTGCGCGTCCATTATGGCATATACGCAATTGGCATTCTACATTCTGACCAGGGTCCTGCGTTTAGCTCTCGAGCTCACAAAGAGGCCATGACCAGCATGGGCTTTGCATTGCGGTACTCTAATCCACTTCCAGCCTGAGGGTAGAACGGTAGTGGAGGGAAAAAAAACAAGATATAGCGATCTATAACAGCGAGGGTATTAGGTTCGGTTGATGGGTGGGTCAAACATCTAAAAAGTGTCTAACGTAGTCTTAACAATCTGCCAAGAAATTCTCTGGGTGGAATCACTCCGTATGAACTTTTGTTTGGTACAAGAATGATTATCGAATAGTCAGACTTCAGTAGTAGAACAAAAGACCTCTGATATCAAAGATCGTTTGGTTGTTTTACAGAACTTAAATGAAGCAAGAAGAAGTCTAAGTAACACAAAACTAAGGCCAACAACCACTGAAGAGAAACCACCTGTCCCAGCAGGACCTGTCTGGATTCCAAAGATTGGGGATCTGGTCAGAGAAAAAATCGCAGTGAAGAAGGAATTTGGGCCTTCATACAGAAAAGCAGTACCTGTCTTAGCTATCAGCGGAAAAAGATCAGTGGTAATACCGCCGCTTGCTGGTAAAAAGGAGAACCGAGTTGTATCAATCGACTGGTAACACACTGCTGGCGAGTAAACAGAATTTGACCTTCAGTTGCTTTTAAAACTAATTTTAATACGACGCTACCCTTCTATTTTGCACATTGCTCATCTGCTGCTAGTTTTAAAAACGATTTGGGTTTTTAAACAAGAGGGGTTTGATATTTTGCACGATGTCTATTTGCTGCTGGTTTTAGAAAACAAATTGGGTTTTTTAGAGCAAGAGGGAATATACTGTAATCATTGGTGCACAAGTGTTTTCATACTTACTCGGTCTGAGGCTTCCCCGGTCCGCCACAGCTTGGCCGATTGATGCGGAGGGAAGACCTCAGTTTGCCTCACTTCCGGGAGCCTTCGTCCGGCGAGGTTAGCGTTCCAGTCGCCAGGCGTGACTATTTAGAGCCACGCTGGGCTGAACGCGCAGCGGACGCACGCAGCGGGCGCCCCAAAGGTGCGCCTAAGGCAAGCCCATCTGCGCCCGTCCGTGCAGGGACCGGGCCCACGGCCTGTCATGCTGCCAGTTTCGAACAAGGGGATGCTAGCCGTCGGCCCTATAACCAAGCCGCCTCATTAGCCTGATACCCGATCGCTCACACAGGTCAAAAACGCTGCAACTTGGCATTTGATACTGTTTGGGGTGCCCTGACTGCAATTTTCATCTTCCTTCTCTCCAGCCGAGACATCACTCAAAGGATCAACAAGCGCCGACTGTACGGGCAGCTTTAATTAATGCGCGCTCTATGGTGAAACATGCAGCTAACATTTACGAGCTCATATTTGATCATAAGCTAGACATCTTGTTTATCACAGAATCGTGGCTTAGGGAGTCCTGCGCACCGGTGGTCGAGCTGGCCGTCCCTCGTGATTACCGTCTAGCTCGGGCCGACCGTAGCACGGGGAGAGGGGGAGGTACTGAAGGTGTTCAGAGAAGCATGGGCATTTGTATGCGAAAAATACACGATCGTGTTGGAGGGAGAAGTGTTTGATTTCTCCTTTATCTTGACGCCCCATTTTACGTTAGGGGGAACTTTGATCTACCGCCCGCCTGGGCAGATTGGGTCATTATTAAACTCTTTAGGTGAGTCCTTGGTGGAGCGAGTTCTTCGCTTCCCTAGATTTCTTCTCCTCGGAGACTTCAATATCCATGTAGATTCCCCAGGGGCCCCAGACACATCGGCCCTTCTGGACCTTTTGTGTGTAACTCAGCTGACCCAGTGGGTCTCCAAACCCACTCACTCGCAGGGCCACGTGCTAGATCTGGTGTGTTCGAACTTTACACTAGATGTTAAAGATCCCAAGCTGGTGACTTGGTCAGACCATGCCTTGATTTCCTTTTCATGGAAAATGAGAAAGCCGTTTCGCCAACCACCTCCTTCCTCAGGGCCGCTAGCCCGCAAGATCAGCATTCCAGGTTTGGTTGAGGCCCTGTCTCATTAGCAGGTTGTCCCTGCTGATGATATGGAAGGGCAAGTTGACCAATTCAATGCCTGGGTCAGCCATGGGGTTGAATCCATCTGTAAACTCGTGTCTAGAGCCCGCCAGCGTGAGCTGCCCTCTCAACCCTGTTACTCGCCTATGCTAAAAGATCTGAAGCTGAACTGTAAGAAGCTAGAACGGCTATGGAGGGCGGCCTACTGCCCGCAAGCCAAATCTAAGCTTCGCTCATCTCAGAGAATATACTACACCGCGGTGAGGAAAGCAAAAAGCGAGTACTATGCGTCTAGAATTATGAAGGCAGACAACAATGGCAAAGAGATCTTTGCCATAGTACAAAGCTTTATGTCACCTCAAGCTGAGCGGTAGTCTATCCCCGCCTCCGCAGGCTGGTGTGAGGAACATTTGTCCTTCTTTATTAACCCCTTCGCTGCGGATGACAAAGCCAGCTCGTCATGGGCGTTACCTGCGCTACGCGGATGACGAGCTGGCTTTGTCACAAACCGCGCGATTTTCAAATTTCAGCGCACAGCGGGAAAACCCGTAGCGTGCATGTGGTTAATAAGATCAAACTTATTGAAGACAGCTTAGCTCTGCCCACCACCCCTTCACACTCTCCACCTGACTCTACGACCTGCTTTCCCCCCAGTAGGTGTTTCTCACAGTTCAATATGGTAGAACTCCCAGATATTCTCACCATCCTCAAATCATTAAAATCAGGAACCCCCTCAGATCCCTGCCCTGCCAGGGTTCTGGCTGGAGTGGCTGATACCATAGGCATGGAAGTCACAGACATAGTTAACAGGTCGTTGCAGTCAGCAACGGTGCCGAGACAATGGAAACAGGCTAAGCTCCTTCCACTGCTGAAGAAACCATCGCCCGATCCGCTCATAACTGCTAACTACCGGCCTATTTCCTTGCTACCAGCATTAGCTAAAGTCTGTGAGAAGGTGGCCTTTCGCCAACTTAATGCTTTTGTGGAGGATTATGGGGCTCTCCACCCAGCACAGTCAGGCTTTAGATCATCTTATAGTACGGACTCTGCCCTTGTTGAGGTGACAGAGGCCATCAGGGAATGTTCGGACAAGGGTGGCAGAGCGGCTCTGATTTTATTGGACCTCTCTGCCTCCTTTAATATGGTACCTCACCAACTTCTCCTGGCACGCTTATCACACATCGGCCTCTCCGGGTCAGTGTGGGCATGGCTGGAATCCTTTCTGAATTCCCGCTCCCAGCAAGTCTGGATGCCCCCTTATTCTTTCTCGGCCAGAGAGGTTCAGAAAGGGGTCCCCCAGGGCTCAGCACTGAGCCTGCTCCTTTTTAACATTTACATGACCCCCCTGATCTTCCTGGCTGAAGAATTGGGCGCCAAGATCATGGCCTACGCTGACGACACTCAGCTTCTGTTCACCTGGGACGACTTGAACGCCGAGACAGAAGCAGCGCAAAGATGCCTAGTCGTCGTATTGACATGGCTTGCCCAGGCAAAATTAAAATGTAATGAGGGGAAATCAGGAAATCTTATTATATGGGCAATTTCCCTCTCAGTTTACAGAAGCTTTGTGGCCCCCATATTTTCCCCGCCCTATATCTGAGGGTGGTCCAGCCAAGAATCTAGGTATCTGGTTTTGTGAAGACCTTAGGTTCACAGAGCACATAAAAAGACTCACGGGCGTCTGCTTCGGGACCCTCAAGTCCTTAGGCAGATTCTTTCCTTTGCTCCCTCAACCAGCCAAGGAGATGGTTGCCCGGGCACTCATCTTGTCCTGGCTGGACTATGCCAATGCACTCTTGCTTGGCATTCCGGCATATCTGGTCAATAAGCTACAACTTATTCAGAGTGCTGCAGCAAGACTTCTTCTCTGCATCTCTAAACGAACCAGGAAAAGATCACAAATGTGCTCGCTTCATTGGCTGCCGGTGGTCCAGAGGGTACAACTTAAGGCTCTTGTCCTAATACACAGAGCCTTACATGACTTTGGCCCCTCCTACATCAAGAAGAGAGTGGCCTTCTACATCCCTCAACGATCTTTAAGGTCAGCTGCCCAGCGACTAATGATAATCCCCTGCTTCCGTCGAGCTAGGATGGGGGGCCAGTCTTTTGCAGTTAAATCAGCCATTCTCTGGAATGCGCTACGTCACACTCAGGACCTAAGATGTTTTAAAAAGCTCCTAAAAACTCACCTTTTTAAACAGGCCTATTAATTCACTTTTCTCGCCATATGTTAACTACTGTTTCGCGCCAGGATACTCTAGAATAGTTGTGCACGCTACAAATACCAATATAACATAACATAACATAACCTGGTAAAACCACAATCATGTGGCCAATAATAAGTAGTAGGCCCAGTGGACTCCCAAGAAGTAGCAGAAGACCAAACCTTGCTACAATCCAAGAGGTTCAAACTGAGAGTCTAATCACATTTGATAAACCTGCAGTGAATAAAAAAGGACTATGCAACAAAGCCATGGAACTTGTGCCTCTTGAAACCCAAATAACAAGAGTTCGTCAAGAAACACCTGTCTACAATGATGTAGCCTCGGAATATTCTAATATGAAAAAGGAAGAAGCAACTGCAAAGATTAATAACAATCCTGATGCCATCCAAACAATTGACAGAACTGCATCTGGCTACTTTATCAATTTCGATGACTTTTCCGATGATCCAAGTAAACATGGAGATAAGCCAGCAAACAGAACTTTCAAAGTCAAAATTACAGAACTCTTTCATTAACTTAGAGACACGTATCTGATTTCATTGTGGATTGTGTTAGGTGTACTTTTGCTCCTGCTCTGGCTCATCTTAGTTTTAGGCCTGGAAAGAATGATTGATGGAAAATACAGTACAATGTTTTAGGCCTGGAAAGAATGATTGATGGAAAATACAGTACAGTGGACACAGCAAGTCAGATCATCAACTTGGTTCTAAAACCTCACAGATCCTCTCATGTTGAAAAATAAGAACTATCATCAGTGAACATCACAGCCATTCCTATACCTGGTGGTGTAGCATGGGATAATACTGATTACGAAATCTATGGCCCGGTTGAGCTCTTGAAATATCCACATCAGTTCAAGATTTCTTTAAGTGACTTTGTATCACCTAGTACTTTCTCTGATGATTGGGCTTTGAAAATATCAATATTATGATGTCAGATTTAGAAATGTCAGCAAAATTTACAGAACATGATTATTTACAGGGTTCATCGAATTATGAAGAAATGTATTGCTTCAATCACTTTGGGCATCATTATTTGCATAAATCTGCTAATCCTAGAAATGTGTTCAGTCATAATCAATGGGAACATTGTCCAACTCCTCCAAAAGTCAGTTCGAAAACATTTTATGCAAAATTCCCATACTTCTCAGGGTTTAATGTCACTGATCCAGAAACGTTTTATTTTAAAATTATAAATAAGACAGGAATGAAAAACATGTTGACAAACACTAAACTGATTTATTCCGAAAAATTCTATGAAAAAATGTCAACATTTGGTATTGAATTTTGGAAAAACAACATTGAGACAAAAACTGTCTGGGGTTCAAAGGAATGGCAGGTACAAGGTTTAGAATCATTGTTCAGACTAGCCTGCATGATCCCAGAACAAATAATGTTCCTGAATGACACCATTCAACAAACTGATATTAACAAACAATGGTCCGAGACCTATAACTTAGTACAGAAGAAATTAATCAAAGCTTATTTGATTTCAGAGCATAAGTAATTTGGCACTGCTCAAACCAACCAATGGAAAACATAAGAATTGGCAACAACAAAGAGGTCCATGGATATATGCAATATTTTAATCTATTGTCATATATAGCACTAATATTGCAATTTACAAATTTTTATAATATTTTATATACATGTAGAATCATGAATTGTGAATGCCCCGTACATAATGTGCAGGAGGAAAGGGGTGTCAAAAGGGAGTGCAAGTGATAGGGTGAAAAGAAGGAAGAGATCACACAAAATCTATAAAAACAGCAGTTTTTTTCTATTCCGAAGGGGTACCAGCCAAAAAGTGCTGGACACAAAGTACCTGACCACATTCAATTAGTCCAAGAGGACTTCTTATTCATTTTTTCAGACATAAGATGTAACAATTATCTGCACTATATCACAAAAGGAGAGGGGATATAGGTAGTGGTCCAGGTATCAGATAGAGTGTCGACGTTTCAACTCGTCTTGCGGCCTTGCGGTTAGTTGTGCCTGGGCCATGCGAGTCTTCATCAGGACATATTAAACGGGGCAGCACAGGGTTATCTTGGTGACCCCTGCAAGGAAGCAGTAGTCGTTATCTGCTTAAGTTGGGTTGTTTCATGCGGTCCAATGGCTCCTATTCTATGTACAGTTGCCAGAACCTGTATAATGAATCAGAATGGTAAATGTTCCCAGGTAAATTCCTTGTGACCACGAGGCAATAGGTCCGAGTCCAGAAATCAATCTGGCAGCTGTTGTGTACAACTCTGTCTTAATTCCTCACACTTGTACCATGGTCGTTAATCCTGTGTACAATATTCCAAAGTCGATGTTGAAGAGATAATGTGGTGGCAAAGTCGCCGTCTTTTACTCCCATTCACTAGTCAATGATGTAGTTTAGGTTTTCAAAGCGAACCGTCTACCAGAAGAATGGAGTGGCTGGTGGATTCCATGAAATGGGACCAGCATCTGACCAAAATGTTGCTTAATTTGAAAAGAGTAACCGGGACCCTGCTAAAAGAGCAGAGAGCAGCCTCAACCAAACCTATAGCTGCAGTTTTGGACATTTACTCGGCCAGAGGAGTAAGTGCCGCTTTGTACGGGGCGGAACTGTGGGGAATGTCGAACTTGAAAGATCTTACTCGAGCTGAGAACACCTTCTTGAGAAGCTTGATGTCCCTCGGCCCTTCTGTCCCCATCTTGCCTCTGCAATTGGACATGGGCTGTCGGGCGATTGAAGATCTAGCAAAGCTACGCCCATTGCTTCTGTGGGCCCGCATCTGGAGAGTCCCTGAGCTCTCAAGTTATGCGGATGGACTGCGGAAGATATTAAGATCGACAGGTTGGGCGAAAATAAAGTGGCTAACGGATATCAAAGCATTACTCACCAATCTGGGGCTGGAAGAAGCATGGTACCAACAGACAGCCCCGCCCAAATCAACGATAAAACAGCTTTATTGGAACTGGGTGGCAAACAGAAGGAATTCTTCTACCTCGATTTGTAAGTCGACCAGAAATTTTATGGAGTCCAAAGATGTCCCCACTAGAGAACTGTATTTGGACATTATCTCAGCCCCTTGGGAAAGATCTTTGTATTTCAAATTTAGAATTGGTCTTCTCCCCGTAATGGAATTTACTAGTCATTGGAAAATTCCCTACCAGACTGCTCCGTGGTGCCCCTTCTGCCCACAGCGCCATGAATCTGTCCCTCACTTTTTATTCGAGTGTCCTGCCTATAAAGTCCCACGGTCAAAATGGCTAAAACCCATGTGTCGCACACTGGGAACTAGACACTGTAATGTGGCACTAAGGATTCTCCTTTCAGACACTCGTACTTTTTATGCATGCGCCACCTCAAAGTATCTTGGGTGGGCATGGCGGATTCGGTCAAAAAGACTCAGACAAATTGTTTAATTATGCTTTTACTCTTATGGTCTGCTTCAAAACCATGCTTACTTTAGGTAATTTAATTATTCTTCCCCTAAATGATAACAGTAAAAATTGCAGTCATAGATCATGCAAGGGGTCTTTTTTAAAAAAAACTTGTTTTTATCTTTAAATGCTTTGAAATGAACTTTACTTGTATGTACGCTTTTTAAGATATTTTATATGTCGAAATAAAGCCTTTTTGACTTTGACTTTGACTCTATTATACAGGTTCTGGCAACTGTACATAGAATAGGAGCCATTGGACCGCATGAAACAACCCAACTTAAGCAGATAACGACTACTGCTTCACTTACAGGGGTCACCAAGATAACCCTGTGCTGCCCCGTTTAATATGTCCTGATGAAGACTCACATGGCCCAGGCACAACTAACCGCAAGGCCGCAAGACGAGTCGAAACGTCGACACTCTATCTGATACCTGGACCACTACCTATATCCCCTCTCCTTTTGTGATATAGTGCAGATAATTGTTACATCTTATGTCTGAAAAAATGAATAAGAAGTCCTCTTGGACTAATTGAATGTGGTCAGGTACTTTGTGTCCAGCACTTTTTGGCTGGTACCCCTTCGGAATAGAAAAAAACTGCTGTTTTTATAGATTTTGTGTGATCTCTTCCTTCTTTTCACCCTATCACTTGCACTCCCTTTTGACACCCCTTTCCTCCTGCACGTTATGTACGGGGCATTCACAATTCATGATTCTACATGTATATAAAATATTATAAAAATTTGTAAATTGCAATATTAGTGCTATATATGACAATAGATTAAAATATTGCATATATCCATGGACCTCTTTGTTGTTGCCAATTCTTATGTTTTCAATTGGTTGGTTTGAGCAGTGCCAAATTACTTATGCTCTGAAATCAAATAAGCTTTGATTAATTTCTTCTGTACTAAGTTATAGGTCTCGGACCATTGTTTGTTAATATCAATTTGATACCCGGGTCCAGTACTTTTGGGTTACCCCATTTCTTTAATGGTTACCATTCAACAAACAACATGTCTTGGCCTAGCCAAGATAAAAGATTTAAATAACCCGTCTATACCAAAGCCTATGCCTGATAGAAACAGCACTACAGATGAGGGGTTAGACGTGTCCCATATTTTAAAATAAAACAGAAGAAATCCTGATTGAAACAAATGGTTGATCTGGCCCACAGACACTAATAACTGTCAAGATAGATTCCTGAAGAAAATACCGGGGGTCAAATTGAATAGGCCAGACTCAAGATATTCCCAGAGACAACATCCAGTGATAGTTACAACATACAGTGTAGGAAAACTATGCCTCGAATGGCTACAGAGATCCACACTTCCCGAAATTAAGCAACACTTAACTTTACTTAAAGAAGGTGCTGACTTGCGAGATTTCTTACTGCGAAGTCGCAAACAGCGTCAAAAACGTTTCATATACGCCGGTATATACGCAGCTTACAATGAAGCTTGGAAAATAACACAAATTGAAACTGCAGAAAAAATATGAGAAATTGATCGTATACATTTGGAAAAATCACTTTCTGTAGTGAACAATGGGTTAACAACTCTGTCCTCCAGAATGTATTCACTGGACAGCATTGTATCTTCTGCTATTGATATAATAGAACAGGATATGCTAATGTTACAACATGGCCAGTCCCAATTACGTTCTATTGTACAGTTAGGCTGGACATTACGAAATTTGCGTTCAGGCAACGTGCCACAGCGTCTAATCAACACAACGTCATTATTTTCTATCTATAACCTTACTGATAGACAAATCTCTTTGGCAAAGAGAGGGGCAGACTATACGGTGCTGAGCATTGAAAATCTCGAAAAATTGCCATTGACAATGTCAGAACGACCGGTCATTGAATGGATAATACATAGCACCATTACATCCCGATAACAACGCTTCAATTTCAATACTGTCAAAAGTATATACCAGCACGCCTGTATGAAAGGTTGGGTAAAGGATACATCAAGACAACCTGGAATTTACCTTATACACATAGATGTTGGAGTGGGGGCAAGAAAGAAGTATTTCTTAGTGGTAATAACTGTAAAAAGTCACTAAGCGGTACACGTCTGTGTCAAGGAATTAACTTGCATGGAGCCTGCGAACGTTCTTCAAATAACCTTTTATGTCACCAGCAAGGCACCCCTGCTACACAGATAGAGCCTTTTTTCAGACAGCTTTCCAACGGCAGCTACGTTTTAATAAGTGACCACAGCTGTTGTGGCATGGTGCCAGAAAAAGCCTATCTCATGAGCGTTACTTCCGTGGTCACTTGTTGTATGCAAGTATTGTATCCAAACAGCAAACCAGACATGGAGGCGACACTATGGCCTTCTTTGAATATCTCTTCTATTCAAATTGATACTTTAAGCAGAATGAAGTCTATTCTTTTACAAACAACTGTGCCTTTAACCTCGTCAAGAGAAACGTATGATCTGCAAGTTGCAAGGACAGCAGCAGAGATACATGCATTATTATCGACAAATTGCCCCATACAATTTGTAGAAATGTTAAGTCAAATCTTAAACATGTCTGATACCAGCGGCATCGCACATGTATTTAAGACAATTATTTTTGGGACTGCTACTACCCTTCGAAGCAGTTCTTGGCATCTTCCTGAATTTTGTGCATTCTGTGTTCAACGGCCTGCCTCTCATCTTGGGACTCTTAGCAGGAATCTTATTTTTGTTCCTTCTGCTCCGATATGGCAAGTCCAGTCGCAGACAAAACTCAGGCTACAATGGAAGACACGATCCTAGCAGTACAATACCGAGAGCGGATCACTAAAGTTCTTGGCCTGGCTCAGCTAAGAGATCTGAATACTACCTGGTTTCTTTCATGCAGACCAATCTGGCAAGATTGCATCCTACCTGTATTAAGATGCTTGCTTTGCTGAGAAGAATGCTTGTTAGACGTCTGTCTCACACTTCCATCAGCAGTACCTATGGATGTCGATGCTTTGCTTGGTTCGGTAACGGCTCATGTAACGTGTTGTCCCCAGCGGCTACCCATTCTGATGACAGCATTCGTTGAGACCGCACCATTACGATTAGGTGGCGGTGAGGTACGAGATGAAAGCGGCACACAGGTACAGCCTTCCGTGACCATTGCTGATCTAAACACCGATGATGCCAATGCATCGCATGTGTGCACTATTTCGACTCTTTCGGAGTTGGCCCTACTTTCACCTACTGTTGTAGACAAATTTTTTGCCGGCCTATCTGAGGTAATGTTCTCTCCTAACAACGGGAATAATATTTGAAATAGCGAGCACACTGCGACCCCTGAACTTTGAATTCGGCCATCAGTTTTAATAAACAGAACTTCTAAAAACATTGGAACTATTTTACTTCCCGAAAAACGAAATTATTTTTCTCCAGTTCCCAAAATATTTACCTTTTTTTGGCACATGATACTCTGCTTAAAGTAGAACTATTCTTAGAGAACAAGATTTCTATTTTTAGAAAAATACCTAGAGACAATATTTTGACTTAGCCTCTAGCACATGAACAGTCTTATATAAATATGTGATGAAATGGTCTCGACCTTCTCTTCTCTATTAAGAGCCATTTCATGAATGTAATTTTCGTGATTCATTCAGGCAACATTCTAAAATGAACAAAATATGCAATTTCTGAATGATACCACTGCTTGAAAAACATACAGTATTATACTCATTTTTCGTGTATACACCATTTCAAATGCAAACTATGTATTTTGGGGTGGGCTGGAAAACACATGCATTGTTATATGTTTAGTATTGCAAAGTATTTAGTAATGATGGACATTATACGTGGCGTGGGTGTTGTGAATGTATCTAGGACCCTAATTAGATATTACCGATTTATGCTCTTGTGTGGTTATAATAAATCATATCCCTATAAAGGCATAAGAATCATATCCATATTAAGTCACAGCCAATATAGTCCAAATACGGCAAGGCTACTCCCATAGACTCCTAGAAAGTACAATGTGTTCTTAAACGAACCAAGCCTCCAGCAGCCCGGGATATTCCCCTGCTTCTGTTTTGATTTGTCCTAGAACTCCTGAGAGTCCTGAAAGAACTGCCAGCTCTTAGAGACGTCTTATGTCCAACCTTACGTCAAACTCAGCACCTTCCAGGTATAAATATACCAGCATCTGCCTTAAGCAAGCACACAGTAGTTTGGAGCAGATCGGCTATCTACTTGCCAGACGCCCAGCTGATACGAGTGCCGAAGGAAGCCGACCCTCCCTGCTGACGCACTGAGAGAGACGCTGTCTTTTCTCCTGCCGAGAAATCCAGCTCCAGTGTTTTCTGGTCACCCCTGCGGGTTTCTGGGAGATCGAGTCCTGAGAGAGAGATACAAGACCTCCTTCATTCTAAACCCAAGATTCAGAACTGATTAGACCCATAGAGAATTCTTGATTCAGATTCTTGGCAAAAACTGTAACTCATCTACTCCTTCCCTGTACTAGGCTCAGGTTAGGTACACTGGGGTAGGCGTATCTTAGAAACACCTGTTGAGTACGTTTAGTCATTATTTTATCGTTGTATGTATTTTATCCATTTTAAGTATCTTATGGCTTAGAAACCATATAAATGCTTTTACAGTATTATTTCATAATACTCCTTTTACTGTACGCACTGTACTTTATGACAAGTATTGCAATTGTGGCAATTCATTTCTCTTGAATGAGAAAGAAGACTGCTCAATAAATAACCCTTTTTATTGAAAACGTCCGTCTCTCTATTTCTCTGCATTCCTGGTGAAACGAAGCATGCACGATTGACTGAGTAAAGTAGCTATCTATTGTTTCCGCGACTCTAGATATATATTCCTTATTGCAGGGGGAACAAAGTTGTCATGTGATATGGTTGTCAGAAGCTAATCCCTTCTTGTCTATTCAGGAAAGCTAAACACCTTCTTGTTTACTCAAGAAAGTTTCTAGTGACATCTGAGCTAGCTGGCACACACAATTAAGTCTAACATATTTAATAGAGACCTAGTCGACCTCAGTCCTACGTCTAAGCTTTCTTTTATGTTATTCCAATGCGTAGAGCCTATTGGGAATATAGGAACTACACTACAATTCTAGTCCTAGGTATTGATGGCAGAATCTCTGATTATTTTTCACTTTCCAGAGGTGTGCGTCAAGGATGTCCTCTTTCTCCTCTTTTATTTATAATTGCATTAGAGCCTTTCTTAACAAAAATCAGGTTGGATGATGGAATTAGTGGTTTTAAACTTGACGATTCTCAGGTTAAATTGTCTGTTTACGCCAATCACATTCTGCTATATTGCTCCAACCCCTCTTCTTCTCTTCCAGCCTTTCTTTCTCAAGTTGACACTTTTTCTCACTTATCTGGTTATCGTCTTAATTCGGATAAATGTGAGGTTCTTTCATTAAATATTCGATGTCAAAAACATTGTCTCCACTGGGTTTTCCTGGAAAACCTCTAAAATAAAATACTTAGGTTTGTGGTATTCTCCTACTATTTCAGAAACCTTAAAAGAAAATTTTGATGTACTTACTAAAAATGTATCTGCATCCATTGACAGATGGCACCCTCTTTTTGTTTCGTGGTGGGGTCGCTCAGACTCTATTAAGATGATGCTTTCTCCGTTTGTTCTGTATGGGGCAGATTCTGATTCGGTAAAATGCCCTCTGAATAGCCGTACAGAGCTTTCTTCCCGTACGAATCATAGGCAGAACCGTACCCATACGTACGATGTAGTACGATGTGTACCCAAAGCAGTTCTCCGTACGACTCTTACCGAAGACCGTACAACTCACTAATCCATACGAATCGCATTCGGAACGCGCAGTACGCGATGTCCGTACGGATCGAAGCTGCATTTTCCGACGCAGCAAGTACAAATCGTATCGACAACACTCCGTACGACTCTTTTTCTACGGGAGCTTAAAACGTCTGTAAAAGCAGTTTTTGTCTCAAAATGCATATCAAACGGACCCCCGGGTACGGTGGGTACACCCCATGATTACAGGGGTACGGTGCATCAGGGTATGGTACGTGCACCCCTGGATTTCAGGGGTACGGTGTGTATGTCCCCGTTAGTACACCCCATTATCGCAGGTATATGGTCCGTAGGGGTACGGTTCGTACACCCCAAGGTCGTAGGTGTACGGTGCGTACACCCCTGGATTTCAGGGGTACGGTGCGTATGTGATAGTGTTGCCCTCCATACGAATTGCTCATACGCGACATTTACTGTACGAATAGCGTACTCATTTCCCAGTCTGAATCGTACTTGGCGGGTCGTACGGCATTTTTACGAATCGTACGGTTCACTGTGCGGGTCAATGTCGTATGGATTGAACCTTCATTTTCGTACGGTTCGCAATGATTCACATGTATTTTCTCGCAACAGATCGTACTACGCGATTCGGACCGATTCGGACCGAAACAGCTACGAACACGAATCATCATACGGATTTGGTTCCCGAATAGGAATCGACCTCATATGTTGTCTATGATCCCATTCCATATCCCGTTTTTTTACTTTAGAAGAATTGACTCTGTTAAATAAACTCCTTTGGAAAAATAAAATTCCAAGAATAGCGCTCAACGCTCTTAAAGCTGACAAATCCTCTGGCGGTCTCAAGTTTCCTGATTTTAAATCCTATCATTATGCCTTCTCTCTCAGACAATCCTCACGTTGGCTTTCTCTTGATCATTGTGTCCATCCTCCTATTTGGTTGAATATCGAAAAAAAATGTATAGCTCCTTTTCACTTTCAAGAATCTCTTGCCTTTACTAATACTGTTGTAATCGTATCTAGGACCCTAATTAAATATTCCCGATTTATGCCCTTGTGTGGTTATAACAAATCATACCCTTATAAAGGCATAAGAATTATATCCATATTTAGTAATAGCCAATGCAATCCAAATACAGCAAGGCTACTTCCTTAGACTCCTAGAAAGTACAATGAGTTCTTTCAACAAACCAAACCTCCAGCAACCTGGGAATTCCCCATGCTTTTGTTTTGATTTGTCCTAGAACTCCTGCGAGTCCGAAAGAACGGCCAGTTCTTAGTGACATCTTTTATTGACGTCTTATGTCCAACCTTACGTCAAACTCAGCACCTTCCAGGTATAAATATACCAACGTTTGCCTTAAGCAACACACGGTGGTGTGGAGCAGAGCGGCTATCTACTTATCCGAAGCCCAGCTGATGCGAGTGCCGAAGGAAGCCGTCCCTCCCATTTGACGCCCTGAGAAAGACGCTGTCTTTTTCTCCTGTCGAGAAAATCCAGCTCCAGTGTTTCCAGTCACCCTTGCGGGTGACTGGGAGATCGAGTCCTGAGAGCGAGATACAAGACCTCCTTCATTCTAAAACCAAGGTACGGAGCTGATTAGATCCTTAGAGAATTCTTGAGTCAGATTCTTGGCAAAACAAACTTAACTTAAAAACTCCTTTACTCCTTCCCACGTACTAGGCTTAGGTTAGGTACACTGGGGTAGGCGTATTTAGAAACAGTAGTTGAGTACATTTAGTCAAACTTTTATCATTATATGTAACTGTATATATTTTATACCCTTTAAGTATCATATGGCTCAGAAACCATATCAATGCTTTTACAGTATTATTTCATAATACTCCTTTTACTGTACGCACTTTACTTTATAATAAGTATTGCAGTTGTAGCAATTCATTTCTCTTGCATGAGAAAGAAGACTGCTCAATAAATAACACCTTTTATTGAAAACGCCCGTCTCTCTATTTCTCTGCACTCTGGTAAAACCAAGTATGCACGATTGACTGAGTGAAATAGTTATCTATTGTTTTCACACGACTCTGGAGATATACACCTTATTCTGGGGGAGCAAAGTTGTCATGTTTATGCGGTTGTCAGAAGCTGAATCCCTTATTGTCTAATCAGGGAACTTCACTCCTCCCTGTTCATTCGAGAAAGTTTCTAGTGACCTCTGAGCAAGCTGGCAAACCTAAATTAAGTCAAACATATTCAATAGAGACCTAGTTGACCTCAGTCCTACGTCTAAACTATTGTTTATGTTATTCCAATGCGCAGAGCCTATTGGGAAAATAGGAACTACACTACAATACTATCTCTTCTTTTTGCTCTCAAGTTGTTCCCCATACACGCACACTATTGAGGCCACTTCTTCCATCCTCATATCCTTCATCTTCCTTGCTAGATCAGCAACCTATTTTGCCCAATCACCTTTTACGCATTAAAGGCCGTACTATTTATTGGAAATCTTGGAGACTCAAGGGCCTACTTTGGATCTCTCAATTGGTATTCAATTATAGTCCGTTATCCTTTTCAGACCTTCAATTAAAATATTCTTTATCCTCTGATTGTAGATCTCAATATGACTCGCTTCTACCCCCTAATACAATATCTTCTTTCCTTACCGTCTAATCCTACTATACCTACCAAATGCTCCAATCTTTATCCTCTATTATCTACTAAATCCACAGCCTCCTCTTTATATAGAAATTTGTTTTTCTCATCTGTCAGGAATAAGGGGATGGCTGAGTTGGCTTGGGAAAAGGATCTTGCAGAATGTTGGTCTATTCCTTTTTGGGACAAATTATGGCTAAATATTCATAAATCATCCAGAGCAGCAGACACTTCCCAGAATCTTTATTTTATTTACAAATGCCTTTTCCTGACCCCCTTGAAGTTAGCTTCTTTTTCTGCAGACTGTTCCTCGTCTTGTTGGTCATGTGAAGTTACTTCAGCTGATTTAAAACATATGCTCTTTGAATGCGCCTCCTTGTCCCGTTTTTGGTCCTTCGTCTGGTCCCTAATTAATACATTGTTTAATACTCAAATTCCTTTTTCCATATCCAACACCTTTTTAGGCTCCTTATCACCCTCTTGGCCTCACCCATCTCCCAATTCATCATTAATTGACTTGGTATTAGCAATAGACCTTCACTTAATAACTTCTTATTGGAAACAGGCTAACAAAGTTACCTTCAGAGCTTGGTGGAATGCTGTTTGCTTTTCATCATAGACTAGATACTTGCAATGTTTCTCCCATATCCCTCTCCATCAAAAGGGATCTTTTATGGCTTCCTTTAGCCACTTATCTAACTGATATTGCTACAAAATATGCAACTATAGTTAATAATCTGGATGAAGTTAGAAAACTTCCATAAATTGATGTTGTCGTCTTCATATTAGTTCTAACTATACTTTTTATATATTACTCCTTTCTTTTCTCAATAATTATATTTGGTTTACTTAAGCTTTATAGATTTCTATTAATTCTGTTATATGAAATAGAAGTTCAGGTTCACATACTTCTGTTACTATTACTGCTGTTTCAAAATAATATTGTAATAATAATATTTGATTTTTCCTCCTCCTCCTTATCCCCCCCTTTCCATCTCTCCCTCCTTGTCTTCATATATCGTTATAGGTTTTTGTTTTATTTTAATCTTGTATTCATAGCATGAATATTAAACGATTACTTCTATATGATGTTACTTCCTGTGTATGCAAATACATCTTCTTTCAATAAACTTTAAACTTAAAAAAAAAAGAAGTCAATCATCATTGCATCCTCTCACACAGGGTAAAGAAGAAAGTATAGCATTTGGTGCCCCTCCTTTGGGGTTTCTTCTTTTATATTCACACCATGTCACCTGAGATGTTCGAAACTTCAAGCTGGTTTCCCATGCTAGCCATGAGAAACAAGAGATTTGTGAGTCCTCAAATGCCTAACACTGGTAGAAAGGAAATATAAAATTGCGACTTATAGCAATATCTGAAATCATATTCCCACAGGAACATTTCACTGTGAATTTTTGAAGGAACATTCAGGAATGGCAGGGGTAACACATGTACAGAACATAGAAAGGAACATTTCATTAACACAAATTGAACTATTGTTTTAAGGTCAGCTCTAGAGAAAAGCATTTTGAAAAGGTCATTTAAGTTAGCATCACACATTTGAATGAAATGAGCTTTAAACAAACTTCAGATATAGGAATTAAATCAATTAAAATAAAGTATATGTAGAATTTTCACCAATCATTATAACATGAACATAGCTTATGTATAGCCTACTACCACCATTTTTCATAACATTCATATAAGTGCAGGTTTTCTTATTTCATTTTTCAAATATTGTTTACATATTTCATGAACTATAAAAGCTTTAGTATTGCTGTATAAAATTTCAAGCTTGAACTTCACTGATACACGTTTTACACCAACTTGGCTAAATGGTGCATTCAAAAAGCATTGGAATCAATAGGACGCTTCACTTTAACATAACAAATTCCATCAATATACGCTAATAAGCAACATATGCATTAGAAGGCCATTGATACTACCCGTTTATATGTATCAGTGTTGTTATAAATATTTGTTTTCTTCATCTCACATTTTAAAGCATGCTTTTACTCTGCTCCTACAACACTTGTCTCTGTTTCATGTGTCACTTTGTCTAACATCTACACAATGGAGTATTATGATTTTTATAATCATGCTGCATCACACTAAAGAAATGTAATATTGATCGTCACAACTGGCCAAGTATCAGCTTATTGTGATTCACTCAGCACATAGCAAATGTTTTAGCGCTTCCTCGCCAGCAAATTTAGATTGTTACTTTGCATTACTTCCAGTTGGGCTTTAAACCCAACAATAGGGAGTCACACCCATGAATATTATTGGATGACCTATATATGTTTCTCAATGGGCTCAATAGGAATGATGTCAGTGATCTGGCCCTATTTAATATGTATCCTTATTTTGACACCATTAATCATATCCTACTCAGGGTCAGATTTCAGGCCATCGGTGTCAGACATGTGGTACTACAAAGGTCTGTGTCATGTCTCTTGTTATGGAGAGAACTGAGAAAATCTCCCTTCACACTCTTTGAATGTGACAGATATATTCTATGTCATGCGTAAGGGCTCTGCATCACCAACACTCATATTAACAGATAAGTTCACTTTTGTCTGGCCACATCCAGTTATACAGTTTTCCATATATACGCAGACTGTACCCAAATCATTTTTTGCCTGCAGCCTGATCTGCTGGTCAGAACGGAGGCTAGCAAGGAAATGCTTCACACTTACCCCTGTTCAATGCTAGATTCCTGTACCTTCTCCAGTGACGGTCGATGACCCTCAAAGGTTGGAGACCATCAAGCCAGTGCCAAACCCAATGGCTCGCATTCCAAACCTCTCAATCATGGCTCGTTAACAGGGCCATGACTGAGATCTCTGGAATTAAGGCTTAAGGCAATGCGAGTTTCTCACAGTGCCTGTCAGTGGGCCCAAAAATAAAATTTAAAAGCGTACTTTCCTATTCTTCCTCATTTCGTCATCACATCAAATCCTCCTGGAGCCTTAGCCAACCCTCTCCAAATCCCAACGCTGCTTTCATGCTGCCTGGACTCTCCAGCAGGCACAGGGGGGCCTGTGTAGGCTATCCTCCCAGCTGTCTAAGACAGCTAAGTGGAGAGGTTTACACTGCACATGCCAGGCTGGCCATCGCCAATGCTTGTTACAGGCTGTTGAGTACACGCCTACTGTCTGACGATAGCTGAGAACTGGCATGTCCTTTATCACCCATCAGTCCCGATTTAAGTGTTACTTAATACTACCAGTTAAGTGAATATTTTGAGTTATGATATGATTAACTATGAAACAGTGAGTCTCCAGAGATGTGGAAGGAAGGTTTAACGCCTTTTCCCCTCTTTTTTCATTGTTTGTGGAAAATCATTTCTACCACATTTAACAGACCATAAACAGAAAAATGACCTTTTTTCGGTATGCAATCCTATATCCGCCTGTTCCTCTGGGACATTCTGAGCACTGCTGGCAAGCTGGGCTATAGGCCACCATATGCATGCCTTATTTACCTCTGCTTGTTCAACTGTTGGCCTGATGCCTGTTGTGCTAGCACAATGCTATCCAGCTACTGTATGTTGTTGCACCTTGAAAAAGTCAATGAAAATGCATTAAAAAAACTGGGAAACAACGTACACATTTGTCTTAGAATGTGGACAACAATGCAAAGACATGACCAAAGAATTACAAGAGGAAATGGCTGGTTGTTTGCTGGCTTTAGAAGTGCTGGACAGGTGGTACACTACAGACAGCTAGAAGCTAAGAATTACAGATCTCCTAATTTTCCTTACAAAATCCCAATTCTCTAAGGTAGACTGAATTGAATTTGGGTGTAAGATGATGACCTTTCCTTTTGAACACCAGTAATATGTGGCAATAGAATAGTAGGTTAAACTGATGTACAAGCAGAGAGGCTTGAGTCCATGCAGAGCTTTGTAAAGAATTCAAATTCGGAGCACTTCATAGAAAATGAATGGAATCAAATTTTTATTATCGAAAACTAAAACATATCAAATTATTTGCAATAACTCATATAATAATTAATAAGTTCACATGTCTAAATGTTAGATACAATATGGAAGAATAAATACCTGGATTGGCATAGTTCACCACATTAAAAATAGACATCTTGGGTGACTGGATCAAAGTAATCGAATACCTAACCATGATTGGAAGACTATGTAAAAATATGTGTAATTATGAGCATTGCTTTAAGTGTCAACTCTTAGGTTCACCAGCCACATCATCAATTGGGTTTTGAATAGTTGACATGGGCTAGAGCATCACAATGTCAATAATCACATTCTAATATAATGTTGGTTCACAACATGCCAATAATTCAATTTGTGCAAGTGAATCAGCTCAAAGGTGGCTACAGCATTGAGTAATTCAAAGGGTTCATGAAATGTGAGGAACAGTTATCAATTCATTGTCTCAGATTAACCGGTTAGCAGCAAATTGACTTGATACATAATTTATGCTCTTGCCAGAACCTGTCGGCACTGCAGCCATTCACCAATACACACATGGTCAAGTGAAATGAATAGTATCGGACCTGTACCAGGACTCAATCTGCATGAAGGAGGACATCTCACGTAGTGCCCATTTAAAGCACAGAAGCTGTTCCTTTCTATAACTAGGTTTATCGGTCACTTCAGTATTGACCACTATTAAGAAATGATTTAGAAGCTAGTAAATGCTGTCAGGAGGTTTTCAATACAAAGTAACAAGAGTAAATAGTTAGTAGCAAAGTAAAGTTTTGCCAGGAAACCATCTGTACTTAGTGCTCCAGATGAGGTGTCTCAATGTAGTATTACAGACTATTGGCATATCTTGAACATATAATCTGTTTCCTCTACACTTGAAGTAAGTGTTTGTTATAGGTCCTTGGACCACTGATATTGCCTTAACTTTGCGCTATAATAAGTGTCCTAAATAGAAGGGCTTCACTGTCTTTGCTTATTGGAAATATATTTTCGCAATGGCCACAGTAGATTTGGAATCCAAACTAGAAAATGATTTCTCACTTATAATCAAATGCTATGTGAAGAGCCTGGAAGGAATAGAGGGTTATTAGACTGTACAAGATTTTAATATGTTTATTGTATGTATTACTGAAATTCGGACATATTTGCTTATAGAATCATTACTGAAAATACAATTCTCAAGACCAACTGGAAGCTGTGCCATAAAGATATATTTGAATCAAGGTATTTTAATCTTTCAAATTATGGAAAAATTTGTATAATGAATATAGCTCCAGATCAAATTAGCTAAGATTTTTCTAAATACATCCTCTTTAAAAAACTCTCATTTGACATTTTTTCACCTTTATAAATCTAGGTGACAAGCAACTATAAATTTGGTTTTTGTTCTGTAATCTAGATAAATTAAGAGATATGAGTGACTTTTTGCCATTAGGCATGTTCTCCCTGAAAGAAAAACAGATGTAACCAAAGTCTGTTTCTGAATAATGTCTACCATAGAATGTCTGGTTCTTTGTAAACTTTACTTTCTGTTAAATTGTATGGTCTACTCGTTTGTGAACAAACTTCTATATCATGTACATATGTTTATTTATATTTTTTGTATCTTTTTAAATGTAGCCCTGAAGAAGTCCGGTTTTCGGATGAAACGCGTTGGCTATTGGTTTTTATCTACAATTTTGAATACAAGGATTGTATAAAGAAGAAACTTGACTTTGGACTTTCTTGGGAGAACATTTGGATTTCTTTTATGAACAAATGCATACTAAGTATTAATATTGTGTTCACTAACTGTTTTGGTGTGCAGGGTCAACTTGTGCAATTTGATGTGTAAAACAAAAAGATTTTCGTTTTATGTTTTTGGGATCTAGGGGACTTATCCCAGACCATCTGCACCCACACTATATAAACATCAGGAACTTGGTCACCGGTGCGGCCATATTAGCCTCAATCCCCGTTTTTTGTTTGAATCTTGTTGACAGCAAAGTCTGTCTTTTTTAGCAGAGGTTTGAAGACAGTGTTCCCTGTGAAGGGATTGCTGCAGTAGCAGTCAGTGTTCCTCTGAGAATTGGCTTTATCAGCTTCAGATAAACAGTAATCATTTGTGCAGTGTGCTAACAGAAGATAAAACCATCAATGGCAGAATCGTGTGCAATTATCTACTTGAAGGACCTCTCCTTGCAAATTATGCTCATCAAGATGTGCACCCCAGATGTTTCCTTATGATCACAAAAGGCAAAAGGACATCAATTCAGACTACACTATGTTGGATTTATATCTGCTTGTGTTCTTATTCAACCTTGACATGGTGAAGAGTAGACATTTGACCCAGACAAATGTTACATCAAGTGCTGTATCTATGGCAACAAGGGATTTGATTCTTTCACAGTTCTAAGAAAGATAAGGTCTGGTAAAACCTGTGCCTATGGGCAGACATGACAATGATTCATAAATTCGGAAAGATGGCAACATTCATAGTTTGAGATTGAGAAAATGGTGACCTCCGCTATCTAAGATGGAGTAAAGCCTACATAAGATGGAGTCGAACATTAGGGGCTTTATATCAGCCCCAGCTTGTACGTCTAAATGTGACATTATAGTAGGGTGTCTAACCAAAAGGGATTTAGCTAATTTGCAGGAAGATCCATTCTCACAAACTACTCAAATTACCAAAATACAATATGAACTTAATCAGCCCAGGAATTTAAAATATAATAAATGAAGCATACGACATATACAATCAATATATTTATATAATGAGTTTAGCAAAGCATGAATATTTGCAAGCCTTGCATCTTTTTAGATAATCGAGAATATATATCTCCTAATCTATCTAAATGGTTGTATGCATGTTGGTGAATAAACAACCAGCAATAATTTAAAATAGTCCAAATTAAAAATAGGCAGTAAAAATGAAAGCATAAATAGTCCCTTAAAGGCAATAGTTCATATATGCTTTTGTGGTATAAATGGTAAAAAATATAGTCATTCGTTGGTCGACTCACATGTTGAGTTCATTGCCCACCAGAAGACATGTCGACATTGTCAGGTGCACACAGAGCATACGTGTGATTCTTGAAGAATTCATACAGATCCTGTTCATGGGTTAACAGTCTGTGCATTTGATGGACCAGCAATTGGTTGCTCATCTTAGGGACTTGTTGTTGGTTGCGACTCCTCTCCAGGGTTATCAAAAGATAGCAATGAGTCAAACCACTAATGAAGAGCTGCGTTTGAAAAGTGCCACTGGTGATATTGCTGTGTCATCCTCCAACATAGCTCAACATAGTTTCTGGTGGTCATGTAGAGGTTTTAGAATAATTTCCATGTCAAAATAAACCACTGGGGGCTGTTCCATGTGTAAGGCCAAGATGATCTCCGTTGGATAGCTCATGCACCAAAACGCAGGTTTTACTTGTACAGCGTTTATTTAGCAAAATGTAAACCTCCAGTGCTCTCTGAGTTTATAAAGCCAATCATGTTCCAGGTAGCTTGCCACAATCTCTCTGCAGCTTTGTTCAGCATGTACTCCGGATTTTTGATTTATTTGTTGATTAATTAGCAATATGATGATTGGAACTCCTCCAAAAAGGCTGGAGAACAGAATATGAGAAAATGACGGAATCACTCCAAATACTGCTTTAAATACAGTCACCAGACCAGATCCAAAGTTCTTAAAAAGAGGCTCAACACCAGTTGTTACAGGCAAATTAAATATTGCTTGCACAATATCTGCAAAGTGTGTTGGGTATAGTGTGTGTAACAGTCTCAGAATTTCTGAGGCAGTTCTCTCTGGCTACAGATTATAAACTTCAACCACTAAAGTCAAAGGGTCTTCTTTTTGTAGGAGAACATACAGTAGTTTGTTCAAATCACCAAAATGCATACATTTCATGCTTATATCAGGCCTGGGGTGTTCCTAATGCTAGATCGAGGTAGAGTATACAAGGTCCTTCCAAAACACTGTATTGGTTCTGCAACCATTATAAGGTATGACTGACCAAGTTCCAGCCCACAGCAAGTAATATTTGCTAAAAATTATTGAGAACCGTTACTCAGAAGTTCATGATGTGTGGGAAAGGATACAATGAGGCAAAACCAACTTAACCCTGGCATTAAAGTGCACATTTTACAATTTTTCAAAAGAGAACAGCGGCTGAATATTCAAATATCATGACAACATTTTTGTGAAAGTTCTTTAGCTTGATCCAGAGTTTACTGCAAGTGTGGAGTTTAAATATGTGCTGTCATAGATGAACTTGCTAGTATTAATAGGTTTTGGAAAGTGATATAGAGAATTGAAATAGCGAAAAAGCCTTATTTTTTCAGAATGCCAAATTCATAGCAAAAACTATCCCTCTCATCTCTTCATAGTAGATGTTAGAACTTACTCACAGACATGTAGTCTAGTTGAATGAATAGAATAAAGAAATTAAACCATTCCAGTACACATTTTATCAAACCACTAATAATTACTCACTGAACTTCCATATCAAGGCTAAGGCTTTGAAGCATATGGAAAAAATCAATAGCACTTATGCAGTGGCTATTGCTAATTTATTATGTCATGAATGTTATCCATTGTACAAGCTAATAAATTTATGTTTTACAGCTCACATTTACGTTTTTGGTCTGCACGAATCAATTGGGTCAATATTGAAATACGTTGCTGTGCAAGTGTGACTGCTCAATAATGCATCCTTATCTTTCTTTAAAAATAAATGTGTTTCTATAGTGATTAGATAATAGCTCTCTAAGTAATGTTTCTTCAAACATACAATAATGTAGTTTTAATAGATTGTTGTGTAGCACAAAAGCTAGCAGATAGTGAACGACTTCAATAAATCAGTTCATGTTTTTATTTTGACTGCTGAAATATGAGAATCCATCTCATGTTTTATTTTTTTAAGAAAATATTCTTTCATTGAACATGGTACCATATTAATATTCATGTATTGCCTTTCTGATCGGTTCCTCATTTATTTTTGGAGAGGTAGTTTCATTATATCATTTGAAAGACTCACCATGATACCATTCTTATTCATAAATTGGTTTATAGGTCTTTTCTCATTTTCTGTATGCAGTCTCAATATAATGTGTTTTCATGTTTTTTTCTGCAATCTCAATATTATCTGCGTAGCTAAAGTCTGGTATTAAACTTTTTGCTACTTGTCTAATTTATTGCGTATGAATGTGATGTGGCCGGGGTGGTTCCTTATCGAACAGATTCCCCGTTGACAGAGGGGTAAGACAGGGCTGTGTTTTGGCACCAACCCTGTTCTACCTCTATGTCAACGGGGTAATTGCCCATCTAAATGGGGTTGAGGATAGCGATGCCCCCAGACTTGCTGGCAGCAGGGTGCCGGCGCTTATGCTCGCGGACGACATCCTGCTGCTGTCCAAATCTCCTATGGGGATCCAACGAGTGCTTAATGGATTTGAGGCATTCTGTGAAGAGCATGGCCTTGAGATCAACACTCTCAAAACCAAATATATGATCTTTAACCCCCCAACAAAAACACGCCCTAACCCGTGTATCGGTGCAAATAGGTTGGAAAGGGTTCGAACCTTTGAATATCTAGGGGTCACTCTAAATGAAAATATGTCTTGGGGTCACCACCAAACAAAATCCCAACTTAAATTGGCCCAACTGGCGGGAGCTTTCATTACCCTTATAAACAAAAATAAATTCACTATCAAGGCGATTGGTCCCCCATTAGAGATATATAGAGTACAGGCCAGGGGAGCGGTCATGTATGGATGTGAACTCTGGGGTCACATGTGTAAACGTGAGATGGTGGCAACTGAGAATAAATTTATCAGGCAGCTCCTATCACTTCCCCCTAGTACCCCCTTGCTGCCGATGAGTCTTGATCTGGGACTGAGGCCCATTGATGAAGACCTGGGTGCCAGGCCCTCACCTTTTTGGCGCAGGGTCTGGACCACACCAGAGCTAGTGAATTATAAGTCCGAGCTGCAGGAAATCCTGACTTACCCGAATGTGGGGAAAATCTCCTGGTTCCAATACATAAAAAATGAACTTGGGCGTCTGCGACTGGCTAATTTGTGGTCTGACCCCTTGATAGCTTGCCCTAGGGTCTCTCGGAAGCAACTGCTTGCACTGTATCACGAAAGCAAAATTACGGCACACAGACAAGGCACACAGTCCGGCACTTTGACTTTTTTAAAGACTAAGGATATTTATAAGTTGGAGGGAGTCTTAGATGCCATATTTCCAACTATTACCAGGAAATTGTACCTACAGTGGAGGTACGGAAGCCTACCAATTCGAGCTTATACTAGTAAATGGACTGAGCCCTCCCTGAGTCACTGTCCTGGGTGTAATTATGAGCAGGAAACAGAGCTGCATATATTGTTTTTTTGCCGAGCTTATGGGCAGGCAAGGAGGCACTGGATTGTACCGGCCTGTAAAAACTTGGGTTTCACCCACTGTTTGCAGGCGTATAGGGTTTTTAAAACAGATCTTTCAGGCATGCTCTTCTTTGCCATAGCTAAATATTTGGAATTTTTTAGGCAGAAGAGAAGACACCTACTATCTAGGGCTGCAGAATAAATGTTAAATGTTAAAATCATTGACATGTAATCAACATTTTAATATTTTTATCTCTCTTGTGGGCTAATTAAAACTGCACGTACGATGTTATGTACCACGGAATTGCGTTGCTGATTTAAAGAGCCCTGATTGATTGCCCATGATGTAATGCATTGTTTTATTTGTATAAAGGTGTGTTTTTATCTTTTATGGCAAATGTTGCCGAAATAAAGATTGTTGATGATGATCTTATTCCTTTCAGATTACACTTGTTCCCTTTGATCTCAATGCAGTTCGGACCTTAAATGGTCTTTCATCCATGGGTTTGTTTCCCCTTGGGATCGTCTCAAACTCGAAAGGACAAATTGGCCAATGGTGGGGTCTGAGGGGACAGATGTAATCTGAAAGGAATATAACATTCATATGTTATGAATTGGGATAAAAGAACGATAACAAAGAAATCATCTGAAGGAGTTATTTCAAAGTTGCATACTAATACATTGAAGTGAAGCATATTTCAAACAATATACAAAAAAACTTGAGAATAACTGTATGAAAATAGGATCTATATAAGGAGGAATCTCAATGGGAATGACAGTAGTGCAGGGGGAAGATACTTCCCCAACAAATGAACAGTGCTAACCTATCAACTTTCCAAAGGTAGCATTTTCAGAATTGTGACTTAAAATCCTACTTTAATATTAACAAGGGTTTAAAATTACAATTCTTTAGACACTGAATGCAACCCAATGTTATCCTATGGGGGAGGCAAGACTCACATTAGTGAAAAACAAATTTAGGAATTGTTCACTACCAGGACAGGTAAATCCTAAACGTGTATGTCAAACTTTTTAAATACACTACACCCTCCCTTATGGGCGGTGGAGGTCCTACCCTAGGGGTGACATATGTTTTTTGATAGAAATTGGGCCTGTAGTTGGCAGAGGTAGGCACCCTGTTCAAATTCGGACCACAACCCTAGTCAGGGTAAGTCAGATACACATCCTAAATTAACCTGTGTTCACTTTCCAGTAGCTTGGCACAGAGCAGTCAGGCTTAACTTAAGGTGCAGCGTGCTAAGTATTTGTGGAACACTTCAAACAGTAACACAGTAAAAATATTACAAAAAGACTCCACACCAGGTTGAAAAATTGATTATGGCTTTATGAATAAAACAGGGCTATAATGTCAAACATCCAATGTGGAGTATTCGAGATATGATTTTTTAAAGATTAAGTGCAAAAATAGCCCTTAGAAGCAAATAGCGCTCAAAGAGTTAATTGGTCTTGCTGGACCGGGACAAAATCAAGAGTTTAGGCTACCCATGCTAAAGTGCAGGCTGGCTACTGGGCCTATGCAGGGCCCACTGAGTAAATTACATTAATCCTTGCTGCAGCAAGAGATGATTCAATGGTCCTCACGCAGTTAGGGCGTTGCACCAGATTTCTCCACGCAACTGCGGCAATATATCTCAGATCCATCGGTTGAAGCACTAGTTCCAAATGTGGTAGTTCCAAAGGTGTTGTGCCATGTGAATCCACATTCGGAGGGGCCATGTGGCGATCTTCTCCATGCAGTGGCAGCGATACGTTGGTTTTGAAGCAGTGAATCCAGGGGTGATGTGGCAGTTGTGAGTGCGATGATCCGGTCCCTGCAATAGCTGTAATGTGTCAACCCCTATCTTGCAGTAAGCGATCTGTCAGTTCAAGTCAGCACAACAGCGTCGATGCACAGGTTCTGGCAGATGCAGCACTTTTACACTCGCTTCCAGGGGCCCTGGACTGAGTTTGCATCAAACAAAGTCTAGGTGTTGTTTGAAAAAGAAAGGGGACTTCAGCAACAGGAGGCAAGCCAACAAGCCCTTGGAGAAATGTAGGTTCTGAAATGTAACGATGCAGGTCCAGTCCTCTCACTCCCGGGCAAAAAGAAG
Source organism: Lissotriton vulgaris (assembly GCF_964263255.1). NCBI lineage: Eukaryota > Metazoa > Chordata > Amphibia > Caudata > Salamandridae > Lissotriton > Lissotriton vulgaris. The sequence continues at coordinate 435,620,758 of NC_141700.1, forward strand.
CAGTAAGTAGGCTAACACAGCAAACCAGTTCAGCAAAGTGGCAGTCCCTCCTGGCAGCACAGCAGTCGCTCTTCCTGGTAGAATGTCCTCAGTTCCAGAAATGTTCTGCTTTTGCAGATTAGAGGTCCAGCACTTATACCAAGTTGGGGCTTTGAAGTAGGGAGAATTTAAAGAGATGCTTTGAAGTGCACAAAACCCTGCCCTTCCTGCCCTGGCTCCAGACTCACTCCATAAGGGTATGCAATCCTTTGTGTGAGAACAGGACAGTACACAGCCCTCTGAAATGTAAAGTGTCAGCTCCTCCATCCCATTGTGGTCAAGATGACCCATCAACATGCAGATGACTACTCAGTCACACCTACCCTTCCTTTGTTTGTGACTCTCTAGAGGGAAAGCAGGAAGCCAGCTGTCACCCTCCCCAGATGTATATTCCAGAGACTGATAGAAGGTACCAAATGTTTTAAGTAAGAAAATGCCAACTTACTAAACGTGGCATTTTAAGAACTGCAATTTAAAAGTTAGCTTCCCCATAAGATATATTTTTAAATTGTGAGTCCAGAGACACCAAATATAGGGGTCCCATCTCTTCACAATTGTAAACTCAACTTCTAAAATGGAATACGCAATCTCAAGGTTTTCCTTTGAGAGAGATAGGCCTTGCAGTAGTGAAAAACAATTTTAAGGGTATTTCACTACCACGGCATGTAAAGCTTAAATGCACATGTCCTATCTTTTAGATACAATGCACCCTGCCCATGTGCTGTCTAGGGCCTACCTTAGGGGGGACCCTATATTTAATAAAAAAGGAAGGTGTGGGCCTGGCAAGTAGTTTAAATTGCCAGGTTGACATTGCAGTTCAAAACATGCAAACACAGGCTCTGCAGTGGCAGGCCTGAGTCATGTTTAAAGTATAAGTGTAGCTGGGGGACAAAACCATGTTGCAGGCCCACTAGTAGTAGTTGATTTCTAGGCCCCCGGCACATGTTGTGCACTTTACTAGGGACGAATAAGTAAATCAAATATGCCAATTGTGGGTAAGTCAATGTTACCATGTTTTAAGTAACAACCACATGCATTTTAGCACTAGTTAGCAGTGGCAAAGTGCACAGATTCCAAATGTCAGCAAAAACAAGTTACCAGAAGGCAAAATGTAAGAACAAACCACACCAAGGATTCCAGGTCTAACAATTTAAAAGGGAGATTTGGACTGGCAAGAGGTTTATCTGGCCAGGTTGAATCTGTGCACACAGGCTGCAATAGCTGTATTTGGGCACTTTAAAAGGCTACTTATTTTGGGTGGCACAATCAGTGTTGCTGGTCCCTAGAAGCATTTAATTTACAGGCCCTGGTTTCATGTAATACCACTTTACTGGGGACTTAAAAGTAAATTAAATTTACCAATAGGGTGTAAGCCAATTTTACCAAGTGTAAAGGAGAGAGAACAAGCTCTTTAGAACTGGTTAGCAGTGATAAAGTCTTAAGAGGAACAAAAATTAGATCAACAAAAATGGAGGAGAAAGGAAAAACTTTTGGTCGATGACCACCTTAAGACACAATATTTCCTGTTCATTCTCTAATGAGTTTTCACTTTATCACTAACAATTCTAGTATCATCATCATTGAGATTACCAGTTTCATGCCCAAGAGTAGTGCTCTCAAGGTTAAGCAGTTGTACAAATGAAGTTTTCTCTAGTAACCGTTTTCTATTTGTTGCCTTTCAATAATGTCCATTGTCCACAGAAGAAGGTACCAAATGCCTCGCGCTGGAGAAGAATAACTAATAATTAACAGGTGTTCATGGGCATGGCTACCTTCTACAGGATGAGCCGTCAAGATCACTTTGCTGGGAAACATGCAATTTGAAGTACCAGGGTCTCTTTGTGTGAGTACAAAATGGGATTTGCAGTCTCTCAGTTTATTTTCTTTTTTCTTCATGTGTGCATTTCCTTTATTGTAGGGGTACACTGGAGTGCTTATGAAATGGACATCAATACAATGGTTAACAATAATATTGTTATTGGAGACCATTAAGTCTGCAATGTCCTTGTGTCCTTTGCTGGCCTTTGTTGCAGAGTTTATTGGTGACCAGGCTCCTACAACACTGGAACCTTTCACTGCACCCTAAGCTGAGGTTGGGATTCACCCTATATACCATGAGCCCTTTTATATGACCACACCCTGTTTTTTCAGTACATTAACTTGGCTTATTTCCAAGATGTCAGGAGGCATCTGGTTGCCTGTCAGTAGGTTGATCTCTGTGGGTGTAGCAAAGGCAGAGGTTGTAGCAGCGACGTTTACTCCAAGGGAGTGGAGGACTGCCACCCAGCCCTTTCACACTGGTGCAGAACACTGGAAAAGTAAAATGGTACTAAAAGGAATTTATTACCATTTTATGTTTCAGGTTTTCTGCTGAATGGAGATGGGCAGGATGGGGCCAGTGCATCTGTAGCAATGACAAGTGGCCCTTTCAGTATGAATTGTGCATGTTGGTTTGGCCAGCTACCTTGCTATGGCCAAACTGGCATGCTCAATTCAACTTTTCTAACCCAGCTGTCTTAGACAGCTGGGTTGGAGAGCCGGCACAGGCCTTCAATGCTCATCCGAGTGCTGAAGCAGCCTGCTACAACCAATCCAGACTTTCTCTCAGGCAGCAAGAAAGCAGGCTCTGGATTGGATAAGGGGCTTTCAGCTTTCACACTGGAGGAGTCCGGAGCCGGCCGGAAAACACAGTGGACATGCTGCAGGCTAATAAGTGAAACGTGTTTTTTTTCATTTTTAAATGTTTATTTGTATGTTGTTTAATTTTATTTATGTAGTCTTACCATTTTTGTGGGTCACCAACCACCACTGGGTGGTAGTCAAAGCTCGCTCAAAGGCACAGGGTTTGATACATCAAGGCACAGACTTTGATCCACCTGCTTCCTCCTGAATCCTTTACTCCCTGACATTAGTAATTTCTGCTTGTGTCCAAAACCATCTATGAACACTCTTTGTCTTTTTGGACTCTAGTATGCCTTTTCACTCTGCCTTTCTAAATTACCCAGTTGTGTGCTACTCCCCAGAGTTACTGATCCTGCCCCCAACCTACAAAGTCTGTGCCACAAAAGGAGTTCCATGTGGTCTAAATGGTAGCCAGACAAAATATCGATTTTTTTAATATCGACCTACCATAATATCGATGTTTTAATATCGAAGGGACAGAATATAGAAGGTAAGTAATATCGATTTCTTTAATATCGAAGGCACAGAATTTCGGAGGTAAGTAATATCGATGTTGTTAATTTAGATGTAAGTAATATCGATGTTACTACTATCGATGTTAGTAATATCGATGTTACTAATATCGATTTTTATATGATTTGATGTATAATATTATGTATTTAAAATGTTTTTTTAATGTAATTAAGTACATTTTGTGTTTTAGTACCATAGCGGGTTGTATGTTTATAGGGGAATAGGGTGGGAAGTAATTTAATTATACTAAAGTAATTATTACTTTTTTAGGAATTATAAACTAATTTTAATTAATTGGTAATTAATTTTTATTATTTGGTAATTTATTTTAATTAATTGATTAATTGATAATTATGTTCTGTAGCGGGTTTTGGGTTTATAGGGGAATAGGGTGGGAAGTAATTTAATTATACTAAATTAAATATTACTTTTTTAGGAATTATAAATTAATTTTAGCTAAGTGGTAATTCATTTTTATTAATTGGTAATTCATTTCAAATAATTGATTAATTGATAATTATGTTCTGTTGCAGGTTAATGGTTTATAGGGGATTAGGGTGGGAAGTAATTTAAATGCAATTAAGTATTCATTTATTTTCATTATTTGTTTTTCCTAATTATATTATTGGTAATAAATTATTAATTGGTAATACATTTTAATTAGTTGGTAATTAATTTTAATTAATTGATTAATTGATAATTATGTTAAGTGTATTACTTTATTATTGGCGTTTGTTGTGTGTTAATAGGGGAATAGTATGTAAAGTAATTGATATGTAATTAAGTAGTTATTAAAATTATAGTTGGCTATCGATAATTAACTTTTGGGATATTAATTATTAAATGGCAATTACTTTTTTTATAATTATTTACTGGTATGTGTAAATAGTTTAGATTAATTTAATAAATCATTTTTTAAATATTTTAAAATATGAATTTATTTATAAGTATGTTAATTTTAACTTCTACGCTATCCATCACTTTCCCTACTGTTGCAGTCTCTGGAGTGGGAATAGTAATTTTTATCCCCTACTCTCTCCAACACTTTCCCTTTTGTTGCACTCTCTGGAGTTGAAATAGTAATTTTTACCCCTACGCTATTCAACACTTCCCTACTGTTGCACAGTCTGAAGTGGGAATAGTAATTTTTACCCCTTAGCTATCCAACACTTTTCCTACTGTTGCACTCTCTGGAGTGGGAATGGTATTTTTTACCCCGACGCTATCCAACACTTTCCCTACTGTTGCACTCTCTGGAGTTGGAAAAGTAATTTTTACCCCTACGCTATCCAACACTTTCCCTACTGTTGCACTGTCTGGAGTTGGAATAGTAATGTTTACCCATACGCTATCCAACACTTTCCCTACTGTTGCACTTTCTGGAGTGGGAATAGTAATTATTACCCCTACGCTACCCAACATTTTCCTAACTGTTGTTTTTTTTTGGAGTTGGAATAGTATTTTATTCCCTCTGTTACTTAATACTTTTTTATTGTTTGTATTGTTTTAGTTAATGTAGTATATAATTAATATTAAAAGTAAATTTAATGTTTTGCATAATTATTTAAATTTTATTTATGTTAATATTTAATGTGTATAGATGAACTTGTAAGTTATAATATTTCTAATTATTTATAAGTTATTACAATAAGTATTAACACTGATTATTAAGTATATCATATATTATATGTATATGTTTAATTTTCTGCTGTGCTGACTGCTCCTTGCCTGGCTGACAAGAACTGGACCTACACCACTTGAACCCAGAGTTGCTACAAGGTCTTGTCTGCTTGTCTCCTGTTGGAAGTCTTAGTCTTAGTGACATCAAAGACTTCACTCCACTTACCAACAGTCCTTGGGCTCTGCCATTTGAGCGTCTTGCCCTACCAAGCATTGCCAATCCAGTCCTGGACCGTTGGAAGTGGGTATAAAGTGCTGCAACTAGCAAATCCATGCATCTGTGATGTTGCTCTGGTTGGAACTGAAGCATCTCCTTCAACAATGACATATTGCTGCTACTGTATGGCCTGAGGACATTGCATTGCCATCTGCATGTCTCTTTACCTCCAGTACTTGATACATTGCCTACAGTTTGCAGCTCAACGATAATGCACCCCCGATTTGCGTGGTTCAATGATGGCCCATTGTCTATGATTCCTGTACTTCGGTGCCAACGCATCGCCTCCTGCTCCATGCATCTCGGCTTACTTGACAGCACAACCAAGCTACTTTATATCGGGACCAACTTGGTTCCTGTATCCAACCCGCACTCCATTGTGGTCAGCCTGAATTTTCATATTTGATACAGTCAAGCTCTACCAGATAGCCCGGTTGTCGCATATAAGCTTTTTAAGCACTGTATTTTAAGATAGTCTTTAGAAATGTATACCTCCGGTTTTGTCCATTGGATTTTTTTTGTCAATTTGGTCTTGTTTGGTTCAATACATTTAGTTCTATTTTTCTAACCAGGTATAGTCACTTTTTGTGTGGTGTTTTTACTGTTTTAAGTGTTGCACAGATAATTTACACAATGCCTCCGGGCAGGTCACCCCCCGAGCACACTCCTCGTGAGTGAGCCCGTCCTCTGCCCTGAGCTGTGCCCTCTGCCAGATCCGCTTCCACGGATCTCCTGTGCCCCCTGCCACCTGCTTGCCTCGCCGCCGTTGTGTTTTTTCTTTCCCCGCCGTTTTTTCCCTAGCCCCCAGTGCTCCCCCCTCCTCGCCCAGCCCCGGCCGCTTTTCCCACCACCTCCTCGCCGCTGCCCCCCTGTGGCCCCGCCCCCTTCCCTCGCTCGCCATCCCCATTCGCCACCCCGCTCCCCCTCCCAGCGGCCCCTCCCTCACTCCGCCCCACCCCACTCTCCTCATATGGCAGAGTGGCCAACGCGCAGCGTGCACGCGCAGCAGGCGTGCCCTAAGCGCACCGAAGGTGCGCCAAAGGTAAGCCCGTCTGCGCCCGTCCGCGCCTGGACCGCGCCCAGCGCTCGAACCCCTGGCCCCCGAGGACCCCAGCCCACCCGCCGGACGTACACCGCCGCCACCCTCAACGCGCTCAACACCGGCCAAGTCCCGGGATGCTACCGAGCCACCCCGAGACGCACCCACGGACCCTTCAGCTGCCACGCCTGCAAGTTCACCTGCATCCGGACCTGCCTCGCACCAGCACCCGCCAAGCCGAACACCAGCAGCAACCACCTCAAGTGCATCCTGCTCAACACCCGCTCCGTCCACAGACACGCCATCGAACTCTGGAACCTCCTCGACACCACAGCTCCTGACGTTGCCTTCCTCACGAAAACCTGGATGAACGACTCCTCAGCGCCCGACATCGCCATCGCCATCCCAGAGGGATACAAGATCACCCGGAGAGATCGCGACATACAGACTGGAGGAGGCATCGCCATCATCCACAGGGACACCATCCACATCACGACCAACACCGACGACACCCTGACTACCGCCGAACACCTACACTTCCAGATCCGCACCGACCCGAAGACCACCCTCAGAGGCACCCTGATCTACCGACCCCCGGGACCACGCACACAATTCAGCGAGGACATCGCCGACTTCGTCAGCCCGCATGCCCTCCCCTCCGCTGACTACATCCTCCTGGGGGACATCAACTTCCACCTGGAGAACAACAACGACCGCAACACCATCACCCTGCTCGACAACCTCGCCAACCTCGGACTCAAGCAGCTGGTGTCCACCCCCACCCACCTCGCTGGACACACACTCGACGCCGTCGTCTCTGGACTCCACTGGACGGACCACAGCTGCGTCCACTTCACCTTCAGAAGAACGACGATCCACCACCACCAGCAACAGGTTGCTCGAAGGAGCTGGAACAAGATCACACCCGACCAGCTCGCCGCTTCCCTGAGCCAGCACCTTCCCGCCAGCTCAGCGAACCCCAGCCAGGCCGCCGACAATCTCACGAACTGGATCAGCAACTGCGCGGACGAACTCGCCCCACTTAGGACCCCGCCCAGCAGACCCGGCAGCAAGAAGGCCCCATGGTTCACCGACGAACTCAAGAGCTCCAAGAAGAACTGCCGAGCCCTTGAGAAAGCCTGGAGAAGGGAACCAACACCAGACAACATGACCACCCTCAAGCTTGCCACCCGGAAGCACCACCAACTGATCCGCGCCACCAAGAAAACTGCATTCAAGGACCGGCTGGACAACAACGCCCACAACTGCAAGGAACTCTTCAACATCGTGAAAGAGCTCTCCAACCCCAACGCCGGAAACAACAACATCACCCCATCGCAAGACCTCTGCAACTCCCTCGCCTCCTACTTCCACAACAAGATCGCGGACATACACAACAGCTTCAGCACTCAACCGACGCATGCCACGACCGAACCACCGCCCCCCACCACCACCCTCCGCGCCTGGACTCCGATCAGCACCGAAGACACCGTCCGCATGATGAACTCCATCCACTCCGGATCTCCGACCAACCCCTGCCCTCACCACGTCTTCAACAAGGCCGACGCTGTCATCGCACCCCACCTGCGGGACCTCATCAACACCTCCTTCGACACCGCCACCTTCCCGGAGAGCTGGAAGCACGCCGAACTCAGCGCTCTACTAAAGAAACCAACAGCGGACCCCACCGAACTCAAGAATTACCGCCCCATCTCGCTCCTCCCGTTTCCAGCCAAAGTCATCGAGAAGACCATCAACAAACAGCTGGCCGCCTTCCTCAAGACAAATGGATCCCTCGACCCCTCACAGTCTGGCTTCCGAGCCAACCACAGCACCGAGACCGCCCTCATCGCTGCCACCGATGACATCCGAGCCCTGATGGACAACGGAGAAACAGCGGCCCTCATCCTCCTAGACCTCTCCGCGGCATTCGACACTGTCTGCCACCGCACCCTAGTGCAGCGCCTCAGCAACGTCGGAATCCAGGAGAAGGCCCTGGAATGGATCATCTCCTTCCTCGACGGAAGAACACAGAGAGTCCGTCTACCACCGTGCAAGTCAGAGGCCACCGAAGTCATCTGCGGCGTCCCTCAAGGATCCTCACTGAGCCCCACCATCTTCAACGTCTACATGAGCCCCCTCGCGCCCATCGCATGCCAACACAACCTCAACATCATCTCCTACGCTGACGACACCCAGCTGATCCTCTCCCTAACCAACGACCCCGCCGCCGCCAGAGCCAACCTTCACGAAGGGATGAAAGACGTAGCCGAGTGGATGACGACCAGCCGCCTGAAACTGAACTCAGAAAAGACGGAAGTCCTCATCCTGGGCTCCTCGCCCTCCGCCTGGGACGACTCCTGGTGGCCCCCCGCCCTGGGCACCGCACCCAAACCGACAGACCACACACGCAACCTGGGCTTCATCCTGGACTCCTCCCTCTCCATGACGAGACAAGTCAATGCCGTCTCCTCGTCGTGCTTCAACATCCTGCGCATGCTACGGAAGATCTTCCGGTGGATCCCCACCGAGACCAGGAAGACGGTCACTCAGGCCCTCGTCACCAGCCGACTGGACTACGGCAACGCCCTTTACGCCGGAACCACTGCCAAGCTCCAGATGAGACTCCAGCAGATCCAGAACACCTCAGCCAGACTCATCCTCGACATCCCACGACACAGCCACATCTTCGGACATCTGAGAGACCTGCATTGGCTCCCCGTCAACAAAAGAATCACCTCCCATCTCCTCACCCACGCACACAAAGCCTTACACGATCAAGGCCCGAGCTACCTCAACAACCACATCAACTTCTACGCTCCCAAACGCCATCTCCGATCAGCCAGTCACGCCCTCGCCGCCGTCCCCCGCATCCGAAGAACGACAACAGGAGGAAGGTCCTTCTCCTACCTGGCCGCCAAGACCTGGAACTCCCTCCCGACCGACCTGCGCCTGACCCAAGACCACCTCTCCTTCAGGAAGAAGCTCAAGACCTGGCTGTTCGAGCAGTAGCAGCACCCCCCCCCCCCCCCCCCAAGCGCCTTGAGACCCTCCGGGTAAGTAGTGCGCTTTATAAATGTCTTTGATTGATTGATTGAATGCCTCTTAAATTAAGCCTGACTGCTCTGTGGCAAGCTACCAGAGGGAGAGCACAGTTTAATTAAGGGTATGTATCTGACTTACTCGACTAGGATTGTAGTTCCTGCTTGGACATGATGCATACCTCTGCAAACTGGAACCCAATTTCTAACAGTAATTTTAAGGAACAGAGCACACTTTAACCGAGACAGATGGGACATAACATTGGCCTATGTGGGTGGAATTACATCATACCTGGCAGTGCTATGGATGTTTGCTATATGAATGAATCCCTTGATATCAGTTGCTCACTAGTAATCCCTGAAAGTGGCAATAGGCATTTGTTCCTTGATGTAGCAGCTGCAGGTAAAGGTAATAACAATCTTTTCAATTCTGACAGGGTGACTAAAGACAACTGCTATAACTATGTCAGCTTGGGTCGATGCTGTTAAATATAATAGAGGTATGCGGTATAGTCCTTTAACATGGGCATAATGAAAAATAAACAACTATTTGCTGCAATGCAGAAAGAGATCAATGATAAGTATATAAATGTAGACAGTGGTTAAATTCGTAATATGAATACATAAAAAAAAAAATAGCAAGCATGTTCATTTGAGGTGACATTATAAAAGAATGAACATCCTTCTGACTGTAAATATTCCAATTCTTAAAAAGAGGAGCCACACATTAATTTCGTGAACATTCAAGTTCATGACACTAACATAAGGCATGGTGTAAATTCTGGACCTCAACCTTGCAGAGAGAATATAATTGTTTGGCCGGTGGGATAGTCATCCAAAACCACCAACCTTTCTCCAGTTGTAGTCTATCTGGGGCCGTATTCTGCATTTTTATTGTTTGCGCCGGGCGCACCTATTAAAAGGTCTGCCTGGTGCAAACAATGAAAGTGTGCACTATTACGGTGAATGTGCTGCCCCCAGGCCAACAGTGAATTTGTGCTGCCCCAGGGCAGCACATTCATGTGAAAACACGAAGAAGCTGCTTGCCACACTTGCACTTTTACAATCGATTAGAGATCTCCTTGCAGTTAGGGCCTGCCTGCAAGGGAATGTCTGGGGGTCCATAGGACCCCGATTCTCCCCTCTAGAGGGTTGCTCTCAGGGGTGCACTGGCAAAGTGCCACCTTTTAGATGGCGGACTGTGTGTGCAACCTGAGAGCTCATTTGACTCTGTGCCCGCGTTGGTAATATGGCGCGGGTGTAGAGGAAAAGGAATATCCTCATTTGTATAGGGCACGCCCCCAAGCAAATGCCCCCTGAGGGTAGTGCTCACGCTTCAATCCCTTGAGTGCTCGTGACGAGGTCAGCTCGTCATGAGCTACGGCGCTCTGGTGCTGACCATGTCATGAATGATGTAATATGTGACATCATCAGCAGTGAATTGCAGGCGCGTGAGATATAGTTCGTACAACTAACTATATAGGAGAAATTTCAATGGTTTTGTACGAGTGAAATGTCCAGCTAACTATAACACCCCTAAAACCTACAGTTTTTTCAGTGAATTTCTAAGGTCTTTTAAATGCTAATTCCTAACTATATCAGGTCTGAAACCTTTGTTTTTTTCTGTGAATTTCGAAGGTTTTGTAAATGACAATTTTTAAATGTATTAATGTTATATTTTTTTATACTGATTTACTCCATTTTTTAAACTATTTATTTTTTATATTTTATTTTTTAAATTACATTGGAATTACATTATGCATAACTTTACAAAATATACTTTCTCAGAAAGAATTACTTTAGTTTAAATACTTTGCAAATAGGCAATAGACTTTTAAGTACAGTAGTTACAGTTGTTGCAATGGGCAGCACAATTTTAAACACAATGCAACATTGACCTCAATATGTTTTTCTAGTTAAATGCAATTAGCTACTTTATGGATTACTTTTCTAATTACAGGATTGGATCCTAGATTCAGTCCTTGGACATCTCCTGTAAACGGTTGTGTAAAAGTGTTTTAGTTACAGTAGTGATTTTTAAGGAATATTATTGAATTTTAAAAGTTGACGCAGACATTTTTTCACATAGAATCACCAATGTTATCCTATAGGAGGAAATTCACTTAGTTCCAAAACTCCACACTTGGAAGAATTTCCAAGTGAAACCAATCAATGTTAGCCTATGGAAGGAAATTCAAGTTACTGTAACTATGATTAGAATTACTTTTCAGGATCAGTAGTGGGCTGAAAGATGCAGCAGTGAGGTCTCTCCTGATAACAGGTGAGTAAATCGGAATTTGTAGTTCGGCTGATTTTAGAGGGATATTTGAACGTTTCAAAAATAGTCACTTAGAAACTTTTCTGGTGAAAACCACACAATTGATTCCTATGGAAGGAAATACAAGTTACTGGTAAGTACGCTTAGATTTACTTTTCAGGGTCCATACTGGGCTCAAAGATGCAGCACTGACGTCTCTTGTGATAACAGGTGAGCAAATTGTAATTCGTAGTTCCGCTGATTTTAGAGGAATATTGTGCTCAATAGTGAAGGAAGGGGCGGGGCCTGAGGTGACATGTGTGCAAACACGCCCTGTGGTGCATTTTAGATTGGGGAATTAATTCCTCTTCAATCCTGAGGTTCCCCGTGAGCCAACTAGCCCACCAGGTACCTCCTGTATGCGCCAGGGAGCTGTGTTGCAGAGAGGTGTTCAGAAGGAACGTCCCCTTTTTACAACACTCTGCAACGCAGCTCCGTGGCACTTAATGGAGGTACCTGTTGGACTAGTTGGCCCCTAGGGGACCAATGGATTGAAGAGGAATTTATTCCCCAATTTAAAACGCGCCACAGGGCATGTTTGCACACATATCACCTCAAGCCCCACCCCCTACCTTCACCAGTGTGCAAACACACCCCGTAGTGCGTTCTAAGTTGGGAGATCAAGTCCCTTTGCATACTGGGGGTCCTTGGAGTCCAACTAGCCCAGCAGAAACCTCCAGTATGCGCCAGGGGGCTGCGTTGCACAGAGGTGTAATCGGGCCCACACCTTTTTATACCTCCCTGCAAGGCAGCCCTCTGGCCTGTTTGCAGAGGAGGAACTAATTCCCCTTGCATACTGGTGGACCCTGGGGGCCAACTAGCCCAGCAGGATCCTCCAGTATGCACCAGGGGGCTACGTTGCAGAGAGGTGTACTGAGGCCACGTCTCTTTTTACACCTCTCTGCAACGCAGCCCCCTGGTGCATTTACAGAGGGGTAACTAATTCCCCTTCCATATTGGTGCTCCCCGGGGGCCAACTAGCCCACCAGTAACCTCAAGTATGTGCCAGGAGGCTGTGTTGCAGAAAGGTGTAAGGAGGCCCGCCCCCTGGCACATTTGAAGAGGGGGGATCTAATTCCCTTGCATACTGGTGGACCCTGGGGGTCAACTAGCCCAGCAGGAACCTCCAGTATGTGCCAGGGGACTGCATTGCAGAGAGGTATTCTGAGGCCACGCCCCTTTTTACACCTCTCTGCAACGCAGCCCCCCGGTGCGTTTACAGAGGGGGAATTGATTCCACTTACATATTGGGGTCCCTGGGGGCCAACTAGGCCACCAGGAACCTCCAGTATGTGCCAGGGAGCTGCATTGCAGAGAGGTGTAATGAAGCCACGCCCCTTTTTACAACACTCTGCAAAGCAGCTCTGTGGCGCTTACTGGAGGTACCTGGTGAGCTAGTTGGCCCCCAGGGACCCCCAGTATTCAAGAGAAATTACTTCCCCCTTTGCAGACGCACCAGGGGGCACGTTTGCATAGAGGTGTAAAAAGGGGTGTGGCTTCTTTACATGTTTCTGCAAGGCAGCCCCCTGGCACATTTGCAGAAGGGGACTAATTCCCCTTGAATACTGGGGGTCCCTGGAGGCCAACTAGCCCACCAGGAACTTCCAGTATGCGCCAGGGGGCTGCCTTGCAGAGAGGTGTAAAAATGGGTGTGGCCTCTTTACACGTCTCTGCAAGGCAGCCCCCTGGCGCGTTTCCAGAGGAGGAACTAATTCCCCTTGTACACTGGGGGTCCCTGGGGGCCAACTAGCCCACCAGGTACCCTCAGTATGCGCCAGGGGGCTGCTTTGCAGAGAGGTCTGAAAAGGGGCGCTACACGTCTCTGCAAGGTAGCCCCCTAGTGCATACTGGAGGTTCCTGGTGGGCTACTTGGCCCCCAGGGACCCCAAGTATTCAAATGGAATTATTTCCCCCTCTGCAAATGCGCCAGGGGACGCGTTTGCAGAGTGGTGCCTTCATTTTTTTGGGGATCGGCAGGGTACACGTACCCTGTGCGTATCCTGGGATTTAAAAAACATACAAACATGTTTTTGGGCCTTGGGGTCCCTGTGGGACCCCCTGAGCAGGCCTAGGGGGTCAGGAACCTCCAGTATGTGCCAGGGGGCTGCCTTGCAGAGAGGTGTAAAAAGGGGCGTGGCTTCTTTACACTTCCCTGCAATGCAGCCCCCTGGCACATACTGGAGGTTGTTGGTGGGCTACTTGGCCCCCAGGGACCCCCAGTATTCTAGGGGAATTAGTTCCTCCTCTGCAAATGCGCCAGGGGGCTGCCTTGCAGATAGGTGTAAAAAGGGGCGGGGCCTCATTACACCTCTCTGCAACGCAGCCCCCTGGTGCATACTGAAGGGTCCTGGTGGGACCCCCAGTATTCAAGGGGATTTATTTCCCCCTCCGCAAATGCGCCAGGGGGCGCGTTTGTGGTGTGGTGCCTTAATGGTTTTTTTGGGGGATCGGCAGGGTACGGGTACCCTGCGCGTATCCCAGGATTTAAAAAAAAAAGAACATTTTTTGGGCCTTGGGGGTCCTTGTGGGACCCCCAGAGCAGGCCTAGGGGGTCAGGAACTTCCAGTATCTACCAGAGGGCTGCTTGCAAAGATGTATAAAAAGGCTTCTTTAAACGTCTCTGCAAGACAGCCCTATGGCACATTTGCAGAAGGGGAACTAATTCCCCTTGAAAACTGTGGGTCCCTGGGGGCCAACTAGCCCACCAGGAACCTCCAGTATGCGCCAGGGGGCTGCGTTGCAGAGAGGTGTACAAAGGGGTGTGTCCTCTTTACACCTGGGGACCTTGGGGGTCCTTGGGGGACCCCTGAGCAGGCCTAGGGGTGTCAGGGTGTTTCTACCCTGCCCCTTTTTCTTCGTTTTCACCTTTGTTTCCCTGTTTTCTTGTGACTCGGTTCTACCAAGGCACAAGATGGCTGCCAACACTTCCTGATTCAGAGTGTTGACAGACAGTTGACTGCCAATCAGCATGCAGCTCGTGCTCGTAATTGTACGGGTATGGTACTTCGTCTCTAGATATCACTATGATTTTACTTTTGATTTTCTCAGGAACTACTGAACAGATTTACACCATTTAACAAAAAGCACAATCTGAAAACTGAACTCTACCTTTTGCCAAAATTGGTGTAATTCCGTTCAGCCGTTCGGGCTGTAGCCCTGGCTAAAGGTCCCTATGGAAAATTGCATGGGGAAAACATGTTTTGGGACCCTCTTTATTCTAGGCCCCCACTTGAAGAATCACCCCCAAACTTTCAGGGAAGGAGCGGAGCGGAGCAGGCCATTTTTTTGGAGAATTTCGCTAAGATTCATCCCCCGGCTCCACACCGATTCCAAATAGAATGTTGTGGATTTCCTACGGAAACTAGGTCCTAACTATATCTGTAGGTAGTATATATATATATATATATATATATATATATATATATATATATATATATATATATTACCTACTGGCGGTCGCCAGTAGGTATATATAGTTAGGATTTTTTCCCTATGGGATTTCTGAAAATTCTATGCCTAATAACTTTGGCGTTTGTGGACGGAATTGGCTGAAATTTTCAGGAAAATGGCACATTTTGTTTCTGAGCAGCTCCAGGAAATTTGGGGGGGGGTCGTCAAGGGGGGGTTGAGAAAAAAGGGGGGTCCCAAAACGCGTTTTTAACATTGAGTTTTCCATAGGGCGGTTGGACTCACTTTTAGCTCGAACGGCTGAATGGATTTGCACGAAACTTGGCAAAATTGTAGGGACTGTTAGGCCGATGTGCCTTTGCTAGGTCTCAATATATGTGCTCCAGTGGATTTTGAGAAATTAACGTTTAAATCAAGATATATATCTGTAACAGCGCTCCGGGCAGCGATCTGGTTCGCGTACTTTTCGCGTAACGGAACTTTGCGCACGGAAAGCTGATTGGCTCTTCGGTGTCTGTCAACATTCTAAACAGTCCGGTGCGGCCGCCATCTTGTCTCTCGGTAGGATCGAGAGATAAGAGGAGGCCAAAACAAAGGGGGAAATTTCCATAAGGGGGCATAGTAGATCCTCCCTGACCCCCTAGGTTTTATGTGGAGGTTTTAAAAGGGCCCAGCAGGGTTCAAAAAAATTTTTTCTTTTTTTTTTTTTCGCGATGAGCGCCTAGTACGCGAACCGGAAAGCGTTCTAGGCAGCGTACTTTAAGGATAATAGAATGATATACTTTTCAAAGACTAAATGTTAATTGTTTGTTGTTTTGTTTGTTGTTTTTGTTTTTTTTTTTGTTTTCTTTTTTTAAATTTTTTTTTAATTTTTATTGTTTTTCATAATTTATTAAACTTTCTAACATTTCAGTGTCTGAAATGTCATTATTTTCTTGAAATATTGTTTGCAAGCTGTGAGGTTGTAAAATGTCCTCATTTGCAAGGAGGGCATCTACTGCTTGGACACATTGCAGCAGTTCATTATCCAAGCTTTCATCCATAAATTCCATGTCAATTTGTTCAATCAATTCCTGGCTGCTCTCTTGCAGGTCCATTTCAAAAGAAACTTGGTTTTCGCCTTCCATTTTGCCTGAAATTTGGATTAAAACAATATATATTAGTAGAGATAGGGCACTGTTGGGATTAATTTTAGATAGTCATTTTTTATCAGTGAATTTTTCTTTTGGCAGTGTATAGTATCAGAGTGGAAATAGGACTATAAAAAAGTGTATGTTATTTAACCAAGACAAGTCAACTCCATTCATAACTATAACAGAGAAGTCTATCTAAATACATTACTAGTACAGAGGGATAGTGTATATCTAGCAGAAAAAGTCTACTATATTAAGTTATAGTGTACAATATACTTCAGTTTTAAAAATAACAACTTACCTTTACAAACAAGTTGAAGAGTTTAGTGATAATTCAATTGTAATGTACAACAAGAAGTAGCAGTCAAAATGGCTGTGTTTCCTTCTCTTCCTTTATATATATTCAAGTATATAACCAATCAAATGTCAGGTAATAAAAGTAGAAAATGAAAGTAACATTTTCATTGGTTGTCAATTCCAACACTTCAGATGTGTTTTGTGAAGTAATTTACCTCACGGTACTTGGAGAGGTCTACAGGCTTAATGGCTAAATGGAATTTCAATCAAATTTGTGAAAATGAAAGGGATTGTTATGTAGTATGAGCTAATCTATATTTGGTGAGAGTGTCTCTAGTCGTTTTTCTGTGAATCACTTTCCCACCTTTTTTTTAGACCGCTTCCCGGAAAGCGGTCCGGTCCGCGAACTAGGAGCGTAACGGGAGTCCACCATTTTGTGTTTCGGTCGCATCAAGGTATAAAATGGAGGGTAAATAATGTTCTGAATGGGTAGAAGGGGGCATTGTACAAGTAGTTTGCCCCCCTACGTTTTCTGAGGGTGGCTGAGGAGGACTATATGTGCGAAGAAAAAACATTTTTTTAAAAAATTTTGCGCGGTTAGCTTCCAGTTCGCGTACCGGATAGCGCTCTTTGAGCGTAGTTTGTTGAAAATTACAGAAAAAAGTTAGAAAAAAAATAATAAAAGTGTGTGATCAGATGAAGGGTAGCTCTGAGAAGAGCTTTTGGGTTTATGGTACATTTAGGTACTTATAAGTAGGTACCAATGCACAGTCTTAAATTCAGAATGAAAATTCTGTTGCCCTCATCTGAGAAGTGAACTCCATCTCCTCTGTAGATATCTTGCATGTAGTAACGCAAGTTATTGTTGTACAGAGAGCCCATTCCATGGTCTCTCATGAAAGCTGAAACAGATTTGTTTACATGCTTCCTCGCTTTCTCAATTTGTGGAGAAAATTGGTTGGACCACCTCCATTTCTGTCTTTGGCATATATTGGAATATACCAAAGCAGTTTGAGGAAAAAGTGCCATTAATTGCTCCAAGGTGTCCTTTAAAAGCATTTCCAGACCTACCCCTGTCAAAGTGCCCAAATCATTACCTCCACAGTGCACTATTAACAGGTCAGGTTTTGGCAAATGCATAAAGGTTTTCACCAATGGTATCAATTGGTGACATTTTAATCCTCTTTGGCCCAACCACTTAATTTCCACATCCTGTAAATTGAGGTTGTGTAAATTTCTGTTCTCAGCATACCTTTGAGCCCAGTGGATGTAACTATGTCCAACAATCCAGACCTTAAACATGGTGGGAGAAGGTTGTTCTGCAGTCAGATGAAGTGTGGTAATGAAAGGGCAGTTGAAACAGTAGGAGTTTGTAAAGAAAAAAAACTGTGGATTTCCAATGCTAATGAATCATTAGCAGTGATTGGTGCATTTCCATTTCTGAAAACAGAAAGTTAGGGTGCATGGATGTGTTCTTTGAAAGATGTAATTTGAATGGTCAAGGAAGAAACATTTAATGAAAGATTGCACTGGATACGCAGGTGCACTGAGAGTTCAGAGTTCAATTGAAACATTGTTGTGTGAATTTGCAAACATGAGAGGTCTTCCAGGAGGTGGTTGCTATGGAAAAAAGGCAGAGAGGGCAGAGGGGGGAAGGGTTTTGATTTGAAAAAAGTGAGGGAAGAGTTATGATTGGCTAATATGAGAGATATGTGAAATGAATATCTGTTTTTCTGTGCTTTCAATAGCTGCAGCCTCTGGAGTGCATCGTTTTTCTTCTGCTGAAGACAATTTGGTGTATTTCTGAGACTGTTTTCAAAACTTAAAAAGTATTTGCTAAGGTGAGAAAAGATTTATTTATTTTAGAGAGAGAATAGTATGAATTAAGGAGAAAATGATGAAGAAAGCTGTGTTTTTAAACTGTGGCTTTGTCTGTAGTGATATAGAAATAGATTTTGTTACTTTGAGAAATTGTAATTGCATATTCGGTGTAGCATTCTGGCATGCAGTAACACAAGTTATTGTGGTACATGGAGCCCATTCCATGGTCTGTTATGTAAGCTGAAACAGATATGTTGTTTTTAAAAACGAATTTAGAAATCAATTACATTTCTGGATATGTACTGCTAGAGCTTCATAGGTTGTTTTGGGTCATATTTATAAGGCATTTGAGTGTCTATTATGCTATTTTACGTTCTTCATGGTGCAAATTTCTTGTAAATACGCTGCCACTTGTGCTTTGCAAATTTAGATTTTGATTATGGGAGTTACATAGCCATGTTAATAATGTCCAAACAATGGTGGTAGGGCATTCAAGAAAACGCTTTCCTGTGTCTCTAGGACATTTTCAGTCCTTTCCTCTTGAAAACAGGTATACAATTGATTTATATGCTGTGTTTAAAAACAAATTTTGAAATCAATTACATTTCTGGATATGTACTGTTAGAGCTTCATAGGTTGTTTGGGGTCATATTTAGAATGCATTTTAGTGTCTTTGATGTTATGTTTACCTTTTTAAATGGAAAGTGTTCTTCATGGGGCAAGTGTCTTGTAAATACGCTCCCACTTGCGCTTGGCAAATTTAGATTTTGATTATGGGAGTTACCTAGCCATGTTAATAGTGTCCCAAAAATGGTGCTAGGGCATTCCAGAAAACACTTTCATGTGTCTGAAGGACATTTTCAGTCATTTCTTCATGAATGCAGGTATACAATTAATTTATATGCTGTGTTTAAAAACGAATTTTGAAATCAATTACATTTCTGGATATGTACTGTTAGAGCTTCATAGGTTGCTTTGGACCATATTTATAAGGCATTTGAGTGTCTTTGATGTTATGTTTTCCTTTTAAAATGGATAGGGTTCCTCATGGGGCCCTGAGCAGTTCATAGCCATGTTATTTAATGGGAAGTGGATAACATGGCTAAGAGCATTTGCTGGAAAATGCATGAATATCGCTGACTGTTCAGCGATATTCATGCATTGCGGCCGTTTTTTTTTGCATTTGCGAGCAGTTCTTAGCCATGTTATCCAATGGAAGGTGGATAACATGGCTAAGAGCATTTGCTGGAAAATGCTTGAATATCGCTGACTGTTCAGCGATATTCATGCATTGCGGCCGTTTTTTTTGCATTTGCAAGCAGTTCTTAGCCATGTTATCCAATGGAAGGTGGATAACATGGCTAAGAGCATTTGCTGGAAAATGCATGAATATTGCTGACTTTTCAGCGATATTCTTGCATTGTGGTTTACCTTTTTAAATGGAAAGTGTTCTTCATGGGGCAAGTGTCTTGTAAATACGCTCCCAATTGCGCTGGGCAAATTTAGATTTTGATTATGGGAGTTACCTAGCCATGTTAATAGTGTCCCAAAAATGGTGCTAGGGCATTCCAGAAAACACTTTCATGTGTCTCAAGGACATTTTCAGTCATTTCTTCATGAATGCAGGTATACAATTGATTTATATGCTGTGTTTAAAAACGAATTTTGAAATCAATTTCATTTCTGGATATGTACTGTTAGAGCTTCATAGGTTGTTTTGGGCCATATTTATAAGGCATTTGAGTGTCCTTGATGTTATGTTTTCCTTTTAAAATGGATAGGGTTCCTCATGGGGCCCTGAGCAGTTCATAGCCATGTTATTTAATGGGAAGTGGATAACATGGCTAAGAGCATTTGCTGGAAAATGCATGAATATCGCTGACTGTTCAGCGATATTCATGCATTGCGGCCGTTTTTTTTTGCATTTGTGAGCAGTTCTTAGCCATGTTATCCAATGGAAGGTGGATAACATGGCTAAGAGCATTTGCTGGAAAATGCATGAATATCGCTGACTGTTCAGCGATATTCATGCATTGCGGCCGTTTTTTTTTTGCATTTGCGAGCAGTTCTTAGCCATGTTATCCAATGGAAGGTGGATAACATGGCTAAGAGCATTTGCTGGAAAATGCATGAATATCGCTGACTTTTCAGCGATATTCTTGCATTGTGGCCGTTTTTTTTTGCATTTGCGAGCAGTTCTTAGCCATGTTATTCAATGGAAGGTGGATAACATGGCTAAGAGCATTTGCTGGATAATGCATGAATATCGTTGACTTTTCAGCGATATTCATGCATTGCGGCCGTTTTTTATCGCATTTGCGATAAACCTTGCTAATAGCAAGGTTTATCTGGGCCTAAACAAACCTTTAGATAAGCTACATCTTATCGTCATCCTGAATTAATCATTTAAAATATTAGGGAGAGATTTATGATTGTTCTATGCCTGTTTTGTACCATTGAGTGTCATTTTTGTGATGCAGTGCTGGTGCAAAAGATTTGCTATGTTAAATAATTAGTAGGGCATTAAGTTTTAGATGACTGTTATTCATTTACTGTTTGGTAATAGTGGTTAATAACATTTTTTAATACATTTTTCCACAGATTCAACTGTAGATTCTTTCATAGTTTGGAAAATGCCTACAAAAAATAGAACGAGAAAGGCGAGAAAACGTCAAAGACAGCAGGATGATGTTTTATTGCAGCAGTCCTCTTCCCCAAATACTTGTCAAAACACCAAGAAAGGTCCGGGTAAGAGCACAAAATCATTCTTAAGAAATATTTGTCATAAAAAAAGTATTTCTACAAAAAATGTTTCAGTCCTCAAAAAGAAAAGCAATTTAAATGGAAAGGAGAGACCCATCAAAAATGTTACTGGTAGAGGAAGAGATAACTCTGTGCATGATAGTAGAAGGAAACAACAGTTTAGGGACATTCGACATCGAATGTTCCGTAATAGGATAATAGTTAATTTATTGAAAAATATTTAAAAAAAAGGCCAACAGAAAGCAGCATTTTATAAGAAGAAGAAAAATGTAGAGAAAATTATTGATCATGCTTTTGAAATTAAGCGAAAGTTGTTTATTTTGGTAATCAATAGAATTAGGAAACTAAGCAAGGTAATTTCTGATTTCAAAACTAAAAGTAGATGGAAGAGAGTAGTAAATCGTACTAACTTTTGTGAAGTTTTTTCCGGAGAATGGATGCATAGTTCTAGTTGTGAGGCATTTTTTAATGAGGAGAGTTATTTTCAGGATAATGATTTGGTGTTTGCAGTTGACACCAGTGGTCGAGCTTATGAAGTGAAGGATGGTTGTCCAGTTGAAAAAGAACAACTTGTGACAACAGAGACAGAAGAGGCGCTAAGTGATGAGGTTTTAGGAAGACGTCCTAAGGGTCCTGTGTACATTTGGAAGTGTAGTTCTATTTGCAGTGTGCGACAGGTTTCCATCAATTTGCTTTGTGATTTTATACGGACATTTAATAAGAAAAGTTTGAAGCAGAAAATGAAGTTGTTGCAAGATTTAGATCCTTGCAGAGTGAGACAAATGACAGGTTTGCGTGGTCATTCACTGGCTTGTCTTTCCAGGAGAGTATGCCAGAGTGTTTTTCATCATTTCAGGATGCTAGCAGTGCATCATAATAAAGTGAGAAAATTAGTGAGAATGTTGTATTATGCTAAGAGTCCAGCAATTATGCTTAAACAATTATGTGCTGCTCTTTTGCATGGTTCTGAAATAGATGTGAAGAATATTTGTGAAGAAATTGACTTTTGTTACTTTGGTAGTAGAGATGAGAATGTTCAAATTGACCCAGAAGTAGAGGGTTATGTTGAAGATAATATACAGGTTTCTAGTTCAGATAATTTTCAGAAGGAAATTGCCACGTTTCAGATGAAATCAAGTGAGAGGCCTAATTTCACTTGTGTATGTTGTCGACGCACTTATTATAAGAATCAGACTAAGTTAGTGGATTTATATGCAAAAACTGAAAGGGAAAATAATAGTGAATGGAAGGATTTTGCCACATACTTGATGGTAGAAAATTGTTTTGATTTGGGAGTGGATCAACGTGTGTGTACTTATTGTTGTAATAAATTAAATCAAAACCAGATGCCTGCTAGGGCAGTTCATAATAATCTGGAATTGGTTGAGATACCTTCAGAATTGAAGGATTTAAATACTTATGAATCTATTTTGATTCAAAGTATCCATCCCTTTCAGGCTATTGTAAGAATGGAGCCCAAGACAGGGAAGTTGCCTCCAGCAGATTTACAGAGAGGATTAAAGGGAAGAGTTGTTTATTTGCCTCTAGATTTGAACAAAAACATTAACACAATTGGAGTTGAGAAAGTGGAAGAGGAACCTCTGGTTATCTTGGTTAATGGGGTTCCGACAAAGAATAAGAAAATATGGCAAGATTTAGTGGATGTTAGGAAAGTGAAAAATGCAACTTTGTATTTGAAGAAAAATAATAAGTACTATAAGAATGTATATGTTGCAGAAGAGGAAGTAAGTGATGAAGAGGATAGCGTTTTGTGTGCTGGCCAAATTGAGAAAGTAGAGGTGTCTAATAGTGAAGAAATATATGAACATTATAGTGTTCATCCTTTGCATTCCAAGGAAGTCATGGGGAAGGCTATTGAGTTGTTTCAAATGAAACAAGCCAAAGGGAGTCCCATTAGTGTTTGGGAGGAAAGTTTGGAAGCTCTGTGTTTCCCACAGCTATTTCCCACAGGTCAAGGAGGAAGATATGATGAGCGACCTCGTCAAATTCCTGCGTCTGAATACCGGACTTTACGATTGTATGCAGAAGATGCTAGGTTTCGTCAATGCATTCCCTATTTGTTTCATCTCCTGTTTGAAAGCGATCTGTCTGGACTGTCATATGCAGTGAACCACATCTTAAAAAGTGGTATACAGATGCGAAACATCTCGGCAAGTGACTTTATGCATAAAGTCAATGTCCAAGACAGTATTTTGGATTCTCACTTAATTAATCTCATGGCGTGTCAGCGTGGTACTAATGAGTACTGGTACCATCGTCATGGTGATTTAAAATGTATGTTGAGGAACTTAGGAACTCCGACATGGTTCCTCACTCTGAGCTGTGCCGAGTATGGCTGGGAAGACTTAATTGAATTTCTACGAGAGGCAAATGGAAATATTGAAAACATTGAATTCAAGACACCTGGAGAACTGTGTTCTTTGGATCCAGTGAATGTATGCAGGTACTTCAATCATAGATTTGAAGCTATGATGTCTTTCATCACAAATAAAAAGAATCCACCTCTTGGAGAGGTGTTGGATTTCTTCTGGAGAAAGGAGTACCAAGCAAGAGGTGCCCCTCATATACATATGTTGTTGTGGATCAAGGATGCACCTAAATTTGGAACAGATCCGGATGACTTAGTGATGAGTTTCATAGAACAGTATTCTACGTGTGCTGTTCCAAACGCAACGGAGAAGAAAAGCCTAAGAGAACAAGTTCTACGTTTCCAAAGCCATCGTTGTGGAAAGTACTGTCGTCGTAAATTCAGAAACAAGGACAAGTTCTACACCAAATGTCGTTTCAACTTTCCACGACCGGTGATTTCTAAAGGAAGAGTGAACAGTTTGATGTCCTCGCTGCGACATATTGTGACGAGGAAATCACCCAAGAATACATAACAATTTGAAAAGGAACGAAGAGTCCAAGTACATCAATGACTACAACCCAGTGATTTTGTCGATGTGGAATGCTAACATGGATATACAGTTTGTGGCTGACAACTGTATGGCTGTGGCTCGGTATGTGACATCTTACATCACCAAAAAAGAAAAGACAGAACTGAAGGATATGTGGGAGGACATTTCCCATGAAAAGAGCCTCAGCAAGAAGTTGTACAGTTTCAGTCTGAAGATGTTGTCGCATCGAGAAATCGGAGCTTACGAATGTTCTGACCGCTTGTCTTCAGCAAGTCTCTATGCCAAATCCAGGAGTATCGTTTGGGCAAGTCTTGGTCTTGCTGCAACACGAAATCGAGTTCTAAAACCTGTCCGGGAAATTGAGTATTTGGCGGAAAAGGAGCCAAACAGTACCGACATTTTGAAGACCAACATGTTGGATACATATTATCCAAATCGAAGCAGTCACCTTGAGAATGTTTGTCTATATGAGGTTCTACAAAATTATATATTCAAGAGGAACATCAAAGAAGATATTGAGAAAGGAGTGTATGCTGTAATTGGAAGTGAGGGATGTCTGGTCAAGCAAAGAAAATGCCAATTAGTAAACCATCGAAAATTGAGTGGCGAATCTCCAGAAAAAAAGGAGTTTTTCTATTTAGCACTTTTGCAACTTTTCAAGCCTTGGCGTGCAGAAGAGGAACTGCTTGGAGATTTCCTCTGTTACGAAGACTCTTTCAATGCAGCCAAGGAGTCCATAGAATGTCCTGCTTTTCCTAAATATCAAGAAATGCTTACTTTGGAAATTGAGCAGGAAGCAACGATTGCAGCCGAGATTGCCAGAGACAGTTCTCAGGACAGTCAGAGTTCTGTTTCATTGAGTCAAGATCCACTTGGAGGACCTATTATCGAAAATGAAGCTGCCACTGCTATGAATGAAGTAGAAAGAGCCATGGCACATGCTCAGGAGGATTCAGTTAACTTAAAAGACTTGGAAAAACAACTCAACGTTGAGCAGAGGAAAATATATGATGAAGTTACCAAGGAAATTGAGCACGGATTAAGTCATGAGAAGAACGAGTGCTCATGTACATTGTTGAAGCCTGTCCGACTGTATGTGAGTGGAGAAGCGGGAACTGGCAAAAGTTTCCTCATTAAAGCAATTTCTTGTTATTTGCAGGAAAGGACTGAGTCATCGTTGTCTTGTGTTGTCACCGCTCCTACTGGACTGGCAGCATATAACATTAAAGGTATTACTTTGCATCGTCTACTGATGCTGCCGGTGGAGCATGACAACAAATTACAATACAACAAGTTATCTGGGGATGCTTGCTGTGAAGTTTCAAGAGTCTTGAGGAAAATGAAACTACTTATCATTGACGAAGTAAGCATGGTTTCCAATGTCATGCTTGCCTTTGTGCATTTGAGAATGCAAGAAGTACTTAAAACTGAATATGATGTGTTATTTGGTGGCAAACACATCATTGTTTTCGGAGATCTTCTGCAGCTGACACCAGTAAAAGGTCAACCTGTGTTCAAAATACTCACGCATGAAGATACCAGGAAGTGCCTAGGGAGCATTGGCAACGTCAATATATGGTTAAACTTCAATTATGCTGAACTGCATGAAAATATGCGTCAGGCAAAGGATGAAGATTACAAGAATATTCTACAAGATATTAGAATTGGAAAAGTGACCGAGCATGGGAAAGAAGCTTTAAATGCACGATTACTGACAAATTTATATCCCAAACAAGAGATTGTGCCTGAGAATATTTTTCAGAAAATTACTGAGAAGAAATCCGGGATATGTTTGATGCCAACTCTTGCAGAATGTGCCATTTTCAACAACAAAATGTTGAATTTAGAAAAGCAAGAGATTGTGAAACTTGAAGCTATCGACAAATTAGAGCATATGGGATCAACAATTATTTTATCAGACAATTTGAAATCAAAATTGGATTCATTAGAGAAGACTATATCCAAAACAGCGGGTTTTGAAAAGACTTTGAATGTGTGTTTAAATTGCCGAATCATTTTGAGAAGGAATTTACATGTAGAAAGAGGTCTGGTAAATGGATCAATGGGTAATGTTGTTGATTTTGAGAAATACAGAAATAGAGATGGAATAGAATTTTTAAGAATTAAATTTGATGGCATTGAGGAAGTACAGCAAATTGGTCGTTGTTCTGCTAGGTTTTTGCTTGTTAAAGACTTATATGTTCGCCGTAAACAGTTTCCTGTTTGCTTGGCATATGCGGTGACAATCCATAAATCGCAAGGTTTAAGTGTAGACTGTGCATTGGTGAATATTGGCAGTTCTGTGTTCAAGGAGGGTATGGCATATGTGGCATTGTCACGAGTTAGAACTTTATCGGGATTGTACTTGATTGACTGTGATGTCACAAACATTTGTGCGGATCTAGATTGTGTTAGGGAATACAATAGGTTAAGAAGAGAGTATGCGCCACATTTGCCTCAATATCCTTTGAGAAACGTGTGGTAGGCCGGAAACGTAGAAATATCAGTAATAGTAGGGAGGTTGTTGCAAAAAGACTAAAAGTCAATGAACCGAAAATTGTTACCAGAAAGAAAGTGGATTCTGTTGAAGATGTTGTCGGTTTTCAATTTGAAAACAGTTCTTGTGTCAACTGCTATGCAAATGTAGTGGTTAATGTTCTCTTTTCACTACAGAGTTTAAGAGAACAGATTCTGTTGAATTCAGAACAAATTTTATGCTGTTTGTTGAATTCTGTTTTCGAGAAATGTAGCAGTGATCGAACAAAAGTAGAAAGTGTGTCTGAAGTTCGTTATCTGTTAGATGAATGTTCAGGTCAAACAGACTTCTCTGAAAATAATCAGCAAGATTGTCAGGAGTTTTTAATGTATATGCTTGATGTATTGCAAGATGAGGGTGTAGATGTAGATCACCTGTTTGGGCTTTCTTATCAATGGCAGCATGACTGCGAGAACTGTTTGGTATCAAGTACTACTAGTGTAGACTCAGAAAGATTTATATATTTAACTTTGCCAGACAGTAAATCAGTGTCCTTTAATAAGCTAGTAAATGCAGCGGATAACAACATGGAGTGTAGCCAATGTAAATGTGATATGATGTCAACATTATTTATACGTAGATATGGCCAGTATGTCATTTTAATGATCCAACGATGTAGGCCTGATGGATCAAAATTGTCAACTTTAATAAAAAAATGTGTGGCTTCTCAGCTGTCAATATCAGGGAGGACTTTTGTAACTGTAGCAATTATCTATCACAATGGTCCATCAACAACATCAGGACATTATACAGCTTACTTAAAGTCTGGAAACGGCTGGTCATTCTGTAATGATTCCGCTGTAACTTTAAAAAAAAATTGCCGTTTGACCTTAAAAATTCTTACCTGGTGTTTTTAAAACCAAAATTTTAAGTAGAGGGAATGTAAGTCTGCAATGCTGTCTAGAATAAAAATCCAACTATATAAACTTGCTGCAAGTAAGTCTGCTTCATAGTAAGCAGTATCAGTGTCATAGGAAAAGGAGAACATGAGTGACAAAGAAGAGTAAGTTATTTGTAGTCCAGGATTGTGAAAATAATCTCAAATGTTTTCTTTTTGAAAGTTGCAAAAATAGAAAATTTTGGGATTTGATTGGAAGAATAACAAGACTTGCGTATCGCGGCAACATGATTTGGCCTAGTGGAAACATGTGATAGAATGAGAGAAGTCTTTTTTTCTATGTAACATATTTTTCGTATCGATGGAGGTTTTCTTTCAGAAAGTGGCGGGCTGAAAATATTTATAGCACAACAGAGTGGACGCTGTACATAGGAGATCCTTCGACTTTATTGAAAGTAAGTTAATTTTAAGGAGTTTTGAAATCAGATTTCTTAGCTTGTATGGGTTTTTTAAACACAGTCATTTTGATTGTGTTTTTTTTTCCCCGCTGTTACATGATGAATACCTTCAAGTCACTGATTTAAGTGAAATTTGATACATTCTGAGAACAGCAAAAATAAACAATTTAACATGTATAATTAATGTTATGCTTTTTGTACTTATGATATACATTTAGAAATGTGAGGTAGATATGGAGAAGCTGAGTCTTCTGTAAGTGTCAATTTTAATGCTTACAGTGCTGTACTTCTGGGTACAGTTTTTAAAAAAAAAAAAGAAATAGGCCTCACCTCAAAGAAAGCTCTTGAAAGCACACATCTTATTTGCATCCTATAACAATCATTTAAAATGTTTGACACAATTTTATGATGGTTTTACATCTCTTTTGCGCTGTTATTGCATCACTATTGTGAGACATAAGCAATGCAAAAGAAGCATCATGTTTCAAAATAGGCCTCATTTGTGAGCAGTTCTTAGCCATGTTCTCTTGTAATTACTCCTTTTTTTAAAAAAAAAAAAATTTGGGGTTAGCTCCCGGTTCGCGTACCGGAGAGCTAACCGGAAAGCGAACTAAAAAAAACCAGCTTGCCAGAGTGTTACACTTTCTAGCAATTTTTGTAAAAAGGGGAGGTAGTTCTGAAAAGAACTTTTTTTTTTTTTTTTTTTTTTTTACTTTTTTGAACATTATTTCATTTTTTTGGATTTTTTGAACACTTTTTTGTTTTTTTTGTTGTTTTTTTAAAGGGAATGAACAGAAAGAGGTATTGAAAATGGCTCAACAGGAGCAAAAAAAAATTAAAAATTCTTACGTTTGGAACATTGATGTTTTTCGAAAGCAAGATTAATCAATTTCACGCTCATGTTAGCGCATGAAATTAGTGTTCCACAATACAAGCATGTGAGCTTTAGATGCACAAAATTTTTCTGTATGTTGGGCACTGTTTCATTCGCCTCGGCCACTGACAGAGACAGATCAGAAGATGTTGAAGGCACCGAAGTTGGGGGGTTTTGTTGCAGGTCACGCATCTCTCCACGACTGTAGTTCATTGGATGCCACCTCTGCATATGTCGATGCATTGTGTGATTTCCAAAGCTGTACTTTTTGTTTGTTCCTCGGGATAATTTTTTTTTGCAGATAAGGCACTTAGCATATCGTGCATTGACTTTTTTTTCGTCAGAAGGAATGCTAAAAAATTGCCATATAAAGCTTTCTTTCCGATGAGATACCCGGGGTAACTCTTCGACAAATTGTGGTCCCTCTTCTTCCTCCCTGTCTTCTTCTTCCTCTTCCTCCTCTATGTTTCCAAGAAATTGTGGAGGGGGTCCTCTCTTCCTATTAGGAGATGGGGGTGGTGGTGGTGGGGGTGCAGAAGCTGAAGCTACTATTGAAGCCATCACAGAAAAAAATCAGGTCTTCCTTTCACAAAGTTGAAAGTCAGAGTGAGAAAAAAGGTGGGGGCTTTCATCATTTGGGAAAAGAAATAGTTCTAAACCAATGAAAAGTGTTATTTTTAGGTCACATGACCTAGTTTTACATCATTAGGAAACCGAAAGTGAAATGAACCAATGAAAACTTTAATAAACAAGTCACATGACCTGTTCCGCTCACGTTACGCGGAGCGCGCCGCGCCTCGGATAGCTTCCGGTTCGCGGTCCGGAGCACTTCCGGGAGCGCTAACGCGGCGCGTCATAAGACGCATTACGCGACAACGTGATACGTCGCGCTTCCGCGACGCGTCACAGTTGCGCTAACAAAACGTTTACCGGTTCGCGTACTAGATCGCGGCATCAAGATGAGCTAACGGAAAGCTTCCCGGTTCGCTTACCGGAAGCGGAGAAAAAAAATATAAAAAAAAAAATTATCAATAGACATCTAAAATATATTTTTGGATTTAAAGAAGAATACATTTTACAGCTACAAATGTTAGCTTTTAAAAAACCAATGAAATTCACAGAAAAAACCATAGGTTATAGACCATATATAGTTAGGAATTTGCATTTACAAAACCTTGAAAATTCACTGAAAAAACCATAGGTTATAAACCATATATAGTTAGGGATTAGCATTTACAAAACCTTATTTTACTCGCATAAAACCATTGAAATTCCATATATAGTTAGATGCGCTAACTATATATCGCGCACCCGCAATCCACTGCTGATGATGTCACATATTACATCATTCATGACATGGTTAGTGACATCACTGATGACATCACTGATGACATCTCAAATGACATCATCCAGTGACTGTATGTTTCTGTAAAGTTAAAATATCTCTTACATATTGTAGAATGAGTGGATATATAAGTGTCTGGATGAAGGATTTAGTAGGTGCATGACTGACTATATGAGTGAGTGATTAAATGTGTCTCACTGAGTGCATGGGTTAATGACTAAACTGTCTCAATTTGTGCATCATTATGTCTGTTGTTCTGTAAACTGTTCCATGTGTTGATAAGTAGCTATATGAGTAACTATATGGGTTATTGATTGGTTGCCCAAGTATTTGTATGGGATACTGAGTGAGTGTGTGTGGGTAGCTGGGAGGTGTGTGACTCTGTGCATAGATGTGTAAGCAGTTGATTCACTAGATGTGTGGTTTCAAAAGTGCATGTGGAAACAGCTGTATGGGCGGTTGACTGTGTGCATGAGTGTATTGGTGAGTGAATGGATATCTCAGTGCTACATGTCAAAGTAAGTACATATGTAAAACACAGTACATGTGAGAGTTGACATATATAAATAACTGTGCATAAGAGCCAGTGAATGTGTGAGTGGCTGTATGGATCATTGTGAACATGTATCAGGGATTGTATAAGAGAGTAAAGTAAATATGTGTTAGTATATGTTTGAATAAGTAAGGTGTGTATAACTGTATAGTTGAGAAAATGGAGGTGTGATTGATTTTTTGCATAACTGACTAGGTGTGTGAGTAACTCCATGGATGAGTGACAGTCTGTGACTGTCTGTTTACACTGATTGTATCTAAGGTTATATTAGAGTCTGAAGAGGTTCATGGTATTATCACATGAATGATATCATCAGTGATGTGATCAGTCATGTCAAATGAGATGTTATCAGTGATTTTATCAGTGATGTCATTTGAGATGTCATCAGTGATGTCATCAGTGATGTCACTAACCATGTCATGAATGATGTAATATGTGACATCATCAGCAGTGGATTGCGGGTGCGCGATATATAGTTAGCGCATCTAACTATATATGGAATTTCAATGGTTTTATGCGAGTAAAATAAGGTTTTAGAAATGCTAATCCCTAACTATATATGGTTTATAACCTATGGTTTTTTCAGTGAATATATATATATATATATATATATATATATTCACTGAAAAAACCATAGGTTATAGACCATATATAGTTAGGAATTAGCATTTACAAAACCTTGAAAATTCAATGAAAAAACCATAGGTTATAGACCATATATAGTTAGGGATTAGCATTTACAAAACCTTAATTTACTCGCACAAAACCATTGAAATTCGCATATATAGTTAGTTGCAATAACTATATATCGCGCACCCGCAATCCACTGCTGATGATGTCACATATTACATCATTCATGACATGGTCAGTGACATCACTGATGACATCACTGATGACATCTCAAATGACATCACTGATGACATCACTGATGACATCATCCAGTGACTGTGTGTTTCTGTAAAGTTTAAATATGTTTTACATATTGAAGAATGAGTGGATGTATAAGTGTCTGGATGAAGGATTTAGTAGGTGCATGACTGACTGTATGAGAGAGTGATTAAATGTGTCTCCCTGAGTGCATGGGTTAGTGACTAAACTGTCTTAATTTGTGCATCATTATGTCTGTTGTTCTGTAAACTGTTGCATGTGTTAATCAGTAGCTATATGAGTAACTATATGGGTTATTGATTGGTTGCCCAAGTATTTGTATGGGAGACTGAGTATGTGTGTGGGTGGCTGGGAGGTGTATGACTCTGTGCATAGATGTGTGAGCAGTTGATTCACAGGTGGAGAAGAGATTACTGCGCCACGAACAGAGATACCTACTTGATTGCGCGCAAGAAGTACAAGAAAGCAATCATTGCGGCCAAATCTGCACACATCACCGACAGAATCCTCTCCGCACCTATTAAATCCAAAGAGATTTTCAGAGTTATAGGGGAACTTACCACTGACACCAGGACCCTTCCTACTCAAGCCCCCACTCAGGAATCCTGTAATACCCTTAGTTCTTTCTTTGTGGATAAAATCGCCATTATTAAGGATTCCATCTCTGCCCCCCTCCCTGACGCTGACACCACTCCCGTCCCTCACAACACTTCCTCTCTCTCAAACTTCCCTCTTCTTGACTCCGCCACTCTAGCAAAACTCGCCACCCGAGTCAAGTCTGGCTCTCCGGATGACTGCTGTCCCCCTTCGATGCTACGTAACATCTGCTTGTCCCTCCCTGACTGTATCCTCCCTCTGCTCAACTCTTCCCTTTCTTCGGGTACGGTACCTGACTCTTTCAAGGAGGCCGTTCTCGTGCCCCTTTTGAAGAAGCCTGGGGCCGATCCCTCGGTACCAGCTAATTACCGACCCATCTCTCTCCTCCCTTACTTCTCTAAAATTCTAGAAGCCCATGTCACTGCCTGCCTCTCACAGTTTGTCGAAAGCTCGAACTTCCTGGAGGGCAATCAGGCCGGCTTTAGGCCCGGCCACTCCACGGAGGCAGTCATCTTGGCCGTGCTCGACACTCTGAGAGGTAACGCGGACAGGGGCACCCCCCAGGCCCTGGTATTACTAGATCTGTCCGCCGCGTTCGACACGGTGGACCATAACATCCTCCTTCGCCGTGTCGAGCAAGCCGGCCTCCAGGGCCCGGCGCTGGCCTGGGTCCACTCTTTCCTGTCCGGTAGGGCTCAGTCGGTCAGCTTGGGCCCCTTTCGTGGACCCAAAGTACTTTCCACCTGCGGTGTCCCTCAAGGCTCTTCTCTGTCCCCTCTTCTTTTCAATCTCTATCTTCGTCCTCTTCTTCTCTCTCTGAGGCAGTGGGACGTCACCGTCTTCAACTACGCTGACGACCTACAACTCATCTTTCCTCTCTCTACCCCCTCTGCTGTCTCTAACTTTCATGCTGTCATGTCCCACATCCTCCTCTGGATGAGTCAAAATCAGCTCAAACTAAATCCTGGGAAGACGGAGCTCCTTCTTCCTGGCAAGAGCTCCATCCATTGGGGTCCCCACTTTTGGCCCTCAGAGCTTGGCCCCCCTCCCGCCCCTGTGGCGTCCGTAAAGAGTTTGGGAGTTATTATTGACTCCGAACTCTCACTCAAAGCCCAGGTGGGGGCGGTGGTCTCCTCCTGTATGTACCAGCTTCGCAGGATTAGGAAGGTTGCTTATCTCCTGTCCCCCGAAGTTCTGCTTCAAGTCACCATGGCCCTGGTCCTTTCCCGCTTGGACTTTTCCAACTCTTTATATCATGGTCTGCCAAAAACTCTACTTCACAGGCTGCAGATCACTCAGAACCAAGCGGCACGGCTGGTCTTCAGGATCCCCAAATGGCAGTCTGCCAAGCCTCTTCTTGCCAAACTGCACTGGCTCCCGGTCAATCTTAGGGCAGCCTTCAAGATCGGCTGCATAGTATTTAAATCTCTGACCGGCCCCTCTCCTAGGTTCCTGAAATCCCTCATCACCCCATACTGCCCCATTCGCAATCTCAGATCTTCCCATCTTCATCTTCTTGCCACTCCTTCTTTCAAACTTGCGAGGATGGGAGGTCGGAGTTTCTCACATCTTGCCCCCACACTCTGGAATTCCTTTCCCCTGTCTCTTAAATCTGCTAACTCTCTTATTCTCTTTCGTAAATCTCTTAAAACTTGGCTTTTCCCCCAATCCGGTTAATTTCTATCTGCTATCTCACTGATCTCCCAATCAGCGCCAGGAAACTCACGGTGTCAGTGCGCTCTAGAAATATCCCCCTAAAACTAGATGTATGGGTTCAAACGTGCATGTGGAAACAGCTGTATGGGCAGTTGACTGTGTGCATGAGTGTATTGGTGAGTGAATGGATATCTCAGTGCTACATGTCAAAGTAAGTACATATGTAAAACACAGTACATGTGAGAGTTGACATATATAAATAACTGTGCATAAGAGCCAGTGAATGTGAGAGTGGCTGCATGAATCATTGTGAACTTGTATCAGGGATTGTATAAGAGAGTAAATATGTGTTAGAATATGTTTGAATTAGTAAGGTGTGTATAACTGTATAGTTGAGGAAATGGAGGAGTGATTGATTCTTTTCATGACTGACTAGATGTATGAGTAACTCCATGGATGAGTGACAATCTGTGAGTGTCTGTTTACACTGATTGTATCTAAGGTTATATTAGAGTCTGAAGAGGATCATCGTAATATCACATGAATGATATTATCAGTGATGTGATCAGTAATGTCAAATGAGATGTCATCAGTGATATCATCAGTGATGTCATTTGAGATGTCATCAGTGATGTCATCAGTGATGTCATTTGAGATGTCATCAGTGATGTCATTTGAGATGTCATCAGTGATGTCATCAGTGATGTCACTGACCATGTCATGAATGATGTAATATGTGACATCATCAGCAGTGGATTGCGGGTGCGCGATATATAGTTATTGCAACTAACTATATATGCGAATTTCAATGGAGTAAATTAAGGTTTTGTAAATGCTAATCACTAACTATATATGGTCTATAACCTATGGTTTTTTCAGTGAATTTTCATGGTTTTGTAAATGCTAATTCCTAACTATATATAATATCAAAAGCTGTAAAATGTCAAGTACGTGGTAGGTAAAAACATTTTCGTATTTATGCACGCTGATGTGCTTTGAACGCTGCCCCCCCCACCCCCTCCTCTTTTCTTTTAGGAGTATTCTCTCTTTGCAGATAGTGAAGGGTAGGTAACGTAAGCCTTTGCCCCCGTTGTAACCCGTCGTGCCTGCTTCCCTCTCCATTTGATTGATTGTTATCCAAGCATTTACTGTTTTAGAATTGGGTGCTCTCATGCTGACGCCAGCTTCAATCTGAAACATCCAGAAACACTGTAGACTACCAATTCGATCAGTTCCGGTGGAGCCCCAACGTGACCCGGTAGAGGAGAACTTGCCCTCCCCTCTTTGACTGATTGTTCTTGTTGCCTGTCCCTTCTCTTGTCATTTAACAGAACTTTTTGGACTGCTGAAAGGGGTTGTATTCCGACCGCTGGTTGGTGGAGACATTTTGACTATATTCTGGACCTGCGTTGTCGCGTAATGCGTCATATGACGCGCCGCGTTAGCGCACCCGGAAGTGCTCCGGTGCGCGAGGCGCAGCTTCCCGGAAACGATCCAGAGTGCGGCGCGCAGCGCGTAACGTAAGCATAACAGGTCATGTGACTTGTTAATAAAACTTTTCATTGGTTCATTTTACTTTTGTTATTCTAATGATGAAAGGCTTGGTCATATGACCTAAAAATAACGCTTTTCATTGCTTTCGAACATTTTATTTTCCAAATGATGAAAGCCCCACCTTTTTTTTTCTCACTCTGACTTGTAAAGCAAAGGACCCAGATGCATTTACAGTTTATCACTAACAATGTTCCAGGCTAATGTATTTTCCCGGGAAATTTACAACTGTCCTGCAAGTAAAATATTCCTTTTTCGAGAAAAATGGCGTTTCTTCGTCCCATGAGGGAGCCGTTGAGCAAAAGAGGCTCGGCCTGCTTTCTTAGTCGCTGATAGGCATAAATATCAGATTCTTATTGATCACTTTATGTTGCAGGAGTAGAAAACACAACAGCCCTTGACCATTTATCTTTACTGCGTTCCTGCGTATTATACCTTTTAACAGTCATGTAATTGGACTGCTTTATTTCACTTGCCTTTTACTGATTCGAAAACAGTGACTATTATTCAACACTTTACCAATGTAGGTACTACTACCATGTATTTTTTTTAAATCCTTTATTGTGAAAATGTCATTATACAAATACGGGCCTATAACCACGTGGGCCGGCCACGGAGCAAACTGGAATCGTATATGATGAGGGCACATTTACACTGTAGAAGAACGTAACGGGCGACCCATTAGATTGCAAGAACTAAGGTGTCTAACATTTGCGAAATCGGTGGACGTACATTTTATAATTAAAGTACGACAGTGCCAGTTACAATAAAATTATCTTGATATACAGTTGCGGGCAAGTACCATGGGTGACGTTAATTCGAACTTTCAATAGTACAGTAATCAATAACACATCAGAACTTAATATCAATAGGGATGTCAAAATGTTCAATCAATTTTCGTCCCCGCCCGCCATGTGCTTCAAAACTGCATACGTATCTCGTGATATCAGGGTTGGGCAACCAGTACACAACAAGGAGTTACGAGTCCCATTTATACCGGCGCAATTTTGGGCGAGGCCGGGCAGGTCCAGGATATAGTCAAAATGTCTCCACCAACCAGCGGTCGGACCAGAACCATTTTCGGCAGTCCAAAAATGTTCCGTTAAATGACAACAGAAGAAATAGGCAACAAGAACAATCAGTCAAAAGAGGGGACGCTTTCGTGAATGGGGCCCATGCCCTAGCAGGCAAGCGTCCGAGTTCCAAGGTGTACCAAAGCCATTTTAGTGGACCAGGCCCAAATCCAAAGAGTTGGCCGCCATTTTGAGAGTCTTGTTGCAGCCGGCTATCGCTGCACCACAAGAATAGCCGCAATTCAGCTAGATGGCGGGTGAGTCACTGTACCGCAAAAGCGGGCGGAACTCAGCTGAAAGGCGAGTGAAACGCTAAGAGGCATCCCACTGCAGATGAGGTGCCTCCACCTGGGGAGGAGGGAGAGGCCCGTTTGCGCTGCCTCCCCCCCCCCCGGGCACCCCATGCCGTCTTTCGGCGCAGCATTGTAGGATGGCCACACGAGTGAAACTTGCTGGACACCACCTCGGTGCCATCCGGATCTCGGCGCGTTCGAGTCACTGTACCGCAAGAGCGGGAGAAACTCAGCTGGACACGCCGTCTTTCGGCGCAGCATTGTAGGATGGCCACACCAGTGCAGCAACTTGCTGGACACCACCTCGTTGCCACCCGGATCTCGGCGCGTTGTGCTGCCTTCGGCGTACTGTAGCAGCGAGAGTGATCGCAACTCAGCTGGACGGCGAGTGAAACGCTAAGAGGCGCCCCACTGCAGATGAGGTGCCTCCACCTGGGGAGGTGGGAGAGGCCAGTTCGCACCGCCTCCCCCCCCCCCAGGCACCCCACGCCGTCTTTCAGCGCAGCATTGTAGGATGCCCACACCAGTGCGGCAACTTGCTGGACACCACCTCGGTGCCATCCGGATATCGGCGCGTTGTTATGCCTTTGGCCTATTCGCACATCGGTCCGCCACTGACGCCGCCTCACAGGCCAACTGATTTTGTAGGCTTTTTATAGCCCAAATCCGCATAACAGGTCATGTGACTTGTTTATAAAATTTTTCATTGGTTCATTTTACTTTTGGTTTCCTAATGATGAAATGCTTGATCATATGACCTAAAAATAACACTTTTCATTGGATTAAAACATTTTTTTTCCCAAACGATGAAAGCCCCACCTTTTTTTTTCTCACTCGGCAATCCAAAAAGGTTCTGTTAGATGACAATAGAGGGGACAAGCAACAAGAACCATCACTCAAAAAAGGGGAGGGCAAGTTCTTCCCTACCGGGTCACGTTGGGGCTCCACCGGAACTCATCGAATTGATAGTCTACAGTGTTTCTGGATGTTTCAGACTGAAGCTGGCATCAGCATGAGAGCACCACCATCTCGTAGCTCCGTCGTGGCCATTCCGCAAGCAATCATGGCAGCCGCTCCCCACCGGAAGCCTGCGGGAGTTGGGGTCCATTAGAGAATGGGGCCCAAGCCCTAGCAGACAAGCGTCAGAGTTCCAAGGTGTCCCAGGGCCATTTTAGTGGACCAGGCCCAAATCCGAAGAGCCGGCCTCCATTTTAAGAGTCCTGTGGCAGCCGCCTATCGCTGCACCGCAAGAGTGGGCGCAACTCAACTACATGGTGAGCGAGACGCTGTAGCCGCAAGAGCGGGCGGTAAACAGCTGAATGGCGGATGAGGCACAGTGTAGCAAAAGCGGGCGGAATGGCAACTGAAACGGTAAAGGGGCGCCCCACTACAGCAGACGAGCCTCCACCTGGGGAGGCCCGTTCACGCCGCCTCCCCCCCCCCCGGGGCGCCCACGCCGTTTTTCGGAGCAGCATTGTAGGATGCCAAAACCAGTGCGGCAACTTACTGGACATCACCTGGGTGCTGTCCAGATCTCAGCGCGTTCTGCTGCCTTGGGACTATTCGCACAACAGACCGCTACTGACGAGGCGAGGCACAATGCAGCAAAAGCGGGCGGAAAACCGCTGAATGGCAAGTGAAACGCTAAAGGGGCGCCCCACTACAGCAGACAAGCCTCCACCTGGGGAGGTCCGTTCACGCCGCCTCCCCCCCACCCCCCGGGGTGCCCCACGCCGTTTTTCGAGGCAGCATTGTAGGATACCAAAACCAGTGCGGCACCCAGGTGACATCACCTGGGTGCCGTCCAGAACTCAGCACGTTGTGCTGCCTTCGGACTATTCGCACAACAGACCGCTACTGACCATTGTTGCTTCTGTTTAAAAAAAATATTTGTAACGTGTTTACTGTTTTTGTTGCGTTGTATATATTTATAAGGTATTAAAGTGTTATAATCCTACTACTTTGTTGGAGTGCTATATATTTTTAATGTGACACATAATTGTGAAGACTTTGATGTACAAAAAGGCATCCCTGGAATCTTCCGCTTCAGGCTCGGTCCCACACACCCTCACAGTGAGAATCCCCTCCCCAATCACAATACAGGATGGTTATCAGATAGTAGGAATGAGTGTGGTGTGACGGATCTCATCGGGTGGGGGCCTTGATCTACTGTAACTCCTTTGAAGAGGGGTGATTCTTTACAGTTGAGGCCATAAACTACATCCGCAGGGCTAGGTGATAGCCTGGGACCGGTCTGGACAATCAGACACAAAGGAAGAGGAATGTCAGAGGGTGCAGTAGTGAATAGGGTGAAAGGGTGGTGTCGGGCGGGCACAGGGTGTGATTCTCAGGATAGAGCAGCGCAGATGGGGGGAGGTTTATGGCCCATGCATAAGACAGAAAGCGGGGGTGACCAGTGCGTGGGGGAGATGCTTGCGAGGGTGGGGAGCCATGCTGACGATCGGCGGTGTGCAGAGAGTGGGTCTGGTCAAGGCATCTAAAATGGCTGCCGTGCACGACAAAAGTGTGCCATTGGAAAAAAAGCAAGATGGCGCAGACAATGTTTATCAATACGGATTAATTTATAACAATTATTTTTAACAATATATTTACTCGCAGTGTCAAAATGGCGGTCAACACTTCCTGATTTCCTTCGATTCAAACGTTAACAGACGTCACGCAGCAAAAAAAAAAAAATGCTCACGTGCAGCCGCTGGAAGACAAGTATCAACATATATGAGCATCCTCAGCCACCCTCATAAAACATAGGGGGTCAGGATACGTCTCCCGTACCCCCTTATACCCATTTCTCACATTGTTTTTCCTCCATCTTGTAATTTAATTAAATCGAAACACAAAATGGCGAATTCCCGTTTCGCGTCCTGGTTCACTACCCGGTTCGCGAACCGGAAAGCGCTTCTACCGCAAAAAATAAATATTTTTTTATTTGCCCCACGGGACCCTTTAATAACCCCAACATCATTCCTAGGGGGTCAAGAAGGGTCTACCTTGCCCCCTTTCATTAAATTCCCCCTTCGTTTTTCTCCTCCTCTTGTCTCTCGATCCTACCGAGAGACAAGATGGGGGCCGCTCCGGACTGTTTAGAATGTTGACAGACACGGGAGAGCCAATCAGCTTCGCTACGCAAAGATCCGTTACGCGAAAAGTTCGCGAACCGGAGCGCTATCCGTAACGCTGTCACAGATATATCTGTTTTTTTAAACGTTAATTTCTCAAAATCCACTGGAGCAGATATTGAGACCTAGCAAAGGCACATCGGGCTAACAGTCCCTACAATTTTGCCAAGTTTCGTGCAAATCCATTCAGCCGTTCGAGCTAAAAGTGAGGCCAAACGCCCTATGGAAAACTCAATGTTAAAAACGCGTTTTGGGACCCCCCTTTTTTCTCGGCCCCCCCTTGACGAAACCCCCCCAACGCACAACTAAAACAAACATACCGCTGAAGTCACCGAACGTAAGATCTGAAAACTAAGAAGGGATACCATAGACTACAAAATGGGTGAAGTATATACATGGGCAGATATTTATGCCAAACGACGACAGAACAAACCCTACACAGCCAATACTGAAACTTCCTCCTCTGAGGATGACACTACTAACTTACACAACAGACGACCACGATTTCCTCCACAGAAACCAACATCTGCAGCCCAAGATACTCCAACAAACACTGAAGTTCCCTCAATATCTGCCAAGCCTTTTTTAGAGGTAGGCCAGGACCAACGCGAAGACCCAGGAGGTCAAAAAGAAAAAACAAAAGAACCTCCACAAACGAGAACAGTAACCAGCAAGAGGGACAAACCCAAAGGGAAATAACTGATAACTTGGTCATCAACATTTCGGATTATCATTTCAGCAAAATTCAAATGAAAATCCTACAAAAAGGCACTTCATTTATACCCACGGCCCAAACCAACAAACTTGAATTGGAAATCTCTTTTTACAAACTCATGAGGAAACTTCGTTTGAGGCATTTTTTTCAAAATATCATTCAAACACCCACTGAACCTCAGGAAGATCAACTAAGGGGCTTACGTCCAAAAAGCAACTTTTTAGCACCGGTCTCACACAAGACCCTGGATACTTATGACACTCTTGTTAGAAACGATTTATCTAAACTCAACTGCAATCGTCAATCCAAATACAAGAACTTTACCATTAAGGAAATCAATACCATCAAATCAATTGCCAACAACGACGAAATCACCTGCGTCAAAGCAGACAAGGGGGGAGCCATTGTAATCCTCAATACATCTTATTATGACCAACAAGCATCTCTCCACCTCTCGGATACCAACACCTATTTGAAATTACCAAACAACCCCACCATTCAATTCAAGGAAAAACTAGACAAAATATTGAACACAGCCTTTGAGAATAATGTAATCTCTGACAAAACCACCAAGTACCTCACCACAAAAAAACCCAAAAGTCCTAGATTTTTCTTGGTTCCCAAGATACACAAAGACGCACAAACGCCTCCCTGTAGGCCTATCGTGTCCACATGTGGCAGCATCCACGATCCAGTGGGAAAATTTCTTGATAAATATTTCCAGCCCATTGTCATCTCGCTACCCACGTTTATCCGAGACACAACGGACTTTCTCAATAAGCTCAACCAAGTGCAAATGGAGGATCATAGTCAAACATTACT
Organism: Lissotriton vulgaris; assembly: GCF_964263255.1. Classification (NCBI taxonomy): domain Eukaryota; kingdom Metazoa; phylum Chordata; class Amphibia; order Caudata; family Salamandridae; genus Lissotriton; species Lissotriton vulgaris. The sequence continues at coordinate 435,661,965 of NC_141700.1, forward strand.
ATGCACAGTGGATGTATCATCTTTATACACATCCATCCCGCACTCCATGGGGATCGAGGCAATTGAATACTGTTTATTGAGAACTGATTTGGACAAGGATCTAAAACTCTTTCTAATGGAACTTCTACAATTCACATTATTCTTCAGCTACTTCACATGGAAAAACGACTGGTACCAACAAATGACGGGAACATCTATGGGCAATTCGACAGCACCAGCCTACGCAAATATTTTCATGCACAGATTCGAAGAAGACCGCATCCTCAACAAAACAAAATGGATTGATCACTTGAAAATATTTGTAAGATTCATAGATGACATCTTCTTAATATGGCAGGGCCCTAAAAACATCTTGGAACAACAATTGCCATTATTGAATACCATTGATCAACGTATCCAATTCACACATGAAATCCAAACTGAGTCCATGACCTTCCTGGATGTCAAAGTCACCAAGACCCCCACTGGATTCATCACCAGCTTATTCCGAAAAAAACCGACAGAAACAACACATTACACTATTCCAGCTTCCATCCACAACCATTGAAAGATCATCTGCCATGCAGCCAACTAATCAGAGCCAAAAGAATCACTTCAGAAAGCGATCATTTTTAAAAAGAGGTAGAAACCACCCTACAGAGATTCAAATCTCGAGGGTACCCACTCCATGTCCTCGACCAGGCCAAGCAACGATGTGAAACAAAATCCAGAAGTCAACTATTGTCCAATACACCAACTTTTGACAAAGATTCTATCACCGTGGTTTCCAAATATTCAACATCTAGTAACAAGTTTAAACAAATCATTAGAAAACATTGGGAAATCCTAAGGATAGAGCCTGACTTTAACAAAATCTTTGACAATCATCTGACGTTTGGATATACTAGAGCCAAAAACTTAGGAGAACTATTGAAAACACCTCACCAAACGACTACGGAATTCAAAGGAACAATCCCATGCAGAAATTGTAACCACTGTAATAGTGTCATCCAAGGGAATACTGTTAATCACCCAATGAAGGGCAACAAAATCAAGGTCAGAGCTACAGCGACCTGTAATACCAGCAATGCAGTCTACATGCTGAAATGTCCATGCGGCAAAATATATGTTGGACAAACCCAAAGGAAACTAAAAGTCAGACTTAACGAACATAAGTCTAACATAAGAAACAAACAACTCAAGTCTACAGTCGCACAACATTTTTTGGAAGCAGGACATGGCATCAGCCAATTACGATACTGTGCTTTGGAAACCATCAAACAACAAGAAGGCAGAGACAATCATATTGAACTTTTGAGAAGAGAAAATGATTGGATTTTCACGTTGTGCAGCATGAAACCGCTGGGTCTGAACGACCGAGTGGAATATTTATGTTATTTTTGATGTACTGATATTTCAGCTTAAGCTCCTTATATACGTACAGTGGTTAGCTCATAATACCATTCACAGTTTGGTACTTTTACTGAGAGCAAGTTATCATTTATATTGTTTAATATTATTATTGTTTTTCTTTTTAGGTTGGTGAAGTAATCGCATACATTTCAACTTTCATTTATGCATTATTGACTATGTTTTTAGGATCAGAAAATTATTGTCATTATCATCTCACCCTATATACTCCTTTCTCTCACATCCTTGACACCCGATTCACAGCCGTTTTTTTTCACACTATCTTATTTCACAGCCTGCTCGTTATATTTACCGCTATGGTGCAACGATATTGACACGTCCCCTTTAATTATCCTGCTACACTTCACGCTCGCGTCACCCTTTCATTATATATTCTTCCGGGTCACAACCTCGCTCGAACCCGGTCACAATCAAGATTGTCGGCATTTGGGAAACTACCTCGCACACTCACGGTAAGCCACCCACCCATTTAACCGTTCGGCACTTAATGCATGCACGCTAGGTAACGAGAGCACGAGTTTTAAAACCCCGCTTTCTTTTATAATTCCGTTTACAGCGACCACGCGCTACGAAATACCCTTTTCCACAGGCGCGCACTAAACATGCTACCCGTATGATTTGATTATGGAACCCATCTCGCACAGCACACCCTTTTCTGATCTCGAGTGTCACATCTATTAAGATTTTAAGCACGTTGTTATCCTTTCTATTATGATTTAGTCATGTTGAGTGATTATTTACTCACATTCAGTGATAGATTCTTATCCCATGTAAAGCACAAACACATTTTTCTTCACTTACAGAACATATCCCCAGATGAAGGCATGATTTGAATACCGAAATGCATTGGGATGGTTGAGTGCAACAATGGAATTTGATGATGGAATACACTTGTGAATATAACAAGCAGTAAATAACATGAATAAATACTTGAATACCTTTCTTGACTAAAAGTGTTCTATTTACCTCTCAACTAACTACTCAAGAAACCTTCGTGTAAGGACATTTGAGGAACACGGAGGACATCTCTCAGAATTGAGAGTGCTACCCCCCCACATTTACCACCCCTCCAGACAGAAGGCGATACTCTGGAGTTCCTTACAAACTATTTAAAATCACTAAATAGCTGTGCGCCCAGTTCAAAACCCTTTTCAGAAAAACGAAGGGGGAAATAAAGGAAAGGGGGCAAGGTAGACCCCTCCTGAACCCCTAGGATTGATGAGGGGGATATTAAAGTGCCCCGCGGGGCAAAAGAAAAAAAAAGAAAATTGCGATTTTTCGCGGTAGAGGCGCTTCCCGGTACGCCAACCGGGCAGCTAATCGGCAGCGTAACGGGAGTCCGACATCTTGTGTTTTTGGAGCATCCGGTTTGCGTACCGGGTAGCGTTCCGGTAAGCTTAACAAGGGGAAAACCAAGAGAAACAGTAAAATAAAATTGAAAGGAATAGATTTCCACCAAACTTGGCAAAATTGTAGGGACTGTTTGTTTGATGTGCCTTTGCAAGGCCTCAAGATATGTGCACGTGTGGATTTTGTCTAATTAAGGTTAAAAAAATATATATATATCTGTAAGCGTGCTCTGGCGCGCTTACGTTACGGGATTTGTTTGCGCTGCAGAGACGATACGTCACGTTTATGCGACGCGCCATGAGGCGTCTCACGTGGCTACGTGATACGTCACGTAATAAAGAATATATTTTACAGCTATAGATATTAGCTTTTAAAAAACCAATGAAATTCACTGAAAAAACCATAGGTTATAGACCATATATAGTTAGGAATTTGCATTTACAAAACCATGAAAATTCACTGAAAAAACCATTGGTTATAGACCATATATAGTTAGGGATTAGAATTTACAAAACCTTAATTTACTCGCACAAAACCATAGAAATTCGCATATATAGTTAGTTGCAATAACTATATATCGCGCACCCGCAATCCACTGCTGATGATGTCACATATTACATCATTCATGACATGGTCAGTGACATCACTGATGACATCACTGATGACATCTCAAATGACATCACTGATGACATCTCAAATGACATCACTGATGACATCACTGATGACATCTCAAATGACATCACTGATGAAATCACTGATAACATCTCATTTGACATTACTGATCACATCACTGATGATCTAGAGTGTCGCTGGTGTTGAGAGTGCTCTATACAGGAGCTGCTTTCCACCTAAACATGAGAACTACGCAGAGTTCTCAGCTTCTTTTTTGCATATATATATATATATATATATATATATATATATATATATATATATATATATATATATATATATATATATATATATTACCTACTGGCGATAGCCAGTAGGTATATATAGTTAGGATTTTTTTCCTATGGGACTTTTGAAAATTCTATGTCTAATAACTTTGGCGTTTGTGGACGGAATCGGCTGAAATTTTCAGGAAAATGGCACATTTTGTTTCTGAGCAGCTCCTGAAAATTTGGGGGGGGTTCGTCAAGGGGGGGCCGAGAAAAAAGGGGGGTCCCAAAACGCGTTTTTCCCATGTTAATTTCCATAGGGCGGTTGGACTCACTTTTAGCCCGAACGGCTGAATGGATTTCCACGAAACTTGGCAAAATTGTAGGGACTGTTAGCCCGATGTGCCTTTGCTAGGTCTCAATATATGTGCTTCAGTGGATTTTGAGAAATTAACGTTTAAATCAAGATATATATCTGTAACAGCGCTCCGGGCAGCTATCCGGTTAGCGAACCTTTCGCGTATCGGAACTTTGCAAAGCGAAGCTGATTGGCTCTCCGGTGTCTGTCAACATTCTAAACAGTCCGGTGCGGCCGCCATCTTGTCTCTCGGTAGGATCGAGAGACAAGAGGAGGCCAAAACAAAGGGGGAAATGAAGGAAAGGGGGCAAGGTAGACCCCTCCTGACCCCCTAGGATTGATGAGGGGGATATTATAGAGCCACGCCGGGCCCAAAAAAAAAAAAAAAAAAAATCCGATTTTTTCGCCGTAGAGACGCGTCTTGGTAAGCGAACCGGGCAGCTAACTGGGCAGCTAACCGGGAAGCTAACCGGCAGTGTAACGGGAGTCTGAGGAGTAGCTGATTGGCTGTCAACATTGTAAACAGTCCGGAGCGGCCGCCATCTTGTCTCTCGGTAGGATCAAGAGACAAGAGGAGACCAAAACAAAGGGGGAAATGAAGGAAAGAGGGCAAGGTAGACCCCTTCTGACCCCATAGGATTGATGAGGGGGATATTATAAAACCACGCGGGGCCCAAAAAAAAAAATTCCTGAGGAGTAGCTGATTGGCTGTCAACATTGTAAACAGTCCAGAGCGGCCGCCATCTTGTCTCTCGGTAGGATCGAGAGACAAGAGGTGGAAAAAAAAAGGTGTAAATGAATGAAAGGGGTAAGGCAGACCCCTCCTGAACCCCTAGGATTGATGAGGGGGCTATTAAAGTTCCCTGCAGGGCAAAAGAAAAAAAAATTGCGATTTTTCGCGGTAAAGGTGCTTCCTTGTACGTTAACCGGGCAGCTAACCGGCAGCGTAACGGGAGTCCGACATATTGTGTTTTTTGAACGTTTGTGATATGTGCACGTGTGGATTTTGTCTAATTAAGGTTAAAAAAATATATATATATCTTTAAGCGTGTTCTGGCGCGCTTACGTTTTGGGTTTGGTTTGCGCTGCAGAGACGATACGTCACGGTTATGCGATGCATCATGAGGCGTCTCACGGGCTACGTGATACGTCACTTAATAAAGAATATATTTTACAGCTATAGATATTAGCTTTTAAAAAACCAATGAAATTCACAGAAAAAACCATAGGTTATAGACCATATATAGTTAGGAATTTGCATTTACAAAACCTTGAAAATTCACTGAAAAAACCATAGGTTATAGACCATATATAGTTAGGGATTAGCATTTAAAAAACCTTATTTTATTTGCACAAAACCATTGAAATTCCATATATAGTTAGTTGCACTAACTATATATCGCGGACCCGCAATCCACTGCTAATGATGTCACATATTACATCATTCATGACATGGTCAGTGACATCACTGATGACATCACTGATGACATCTCAAATGACATCACTGATGACATCACTGATGACATCTCAAATGACATCACTGATGACATCACTGACATCTCATTTGACATTACTGATTACATCACTGATGATATCATTTATGTGATAATACATCTTCAGACTCTAATATAACCTTAGATACACTCAGTGTAAACAGGCACTCACAGACTGTCACACATCCATGGAGTTACTCACACACCTAGTCAGTCATGCAAAGAATCAATCACATCTCCATTTCCTCAACTATACAGTTATACACACCTTACTTATTCAAACATATAGTAACACATATTTACTCTCTTATACAATCCTTGATACAAGTTCACAATGATTCATACAGCCACTCACACATTCACTGGCTCTTATGTTCAGTTATTTATATATGTCAACTCTCACATGGAGTGTGTTTTACATATGTACTTACTTTGACATGTAGCACTGAGATATCCATTCACTCACCAATATACTCATGCACACAGTCAACTGTCCATACAGCTGTTTCTACATGCACTTTTGAACCCATACACCTAGGGAATCAACTGCTCACACATCTATGCACAGAGTTATACACCTCCCAGCCACCCACACACATACTCAGTCTCCCATACAAATACTTGGGCAACCATTCAATAACCCATATAGTTACTGATATAGCTACTGATTTAAACATGCAGCAGTTTACAGAACAACATAAATAATGATTGCCAAATTAAGACACTTTAATCACTAACCCATACACTCAGTGAGACACATTTAATCATTCTCTCATACAGTCAGTCATGCACCTACTAAATCCTTCATCCAGACACTTATACATCCACTCATTCTTCAATATGTAAGACATATTTTAACTTTACAGAAACATACAGTCACTGGGTGTTGTCATCAGTGATGTCATCAGTGATGTCATCAGTGATGTCATTTGAGATGTCATCAGTGATGTCATCAGTGATGTCACTGACCATGTCATGAATGATGTAATATGTGACATCATTAGCAGTGGATTGCGGGTCCGCGATATATAGTTAGTGCAACTAACTATATATGGAATTTCAATGGTTTTGTGCAAATAAAATAAGGTTTTTTAAATGCTAATCCCTAACTATATATGGTCTATAACCTATGGTTTTTTCAGTGAATCTATATATATATATATGTCACAGGCATCTTGTATCTACATTTCTACGCGGCTGCCTGGCCGCGGAGAGAGCTCCATCGCCTGCTGTTCTATAACGGTGAAGCAGCAGGATGAAGCTCATAGCATCCAAACCTTTGGCTGTACAAAGAGCGCAGGACTCGTCATTTAATTGCAGCGCGCTGAAGCACACCAAGCAGCCTACTTAAGGTATCAAATCAAGCATCATGTACCCAAGACGATCGATGTGTTTGTCTCACCATGGACTATAAATCCCAGAATTCCAGCCAAACAGGACATATGCTTGTCCACGGATTTGCCTGATAGAAAGTGTCCATAAAACAGGTGACGAACATTGAGAATCGACTGGAAGCAGCCCCTGAAGACGGGGGGAGTCCCCCAGAAACGCGTCGGGCATACTATTCCTTGCAACGTGGCGAAGCGCACTGAGACATGCCAGCCCGGAGGGGAGAGCCCTGCAGTGTGCCTCTCATGTCACAGGCATCTTATATCTACATTTCTACGCGGCTGCCTGGCCGTGGAGAGAGCACCATCGCCTGCTGTTCTATAACGGTGAAGCAGCAGGATGAAGCTCATAGCATCCAAACCTTTGGCTGTACAAAGAGCGCAGGACTCGTCATTTAATTGCAGCGCGCTGAAGCACAAAAAGCAGCCTACTTAAGGTATCAAATCAAGCATCATGTACCCAAGACGATTGATGTGTTTGTCTCACCATGGACTACAAATCCCAGAATTCCAGCCAAACAGGACATATGCTTGTCCACGGATTTCCCTGATAGAAAGTGTCCATAAAACAGGTAACGAACATTGAGAATCGACTGGAAGCAGCCCCTGAAGACGGGGGGAGTCCCCCAGAAACGCGTCGGGCATACTATTCCTTGCAACGTGGCGAAGCGCACTGAGACATGCCAGCCCGGAGGGGAGAGCCCTGCAATGTGCCTCTCATGTCACAGGCATCTTGTATCTACATATATATATATATATCCAAAACTCTCCAGATACCCACAAGTGGAGGAGACCAGCCTGGAAGTTTGGAAAATAAACGCAGGTTTATTGACAGCATGCTGGCAGCAGGGCTCTTGGGGAAACCTCTTCCATATTCAGAAAACCAGACGCGTTTCGAGAGTAACCAGCTCTCTTCTTCAGTGGTTTTGAATGCAAAACAAACAGCCTCGTTGCAGTCTAAATGAAGGTGCGCAGCACCTGCCCCTGGGAAAGGGGGCGTGGCCGACAACCGGCCTTCTGGGTGCTGTAGTCCACCATGAATTAATCCCAAGATGGGTGTGCAGCTTGGTTGGCAATAGGCAAAACAATGAAACCCCAGTGGGTGGGAAGAGGTGCCAAGCGTCCTGAAGTCCCGCTTTGTTGCTGTAAATAGCGTTGCGGCGAACACGCACTGGAATAGTGCCCGCCTTGCTTCCATCCTATTCACAGTCTAGCCTCACCGAGGCTGACAAGGTCCGTGAAACCACGGGCGGTCTTCTTCGCGACCGGGACAGCCGCTGAAATCCAAAACTCTCCAGATACCCACAAGTGGAGGAGACCAGCCTGGAAGTTTGGAAAATAAACACAGGTTTATTGACAGCATGCTGGCAGCAGGGCTCTTGGGGAAACCTCTTCCATATTCAGAAAACCAGACGCGTTTCGAGAGTAACCAGCTCTCTTCTTCAGTGGTTTTGAATGCAAAACAAACAGCCTCATTTCAGTCTAAATGAAGGTGCGCAGCACCTGCCCCTGGGAAAGGGGGCGTGGCCGACAACCGGCCTTCTGGGTGCTGTAGTCCACCATGAACTAATCCCAAGATGGGTGTGCAGCTTGGTTGGCAATAGGCAAAATAATGAAACCCCAGTGGGTGGGAGGGGGTGCCAAGCGTCCTGAAGTCCCGCTTTGTTGCTGTAAATAGCGTTGCGGTGAACACGCACTGGAATAGTGCCCGCCTTGCTTCCATCCTATTCACAGTCTAGCCTCACCGAGGCTGACAAGGTCCGTGAAACCACGGGCGGTCTTCTTCGCGACCGGGACAGCCGCTGAAATCCAAAACTCTCCAGATACCCACAAGTGGAGGAGACCAGCCAGGAAGTTTGGAAAATAAACGCAGGTTTATTGACAGCATGCTGGCAGCAGGGCTCTTGGGGAAACCTCTTCCATATTCAGAAAACCAGACGCGTTTCGAGAGTAACCAGCTCTCTTCTTCAGTGGTTTTGAATGCAAAACAAACAGCATCGTTGCAGTCTAAATGAAGGTGCGCAGCACCTGCCCCTGGGAAAGGGCTGTCCCGGTCGCGAAGAAGACCGCCCGTGGTTTCACGGACCTTGTCAGCCTCGGTGAGGCTAGACTGTGAATAGGATGGAAGCAAGGCGGGCACTATTCCAGTGCGTGTTCGCCGCAACGCTATTTAGAGCAACAAAGCAGGACTTCAGGACGCTTGGCACCCCTTCCCACCCACTGGGGTTTCATTGTTTTGCCTATTGCCAACCAAGCTGCACACCCATCTTGGGATTAATTCATGGTGGACTGCAGCACCCAGAAGGCCGGTTGTCGGCCACGCCCCCTTTCCCAGGGGCAGGTGCTGCGCACCTTCATTTAGACTGCAACGAGGCTGTTTGTTTTGCATTCAAAACCACTGAAGAAGAGAGCTGGTTACTCTCGAAATGCGTCTGGTTTTCTGAATATGGAAGAGGTTTCCCCAAGAGCCCTGCTGCCAGCATGCTGTCAATAAACCTGCGTTTATTTTCCAAACTTCCAGGCTGGTCTCCTTCACTTGTGGGTATCTGGGGCGTTTTGGATTTCAGCGGCTGTCCCGGTCGCGAAGAAGACCGCCCGTGGTTTCACGGACCTTGTCAGCCTCGGTGAGGCTAGACTGTGAATAGGATGGAAGCAAGGCGGGCACTATTCCAGTGCGTGTTCGCCGCAACGCTATTTACAGCAACAAAGCGGGACTTCAGGACGCTTGGCACCCCTTCCCACCCACTGGGGTTTCATTGTTTTGCCTATTGCCAACCAAGCTGCACACCCATCTTGGGATTAATTCATGGTGGACTACAGCACCCAGAAGGCCGGTTGTCGGCCACGCCCCCTTTCCCACTGGCAGGTGCTGCGCACCTTCATTTAGACTGCAACGAGGCTGTTTGTTTTGCATTCAAAATCACTGAAGAAGAGAGCTGGTTACTCTCGAAACGCGTCTGGTTTTCTGAATATGGAAGAGGTTTCCCCAAGAGCCCTGCTGCCAGCATGCTGTCAATAAACCTGCGTTTATTTTCCAAACTTCCAGGCTGGTCTCCTTCACTTGTGGGTATCTGAAGAGTTTTGGATATATATAAATATATATATATATATATATATATATATATATATATATATATATATATATATATATATATATATTCACAGAAAAAACCATAGGTTATAGACCATATATAGTTAGGAATTTGCATTTACAAAACCTTGAAAATTCACTGAAAAAACCATAGGTTATAAACCATATATAGTTAGGGATTAGCATTTACAAAACCTTATTTTACTCGCATAAAACCATTGAAATACCATATATAGTTAGATGCGCTAACTATATATCGCGCGCCCGCAATCCACTGCTGATGATGTCACATATTACATCATTCATGACATGGTTATCGACATCACTGATGACATCACTGATGACATCTCAAATGACATCACTGATAAAATCACTGATAACATCTCATTTGACATGACTGATCACATCACTGATGATATCATTCATGTGATAATACCATGAACCTCTTCAGACTCTAATATAACCTTAGATACAATCAGTGTAAACAGACAGTCACAGACTGTCACTCATCCATGGAGTTACTCACACACCTAGTCAGTTATGCAAAAAATCAATCACACCTCCATTTTCTCAACTATACAGTTATACACACCTTACTTATTCAAACATATGCTAACACATATTTACTTTACTCTCTTATACAATCCCTGATACATGTTCACAATGATCCATACAGCCACTCACACATTCACTGGCTCTTATGCACAGTTATTTATATATGTCAACTCTCACATGTACTGTGTTTTACATATGTACTTACTTTGACATGTAGCACTGAGATATCCATTCACTCACCAATACACTCATGCACACAGTCAACCGCCCATACAGCTGTTTCCACATGCACTTTTGAAACCACACATCTAGTGAATCAACTGCTTACACATCTATGCACAGAGTCACACACCTCCCAGCTACCCACACACACTCACTCAGTATCCCATACAAAAATTCTTGGGCAACCAATCAATAACCCATATAGTTACTCATATAGCTACTTATCAACACATGGAACAGTTTACAGAACAACAGACATAATGATGCACAAATTGAGACAGTTTACTCATTAACCCATGCACTCAGTGAGACACATTTAATCACTCACTCATATAGTCAGTCATGCACCTACTAAATCCTTCATCCAGACACTTATATATCCACTCATTCTACAATATGTAAGAGAAATTTTAACTTTACAGAAACATACAGTCACTGGATGATGTCATTTGAGATGTCATCAGTGATGTCATCAGTGATGTCACTAACCATGTCATGAATGATGTAATATGTGACATCATCAGCAGTGGATTGCGGGTGCGCGATATATAGATAGCGCATCTAACTATATATGAAATTTCAATGGTTTTATGCGAGTAAAATAAGGTTTTGTAAATGTTAATCCCTAACTATATATGGTTTATAACCTATGGTTTTTTCAGTGAATTTTCAAGGTTTTGTAAATGCAAATTCCTAACTATATATGGTCTATAACCTATGGTTTTTTCTGTGAATTTCATTGGTTTTTTAAAAGCTAACATTTGTAGCTGTAAAATGTATTCTTCTTTAAATCCAAAAATATATTTTAGATGTCTATTGATAATTTTTTTTTTTATATTTTTTTTCTCCGCTTCCGGTAAGCGAACCGGGAAGCTTTCCGTTAGCTCATCTTGATGCCGCGATCTAGTACGCGAACCGGTAAACGTTTCGTTAGCGCAACTGTGACGCGTCGCGGAAGCGCGACGTATCACGTTGTCGCGTAATGCGTCTTATGACGCGCCACGTTAGCGCTCCCGGAAGTGCTCCGGACCGCGAACCGGAAGCTATCCGAGGCGCGGCGCGCTCCGCGTAACGTGAGCGGAACAGGTCATGTGACTTGTTTATTAAAGTTTTCATTGGTTCATTTCACTTTCGGTTTCCTAATGATGTAAAACTAGGTCATGTGACCTAAAAATAACACTTTTCATTGGTTTAGAACTATTTCTTTTCCCAAATGATGAAAGCCCCCACCTTTTTTCTCACTCTGACTTTCAACTTTGTGAAAGGAAGACCTGATTTTTTTCTGTGATGGCTTCAATAGTAGCTTCAGCTTCTGCACCCCCACCACCACCACCCCCATCTCCTAATAGGAAGAGAGGACCCCCTCCACAATTTCTTGGAAACATAGAGGAGGAAGAGGAAGAAGAAGACGGGGAGGAAGAAGAGGGACCACAATTTGTCGAAGAGTTACCCCGGGTATCTCATCGGAAAGAAAGCTTTATATGGCAATTTTTTAGCATTCCTTCTGACGAAAAAAAAGTCAATGCACGATATGCTAAGTGCCTTATCTGCAAAAAAAAATTATCCCGAGGAACAAACAAAAAGTACAGCTTTGGAAATCACACAATGCATCGACATATGCAGAGGTGGCATCCAATGAACTACAGTCGTGGAGAGATGCGTGACCTGCAACAAAACCCCCCAACTTCGGTGCCTTCAACATCTTCTGATCTGTCTCTGTCAGTGGCCGAGGCGAATGAAACAGTGCCCAACATACAGAAAAATTTTGTGCATCTAAAGCTCACATGCTTGTATTGTGGAACACTAATTTCATGCGCTAACATGAGCGTGAAATTGATTAATCTTGCTTTCGAAAAACATCAATGTTCCAAACGTAAGAATTTTTAATTTTTTTTTTGCTCCTGTTGAGCCATTTTCAATACCTCTTTCTGTTCATTCCCTTTAAAAAAACAACAAAAAAAACAAAAAAGTGTTCAAAAAATCCAAAAAAATGAAATAATGTTCAAAAAAGTAAAAAAAAAAAAAAAAAAAAAAGTTCTTTTCAGAACTACCTCCCCTTTTTACAAAAATTGCTAGAAAGTGTAACACTCTGGCAAGCTGGTTTTTTTTAGTTCGCTTTCCGGTTAGCTCTCCGGTACGCGAACCGGGAGCTAACCCCAAATTTTTTTTTTTAAAAAAAAAGGAGTAATTACAAGAGAACATGGCTAAGAACTGCTCACAAATGAGGCCTATTTTGAAACATGATGCTTCTTTTGCATTGCTTATGTCTCACAATAGTGATGCAATAACAGCGCAAAAGAGATGTAAAACCATCATAAAATTGTGTCAAACATTTTAAATGATTGTTATAGGATGCAAATAAGATGTGTGCTTTCAAGAGCTTTCTTTGAGGTGAGGCCTATTTCTTTTTTTTTAAAAAAAACAGTACCCAGAAGTACAGCACTGTAAGCATTAAAATTGACACTTACAGAAGACTCAGCTTCTCCATATCTACCTCACATTTCTAAATGTATATCATAAGTACAAAAAGCATAACATTAATTATACATGTTAAATTGTTTATTTTTGCTGTTCTCAGAATGTATCAAATTTCACTTAAATCAGTGACTTGAAGGTATTCATCATGTAACAGCGGGGAAAAAAAAACACAATCAAAATGACTGTGTTTAAAAAACCCATACAAGCTAAGAAATCTGATTTCAAAACTCCTTAAAATTAACTTACTTTCAATAAAGTCGAAGGATCTCCTATGTACAGCGTCCACTCTGTTGTGCTATAAATATTTTCAGCCCGCCACTTTCTGAAAGAAAACCTCCATCGATACGAAAAATATGTTACATAGAAAAAAAGACTTCTCTCATTCTATCACATGTTTCCACTAGGCCAAATCATGTTGCCGCGATACGCAAGTCTTGTTATTCTTCCAATAAAATCCCAAAATTTTCTATTTTTGCAACTTTCAAAAAGAAAACATTTGAGATTATTTTCACAATCCTGGACTACTAATAACTTACTCTTCTTTGTCACTCATGTTCTCCTTTTCCTATGACACTGATACTGCTTACTATGAAGCAGACTTACTTGCAGCAAGTTTATATAGTTGGATTTTTAATCTAGACAGCATTGCAGACTTACATTCCCTCTACTTAAAATTTTGGTTTTAAAAACACCAGGTAAGAATTTTTAAGGTCAAACGGCAATTTTTTTTTGAAAGTTACAGCGGAATCATTACAGAATGACCAGCCGTTTCCAGACTTTAAGTAAGCTGTATAATGTCCTGATGTTGTTGATGGACCATTGTGATAGATAATTGCTACAGTTACAAAAGTCCTCCCTGATATTGACAGCTGAGAAGCCACAAAATTTTTTATTAAAGTTGACAATTTTGATCCATCAGGCCTACATCGTTGGATCATTAAAATGACATACTGGCCATATCTACGTATAAATAATGTTGACATCATATCACATTTACATTGGCTACACTCCATGTTGTGATCCGCTGCATTTACTAGCTTATTAAAGGACACTGATTTACTGTCTGGCAAAGTTAAATATATAAATCTTTCTGAGTCTACACTAGTAGTACTTGATACCAAACAGTTCTCGCAGTCATGCTGCCATTGATAAGAAAGCCCAAACAGGTGATCTACATCTACACCCTCATCTTGCAATACATCAAGCATATACATTAAAAACTCCTGACAATCTTGCTGATTATTTTCAGAGAAGTCTGTTTGACCTGAACATTCATCTAACAGATAACGAACTTCAGACACACTTTCTACTTTTGTTCGATCACTGCTACATTTCTCGAAAACAGAATTCAACAAACAGCATAAAATTTGTTCTGAACATTAACCACTACATTTGCATAGCAGTTGACACCAGAACTGTTTTCAAATTGAAGACCGACAACATCTTCAACAGAATCCACTTTCTTTCTGGTAACAATTTTCGGTTCATTGACTTTTAGTCTTTTTGCAACAACCTCCCTACTATTACTGATATTTCTACGTTTCCGGCCTACCACACGTTTCTCAAACAAAGGATATTGAGGCAAATGTGGCGCATACTCTCTTCTTAACCTATTGTATTCCTTAACACAATCTAGATCCGCACAAATGTTTGTGACATCACAGTCAATCAAGTACAATCCCGATAAAGTTCTAACTCGTGACAATGCCACATATGCCATACCCTCCTTGAACACAGAACTGCCAATATTCACCAATGCACAGTCTACACTTAAACCTTGCGATTTATGGATTGTCACCGCATATGCCAAGCAAACAGGAAACTGTTTACGGCGAACATATAAGTCTTTAACAAGCAAAAACCTAGCAGAATAACGACCAATTTGCTGTACTTCCTCAATGCCATCAAATTTAATTCTTAAAAATTCTATTCCATCTCTATTTCTGTATTTCTCAAAATCAACAACATTACCCATTGATCCATTTACCAGACCTCTTTCTACATGTAAATTCCTTCTCAAAATGATTCGGCAATTTAAACACACATTCAAAGTCTTTTCAAAACCCGCTGTTTTGGATATAGTCTTCTCTAATGAATCCAATTTTGATTTCAAATTGTCTGATAAAATAATTGTTGATCCCATATGCTCTAATTTGTCGATAGCTTCAAGTTTCACAATCTCTTGCTTTTCTAAATTCAACATTTTGTTGTTGAAAATGGCACATTCTGCAAGAGTTGGCATCAAACATATCCCGGATTTCTTCTCAGTAATTTTCTGAAAAATATTCTCAGGCACAATCTCTTGTTTGGGATATAAATTTGTCAGTAATCGTGCATTTAAAGCTTCTTTCCCATGCTCGGTCACTTTTCCAATTCTAATATCTTGTAGAATATTCTTGTAATCTTCATCCTTTGCCTGACGCATATTTTCATGCAGTTCAGCATAATTGAAGTTTAACCATATATTGACGTTGCCAATGCTCCCTAGGCACTTCCTGGTATCTTCATGCGTGAGTATTTTGAACACAGGTTGACCTTTTACTGGTGTCAGCTGCAGAAGATCTCCGAAAACAATGATGTGTTTGCCACCAAATAACAGATCATATTCAGTTTTAAGTACTTCTTGCATTCTCAAATGCACAAAGGCAAGCATGACATTGGAAACCATGCTTACTTCGTCAATGATAAGTAGTTTCATTTTCCTCAAGACTCTTGAAACTTCACAGCAAGCATCCCCAGATAACTTGTTGTATTGTAATTTGTTGTCATGCTCCACCGGCAGCATCAGTAGACGATGCAAAGTAATACCTTTAATGTTATGTGCTGCCAGTCCAGTAGGAGCGGTGACAACACAAGACAACGATGACTCAGTCCTTTCCTGCAAATAACAAGAAATTGCTTTAATGAGGAAACTTTTGCCAGTTCCCGCTTCTCCACTCACATACAGTCGGACAGGCTTCAACAATGTACATGAGCACTCGTTCTTCTCATGACTTAATCCGTGCTCAATTTCCTTGGTAACTTCATCATATATTTTCCTCTGCTCAACGTTGAGTTGTTTTTCCAAGTCTTTTAAGTTAACTGAATCCTCCTGAGCATGTGCCATGGCTCTTTCTACTTCATTCATAGCAGTGGCAGCTTCATTTTCGATAATAGGTCCTCCAAGTGGATCTTGACTGAATGAAACAGAACTCTGACTGTCCTGAGAACTGTCTCTGGCAATCTCGGCTGCAATCGTTGCTTCCTGCTCAATTTCCAAAGTAAGCATTTCTTGATATTTAGGAAAAGCAGGACATTCTATGGACTCCTTGGCTGCATTGAAAGAGTCTTCGTAACAGAGGAAATCTCCAAGCAGTTCCTCTTCTGCACGCCAAGGCTTGAAAAGTTGCAAAAGTGCTAAATAGAAAAACTCCTTTTTTTCTGGAGATTCGCCACTCAATTTTCGATGGTTTACTAATTGGCATTTTCTTTGCTTGACCAGACATCCCTCACTTCCAATTACAGCATACACTCCTTTCTCAATATCTTCTTTGATGTTCCTCTTGAATATATAATTTTGTAGAACCTCATATAGACAAACATTCTCAAGGTGACTGCTTCGATTTGGATAATATGTATCCAACATGTTGGTCTTCAAAATGTCGGTACTGTTTGGCTCCTTTTCCGCCAAATACTCAATTTCCCGGACAGGTTTTAGAACTCGATTTCGTGTTGCAGCAAGACCAAGACTTGCCCAAACGATACTCCTGGATTTGGCATAGAGACTTGCTGAAGACAAGCGGTCAGAACATTCGTAAGCTCCGATTTCTCGATGCGACAACATCTTCAGACTGAAACTGTACAACTTCTTGCTGAGGCTCTTTTCATGGGAAATGTCCTCCCACATATCCTTCAGTTCTGTCTTTTCTTTTTTGGTGATGTAAGATGTCACATACCGAGCCACAGCCATACAGTTGTCAGCCACAAACTGTATATCCATGTTAGCATTCCACATGGACAAAATCACTGGGTTGTAGTCATTGATGTACTTGGACTCTTCGTTCCTTTTCAAATTGTATGTATTCTTGGGTGATTTCCTCGTCACATTATGTCGCAGCGAGGACATCGAACTGTTCACTCTTCCTTTAGAAATCACCGGTCGTGGAAAGTTGAAACGACATTTGGTGTAGAACTTGTCCTTGTTTCTGAATTTACGACGACAGTACTTTCCACAACGATGGCTTTGGAAACGTAGAACTTGTTCTCTTAGGCTTTTCTTCTCCGTTGCGTTTGGAACAGCACACGTAGAATACTGTTCTATGAAACTCATCACTAAGTCATCCGGATCTGTTCCAAATTTAGGTGCATCCTTGATCCACAACAACATATGTATATGAGGGGCACCTCTTGCTTGGTACTCCTTTCTCCAGAAGAAATCCAACACCTCTCCGAGAGGTGGATTCTTTTTATTTGTGATGAAAGACATCATAGCTTCAAATCTATGATTGAAGTACCTGCATACATTCACTGGATCCAAAGAACACAGTTCTCCAGGTGTCTTGAATTCAATGTTTTCAATATTTCCATTTGCCTCTCGTAGAAATTCAAGTAAGTCTTCCCAGCCATACTCGGCACAGCTCAGAGTGAGGAACCATGTCGGAGTTCCTAAGTTCCTCAACATACATTTTAAATCACCATGACGACGGTACCAGTACTCATTAGTACCACGCTGACACGCCATGAGATTAATTAAGTGAGAATCCAAAATACTGTCTTGGACATTGACTTTATGCATAAAGTCACTTGCCGAGATGTTTCGCATCTGTATACCACTTTTTAAGATGTGGTTCACTGCATATGACAGTCCAGACAGATCGCTTTCAAACAGGAGATGAAACAAATAGGGAATGCATTGACGAAACCTAGCATCTTCTGCATACAATCGTAAAGTCCGGTATTCAGACGCAGGAATTTGACGAGGTCGCTCATCATATCTTCCTCCTTGACCTGTGGGAAATAGCTGTGGGAAACACCGAGCTTCCAAACTTTCCTCCCAAACACTAATGGGACTCCCTTTGGCTTGTTTCATTTGAAACAACTCAATAGCATTCCCCATGACTTCCTTGGAATGCAAAGGATGAACACTATAATGTTCATATATTTCTTCACTATTAGACACCTCTACTTTCTCAATTTGGCCAGCACACAAAACGCTATCCTCTTCATTACTTACTTCCTCTTCTGCAACATATACATTCTTATAGTACTTATTATTTTTCTTCAAATACAAAGTTGCATTTTTCACTTTCCTAACATCCACTAAATCTTGCCATATTTTCTTATTCTTTGTCGGAACCCCATTAACCAAGATAACCAGAGGTTCCTCTTCCACTTTCTCAACTCCAATTGTGTTAATGTTTTTGTTCAAATCTAGAGGCAAATAAACAACTCTTCCCTTTAATCCTCTCTGTAAATCTGCTGGAGGCAACTTCCCTGTCTTGGGCTCCATTCTTACAATAGCCTGAAAGGGATGGATACTTTGAATCAAAATAGATTCATAAGTATTTAAATCCTTCAATTCTGAAGGTATCTCAACCAATTCCAGATTATTATGAACTGCCCTAGCAGGCATCTGGTTTTGATTTAATTTATTACAACAATAAGTACACACACGTTGATCCACTCCCAAATCAAAACAATTTTCTACCATCAAGTATGTGGCAAAATCCTTCCATTCACTATTATTTTCCCTTTCAGTTTTTGCATATAAATCCACTAACTTAGTCTGATTCTTATAATAAGTGCGTCGACAACATACACAAGTGAAATTAGGCCTCTCACTTGATTTCATCTGAAACGTGGCAATTTCCTTCTGAAAATTATCTGAACTAGAAACCTGTATATTATCTTCAACATAACCCTCTACTTCTGGGTCAATTTGAACATTCTCATCTCTACTACCAAAGTAACAAAAGTCAATTTCTTCACAAATATTCTTCACATCTATTTCAGAACCATGCAAAAGAGCAGCACATAATTGTTTAAGCATAATTGCTGGACTCTTAGCATAATACAACATTCTCACTAATTTTCTCACTTTATTATGATGCACTGCTAGCATCCTGAAATGATGAAAAACACTCTGGCATACTCTCCTGGAAAGACAAGCCAGTGAATGACCACGCAAACCTGTCATTTGTCTCACTCTGCAAGGATCTAAATCTTGCAACAACTTCATTTTCTGCTTCAAACTTTTCTTATTAAATGTTCGTATAAAATCACAAAGCAAATTGATGGAAACCTGTCGCACACTGCAAATAGAACTACACTTCCAAATGTACACAGGACCCTTAGGACGTCTTCCTAAAACCTCATCACTTAGCGCCTCTTCTGTCTCTGTTGTCACAAGTTGTTCTTTTTCAACTGGACAACCATCCTTCACTTCATAAGCTCGACCACTGGTGTCAACTGCAAACACCAAATCATTATCCTGAAAATAACTCTCCTCATTAAAAAATGCCTCACAACTAGAACTATGCATCCATTCTCCGGAAAAAACTTCACAAAAGTTAGTACGATCTACTACTCTCTTCCATCTACTTTTAGTTTTGAAATCAGAAATTACCTTGCTTAGTTTCCTAATTCTATTGATTACCAAAATAAACAACTTTCGCTTAATTTCAAAAGCATGATCAATAATTTTCTCTACATTTTTCTTCTTCTTATAAAATGCTGCTTTCTGTTGGCCTTTTTTTTAAATATTTTTCAATAAATTAACTATTATCCTATTACGGAACATTCGATGTCGAATGTCCCTAAACTGTTGTTTCCTTCTACTATCATGCACAGAGTTATCTCTTCCTCTACCAGTAACATTTTTGATGGGTCTCTCCTTTCCATTTAAATTGCTTTTCTTTTTGAGGACTGAAACATTTTTTGTAGAAATACTTTTTTTATGACAAATATTTCTTAAGAATGATTTCGTGCTCTTACCCGGACCTTTCTTGGTGTTTTGACAAGTATTTGGGGAAGAGGACTGCTGCAATAAAACATCATCCTGCTGTCTTTGACGTTTTCCCGCCTTTCTCGTTCTATTTTTTGTAGGCATTTTCCAAACTATGAAAGAATCTACAGTTGAATCTGTGGAAAAATGTATTAAAAAATGTTATTAACCACTATTACCAAACAGTAAATGAATAACAGTCATCTAAAACTTAATGCCCTACTAATTATTTAACATAGCAAATCTTTTGCACCAGCACTGCATCACAAAAATGACACTCAATGGTACAAAACAGGCATAGAACAATCATAAATCTCTCCCTAATATTTTAAATGATTAATTCAGGATGACGATAAGATGTAGCTTATCTAAAGGTTTGTTTAGGCCCAGATAAACCTTGCTATTAGCAAGGTTTATCGCAAATGCGATAAAAAACGGCCGCAATGCATGAATATCGCTGAAAAGTCAACGATATTCATGCATTATCCAGCAAATGCTCTTAGCCATGTTATCCACCTTCCATTGAATAACATGGCTAAGAACTGCTCGCAAATGCAAAAAAAAACGGCCACAATGCAAGAATATCGCTGAAAAGTCAGCGATATTCATGCATTTTCCAGCAAATGCTCTTAGCCATGTTATCCACCTTCCATTGGATAACATGGCTAAGAACTGCTCGCCAATGCAAAAAAAAAACGGCCGCAATGCATGAATATCGCTGAACAGTCAGCGATATTCATGCATTTTCCAGCAAATGCTCTTAGCCATGTTATCCACCTTCCATTGGATAACATGGCTAAGAACTGCTCACAAATGCAAAAAAAAACGGCCGCAATGCATGAATATCGCTGAACAGTCAGCGATATTCATGCATTTTCCAGCAAATGCTCTTAGCCATGTTATCCACTTCCCATTAAATAACATGGCTATGAACTGCTCAGGGCCCCATGAGGAACCCTATCCATTTTAAAAGGAAAACATAACATCAAAGACCCTCAAATGCCTTATAAATATGGCCCAAAACAACCTATGAAGCTCTAACAGTACATATCCAGAAATGTAATTGATTTCAAAATTCGTTTTTAAACACAGCATATAAATCAATTGTATACCTGCATTCATGAAGAAATGACTGAAAATGTCCTTGAGACACATGAAAGTGTTTTCTGGAATGCCCTAGCACCATTTTTGGGACACTATTAACATGGCTAGGTAACTCCCATAATCAAAATCTAAATTTGCCCAGCGCAATTGGGAGCGTATTTACAAGACACTTGCCCCATGAAGAACACTTTCCATTTAAAAAGGTAAACCACAATGCAAGAATATCGCTGAAAAGTCAGCAATATTCATGCATTTTCCAGCAAATGCTCTTAGCCATGTTATCCACCTTCCATTGGATAACATGGCTAAGAACTGCTTGCAAATGCAAAAAAAAACGGCCGCAATGCATGAATATCGCTGAACAGTCAGCGATATTCAAGCATTTTCCAGCAAATGCTCTTAGCCATGTTATCCACCTTCCATTGGATAACATGGCTAAGAACTGCTCGCAAATGCAAAAAAAAAACGGCCGCAATGCATGAATATCGCTGAACAGTCAGCGATATTCATGCATTTTCCAGCAAATGCTCTTAGCCATGTTATCCACTTCCCATTAAATAACATGGCTATGAACTGCTCAGGGCCCCATGAGGAACCCTATCCATTTTAAAAGGAAAACATAACATCAAAGATACTCAAATGCCTTATAAATATGGCCCAAAGCAACCTATGAAGCTCTAACAGTACATATCCAGAAATGTAATTGATTTCAAAATTCGTTTTTAAACACAGCATATAAATTAATTGTATACCTGCATTCATGAAGAAATGACTGAAAATGTCCTTCAGACACATGAAAGTGTTTTCTGGAATGCCCTAGCACCATTTTTGGGACACTATTAACATGGCTAGGTAACTCCCATAATCAAAATCTAAATTTGCCAAGCGCAAGTGGGAGCGTATTTACAAGACACTTGCCCCATGAAGAACACTTTCCATTTAAAAAGGTAAACATAACATCAAAGACACTAAAATGCATTCTAAATATGACCCCAAACAACCTATGAAGCTCTAACAGTACATATCCAGAAATGTAATTGATTTCAAAATTCGTTTTTAAACACAGCATATAAATCAATTGTATACCTGTTTTCAAGAGGAAAGGACTGAAAATGTCCTAGAGACACAGGAAAGCGTTTTCTTGAATGCCCTACCACCATTGTTTGGACATTTTTAACATGGCTATGTAACTCCCATAATCAAAATCTAAATTTGCAAAGCACAAGTGGCAGCGTATTTACAAGAAATTTGCACCATGAAGAACGTAAAATAGCATAATAGACACTCAAATGCCTTATAAATATGACCCAAAACAACCTATGAAGCTCTAGCAGTACATATCCAGAAATGTAATTGATTTCTAAATTCGTTTTTAAAAACAACATATCTGTTTCAGCTTACATAACAGACCATGGAATGGGCTCCATGTACCACAATAACTTGTGTTACTGCATGCCAGAATGCTACACCGAATATGCAATTACAATTTCTCAAAGTAACAAAATCTATTTCTATATCACTACAGACAAAGCCACAGTTTAAAAACACAGCTTTCTTCATCATTTTCTCCTTAATTCATACTATTCTCTCTCTAAAATAAATAAATCTTTTCTCACCTTAGCAAATACTTTTTAAGTTTTGAAAACAGTCTCAGAAATACACCAAATTGTCTTCAGCAGAAGAAAAACGATGCACTCCAGAGGCTGCAGCTATTGAAAGCACAGAAAAACAGATATTCATTTCACATATCTCTCATATTAGCCAATCATAACTCTTCCCTCACTTTTTTCAAATCAAAACCCTTCCCCCCTCTGCCCTCTCTGCCTTTTTTCCATAGCAACCACCTCCTGGAAGACCTCTCATGTTTGCAAATTCACACAACAATGTTTCAATTGAACTCTGAACTCTCAGTGCACCTGCGTATCCAGTGCAATCTTTCATTAAATGTTTCTTCCTTGACCATTCAAATTACATCTTTCAAAGAACACATCCATGCACCCTAACTTTCTGTTTTCAGAAATGGAAATGCACCAATCACTGCTAATGATTCATTAGCATTGGAAATCCACAGTTTTTTTTCTTTACAAACTCCTACTGTTTCAACTGCCCTTTCATTACCACACTTCATCTGACTGCAGAACAACCTTCTCCCACCATGTTTAAGGTCTGGATTGTTGGACATAGTTACATCCACTGGGCTCAAAGGTATGCTGAGAACAGAAATTTACACAACCTCAATTTACAGGATGTGGAAATTAAGTGGTTGGGCCAAAGAGGATTAAAATATCACCAATTGATACCATTGGTGAAAACCTTTATGCATTTGCCAAAACCTGACCTGTTAATAGTGCACTGTGGATGTAATGATTTGGGCACTTTGACAGGGGTAGGTCTGGAAATGCTTTTAAAGGACACCTTGGAGCAATTAATGGCACTTTTTCCTCAAACTGCTTTGGTATATTCCAATATATGCCAAAGACAGAAATGGAGGTGGTCCAACCAATTTTCTCCACAAATTGAGAAAGCGAGGAAGCATGTAAACAAATCTGTTTCAGCTTTCATGAGAGACCATGGAATGAGCTCTCTGTACAACAATAACTTGCGTTACTACATGCAAGATATCTACAGAGGAGATGGAGTTCACTTCTCAGATGAGGGCAACAGAATTTTCATTCTGATTTTAAGACTGTGCATTGGTACCTACTTATAAGTACCTAAATGTACCATAAACCCAAAAGCTCTTCTCAGAGCTACCCTTCATCTGATCACACACTTTTATTATTTTTTTTCTAACTTTTTTCTGTAATTTTCAACAAACTACGCTCAAAGAGCGCTATCGGGTACGCGAACTGGAAGCTAACCGCGCAAAATTTTTAAAAAAAATGTTTTTTCTTCGCACATATAGTCCTCCTCAGCCACCCTCAGAAAATGTAGGGGGGCAAACTACTTGTACCATGCCCCCTTCTACCCATTCAGAACATTATTTACCCTCCATTTTATACCTTGATGTGACCGAAACACAAAATGGTGGACTCCCGTTACGCTCCTAGTTCGCGGACCGGACCGCTTTCCGGGAAGCGGTCTAAAAAAAAGGTGGGAAAGTGATTCACAGAAAAACGACTAGAGACACTCTCACCAAATATAGATTAGCTCATACTACATAACAATCCCTTTCATTTTCACAAATTTGATTGAAATTCCATTTAGCCATTAAGCCTGTAGACCTCTCCAAGTACCGTGAGGTAAATTACTTCACAAAACACATCTGAAGTGTTGGAATTGACAACCAATGAAAATGTTACTTTCATTTTCTACTTTTATTACCTGACATTTGATTGGTTATGTACTTGAATATATATAAAGGAAGAGAAGGAAACACAGCCATTTTGACTGCTACTTCTTGTTGTACATTACAATTGAATTATCACTAAACTCTTCAACTTGTTTGTAAAGGTAAGTTGTTATTTTTAAAACTGAAGTATATTGTACACTATAACTTAATATAGTAGACTTTTTCTGCTAGATATACACTATCCCTCTGTACTAGTAATGTATTTAGATAGACTTCTCTGTTATAGTTATGAATGGAGTTGACTTGTCTTGGTTAAATAACATACACTTTTTTATAGTCCTATTTCCACTCTAATACTATACACTGCCAAAAGAAAAATTCACTGATAAAAAATGACTATCTAAAATTAATCCCAACAGTGCCCTATCTCTACTAATATATATTGTTTTAATCCAAATTTCAGGCAAAATGGAAGGCGAAAACCAAGTTTCTTTTGAAATGGACCTGCAAGAGAGCAGCCAGGAATTGATTGAACAAATTGACATGGAATTTATGGATGAAAGCTTGGATAATGAACTGCTGCAATGTGTCCAAGCAGTAGATGCCCTCCTTGCAAATGAGGACATTTTACAACCTCACAGCTTGCAAACAATATTTCAAGAAAATAATGACATTTCAGACACTGAAATGTTAGAAAGTTTAATAAATTATGAAAAACAATAAAAATTAAAAAAAAATTTAAAAAAAAGAAAACAAAAAAAAAACAAAAACAACAAACAAAACAACAAACAATTAACATTTAGTCTTTGAAAAGTATATCATTCTATTATCCTTAAAGTACGCTGCCTAGAACGCTTTCCGGATCGCGTACTAGGCGCTCATCGCGAAAAAAAAAAAAGAAAGAATTTTTTTGAGCCCTGCTGGGCCCTTTTAAAACCTCCACATAAAACCTAGGGGGGCAGGGAGGATCTACTATGCCCCCTTATGGAAATTTCCCCCTTTGTTTTGGCCTCCTCTTATCTCTCGATCCTACCGAGAGACAAGATGGCGGCCGCACCGGACTGTTTAGAATGTTGACAGACACCGAAGAGCCAATCAGCTTTCCGTGCGCAAAGTTCCGTTACGCGAAAAGTACGCGAACCAGATCGCTGCCCGGAGCGCTGTTACAGATATATATCTTGATTTAAACGTTAATTTCTCAAAATCCACTGGAGCACATATATTGAGACCTAGCAAAGGCACATCGGCCTAACAGTCCCTACAATTTTGCCAAGTTTCGTGCAAATCCATTCAGCCGTTCGAGCTAAAAGTGAGTCCAACCGCCCTATGGAAAACTCAATGTTAAAAACGCGTTTTGGGACCCCCCTTTTTTCTCAATCCCCCCTTGACGACCCCCCCCCCAAATTTCCTGGAGCTGCTCAGAAACAAAATGTGCCATTTTCCTGAAAATTTCAGCCAATTCCGTCCACAAACGCCAAAGTTATTAGGCATAGAATTTTCAGAAATCCCATAGGGAAAAAATCCTAACTATATATACCTACTGGCGACCGCCAGTAGGTAATATATATATATATTCACTGAAAAAAACGTAGGTTTCAGGCATATTATAGTTAGAAATTAGCATTTAAAAAACCTTAGAAATTCACTGGAAAAACCATAGGTTTCAGGGACGTTATAGTCAGTTGGAGATTTTACTCATACAAAACCATACAAATTCCTGCGTTATAGGTAGTTGAGCTAACTATAACTTGCGCCCCCGTAATGCACTGCTGATGATGTCACATATCACATCATTAATGACATGGTCAGTGACATCACTGAGGACATCACTGATGACATCTCAAATTACATCACTGATGACTTCATCCAGTGAATATGTGTTTCTGTAAAGTTTAAATATGTTTAATATATATATATATATATGCCAAGTTGTATTGAAGAATAACTGGATGTATAAGTGTCTGGATGAAGGATATAGTAGGTGTGTGACTGACTGTATAAGTGAGTGACTAAATGTGTCTTACTGAATGCATGGGTTAGTGACTAAACTGTGTGAATGTCTGTATCACTATGTCTGTTTTGTGTAAGCTGCTGCATGTATTGGTCAGGAGCTACATGAGTGTCTAAATGGGTATTGATTGGTTGCATGAGTATTTGTATGGAAGACTCAGTGTGTGTGTATGTGGGTGGGAGGTGTGTGACTCTGTGCATAGATATGTGAGTGTTGATTCACTCGATGTATGAGTTTAAGAGTGCATGTGGAAACAGTTGTATGGGCAGATGAGTGTGTGTATGGATGTGCTGGTGAAAGGTTGGATGTCTCAATGGTACATGTCCAAGTAACTACGTATGTAAAAGGCAGTGTATGTGAGAGTTGGAGTATTTAAATGACTATGTGCGAGAGTCATCGATTGTGAGAGTGGCTGTATGGATGAGTGTATACTTGCATTAGTGATTATATAAGAGAGGAAGTATGTGTTAGTATACGTATCAATAAATGAGGTGGTGTGTGTATAACTGTGTAGGTGAGTAAATGGAACTATGATTCATTCTTTCCATGACTGACTATAATGAGTGAGTAGGATGAATGGTGGTGTGTCAGTGTCTGTATAGCTGTATGACTACATATGATAGTGTTGTATTGATCAGTGACTACATTTATGAATGGTTTTATGGGTGAATGAGTGCATGTGTCTGTAGACCTAGGAAGTAGTGAGTGTGTTTGTAGTAACTGGTTTCGGTGTCTCGATGGTTTTGAAAATGGAACTCTGTATATTACAGGGGGAGGATCAAGGGTTATATTAGGGTATGAGGAGGTGCATCAGATTGTCACGTGGATGATGTAATCAGTGATGTCATCAGTGATGTCCTTTGAGATGTCATTAATGATGTCATCAGTGATGTTACTGACCATGTCATGAATGATGTAATATGTGACATCATCAGCAGTAGATTGCGGGGGCGCGAGTTATAGTTAGCCCAACTAACTATTACGTCGGAATTTCTATGGTTTTGTAAGAGTGAAATGTCCAACTAACTATAATGTCCCTGAAACCTATGGTTTTTTCAGTGAATTTCTAAGGTTTTTTAAATGCGAATTTCTAACTATAACGTGCCTGAAACCTATGGTTTTTTCAGTGAATTTCAATGGTTTTTTAAATGCTAAATTCTAATTATAATGTTCATTAATCCTATCTTTTTTCTGTGTTTTTAAATTATCATGCCATTCTCAACCTGGTGAAAACTGCAAATCTCACCACTTTTCCATCAATACCTTCAGTAAAAAAATTGCCACAAATGAGAGCCACAACCAACGTTAATGACATACAGAGTAGGCTTTCCTGTGCAAAAAAAAAACCACGAAAACACCACTTCCCCATATTTTCAATGACCAGCCAAATCTGCGATGCGATCCGAAAATCAGACGATAAGCTGAGTTAGCAGTACGAATTTAACATCAGCCTTTAACTGGTGTGAAGCAGGACGACTATATACAGTGTGAATTGGAGCCCAACTCAGAGGCACATCTAAAGACCAACACGTCATAGAGCTACTGATCATGCAGCTCTGACACCCAAGAAGGCCACAACCCCCACCACCACCACCCCCAGGACCTCCCCCCCGACCACACCCCCGACTACCACTGAGGCAGCGCAGAACAGGACAACTGACCTTCCCAAAATGCCAAGGCCCCTCAGCTGCACAATAGCTGAATGTTGGGAGATGTGGGAACCAAGTATGTGTTAAGGACGCAAGTCACCCATCAATTATATGCTCACAATACCAAGTGTAGCGGTGATGTGCTGGACAGACCTCACTATGCAAAGCACAAACCTTTCCATGTGGACATATTCTACTGATACTTGTAGTGTTGTGCACAGTGGATGCAAAAATGTTACCTCAGGCAGTGGGGAAGATCTCGGTTATGTAGCTGTGTTCTCCCCCCCTGGAGGCGGAAGCAGAGTGGGTTGATCCAACGTATGCCACTCCAGTGTAGGAGATTGGATAAATAAGCTGGGTCTCTGGACGTGCTTCACTTGTAGAAAGGCCAACGAGTCTGCCAGAGCGGCAGGCCTCACCCTGCCATGTGGCTGCGCCATGAACGCAGGCCTCCTCGACACAGGCCCCCTGCGAACCCAGCGGCACAGCACCACAGACTTATGTCTGTACCGACTACTGCCTTCCATCTACAATGAGCACAGCAGGGCTCACAATTCAGATGTAGTGCCAATTGTAGACGACTCAGTCTAGTAGCCAAGACACATTTCTCCCACTGCGGTCTGCTCGGACCATGCATTATCGCAGGCTGCGAACACGCTGAGCGCCAGAGGTACCACTAACTCAGTGCACCACAAATCAACACCACGTGGCCTTAATAAGGCAGAATTCATTAGACAAAAGACATTGCTACCAGAGCGGCCCGCTGGGACCACGTATCATTGCAGGTTGCTGAGTGCTTCAGGTGCCACTAACTGTGCAGCTCAACTCAATGCCACGTGGCTGTGGGCCCATCCTGACCGCTGCCACCGCCCTACACTGGAGTTAGCACGGTTCACAATTCAAGATTAGTAGTGAAGTAAATTGTGGAATAGACTATAATGGGTTAAGAAGACCAAATGTTCCCAATCTGTGCAGCTCAAATCAATGCCACATGGCTGTGGGCCCTTGCTGACCGCTGCCTCCTACCTAAACTGCGGACAGCAGGGCTCACAATTCTGGTGAAGTGGCTATTCCAGATGATGCAGTTCAGTAGCCAAGACACATTGCTCCCAGTGCCGCTTAGCACCAGAGGTACCAATAACTCAGTGCACCACAACGGACGGCCATGTAAGCTTAATAAGGCAAAATTCATTAGAAGTCAATGCCAGGTGGACTTAATAAGGCAGAATTCATTAGACAAAAGACATTGCCACCAGTGCGGCCCCCTCGGGCTATGCATCATTGCTGAGTGTGCACACGCTGAATGCCAGAGCGACCACTAACTCAGTGCGTCATAAGTCCTCGCCACGTGGACTTAATAAGGCAGAATTCAGTAGGCAAAAGACATTAATACCAGTGCTGCCTGATCGCACCACGCATTAGAACCCAGAATTCAGTAGGGAAAAGACATTGCTACCAGTGCGGACTGAACTCGCCACGTCGCTGTGGGCCCTTGCTGACTGCTGCCTCCTGCCTACACTGCAGACAGCAGGGCTCACAATTCTGGTGAAGTGGCTATTCCAGATGACGCAGTTCAGTAGCCAAGACAAATCATCGCAGAGTGTGCACACGCTGAGCACCTGAGGTACCACTAACTCAGTGCACCACAACGGAAGTCCACGTGGACTTAATAAGGCAAAATTCATTAGAAAAAAGACATTGATACCAGTGCGGCACTCTCAGACCACACATCATAGCAGAGTGTGCACACGCTGAGTGCCAGAGGTACCACTAACTCAGTGCACCACAAGTCAACACCAGGTGAACTTAATAGGCAGAATTCATTAGAGAAAATACATTGCTACCAGTGCGGCCCCCTCGGACCACGCATCATTGCAGAGTGTGCACACGCGAAACGCCAGAGCAACCACTAACTCAGTGCACCATAAGTCATCGCCACATGGACTTAATACGGCAGAATTCAGTAGGCAAAAGACATTAATACCAGGGCGGACCGAACTCACCACGCATCATCGCTCTCTGGGGCAGATCATCAAGCCCCTTATCGGCACTTTCCTGCCGATAACGCTGCGATATGTGCATAGCTCTATTATCAAGGCAGCGTTTAGGTAATTAAAGCCACGTTAATTGCCTTAGCGCGGCCTTGGTAATGAGGTCCCTTTCACGATAAACCTATCCTGAAAGAGGCGTGCAGAGGGTGTTGCGGTGGGTATACACCGCAACACCCATTCACTTCGACACTGCCACCTATTATCAAGCTTTGCGATAACAGGTGTTACAAAAAGGAGGGTTTTACCCATGTAGTCGCGGGGACCTGGGCGTTGGATAGTACATATATAGGGGTGTCCCCGCAATGAAGGCGTATTGTAAAACTACATACACTTAGAATTTTCAGGAATTTTCAAACAAATAATGAAAGGTGATTTTGCGGTATTATCATTTATTCAACAATACCAAAACACATTGTCAGTTAACAATCACAAAAATTGACGAACCCCAAGATGGGAGGGAAGGAAGGGGAAAAAAGGAAAGAGGTGCTCAAGGGAGTGTAAGATAAGGAAAGTACACAAAGTTCCAAGTGAAAACTAATTATACTATTGCAAAAGGGGTCATAGAGATTATGATACAGTCAACCAAAATGAAGGCGTACATTAGAAATTAATACACAAATGACATTCGACGGTCACATAAAACAATCAGAGTTATCGGGGGCATGTGCCGGAAGTCCAAAAGAAAAGTCGACGTTTTGACCCCTATCTATAGGCTATGTTGAGTCCTTTGTCGGGGTCTTCATCAGGACATCTACAAAGGGAAGGGGAACGGGAACCGGTGGGGTAATTCTTTCATGGGGTAAGGCCTTGTCAGGCTCTAAACTGGGAAAACAGGATCCGCCACGCAATTGGTCATGGTCGGTCTCATATGTGCAAATTCATATCTCCGAAATGGCAGCGGGAGGTAGGGACTTGTAGGAAATATGATTCTCGACAAATAGAGATAGTCCTAGGTCCGTGGTAAGGAGCAGACTCTTAAATTGATTACAAAAACCATGGATGGTTTTGTGTTGAAAAACAGATACCCAGATGGGTGAGACCGTCTCTGTGAAAGCCAACACAGAACGGGGTGCGGGGGCGGAGTTCGCAAAAGGTCAATGCAGCTGATTTTCAAATGTAGCCAGGGGAGGATCGCCTAATCAATATGCTGACCCGAATGAAAGTATTCAAAAGCCCGAGCAGCTATCGCCGTCAAGGTCGGTCCGGCAAACAACTCCGCGAGAACCGCTACGTAGCTATTTGTCGAGAATCGTATTTCCTACAAGTCCCTACCTCCCGCTGCCATTTCGGAGATATGAATTTGCACATCTGAGACCGACCACGACCAATTGCGTGGCGGATCCTGTTTTCCCGGTTTAGAGCCCGACAAGGCCTTACCCCATGAAAGAATTACCCCACCGGTTCCCATTCCCCTTCCCTTTGTAGATGTCCTGATGAAGACCCCGACAAAGGACTCAACATAGCCTATAGATAGGGGTCGAAACGCCGACTTTTCTTTTGGACTTCCGGCATTTGTGTATTCATTTCTAATGTACGCCTTTATTTTGGTTGACTGTATCATAATCTCTATGACCCCTTTTGCAATAGTATAATTAGTTTTCACTTGGAACTTTGTGTACTTTCCTTATCTTACACTCCATTGAGCACCTCTTTCCTTTTTTCCCCTTCCTTCCCTCCCATCTTGGGGTTGGTCAATTTTTGTGATTGTTAACTGACAATGTGTTTTGGTATTGTTGAATAAATGACAATACCGCAAAATCACCTTTCATTATTTGTTTGAAAATTCCTGAAAATTCTAAGTGTATGTAGTTTTACAATACGCCTTCATTGCGGGGACACCCCTACTTGCGATAACAGGTGGCAGCGCCGAACTTAAGACCAGAAAAATCTTCGTCTTAAGGTGGCAAAACGAGTAGAAATGCTTAATTTCCCCTCGTTTTTGCTTTTTCCATGTGTGCTGCCTTATGCAGCACACATGGAAAAAGCAAAATCTCAAGGTGTCTTTATGTAAGGGAAAGTGTTCCTTCCTATACATAAAGAAACCTCTTTTTAAAAATGCCAATTTGATACTTACATGTGTACTGCATGAAGCAGCACACATGTATAGAACAAAATGGCATTTAATTATTGTTTATGTGCAGGAAGGAACTCCTTCTTCTACATAAACAAATCGTACCTCCTCGCAAACACCTGCGCTGGCGCTAACTTGTAAAACTTATCTCCATCACAAGGGGAAATACTAGCCTGCACCATATCCTTGGTAATGTGGTGCAGCCTAGCATTTCCGAAGTGGCGAAGAGAGACGTTAAGCCAAGACGGCTAACACTTCTCTTCGCCACTTTGTTGATAATATGCCCCTGTGTCTCTTCCTCTCACCCTCATTCTTTCTTTCTCTCACTTGCTCTCTCTCTCTAATCCTCTCTCTCACCCTATTCTCTCTCTTTCCTCTCCCACACTGTTTCTCTCTTTCTCTCTTCCTTGTATCTCACTTTTTCTTTCTTTCTCTCACTTTCTCTTTCTCTCCCTTCCTCTCTCTCACTCTTTCTCTCTCTCTCTTCCTCCATCTCTTCCTCTCTCACACTGTTTCGCTCTTTCTCCTTTCCTCTCTCTCTTCCTCTCTCAATCTTTCTCTCTCTCTCTTCCTCTCTTACTCTTTCTCTCTTCCTTGTATCTCTCTCACTCTTTCTCCTTCTATCTTCCTCTCTCACACTGTGTTTCTCTTTCTATCTTCCTTGTATCTCACTCTTCCTCTCTTTCCCTCTTTCCTTTGATGGTGGACATGATGCATTTCTGTGGAAATTAATGTTTATAAGATGTTTGGGATGGTGGATGTTTACTGCACATTCACTGGAGTGTTGTAGCTGTAGCAATACAGGGCCATGGAAAGTTCAGGTTGCAGTTTTTGGGACATGGAGGGCAGCCAATTAGAGCGAATCTCGTGTCCGGAGTTATCTGTTTGGTCCAGAGAAAGAGTTTGGGGAAAATGACGAGTCATTAGCTGGATGTGTAGATGAACAAGATACAGAAATTACAAAAATACACACTTTGCTCAAGATATTGCAAAGTTTAACACAGTTTCTTCAGAAAAAACAAACTGTGTCTGTATTTGTAATTAATGCAATCACTACCAAACGCAAGCTCAAAATGTAGTTGTGTATTCTAAAATTGAAAAAGAGAACAATGATAAGTGGCAGGAATTTGGTGCATATTTATTTGTTGAGGAAAGATTTGATTTATCCACAGAACAGATTATCTTTAGGTACTGCTAAGACAAGTTAGAGAATAATAAAATGCCAGCCTGAGATATACATAACAAGTTAGAATTAATATTCATTCCTCCAGAGCTTAATGCTTTGAATGTTTATGAATCGGTTCTTGTACAACACATACATCTTTTTCTAGCAATAGTTCATCTGGAGCAAAAGACAAGGACATTACCTCCAACAAAGCTCCAGAGAGAACTAAAAAGAACAGTTGTGTATTTACCTTTAGATTTTTAAAAGAATATTGAAACTGTAGGGGTAGATAGAGAGATAGAAGAACCACTTATCATTTAGTAAATGGGGTTCTAACAAAGAATAGGAAAATCTGGCAAGATGTAGTAAATGTTTATAAAGTTAAAAAAGCACCATTATACCTTGTTCAAAATAATATTTACAATAGAAATGTTTATGTTGCTGAAAATGAAATTTGCATAGGGGTGATACCTTACCATCGTACGGACAGATTGAAAAAAGAGCTCGATCTACATCAGAATCAATTTATGTACACTATAGCATCCACCCTCAGCATTCTAAAGACATCATTGGTAATGCTATTGAATTGTTTCAAATAAAGCAAGCAAAAGGAAGTTCTTTATGTGTTTTGGAATAATGTCTAGATGCTCGCTGTTTCCTGCTACTGTTTCCCACAGGAGTAGATGGACGTTATGATTACTGCCCTGTCCAGACACTTTGCCACTGGATTCAAGCAAGCCGGGCTGAAGACGGCTAGAATGCCAGAAACCGGTCCTCTGAAGCTTGTTTCCGGTCCAAGGAAGACATGGCTTGGCAGTTCGGGCTGGACTGTTCCCATGAGGCACAGGGTCAGACTGATTTGCATATACCCATGTCTGAACTGGGGTGGCAGAGTGGGCTAGAGAACGGTGATGGATTAAACCCCGATCTTTTGACTGGGTGTGAGTGTTTGATTGATTCAGATGCTCCGTCCTTCACCACCCCGTTTTGTACCGCTGTACAGACACCAGCAGCTTAATAGAGTACACAAGATTCTATTCAGAGAATACAAGATGTTGTCAGTGCTTTCTATATATTTTTCATTTTCTGTTTAAGAGTTACTGTCTGGACTTTATGATGCTGTGAGTCATACATTGAAGACAGGAGCAAATCTTTGCACTTGCAAGGGAATTTCAAGAAAACAAAGGAAACTTGGAATATAACTTAAGGAATTTGATGGCATGCCAAGGGTGCACAAATGAGTATTGGTATCATCGTCATGAACTCAAATGTATGTTGAGAAACCTAGGAGCACCTACTTCATTTGGTACACTTAGTTGTGCTGAATACACATGGGTGATATGCTTGAATTTTTGAGAGACCCAAATTCTAATATTGAGGACATTAATGTGAAGACAGCAGGAGAACTGTGCTCTTTGGATCCAGCTAATGTTTGCAAATATTTTACCCACTGATTCCAAGCCATGCTGTCTTTCATCTTGTTGAAGTAACAGATTTTTGGGGGGATAAAGAGTACCAAGCAAGAGTTGCTCCTCATATTCACATGCTATTATGGCTAAAAGATGCTCCAAATCTGGAACAGAGAATGATGAATGTGTGCTCTCTTTCATAAAACAAATGCATTACAGTGGCATGGAGAGCACAGGACCCATGTCTGGGCATACCCTTCCAACTCGGGGTGACAAATTAAAAAACAACAGTTGATGAGCAGAATGCAGAACAATGTCATGCATTCACCCCAGTACAGAGATCTGGGCCTAAATCCATCATTTTGTTGCTCACCATGGCGTTCCAGTTTAAACCCAGCCATATGCAAAACAGTCTTGACCCTGTGCCTCATGGGAACAGTCCAGCCGGAACTGCTAAGCCAGTTCCTCCCTGGCCTGGAAACAAGCATTCTAGAACCGGTTTGAGGGTTTCACCCCTCTTCTGCCAGGATAGCTTGATTCCAGTGGCATGGAGAACACGGGACCCACGTCTGGCATATCCTTCCCACTTGAGGCTTGAGGTGACAAATGCAAAAACAACAGTTAATGGACAGAAGGCAGAACAATGTCATGCATTTACCCCAGTACAGAGATCTGGGTGCCGGGTCCAAGCAGAATTCCACGGAAGCAAAGATGAAGGCTCCCCACACTTCCAACAAACAACACCGGGAAGACTAGTTACACGTGCTCTCAGATAATTGTTCTCTAAAAGTGTGGGGAATAAACCATAGAGTGACCACCACTCTTCCCCATGTGATGTAACTGGAATTTCTGTGGTGAGGATGATCAGAGAAGATGAACGCTGCAATAAAAAAGGACAGTCTACTAGAATCTTAAATGCACAATGCAATGAGACTTTACAAACATTAATGCATATACCGTTCAGTGCGCCACTCACCCAAATATGACCTTGTGCAGTCTTGGAATCTTCAGCAGTAGTCTCTCATAGAATAAATGCCCTTATTTCAGGTTGAGAAGAGAATTTCTTCAGTTAGGCTAAGGGTTAAAAGTGAAGAGACTACAGGCTGGATCACTCTCATACAAACACTCACTCATCAATAGTCTGGGGATCAGTAGGTGATAAAACAAGCAAGGAGGGTAACAGAGCAATGTGGGATAAAAAAAGGAAGGATAGAGTCCGTATTTCAAAGGAGCTTAGAACACTATAGGTAAGAGTCAGGGCATTCTAAGTAGACTCCACGAACAACAGGTATCGGGACTAACATGCTCAAAAAGGCTGAGGAATGTAAGACGTGTTGTCCGGACCCCGGGGGTACAGAGAGGGAGGAACAGCCACGCACTTACTGGGGGAGAAACAATGCCTGAACTGGCGTCCAGCTCCTGCTGAGGAGTACTGGATAGGAACGACCAGTTGGAAAACATGGCAAAAAGTAAAAACACGGTGTGCAGTCTGGCTCCACGAGAAGGAGGAGCGAAACCGCAGCACGCAGGAAAAAATAAATAAAAGTCAAGGTGTGCAGTCCGGCTACCGTGAGGACAGTAGTAGTGGAACAGCCAGGCGCATGCAAAACGAAACAAACACCAACCAGGCTAGTCGTCCACTCAAGGGGGTGGAGAAACTAGCAGAACGCCAACGCACTGGCCCAAAAACGGTAAGGCTTGTTGCCTCGCTCTGGAGGGGGTGCAAGGAGTAGAACGCACAAGCGCTCACCGACGCAATAAGGGTAGTTCGGAGAAGATCTCAGGAACAAGCTGCTTGCAGCAGGAGAACACCAGCAGAGAATACCGGAAATACGGGAAAAGAAGTAGGCGGGCGTGGTCACGACGAGTCCGGAAGTAAGCCAAGCAATGCCTTGCGAGAGGGACAGCTTCTTACGTGCTTTCGGGACCTTCTCTAAATTACCCCTCAAGTGGAAAACACCTCGCACTATTTGCATCAATGTTTGCATCGGGCCCTAAGAATACACTCGTTTCCTACCAGTGAGCCTAAATCCATAATTTTTTTGCTCACCATGCCGTTCCAGTTTGAACCCAGCCATATGCAAATCAGTCTTGACCTTGTGCCTCATGGCAACAGTCCACCCGAACTGCCAAGCCAGTTCCTCCTTTGACTGGAAACAAGCCTCCTAGAACCGGTTTCCGGGTTTCACCCCTCTTCAGCCAGGATAGCAAGACTGATTTGCATATGGACAGGTCTAAACTGGAGTGGCATAGTGGGCAAAAGGATGATGGATTTAACCCAGATCTCTTGACTGGGGGTGAATGTTTTGATTTGTTCTGCATTTCGTCCATCAATTGTGTGTCTTTTGCTTTCTCCCCCTACGTGCGCCAGGTATGCCCGGACGTGGGTCCTGGGATCACTGTGCCACTGGAATCAAGGTATCCTGGCTGAAGAGGGGTGAAGCCCCGAAACCGGTTCTAGGATGCTTGTTTCTGGGCCCGGGAGGACCTGGCTTGGCAGTTGGGGCTGGACTGTTCCCTTGAGGCACAGGGTCAAGATTGATTTGCATTTGGCCAGGATTAAACTGGGGTGGCATAGTGAGCAAAAGAATGATGGATTTAACCCATATCCTTGACTGGGGGTGAATGTTTTGATTTGTTCTGCATTCCGTCCATCAATTGTATATCTTTTGCTCTTTAATAGAACAGCGCTACTGACAAAGGCCTGAAAAGAGTTCTGTGGTTTAAAACACATAGATGTGGGAAATACTGCATTTGAAAATGCAGATCCAAAGTAAAATTTTACAGAAGTTATCTTTTTGGATTCCCACAACCCATTATTTCACAAGGAAGTGTGAACAGTTTTTTATTTGCAGTGAGGTATACAATAACACAGAAGCCGAAGAAAAACACATACAATCTGTGAAGATCAGAGGCGTCCAAATACATTAATGATTGCAACACAGTCATTCTTAAAATGTGGAATGCACATATGGACATACAATTTGTTGTAGACAACTCTATTGATGTTGCTGAATACATCACTTAATATGCAACAAAATTGGAGAAGACTGAGATGACAAGAGATTAGTGCCGAAAAGTATCTAACAAAAAGTTGTACAGCTTCAGTTTAAAAATGCTGTCCCATAAGGAGAATGTTTTTTACGAATGCTCGGACACGTTGAGCTTGGAAAGTTTATGTTCTAAGTCAAGGGGAATAGTTTTGGTAGGTTCTTGGACCGCCAGACTTTTAATCAGGCCTAGAGTATTAACGTTTGTTAAAGACTTTTTCAGAAATACAGTATCTAACAGAGTTTGACCCGGAAAGTAAGGACAAAGTAAAAACAAACCTGTTGGATACATACTACCCAAGAAGAAGAATACACTTGGAAGACATGTGCCTATATGAAATTTCTTCAGTACTACAGATACAGAAGCAATGTAAAAGAAAACATAGGTGAAGCAAATTTGGTGTTCTCAGATGTAATGGTTGTTTAGTAAAACATGTAAAAGGAAATCTCATTAATCACAGGAAACGTAGCTGCCAAACTCAAGAGAAAAGAGAGTTTTTCTATTAGACTCTTCTTCAACTTTTCAATCCTTGGCGCGGAGAATTTGAATTACTTAGAGCCTATGACTGTGATGAAGATTAATGCTGTGAATGAGAGTATTCAGAGTTCAGTCTTTCAAAAATGATATGCAAATGTTAGGTGATGAGATTCAAAAAGAATAAGAAGTTGCTGCAAAGGCAGCTAGGAAAGGTTTGCAAAGCAGTCAAAGTTCTCCACCTCTTAGTCCAGAACCTCTTGGAACACCTATTATTCAAAATCAAACTGCAATGGCAATGAATGAGGTGGAGACTGCAATGGAACAAGCTAGACAGTAAACTGAAGATCTGGAACAGTTACTTGCAAAACACAACAATCTTCCTTTAAACCAATTCTATTATACATTAGTGGTCAAGCTGGAACTGGGAAAAGCTTTTGAATTAAAGCGCTGACCACTTACCAACAGATGACAACACAATAAAATTTGTTGTGTGTAGTGACAGCACCAACAGGATTAGCTGCACACAATATTAAAGGAATTATTACTGTACATCGACTACTAATGCTTCCTGTGGAATATGACAATAAACTGGAACACCAGAGGTTATCTGGTCAAGCTGTCATGAGGTGGCAAGAGTTTTGAAGACAGTGAAGCTTTTAATCATTAATGAGGTAAGCATAGTGTCAAACTTAATGCATGCTTTCATTCACTTATGAATTCAATACATTTTATTAACACAGTACATTGTTCTCATGAGAGGAAAACATTTAATTGTGTTTAGAGACCTCCTGCAGCTAACCCCTGTGAAAGAAATGCTGGTTTTCAAGACCCTTTTCCATGAAAAAACAAATAATTTGTTGGGGAGTATTGGAAATGTAAAGATGCAACTGAATTTCCAATACAAGGAACTGTTGAAAAATATGCGTCAAGCATCTGATGAGGTATATGTAAATATTCTGTAGGACATTAGAGTTCGAGTTCTGACCAAGGAAGGTATGAGTACATTTCAAAATTGACTTATCAGAAAACGATTCTCCTCTAACAGGACACCATTACAGCTCATGTTCAATTTGATTGAAGATGGAAAATCAATACTGTGTTTAATGCCTACACTTGAAGAGTGCAGTAATTTCAATGAACAATTATTGAAACTGGAAAAAAGGGCATTGTTGAACTAATAGTATTGACAAAATGTACCACCAAGGAGTAACAATACTGTTGACTGACAAATTGCAGACAAAATGTGATTCTTTAGAAAAATCTGTAGCTGATTTTATCAATTTTCAAAATAGGAATGAAGTTGAATATATAGCTGTAAAATGTGATCAGATTGATGACGTGAAACAGATTGGTCGATGTGTTGTACATTTATTTCTTGTGAGTTTGCACCAGTTCCCAATCTCTCTAGCGTATAAATCTCCAGGATTAAGTGTAGATGCATTTTTCAAAATTAATATGGGGAGTAGTGTATTCAAAGATGATATGCCCTACTTTGCTTTGTTTCGAGTTACATCATTGTCCGGTTTGTTTTTAGTTGATTTTCATGAAATCAAATTTAGTGCTGATACTGGATGTGTTAGACAGTATAATGGGTTGAGAAGTGAATATGTTCCTCACTTAGGACTGTATCCTATTTATGAGAAACAGGCAATCTGCCTTAGCGCAAACTTAGTATGCAGTCAATGGATGTTCTGCAAAAGAAAGATAAAGATGAGGATAGTAAGAAAAAAATAGAAAAATGAAGGAGAAATGTAGGGTTTCAGTTAGAAAATAGAAATGGTGTCAACTACTATGCTAATATAGTTTTTAAAATGAAGCCTTACATTTACCACATCTAGTAAA
The DNA here is from genome assembly GCF_964263255.1 of Lissotriton vulgaris. Classification (NCBI taxonomy): domain Eukaryota; kingdom Metazoa; phylum Chordata; class Amphibia; order Caudata; family Salamandridae; genus Lissotriton; species Lissotriton vulgaris. Next base: position 435,702,295 of record NC_141700.1, read on the forward strand.
TGTAATTGAGCATACAGGAGACAGCAGGCTCTTCTCAGAACTATATTGATTGCTGCAATATTTACGTAGTGGTAAGACTGTACTACATTCTGCTTCAGGAATACGACATGTGGTGGACACAATCAGTAGATCTGTGCTGTTTTCTCAGAACTCTCAACAAAAAACAGGAAGAGTTTATTATGGTTATACTTAGACTTTTGGAGCAAGAAGAAATTCATTTTGAGGAGTTATTTGGTCCAGGTTCGAAATAGGATCCAGATTGTATGGATATCTCTTTTACATCTAGTGCTAATATAAATTCTGAAAGGTTAATCTATTTTACATTACTGGCTTCGAGAATTGTACCATTTGACAACCAGATAAGAAATGCAAACCAGAACATGACCTCTCCAAATTGTAGAACTGATTGTATGTCTACACTACAGATACAAAGAAGAGGTAAATGAATTATTTTGATGCTTCCATGTTGTAGGGTAGATGGTTCCAAAATGGTAACTGAAATGTTAAAGTTTAAAGCTGGATACATTTCAATTTCTGGAAGACTGTATACAACACTAGCTATAATTTGTCATGAAGGAGTACATATAACTTCAGGACATTACACTGTGTACTTAAAATCTCTAAGTGGATGAACAAAAAGCAACGACGGTTACCTGACTTTTTCTAGGAAGGATTTTTCTATAAAACGTGGTGTACTGTGTTTGTACTGTATGGATCATCAGTCTTTAAGACATGATTCGACCTAGAAAGGGTAATGCCTTGACAATGGACTTTTACAAAAGGATATGTATTACATCTACTTTCATAAATGGAAGGCTTGAATGTCTTTGTAGTTTTTTTTTAGATATGTTTATTATAGTAGTTGAGTAGGTACAAGTGTAATGAATGTTTAATGGTTTGCAGTGAGTGCATTCATAGTTTGATATATTTACATTGTAATACTGTGTTAGTCTGTTTTTTTTTACAATCTATGTGATTTTTTTCCCCACTGTTCAACAATGAAACTTCATACTGTACATTGTTTAAGGTGCACCGGTATGAAACCTGAGAACAGCAAAAAAATACAAATTAAGGGGCCCATTAGGATTGCGGACAGACTTGCGTCTGTCCGCGACCCCAGAGTAGGAGGGAACCTCCATATGGCCTGCGGAGTTCCCTCCTGTGAAATTAGGATGTGACCGCCACCCTGGCGGTCACATCCTCTATTTTTACCATTGTGGTGGGTGCGGCTTCAAGCTGCACCCGCCGCAATGGTAAAAATGTATACATTGCATTTGTATGCAGAAAGCGGCAGGCACCGTGCAGTGCCTGCCAATTTCTGCATACAAATGCAGGGGGGTACCATAGGTACCCCCCATGGGCACCCCCCACCTCCCCTTCACCCAAGGGGCCCGCAACGGGCCCCTGCAGTGAAGTTCCACATGCTTTTCCATGCGGAAAACCCGCCGCGGAAAAGCATGTTTTAAAACCCATCCTAATATGGCTGGCGGTGTCTGAGAGACACCCCCACCATATTAGAGCTTTACCGCCGCGGTTGTAAGCCAACCGCGGCGGAAAAGCAGTGGACTGAAACCAGGACCCACCAGCCATCCTTATGTGGCGGTGGGTCTTTGGTGGGTCCACAGCGGATTTTCTGCATCCTCCGGGCCGGCAGTGGCTTCCGCCGGCCCAGAGGATGCGGAAAATCAGCTAATCTAATGAGCCCCAAAATGTTTAAGATACATGCTTATTGCTTAAGATATTTGCAGCTCTGTAATGTTACTATATTAACAAAACTATTTATATTGTAGAAACGTAATCTTTACTATGTAATTCGATACCGTTTAACATTAACTTATCTTTATGGTTTCTCTCTTTTATCACAGATCCAACAAATATTTTATTGCAGTAATGTAGGTACCTAATTATATGTTTAACTTTATAGTAAGAGAAAAGGAGAAAAAATAACAAAAGAGACTCTGTTTCTCCAACAAGAAAATAATGACATCTTGGGACAACCATTATTCAAGCTTCAATGCTGGCTGATGGAGTTTTATTTTTCAGAGATGGTTGGCTGATAGTACATCTTCTTGCTTCTCTGTCACTTGAGGAGCTATCAGTGTCCTTAACAACTATAAAAAGGAATTAAAAATAGTGTCTCTTCATGTTCTCCAATATGGAGATAAGGTCATCATTTTCTTTCAAAACATTTTATGAGCATTTAGAACAGAGAACAGCAATTTCTTTAAACTCTGCGCAAGTTACTGCAATGGTAGTATATGCAGAAGGTTAGTTGGGCGTAGATGATGACCCTCTTACATCAGTAGAAGATGTTGCTTTGTTAGGTTAAAAATAATTTATAAAGCGCACGTTCACCAGTGGTTTTTTGGCGCTAAGCGGAGTCAATCAGTTGCCGTGACAGTAAATTAACTTTCAAATGTTGGCCAGAACAAATAACCACATTTTGACAGACTTACTAAACTGAGTGTAGGAAGTGGACGGTCGCAATTTGGGGGGAAGAGAGTTCCAAAATTATAGTGCCACGAACGAAAATCCCAAACCTCTTTCTTTTTTGCGTTTGTATGGACAAGGAGCCAGCAGGTTCATATTTGCTGACCTTAAATCGCGGGAAAGGACATAGCGCTGCACTTTAGATGCGATGAAGGCCAGGCCACGGGCACAGAGAGCTTCATAAATTGTGCAGCCTTTTTTAAAGAGGCAGCGTTGGGTTACTGGAAGCCATTGTAGCTTTTTCAACAGAGGTTTCACATGGTGACATTTAGGTTGGCCATAAACAAGCCTGGCGGCTTGATTCTGCACCAATTGCAGCGGCCGTAGTTGGTAGGCTGGAATGCCGGTAAACAGAGAGTTGGCGTAATCAATACGCGACATAACCAAAGCAAGTATAACTTGAGTCTTTACCTCGGTGTTAGATATCTGCTTATTTTGCTCCGGAGGTGAGAAAAACAAGTAGAGACCACAGAGCTTATCTTTGCCTTCATCGTGAGGTCATTGCTAATCACAATTCCCAGACTTTTAACCAAGCTGATAGGAGATGGAGGGCACCCCAGTGACTGTGGCCAAAAGTTGGAATTCCAGGGATTCGCTGGGCCACCAGTGAGGATCAGCTCGGTTTTATCTGGGTTTAGCTTCAGATGGTTCGCATTCATCCAGTTACTAATGTATAACATGGTAGACTGGAAGCTTTCCATGGATGAAGGGGAGGTGTCAACGTTGACCAGCTGAAGATCTTCAGCGTAATTTAATATAACCACCTCTCTTTTTTGAAAGGCCAAGATTAAAGGAAAAAATTGCAAGTTAAAAAGGAGGGGAGAAAGCGAAGAGTCCTGAGGGCAGCCGAAAGATCCAGGAGTACCAGAGCTTGCATAAAACTGTGGTCAGCCCCCCACGTGACAGACTCCATAGAGTGTTCAGGTCTAAAACCAGCCTGGTGAGGATCCAGATAGTGTGACTGCTCGACAAAAGTACTAACCCACAACCCTTTTTACACCTCTCTGCAACGCAGCCCCCAGAAGCATACTGGAGGTTCCTAGTGGGCTAGTTGGCCCCCAGGGGCCCCCAGTATTCAAGGGGATTTAGTTCCCCCTCTGCAAACGTGGCAGGGGGCTGCGTTGCAGAGAGGTGTAACAAGGGGCGTGACCTCATTACACCTCTCTGCAACGCAGCCCCCTGGGGCATACTGGAGGTTCCTGGTGGGCTAGCTGCCCCTCAGGGACCCCAAGTATTCAAGGGGATTTAGTTCCCCCTCTGGAAACACACCAGGGGGCTGCATTGCAGAGAGGTATGATGAGGCCACGCCCCTTTTTACAGCTCTCTGCAACGCAGCCCCCTGGCGCATACTGGAGGTTCCTGGTGGGCTAGTTGGCCCCCAAGGAGCCCCAATATTCAAGGGGATTTAGTTCCCACTCTGGAAATGTGCCAGGGGGCTGGGTTACAGAGAGGTGTAATGAGGCCACACCCCTTTTTACACCTCTCTGCAAGGCAGCCCCCTGTTGCATACTGGAGGTTCCTGGTGGGCTAGTTGGCCCCAGGGACTCCCAGTATGCAAGGGGACTTAATCCCCCAGCTTAGAACGTGCTACAGGGCTTGTTTGCACAGTGGTGAAAGTAGGGGCGGGGTTTGAGGTGATATGTGTGCAAACATACCCTCTGGCGCATTTTGATATTGGGAATTAATTCCTCTTCAATCCAGAGGTCCCCTAGGGACCAACTAGCCCAACAGGTACCTCTAGTAAGTGCCACGGAGCTGCGTTGCAGAGTGTTGTAAAAAGGGGGCATGGCCTCTGAGCACCTCTCTGCAATGCAGCTCCATGGCGCATACTGGAGGTACCTTGTGGGCTAGTTGGCTCACAGGGGACCTCAGGATTGAGGAGGAATTAATTCCCCAACTTAAAATGCGCCACAGGGTGTATTTGCACACATGTCACCTCAGGCCCCGCCCCCTTCCTTCACTATTGAGCAAAATATTCCTCTAAAATCAGCCGAACTATGAATTCGGATTTACTCACCTGTTATCAGGAGAAACCTCAGTGCTGCATGTTTCCTGAAAAGTAATTTTAACCGTACTTACCAGTAACTTGAATTTCCTTCCATAGGACATCATTGCCTACTATATAAAATGTATATATATTAAAAAAATTTGAAATAAAAAAAATATATTACAATTTCAATATTTTTTAACAATTCTTTTTCAATTTATATCAAAAAAATGTAATGTAATAAAATATCTAAAAATAAATACTTTAATACAATGTAATATTTCAGTATAAAAAATATAACAATTAATACATTTAAAAATTATCATTTTCAAAACCTTTGAAATTCACTGAAAAAAATCATGATTTTTCAGTAAATTTCTAAGGTTTTTTAAATGCTAATTCCTAACTATAACGTAGCGGAAACCTATGGTTTTTTCAGTGAATTTCTAAGGTTTTTTAAATGCTAATACCTAACTATAATATGGCTGAAACCTATGGTTTTTCAGTGAATATATATCTATATCTATATATTTTACCTACTGGCGGTCACCAGTAGGTATATATAGTTAGGATTTTTTTGAATAGGGATTTCTGAAAATTCTATGTGGAATAACTTTGGCGTTGAAGGACGGAATTGGCTGAATTTTTCTGGAAAATGGCACATTTTGTTTCTGAGCGTCCCCTGAAAGTTTGGGGGGGTTTGTGAAGTGGGGGCCGAGAAAAAAGGTGGGTCCCAAAATGTGTTTTTAACATTGAGTTTTCCATAGGGCGGTTGGACTCACTTTTAGCTCGAAAGGCTGAATGGATTTCTATGGAACTTGGCAAAATTGTAGGGACTGGAAGCCCGATGTGCCTTTGCTAGGTCTCAAGATATGTGCAATAGTGGATTTTGAGTAATTTAGGTTCAAAAAAATATACATATCTGTAAGCGCGCCCCGGTACGCGCACCGGGGAGCGCTCCGGGCGCGCTACACGACTTGCGCGCTGAAAGCTGAATGGCTCCTCGGTGTCTGTAGACATTCTAAACAGTCCGAAGCGGCCGCCAACTTGTGTCTCGGTAGGATCGAGACACAAGAGGTGGCCAAAACAAAGAGGGAAATGACCACAAAGGGGCAGAGTAGATCCTCCCTGACCCCCTAGGTTGGATGTGGGGGCTTTAAACGGCCCCGCGGGGCAAAAAAAATAAATATTTTTTTTTGTTGTTTTTGCGGGGGGAGCGCCCGGTACGCGCACCGGGAAGCGGTCCGGGGAGCGTAATATGGGGATAAAAGAATGATAGACTTTTCAAATATTGTATGTTTATTGAATGTTCTTTTTGTTGTTTTTTTTATTTAAGTAGCAACATGTAGGTACCAATGCAGAGTTTAAAAATTAATATACACCGTCTCTTTTGTAGATATCTTGCATGTTGTTTCAGAAGTTATTGTGGTATATGGAATTCATACCATAGTCAGGAAAGCAGAAACAATATGGAGGCAGGAGATGATAAAGAGATGATAAATACACATTGGAGATAATATAGTTGGAGAAAGGAAGTAACTATGAGCAAACTTACTATGTAACACAAAAAAGTTGCACAGTATATTTTAAGTCTCACTTTATATTATGTCTTTTTGGGTACTATTTCATAATTTTCATGTAAAAAAGAATAATGTCTCAAACAATTTTAACTTTTAAAATTTAAATTTATTGTTCTGATTTTTCAAAATCTAAAAGAATTTGTAACATTAATACATCTGGTATGTCCTCCTTTTCATTCCATGATTCACATTCTTCAACACATTTAATTAATTCTTGGTCTAAAGTGTCATCCAAAAAGTCAATTTCTTCATTTTCTTCCTTAGGATTGTTTTCAATCTTAATTTGAAAGGAAATATTATTTTCTTTCTGTTGTGCTTCCATTTTCTTGCTGTAAATTGCATAAAAAATAAATATATCAGTAGAGATAGGGCACTGTTGGGTTTAAGTTCAGACAGGTACTTTGGTTTCAGGCAGGAAGTAGAACTATTAAAAAGTGCCTGTGATGAAGACTAAGTAAATTCATAATTATACCAGAGAAGCCTAACTCAATCCATAATTATAACAGAGAAGCCTATCTCAATCTCTAACTCTTACAGAGGGACAGTATATAACTATCTGAAAACGTTTTTCCAAATTAGCATAACATAGTTCTCCTTTCAAATTTCTAAAATAACATCTTACCTTTCAAAAAGAAGTTTAAGTTGTCAGTGAAAATGCTCTTGAAATGTACATCAGGAAGTAGTAGTCAAAATGGCTGTGTTTCGCTCTCTTTCTTTATATATATTCAGGTACATAACCAATCAAATGTCATGAAATAATAGTAGAAAATGAAATTAACATTTTAATTGGTTGTCAATTGGAACACTTCATATGTGTTTTTGTCATGTAATTTACCTCAGGATATTTAGTCAGGCATACAGCATAAATGTCTCAATGGAATTCCATCAAATTTGGGTAAATGGTAGGGACTGCTATGTAGTAGGGCCTATTCTATATTTGATAAAAGTGTCTCCAGTGGTTTTTCTGTAAATTACTTTCCCACCTTTTTTTATCGAGCGCTTACCGGAGCGCGCCCCGGTACGCGTTCCGGCAGCGTTACGGGAGTCCTCCATTTTGTGTTTCGGAAGAATTGAGACACAAGATGGAGGGCAAACAATGTTCTGAATGGGTAGAAGGGGGCACGGTAGACACTTCCTGACCCTCTAGGTTTTCTGAGGGGGGCTTAGGATGCTCATATAGGCAAAAAAAAAAACGCGTGGAGAGCGCCCGGTACGCGCACCAGTGCGCGTACCGGGGAGCGTACTTTGGTGAAAAATAGTGAAAAAATGTAGAAAAAGATAAACGTTTAGAATGATCAGAGGTAGGGTAGCTCTGAAAAGAGCTATTGGGTTCTGTGGCTGATTTAGTTACCTAAAAGTAGGTTCCAATGCACAGTCTTAAATTAAGGAGGAATATTCTATTCCCCTCATCTGAGAAGTGCACACCATCTCCTCTGTAGATGTCTTGCATGTTGTAACGCAAGTTATTGTTGAATATTGAACCCATTCTAAAGTCTCTCATGTAAGTAGAAACAGATTTATTCACATGTTTCCGTACTTTCTCAAATTGTGGACAAAATTGGTTGGACCAGTTCCATTTCTGTCTTTGGCATATATTGGAATATACCAAGGCAGTTTGGGGAAAAAGTGTCATCAATTGATGAAAGGTGCCCTATAAAAGCATTTCCAGACCAACCCCAGTTATAGTGACCAAATCATTTCCACCACAGTGCACTATTAAGAGGTCAGGGTTTGGCAGATGCATAAAAAAATTATAATAAAAACATAAAATATATTTTTCCTTTAAAAGAATAATACATTTTACAGCTTTTGATATTTGCTATTAAAAAACCATTGAAATTCACTGAAAAAAACATAGGTTATAGACCATATATAGTTAGGAATTAGCATTTACAAAACCTTGAAAATTCACTGAAAAAACCAAACCATAGGTTATAGACCATATATAGTTAGGGATTAGCACTTACAAAACCTTATTTTACTGACACAAAACCATTGAAATTTGCATATATAGTTAGTTGCACTAACTATATATCGTGCACCCGCAATCCACTGCTGATGATGTCACATATTACATCATTCATGACATGGTCAGTGACATCACTGATGACATCACTGATGACAACTCAAATGACATCACTGATAACATCACTGATGACATCATTCATGTGATAATACGATGAACCTCTTCAGACTCTAATATAACCTTAGATACGCTAAGTGTAAACAGACACTCACAGACTGTCACTCATCCATGGAGTTACTCATACACCTAGTCAGTCATGCAAAGAATCAATCACACCTCCATTTCCTCAACTATACACTTATACACACCTTACTTATTCAAACATATTCTAACACATATTTATTCTCTTATACAATCACTGATACAAGTTTACAATGATCCATACAGCCACTCACACATTCACTGGCTCTTATACACAGTTATTTATATATGTCAACTCTCACATGTACTGTGTTTTACATATGTACTTACTTTGACATGTAGCACTGAGATATCCATTCACTCACTAATACACTCATGCACACAGTCAACAACCCATACAGCTGTTTCCACATGCAGATTTGAACCCATACATCTAGTGAATCAACTGCTCACACATCTATGCACATAGTCACACACCTCCCAGCCACCCACACACACACTCACTCTCCCATACAAATACTTGGGCAACCAATCAATAACCCATATAGTTAATCATATAGCTACTGATCAACACATGCAGCAGTTTACAGAACAACAGATATAATGATGCACAAATTGACAGTTTAGTCACTAACCCATGCACCCAGTGAGACACATTTAATCACTCTCTCATATAGTCAGTCATGCACCTACTAAATCCTTCATCCAGACACTAATACATCCACTCATTCTTCAATATGTAAGACATATTTTAACTTTACAGAAACATACAGTCACTGGATGTTGTCATCAGTGATGTCATTTGAATTGTCATCAGTGATTTCATCAGTGATGTCACTGACCATGTCATGATTGATGTAATATGTGACATCATCAGCAGTGGATTGCGGGTGCGTGATATATAGTTAGTGCAACTAACTATATATGCGAATCTCAATGGTTTTGTGTCAGTAAAATAAGGTTTTATAAATGCTAATCCCTAACTATATATGGTCTATAACCTATAGTTTTTTCAGTAAATTTTCAAGGTTTTGCAAATGCTAATTCCTAACTATATATGGTCTATAGCCTATGGTTTTTTCAGTGAATATCTATATATATATCTATATATATATATATCTATATATATTACCTACTGGCGGTCGCCAGTAGGTATGAATAGTTAGGATTTTTTCTCTATGGGACTTTTGAAAATTCTATGTCTAATAACTTTGGCGTTTGTGGACGGAATCGGCTGAAATTTTCTGGAAAATGGCACATTTTATTTCTGAGCAGCCTCTGACAATTTGGGGGGGTTTTGTCAAGGGGGGGCCAAGAAAAAAGGGGGGTCCCAAAACACGTTTTTCCCATTCATTTTTTCATAGGGCTTTTGGCCTCACTTTTAGCTCGAACGGCTGAATGGATTTGCATGAAACTAGGCAAAATTGTAGGGACTGTTAGCCCGATGTGCCTTTGCTGGGTCTCAATATATGTGCTCCAGTGGATTTTGAGAAATTAACGTTTTAAAAAACAGATATATCTGTGACAGCGTCCCGGGTAGCGATCCGGTTCGCGTACTTTTCGCGTTACGAAACTTTGCGAAGCGAAGCTGATTGGCTCTCCGGTGTCTTTCAACATTCTAAACAGTCCGGAATGGCCGCCATCTTGTCTCTCGGTAGGATCGAGAGACAAAAGGAGAAAATCAAAGGGGGAATTTAATGAAAGGGGGCAAGGTAGACCCCTCTTGACCCCCTAGGAATGATGTTGGAGTTATTAAAGGGTCCCGTGGGGAAAATAAAAAAAAATTGATTTTTCGCGGTAGAAGCGCTTTCTGGTTCGCGAACCGGTAGCGAAACGGGAATTCGCCATTTTGTGTTTCGTTTTAATTAAATTACAAGATGGAGGAAAAACAATGTGAGAAATGGGTATAAGGGGGTACGGGAGACGTATCCTGACCCCCTATGTTTTCTGAGGGTGGCTGAGGATGCTCATATATGTTGATACATGTCTTCCAGCGGCTGCGCGTGAGCGGATTTTTATTTTTTTGCTGCGTGACGTCTGTTAACGTTCGATTAGAAGGAAATCAGGAAGTGTTGACCGCCATTTTGTCACTGCGAGTAAATATATTGTTAAAAATAATTGTTATAAATTAATTCGTATTGATAAACATTGTTTACGCCATTTTGCCTTTTTTCCAATGCCACACTTTTGTCGTCCACGGCAGCCATTTTAGATGCTTTGACCCGACCCACTCTCTGCACGCCGCCAATCCTCAGCATGGCTCCCCACCCTCACAAGCATCTCCTCCACGCACTGGTCATCCCGCTCTCTCTCTCATGCATGGGCCATTAACCTCCCCCCATCTGCGCTGCTCTTCCCTGAGAATCACACACTGTGCCCGCCCGACACCTCCCTTTCACCCTATTCACTACCGCACCCTCAGGGGGTACGGGAGACTTATCTTGACCCCCTTTGTTTTCTGAGGGTGGCTGAGGATGCTCATATATGTTGATACATGTCTTCCAGCGGCTGCGCGTGAGCGGATTTTTATTTTTTTGCTGCGTGACGTCTGTTAACGTTCGATTAGAAGGAAATCAGGAAGTGTTGACCGCCATTTTGTCACTGCGAGTAAATATATTGTTAAAAATAATTGTTATAAATTAATCCGTATTGATAAACATTCTCTGCGCCATCTTGCCTTTTTTCCAATGCCACACTTTTGTCGTGCACAGCAGCCATTTTAGATGCCTTGACCAGACCCACTCTTTGCACGCCGCCGATCCTCAGCATGGCTCCCCACCCTCGCAAGCATCTCCCCCACGCACTGGTCACCTCCGCTCTCTCTCTCATGCATGGGCCTTAAACCTCCCCCCATCTGCGCTGCTATTCCCTGAGCATCACACCCTGTGCCCGCCCGACACCTCCCTTTTACCCTATTCACTACCGTACCCTCTGACACTCCTCTTCCTCTGTGTCTGATTGTCCAGGCCGGTCCCAGGCTATCACTTAGCCCTGCGGATGTAGTTTATGGCCCCAACTGTAAAGAATCACCCCTCTTCAAAGGAGTTACAGTAGATCAAGGCCCCCACCCCATGAGATCCGTCACACCACACGTATTCCTACTATCTGATAACGATCCTGTATTGTGATTGGGGAGGGGATTCTCACTGTGAGGGTGTGTGGGATCGAGCCTGAAGCGGAAGATTCCAGGGATGCCTTTTTGTACATTAAAGTCTTCACAATTATGTGTCACATTAAAAATATATAGCACTCCAACAAAGTAGTAGGATTATAACACTTTAATAACTTATAAATATATACAACGCTCCAACAAAGTAAACACGTTAAAAAAAAAACATTTTAAACAAAGCAACAATGGGCTGCTGTGAGGTGGCGTCAGTAGCGGTCCTTTGTGCGAATAGGCCGAAGGTAGCATAACGCGCCGAGATTTGTACTGCACCCAGGTGATGTCCAGTAAGTTGTCGCACTGGTCTTGGCATCCTACAATGCTGCGCTGAAAAACGGCATGGGGCGCCCGGGGGGGGGGAGGCGGAACAAACGGGCCTCCCCCGCCTCCCCAGCTGGAGGCTCCTCTGCTGCAGTGGGGCGCCCCTTTACCGTTTCAGTCGCCATTCAGCTGTTTACCGCCAGCTTTTGCTGCTCTGTGCCTCACTCGCCATTCAGCTGAGTTGTGCCCGCTCTTGCGGCTACAGCGTCTCGCCCACCATCCAGTTGAGTTGCGCCCGCTCTTGCGGCTACAGCGTCTCGCCCACCATCCAGTTGAATTGCACCCACTCTTGCGGTGCAGCGATAGCGGGCTGCCACAGGACTCTTAAAATGGCGGCCGGCTCTTCGGATTTGGGCCTGGTCCACTAAAATGGCCCTGGGACACATTTGAACTCGGATATTTGCCTGCTAGGGCTTGGGCCCCATTCTCGAAAGCGTCCCCTTAGCCTTGAAGATTCTACAAAAGTCATCGGGGCCCCCGACTACCGCAGGCTTCCGGTGGGGAGCGGCTGCCATGATTGCTTGCGGAATGGCCACGACGGAGCCACGAGATGGTGGTGCTCTCATGCTGACGCCAGCTTCAGTCTGAAACATCCAGAAACACTGTAGACTACCAATTCAATGACTTCCGGTGGAGCGCCAATGTGACCCGGTAGGGAAGAACTTGCCCTCCCCTCTTTTGACTGATGGTTCTTGTTGCCTGTCCCCTCTGTTGTTATCTAATGGAACCTTTTTGGATTGCCGAGTGAGAAAAAAAAAGGTGGGGCTTTCATCATTTGGGAAAAAAAAATGTTTCAATCCAATGAAAAGTGTTATTTTTAGGTCATATGATCAAGCCTTCCATCATTAGGAAACCAAAAGTAAAATGAACCAATGAAAAGTTTTATAAACAAGTCACATGACCTGTTATGCGGCTTTGGGCTATAAAAAGCCTACAAAATCCGTTGGCCTGTGAGGCGGCGTCAGTAGCGGACCGATGTGCGAATAGGCCGAAGGCAGCACAACGCGCCGAGATCCAGATGGCACCGAGGTGGTGTCCAGCAAGTTGCACTGTTGTGGCCAACCTACAATGCTGCGCCGAAAGTCGGCGTGAGGTGCCCGGAGGGGGGGGGAGCCAGCGCAAACGGGCCTCTCCCGCCTCCCCAGGTGGAGGCACCTCATCTGCAGTGCAGCGCCTCTTACCGTTTCACTCGCCGTCCAGTTGAGTTGCAGTCACTCTTGCTGCTACAGTAGGCCGAAGGTAGCACAACGCGCCGAGATCCGGATGGCACCGAGGTGGTGTCCAGCAAGTTTCACTGGTGTGGCCATCCTACAATGCTGCGCCGAAAGACGGCGTGGGGTGCCCGGGGGGGGGGGGAGGCGGCGCAAACGGGCCTCTCCCTCCTCCCCAGGTGGAGGCACCTCATCTGCAGTGGGGTGCCTCTTAGCGTTTCACTCGCCTTCCAGCTGAGTTCCGCCCGCTCTTGCGGTACAGTGCCTCACCCGGCATCCAGCTAAATTGCGTCCGCTCTTGCGGCTACAGCGTCAAGCCAACCATCCAGCTGAATTGCGGCCACTCTTGCGGTGCAGCGATAGGCGGTTGCAACAGGACTCTCAAAATGGCGGCCGGCTCTTTGGATTTGGGCCTGGTCCACTAAAATGGCCCTGGGACACCTTGGAACTCGGACGCTTGCCTGCTAGGGCATGGGCCCCATTCACGAAAGCGTCCCCTCTTTTTACTGATGGTTCTTGTTGCCTATCTCTTCTGTTGTCATTTAACGGAACCTTTTTGGACTGCCAAAAGGGGTTCTGGTCCGACCGCTGGTTGGTGGAGACATTTTGACTATATCCTGGACCTGCCCGGCCTCGCCCAAAATGGCGCCGGTATAAATGGGACTCGTAACTCCTTGTTGTGTACTGGTTGCCCAACCTTGATATCACGAGATACGTATGCAGTTTTGAAGCACATGGCGGGTGGGGACGAGTACTGATTGAACATTTGGACATCCCTATTGATATTAAGTACTGATGTGTTATTGATTACTGTACTATTGAAAGTTCGAATTAACGTCACCTATGGCGGATAAAAGGGGGGTCCCAAAACGTGTTTTCTCCATGTTATTTTCCATAGGACCTTTAGACTCGGCTACAGGTCGAACGGGTGAATGGATTTATAAGAAATTTGGCAAAACTGTACAGTCCGGCTCGCAGATTACGCTTTTTTTGGAATGGTGTAAATCCGTTCAGTAGTTGCTGAGGAAATTAAAGTTAAAGTCAATTATATATCTATACTCGCGCACACGTGCGCGCACCCAAACGGCTGCGTGCGCGAGCGGAATTTTGCTGCGTGACGTCTGTTAACGTTCGAATCGAAGGAAATCAGGAAGTGTTGACCGCCATTTTGTCATTGCGAGTAAATATATTGTTGATTTCAAAGCGTTGGAATATGGAAAGGGTAGAAGGTAGAGATTGTTTCGCTGCGTAGGTTTTCTCAGGGTGTGCAGTAAGGCCCTTAAAGGCGAAAATATATATATATATATATATTTTTTTTTAAAGTTGCATGGTGCGCGCACTCGGTCGCGCACACCTTTTTACAAGAGTGTGAAAATGGAGATAAATCAGAAGTTTGAGTGCTTAGATATAAGGTGGCTCTGAAAAGAGCCATTGTGTTAATTGAGTGTTTTCTGCATTTATAAGTAAGTACCGATGCAGAGCCTGATGTTGCAGAGGAAGATTCTGTTTCCCTCATTCGTGAAATGAACACCGTCTCTCCTATAGACGTCTTGCATGTGGTATCGCAAGTTGTTGTGGTAAATAGAACCCATGCTATAATCTCTGAGGAACGTTCACCCCACTAATACTTCTAGCAAACATTCTCACACTACTGTTTCAATATTATAGTGAGCCATTCAGCAGAATGTGTTTATCTGTATACTGTGTTACAACTGAGGCTGTTGTAAATTCAATCAGATTCTTTCCTTGCAGTCTTGTAATCATCCACTCACTAGGGCATAGATTGCTTCAAAACCCTTATAGACGATGTATGCAGTCTTCTATGTAGTTGCAAATTTGTGTTTTATACGTTCAATTTACTAGTTTGTATTGTTACACTTCCAGCAAACACTCTGTCACTGTTGCTTTAGTTTTGTAGTGACTCATTCATCCATATGTAGTAATCCTGTCACTACATTAAAAGACTAATGGGCACATACACAATAACTGGCATATCCCCAGGAATATGTCAGTTATTGTGCTCCGTGACACCACCACCATGGATGCGTTGTATTTACAATGTGGTGTACCATGGGACAAAAATAGCACATATGTGATGTATATGTGCTGTAAAGTTGGTGCATTATTTGAGTTATGTTGCAAGTGCAACGCATCTCCAGCAATGCTCTGGGGGCCCTATTCTCAGACTGCTGTGTCAATCCTTACACCTGCTTCAAGGTAGTGCAGAGTTTTGACACAGCATGAGCCCAAAAGTGACAAAGTGAAATCTTGTAGATTTCAGTCAGCCACTTTTAGGAGGTGTTCCTGTGCCGGAACGCCCCCCCCCCCATGGGGGAATGTCTCCTTCTGGTACAGGGATATACAATGTGACGCACCTGCACTCTAGGATGCTGGGGTCCATGAGAAAGAGTGTGGTTCAGCAAGTCCTTAAAAATAAATACATGAGGCCAGAGATTATGGGCCATATTATCAAGGAAGGGCGATAACATTATGTGAACCTGGTCTTGCATGGGAATTCAGAACGGCATATTATCAACCCCTTATCGCCAATTTAGCAACAGTTTCCTGCTGCTAAAGTGGTGATAATGTTATCGCCGCTCTTTGATAATATAGTCCTACATTATTAGCTACGGGAAAATCGCTTGCATGCACCTGTGCACCCAGGGTGCAGCACCCCAACCCCTTCCCCCGCACTGTGCTCAATTGTAGGTCTTGCACACCGAGGCTTCACTGCTCACCCACCACCACTGGTGTGTCCCATGACATGTTGGTGCAAGCTCCTAGTCCGGGGTATGTTTGTTCGGTAGACCCGGTCTCCGGTCGGGGATGGTGTATTGATACCACGATGGAAGGTGTTAGAATGCTAGGGCATCATTGCGGGGTCAGCTCCCGCTCCGCCCTTCTTGTGGCAATCAATAAAATGGCTGAAAAGGGAGAAATAATTTAATTGTGGAAACGTCTGGAGGTAAATGAAGGTTTATTTCACGCTTGATAGAAAATAGGATGTCATGAGTGATGTCACTGACCATGTCATGAGTGATGTAATATGTGACGTCATCAGCAGTGCATTGCAGGCGCGCAAGTTATAGTGAGTCCAACTAACTATAACATGGGAATTTCAATGGTTTTATGTCAGTAAAATTTCCAGCTAACTATAACTGGTGTGAAACCTATGGTTTTTTCAGTGAATTTAATAGGTTTTTAAATGCTAATTCCTAACTATAACTGGTGTGAAACCTCTGGCTTTTTCAGTGAATTTCATAGGCTTTTTAAATGCTAATTCCTAACTATAACTGGTGTGAAACCTATGGTTTTTTCAGTGAATTTCATTGTTTTTTTAAATGCTAATTCCTAACTATAACTGGTGTGAAACCTCTGGTTTTTTCAGTGAATTTCATAGGTTTTTTAAATGCTATTTCCTAACTATAACTGGTGTGAAACCTATGGTTTTGTCATTGAATTTCATTGGTTTTTTAAATGCTAATTCCTAACTATATATAGGGCCTCAAACCTATGTTTTTTTCAGTGAATTTCAAAGGTTTTTAATAGCAAATTTCTATAGGTATGAAATCTAATATTTGTTATAATGAATCCTATATTGTATATTTATGTAATACTATTTTTTATGTATATTGTTCATGGTTTTTTTATTTATTTATTTTTTTGCCCTGGAGCGCTCCCGGTGCGTGTCCCAGTGAGCGCACCGGTCAGCGCAGGCTTGCTGCGCGCACCAGGGCGCGTACCGGAGAGCGTATCGTTAGCGCTTTTGCCGCGAATGACAACATCATCGTGACGTATCGCGTAGCTGCGTCCGCGTGATACGCATGGCGTAGGCGCACCCGGAAGCACTCGAGCGCATACGATCGCGCTACGTACCCATCCGACGCGCCTACGCGACATGCCCCGGGGCGCGTAGCATAAGCGTGTCAGGTCATGTGATCTAAAAAAAACACTTTTTATTGGTTCAGGACAGTTTTGGTTTCCAAATGATGAAAGCCCCCACCTTTTTTCCTCATTCTCACCTTGTTCTTGGAGTGAGGAAGACCTGTTTTCATTCATTGAGAAATGGCTACAGTAGCAGCAGCAGGAGGAGCATCTGCACCACCACCACCACCACCACAAGGACCACCACAACACCACATTGGTGGTGAAGAAGAGGAGGAGGAGGAGAGGATGTTCCTTCCTGAAGACAATCCCCCTTACAAACCGAGAGTGCACATTTTGTGGGAGTTTTTTAAATTCCCAAGAGGCCAGAAGAAAGTCAATGCGGCAAAAGTGACTTGTTTGATCTGTGGCTGTGAACTTTCCATGGGAAACCCTACAAAAAAATATTCTTTTGGTAATCACACCATGATTCGCCACATGCAACGCAATTATCCTAACAACTATTCTGTGGCAGAGGTGAGAGAACTGTACAGAAACCTTCCCCAATCTTCTTCCAGAACCTCAACAAGCAAAGAACCCACTCCATCGGGTCCAGAGGCAAGGGAGATGGTCCCAAACATCCAAACAAAGTTTGGATGTTTTAAAATTGTTTGTATCTATTGTGGGACTACAATTACATATGGCGAAAAAAGTATAAACCTAATCAACTGTGCAGGAGATAACCATATCTGCAGAAAAAAACCTTAATTTTTTTCCTGATTTTGTTTGCTCCAGTTGAGCCGTTTACAAATCCCTGTTTTTGGTTTCTCCCCATAAAAATAACAAAAAAAATATAAAATTGTTCATAAAAGCCAAAAAAAGTACAAAATGTTCAAAAAATCAATAAAAAATATAAAACAACAAAAAGAGGAAAAAAACAGTTCTTTTTAAACTACCTACAATTTATAAAAAAAGGCTAAATTTTTTAAAAACTCTGTCATTCTTTTTTCCCCATGGTATGCTCCCTGGTGCGCGTACCGGGCGCTCCCCCCGTGCAAATTGAGAAAAAAAAAAATATGGCCCCCACATCAAACCTAGGTGGTCAGGGGGGGTCTACTCTGCCCCCTTTTGGTCATTTCCCCCTTTGTTTTTTCCACCTCTTGTGTCTCGATCCTACCGAGACACAAGATGGCGGCCGCTCCGGACTGTTTGGAATGTTGACAGACACCCGAGAGCCAATCAGCTTTTCGCGCGCGAACTCGCGTAGCGCGCTAGTACGCGCCCCGGTGCGCGTACCGGGGAGCGCTTATAGATACATATATTTTTTTGAACCTAAATTACTCAAAATCCACTGGAGCACATATCTTGAGACATAGCAAAGGCAAATCAGGCTACCAGTCCCTAAAATTTAGCCAAGTTTAGTGGAAATCCATTCAGCCATTCGGGCTAAAAAGTGAGTTAGACCGCCCTATGGAAATTAACATGGGGAAAACACGTTTGGGACCCCCCTTTTATCTCGGCCCCCGCTTGACGAATCCCCCCCAAACTTTCAGGGAAAGAGCCATGAGGCAAATTTGAGGAAAATTTCAGGAAGATTCCTCAACCTGTGCCAAAGTTATTCCCAATAGAATGTTGCGAATTCCCTATACAAAATAATCCTAACTATAACTACCTACTGGCGACCGCCAGTAGGTAGTTATAGTTAGGATTTTTTTCAATGTTAAATCTCAAAATTCTATTTGGAATAACTTTGGCACCGGTTGACGAATCTGCCTGAACATTTCCTCAAAATGGCCTCGTCAAGCTCCAATACTTCCCTGTAAGTTTGGGGGGGATGCGTCAAGCGGGGGCCGAGATAAAAGGGGGGTCCCAAAACGCGTTTTCCCCATGTTAATTTCCATGGGGCAGTCAACCTCACTTTTAGCCCGAACGGCTGAATGGATTTACACCAAATTTGGAAAAATTGTAGGGACTGGTAGCCTGATGTGCCTTTGCTATGTCTCAAGATATGTGCTACAGTGGATTTTGAGTAATTTAGGTTCAAAAAAATATATATATCTATAAGCGCGCCCCAGTACGCGCTCTGGGGAGCGCTCAGGGCGCGACACGCGACTTGAGCGCACAAAGCTGATTGGTTCTTGGGTGTCTGTAAACATTCGAAACAGTCCGGAGCGGCCGCCATCTTGTGTCTCGGTAGGATCGAGACAAAAGAGGTGGCCAAAACAAAGGGGGAATTGACCATAAGGGGACAGGGTAGACCCCCCTGACCCCCTAGGTTTGATGTGGGGGCTATAAAAGGGTCCCGCTGGGCAAAAAAAAAATTCTTTTTCTTCGATTTGCGCGGGGGGAGCGCCTGGTACGCGCACCGGGGAGCGCACCAGGGAGAAAAGAGAATGGCAGAGTTTAAAAATGTAAGTCATTTTATATAAATGGGAGGTAGTTCTGAAAAGAACTGTTTTTTTTTCTTTTTGTTGTTTTATATATATTTTTTTTGGAACATTTTTTTTGGGGGGGGATTTTCAGAACAATTTTATATTTTTGTTTTTAGTTTTTCTGGGGTGAAACAAAAGACAGGGAATTGCAAACAGCTCAACTGGAGCAAAAAATAGAAAAAAATTAAGGTTGCTTGCTGCAGTGATGGTTGTCTGCAGCTCGATTAAGTAAAGTGATGCTCTGCTCACCATAAGATATAGTTTTGTTGCAATATATGCAAACAGATTTAAATTAAGAAAACTTGGTTTGAACATTAGGGACCATCTCCCTAGCCTCTGCACCCGATGGAGTGGGTTGGTTGGAGGTGCCTGAAGTTGAAGGATGGGGAGATTTCTTGGTCAGTTGCCTGACTTCTGCTCTCGAATAATTGTTTGGGTGCTTCCTCTGCATGTGCCTTATCATCGTGTGGTTCCCAAACAAATATTTTCTGTTTGGGTTCCCTCTTGACAGTTCTTGGTCACAGATGAGGCAAGTCACCTTTGCTGCATTTACTTTTTTGGCTCCCCTTGGAATTTTGAAAAACTCCCAAATAAAATGTTCTTTGGGTTTGTATGGGGGAGTGTCCTCAGGCAGATATTGCCTCTCCTCCTGCTCCTCTTCGTCCTCCTCTTCTTCATGACCACCAATGTGGTCTTGTGGTGGTCTTTGTGGTGGGGGTGGAGGTGGTGGTGGTCCAGATGCACCTGCAGCTGCTACTATGAAGCCATTTCTCACACAATGCAGGTCTTCTTCACTCAAACAACAAAGTGAAAATGAGGAAAAAAGGTGGGGTCTTTCATCATTTGGAAAACAAAACTGTTGTGAACCAATCAAAAGTGTTATTTTCAGGTCACATGACCCGACGCGCTTACGCTACGCACCCCGGGGCGCGTCCCGGGGCGCGTCGAATGCTTCCGGGTGCATTTACGCCGTGCGTATGACGTGGACGCGGCTACGCGAGACGTCACAATCATGTTTTTGTTCGCGACATTGGCGCTAACCGGACGCTTCCAGGTTCGCGCACCAGGGCGCTTCAAACGAGTACGCTCTCCGGGGCGCTCACCGGGGCGCGCACCGGGAGCGCTCCAAGGCAAAAAAAAATTTTGGAAAAAAAACTATTAAAAAAAAATGGGAAAAATTGTAGGGACTGGTAGCCCGATGTGCCTTTGCTATACTCAAGTGGTTTTTACGAAAATTAACTTTCAAAAAAATATATATTGTGCTACATTGGGCTATATATATGTTAGAGCCCAAATGTAGCCCAAATGTATCCCGATGTAGCCCAATGAAGCCCAATGTAGCCCAAAGATGGCCACCAGAGACAAAAAAACAAATGTAGCCCAAATATCAGCCATTTGTAGCCCAACTATAGCCCAATGATAGAATGTACCAGAGTGTTCTAAAGAACAACTAGAGCGTTAACAGTCTTACTTATAAAGTGAGACTTATAGTTAGGAATTAGCATTTAAAAAACCTATTAAATTCACTGAAAAAACCATAGGTTTCACACCAGTTATAGTTACCTGGAAATTTTACCGACATAAAACCATTGAAATTCCACGTTATAGTTAGTTGGACTCACTATAACTTGAGCGCGTGCAATGCACTGCTGATGAGGTCACATATTACATCACACATGGCATATATATATATTCACTGAAAAAAACAGAGGTTTCACACCAGTTATAGTTAGCTGGAAATTTTACTGACATAAAACCATTGAAATTCCCACGTTATAGTTAGTTGGACTCACTATAACTTGCGTGCCTGCAATGCACTGCTGATGACGTCACATATTACATCACTCATGACATGGTCAGTGACATCACTCATGACATCACTGATGACACCATCCAGTGAATGTGTGTCTTTCTCAAAAATAAATATGTTTTATATATGTATATGTTAAGGTCGATGGAAGAATACATGTTTAGATAAAAGTCTTAATGTATGTTTTTTTTTATTGATTGGTTAACTGACTTATTAAGTGTATCTTACTGAATACATATATTAGCGAGTATTGTTTAAATATTTAAATGTTTGTATCAGTGTTTCACTTTGTGTATAAGTGACTGGATGGGTTGGTGAGTAGCTACGTGTGTGTATATGGGTTATTAGATTTTTTTTGTATCAGTATGAGTGTGTGTATGGTCTGGTGGGGGTGTTAGTTAGCACATAGACACATAATTGACTGACTCTCTGTATGTGTTTTGAAGACAGCATTTGTGCAGGACTGTATGGGTGTATGAGTGTATATATGTGTATGTTAGTGAGTGAATGACTGTCTTACTAGTGTCTTTATCAGTAACTACATATGTTTTAATCTAGTATATATGAATATTGATGTATATAAGTGAGTATTTGTGAGAGTAAGAGATTGTAAGAGTTCCTGTTTAAATAAGTATGTGTTTCAATAAGGGATTGTTTAAGGGAATACATATCTTTAAATTTCAATAGAAGTAAGGTGGTAGTGTGTGTATAGCTCTATATGGAAATAAATGGATGTTCAATAGTTTATGTGCATGTGTGAGTATGTGTGTGAGTAACTTTTGGATGACTGTCAGTGTGTAACAGGATGTATAGGTGTATCACTACATATGATGAGTGAGTATATGTGTGAGTGAGTATATTGAACTGTTTGTGATTGAGTAGATGTGTATATAGATGGTGGAATTACTGAATTGGTTGTTGTAACTGATATGGTTATCTCCATTTAAAAAAAAAAATTAATTCTATTTTTGAATATGTGTTTCAAGGGTTACATTACAGTGAAAGGAGGTCTGTCACTCTGTCACAAGGATGGTGTCATCAGTGATGTCATGAGTGATGTCACTGACCATGTCATGAGTGATGTAATATGTGACGTCATCAGCAGTGCATTGCAGGCGCACAAGTTATAGTGAGTCCAACTAACTATAACGTGGGAATTTCAATGGTTTTATGTCAGTAAAATTTCCAGCTAACTATAACTGGTGTGAAACGTCTGGTTTTTTCAGTGAATTTAATAGGTTTTTTAAATGCTAATTCCTAACTATAACTGGTGTGAAACCTCTGTTTTTTTCAGGTGAATTTCATAGGTTTTTTAAATGCTAATTCCTAACTATATCTGGTGTGAAACCTATCGTTTTTTCTGTGAATTTCATAGGTTTTTTTAACTGCTAATTTTTAACTTTTTATAGGGCTTCATACCTATAATATATATTCATGTCTTTAAGTGAGAAAGGTATGTTTTTCTAAAAATGAAACCTATATTGTATATTAAGATAATATTTTTGTTTTAAAATAGTATTTTCTTTTTTTTTATATATTTGACTTTGGTACGCTGCCGGTACGCATACCGGGGCGCGCACCGGTAAGCGCTCCATAAAAAAGGTGGGAAAGTAATTTACAGAAAAACCACTGGAGACACTTTCATCAAATGTAGAATAGGCCCTACTACATAGCAGTCCCCACCATTTGCCCAAATTTGGTGGAGTTCCATTGAGACATTTAGGCTACAGGCCTGAATAAATATCCTGAGGTAAATTACATGACCAAAACACATTTAAGTATGAGAATTTACAACCAATTAAAAAGTTTCTTTCATTTTCTACGATTATTTCCTGACATTTGATTGGTTATGTACATGAATAAATAAAAAAAAGAGAAGGAAACACAGCCATTTTGACTACTGCTTCCTGAAGTACATTTGAAAAGAAAAAACACTGACAACTTCAACTGCTTTCTCAAAGGTAAGTTGTTATTTTGGAAAGTGAAGTATGTTGTGCACTTTAAGTTAATTTGACAAAAAATATTCTGTTAGTTATATAATATCCCTCTGTAATAGTTATAGATTGAAATAGGCTTCTCTGTTATAGTTATGGATTGAGTTAGGCTTCCCTTGTATTATTATAAATTTACTTAGGCTTCATCACATACTCTTTGTTATATTTTAAATTCCAGCCTGATACCATACACTGCCCAAAGATAACTTCACTGTTAAAAAATCCAAACTACATGTCTGAACTTAAACCCAACAGTGCCCTATCTCTACTGATATAATTATTTTTTATGCAATTTACAGCAACAAAATGGAAGGAGAAAAGAATATATCTTTTGAAATTGTTTTGAACAACAACCAGGATGGAAAAAATGCTGAAAATGATAACATTGACTTTATGGATGAGTCTCTGGACCTTGAATTACTTGAATGTGTGCAATCAATGGAAACACAGAATGTAAATGATGAGATTCCAGGCAACATTTTATTAGAAGTTTTATTAAATTATGAAAAAGAATCAGAAGAATACATTTATATTTAATAATCAAAAATTGTTCGAGCCATTATTCCTTTTTATATGTAACTCATCAAGTAGATCAAAAATGTTTAAAATATAAAGTGAGACTTATAATATACTGTGCAACTTTATTGTGTTACATAGAAAGTTTGCTCATAGTTACTTCCTTTCTCCCAATATATTATCTCCAATGTGTATTTAACATCTCTTTATCATCTCCTGCCTCAATGTTGTTTCAGCTTTCCTGACAGACTATGTTATGAATTCCATATACCACAATAACTTCTGTAACAACATGCAAGATATCTACAAAGGAAACTATGTATATTAAATTATAGACTCTGCATTGATACCTATATGTTGGTACTTAAATAAAAAAAAAAGAACAATTAATAAACATACAATTCTTAAGAGTGATTCTTTTTTTCCCATAGTACGCTCCCCGGTGCGCTCCCCGGTGCGCGTACCGGGCGCTCCCCCCACGAAAATCGAAAAAAAATTAATTTTTTTGAGACCCCGCTGGCCCTTTAATGGCCCCCATACCAAACGTAGGGGGTCAGGGGGGGTCTACTCTGCACCCTTATGCTCAATTCCCCCCTTTATTTTTGCCACCTCTTGCGTCTCGATTTTACCGAGATACAAGATGGCGTCCGCTCCGGACTGTTTAGAATGTTTACAGACACCCGAGAGCCAATCAGCTTTCTGCGCGCAAGTCGCTTGGTGCGCCCGGTGCGCTCCCCGGTGCGCGTAACGGGGCGCGGCTATAGATATATAAATTTTTATGAACCTAAATTACTCAAAATCCACTGGAGAACATATCTTGAGACATAGCAAAGGCACATCGGGCTACCAGTCCCTACAATTTTGCCAAGTTTGGTGGAAATCCTTTCAGCCGTTCGGGCTAAAAGTGTAATCGACCGCCCTATGGAAATTAACATGGGGAAAACGCGTTTTGGGATCCCCCTTTTATCTCGGACCCCGCTTGACGAATCCCCCCCACACTTTCAGGGAAGGACCGGAGCTCCGCGAGGCCATTTTGAGGAAGTTTTCAGTCAGATTCATCAACCGGCGCCAAAGTTATTCCAAATAGAATTTTGAGATTTAACATTGAAAAAAAATCCTAACTATAACTACCTACTGGCGACCGCCAGTAGGTAATATATATATATATATATATATGTATCTGCTCCACAAAACATGATCACGTCATGTCAATGCACTGCAGTTCGAGATAAAATACTACGATAAATCATATATAATGTATATATATATATCGAATATAAGACTACCCACATTTGGAAATATTCATCCGGCACTCCAGGTAAGATTCTTAGACACTCTTTTATTATAACGAGGAAAACATCTATATATATATATACTGTTCGTGAAAAAAGCTATAATCAGTTTCACTTCAGACCTACATTCATCTTGATGCATATCTTAATAGCAATAGTGGATTTATTTGAAGGATTTTAATTATTGTTATTTTACCTTTTTTAAATCTACGCCCAGAGAGGCACAATAGCACAGGCTGTATTTATGAAAATGAGGGCTATAGAGATCATACGTGTGATGTGGTGCAATTCATCTGCATCCTGACAAGCATTCAATGTCTCTTATTAACTTGTATTCCGTGGCTGATGGGGTTTCTATCTGAGTAACACACATGATATTCTCATCATTGTACATCATTTCTCTGTCGTTCTTTCCTTTTGTATCGCACTCGTGTTATTTCATTATCTTCTCTAATTGAGGTTTCAAGTGCTGGATCAAAAAAAGCAGAGAGAGCGGACACAGCGGCCTAGTTTCTCTTTCAAGACTCGAGCACACACATATTTTCCATTACTGCTGCAGACGCTAATGTAATAGCCCAATCTTGATAATAAAAGCAGAATGACCGCCATATTTTGCTAATGGATAAATAAGACATTTGATAAAAGTTAGGTTCTGTGAAGCTACCTGTTTTTTAAGTTGTTGGACTAGGTTAGGCATTGGTACTAAACTTTCCAAAGAAACAATAATTAAATTGCCTATGAAGTAACTCTATGATTTGATATTTGCATGTTTACAGGGAAAAGTGGTCGAACTTTCACCATTAAGAAGTGGAGGAGTGCATGTTTTCATTTTTATAATTAATGCATCTATTAGCTGGATGCGATTTACATTTTAATTAACATGTGCATATTGATCATATCATTTGTAGTAGGTGACCACTTTTAGCTATAATGAACAGCCCCTGAGTAAAATGCTGTATGAGTTAAACTAGCCATATTTTGATGTAATTTCGAATGTTGCATATACACATATAAGGCTAAGAGGCCTATACATTACATTCCCCTTTTAGGGTGCACATTATGTATTTTCTATTGTATATGCTGTGTTTTCCCAGATGATTTTCTTCATAGCAAGTGAACAATTTATATTTATTTATTAGATGACTGATAGGGTGGGAGAGGGACTAGTGACAAGAGCTGACTGGACCCTCCTCTCTGTCCAATGTAACAATTCAAGGACATAATAATCCATGGATCATTGTGTTTCCCTGAGAAAAGAAGGTCGTTTATCTGCTCCCAGAGTCTGGAGCAATATGGTTGGCTCGAGAGTGGGAACACGTTGTAATGTTGCAAAGCAGTGTTTGGTGAATAACAATGTGTGTTCCTTAGACTACAGAGGGGAGGTCCTTGCTAACTTCAAACTGAGAAAATTCTTCTCACGTTTGCGGATCTCCACTGCTTGGTGCAAAGGCTTAATGCCTAAGCATTCTCTCATCTGTTTTTGCTTAAGCTGACACTTTACTTGTTTAATCAAATGCCCTTTCTAAACCTATACTATCTTAATTTAGAATAGGGGTTACCTTTATGGAACACACTTTTTGGATGTTTTGTATTCTTTATGAAGTTCTGATTAATGTTCTATTTTTCCTTACTCTGAAATATTGGCTGCTGGACTTTATTAACTTGTAAAAATGATGCTATATCTGAGTAATCAATGAATTAATGTCCTGGATTTAGCTAAAACGTCCTTTGGAACCTTACCAAAATTATCTTTGCCATTTCCTGTGGCGTCCAATTAGTCTTCACTTTTGTGGAAATGTATGCAAATGATTGCTCTTAGGTCTCGATCCATGTCAACTAAAATGTCCATATGAACAATGATGGGGTTTGTATGATGATTACATTAAGTGGCAGCAGGTTGATGTTTCTGTCATGGAGAGAAGGAGCTGGAAAGGTACGGTAAAACTAGATGTGATTACACTTTGCCCTAGCCCAAATTGCCCATGCCCATACAGTCTTTAACTTTGAAAATCAACAGTTTAGGCGGTTTAGGAGACAATTGCATTGGTGGAGGAGTGAGTATTAATAGGATTGTGCATCACAATTGTTAATGTCAACAATACAGTGTTGTGTTGAAATAGTGTGTTTTGTATTGTAGAGATGCCTATGACCTAATTGTGTAAATGTGTACATGCACTTGATGCTGAGCAGTTGACATTGTAATCAGGCTTGTCGCAGTCAAAGATTCCAGGATAGTTAAGAATATTTTGTTTTTCTGTTTTTTAGGTTTGTTAGGTACCATCAAGTGCACAATTGAGATAGGGACCTGTAACTGATTGTGCAGAGCGAAAGCTCCATTAGTTAGAGTGATGTCCCACTGGCCGAGATTTCATCTGTATATGGGCGGAAGTTGAAAAGTGTTATTTTCAGCCATTTCTTGTGTGGAAGATTACTTTGAATTCTTTAGTGGAGCACACAAAAGTTATTTGTTAATTGTGCTTGCTTTAGTGCTTTTAGAAGTTGATGTGTGGAAAATTGTAATGAAGGGTGAACCACTGTGAGAATTGAAAATTGTGTCAGAAAGTACAACGCTGGGATGTGAAGTGTCCCTTTGGGATTGGTTGTTGGATCATCGGATGTTGCACAGTGATAGGTCCACAGAGAAAGGAACCGTGATGGGATCAGATGCAAGTGTCAATATGTATTGAATTGTGATTCAGATTAAAAAGCTGCATATTTGAATTGTGGTTTGTTAATTTTTCATTGCTAAACTGTTGTAATCATGAAAGATTTCAGAGCTTTCAGATGATGAGGGGTGATGTGCGAGTTCCTGCTCATGAGAGCGAGGAAGCTCTGTTGGAAGGTATGCCAGGTCATTATATGGAGACACATGTAGGCCTTCACACGTGTTTGTGGTTAATCAATGGCATAAGATCACTAAGAAAGAAGGATCATTAAGATTTCCAGAATATGGCTCTTTAATTCTTAAAGCCATTGAGACCTTGAGGGGAATATTGTATGACATGAAAGCTTCCCCTAGACCAGTACAGTATGAGGCTTCAAATACTTGAACAGGAGAAAGAGAAATACCATAAAAGAGCTAAGAGAGCAGTGAATAATTAGGCAGATGCTAAGTGGGACGAAGAACTGCATAGGTAAACAAAAAATGCACAGTTGAGTGAGCTAGGATACACCCCACATTGATTGATGACGGAATAGTTGAAAAAGAAGAGAGAACAAGATGCTGATGCAGCAGAGGAGTCCAGCACTGATGGTGACTCAAGTGATGATCTCCTAGATGCTTTGTTGTCCTCACATCTGCTGCCTTATGCTGCCCGTCATCAGAGCATGACAGTGATAATGCTAGTAGTAGTTCTATTGCCACAGCCCATTGACCTAAATGCAACTCAGATTGGAGGACCACCTCCTACTCTTCTCATTGCAGCTGCACCTACTGAGCCAGCTAATAGTGTGGTGACCCGGTTGCTCCCCCGTTGTTAGTCTGGAGCAATGGCTAGAAAGACAAGACCTCTGTGCACTTTAAAGGCCCTTTTTCGAAGTCACCCTAACTTCGAAGACACAACTGGATTTAAGTATTGGATCTCTGACCCCACCAAATCAGACACTTCTGGACCTGTAAAGAACCACTGTCAGAAGAACTGCTGTGCTGCTACATGGACTGTCACTCTGCTGGACTGCTGCTCTGGAAGAACTGCTTTTTCGGCTGTATTGGCAGTGGACCAAGATGCTTGCTCCAGTAAAACTGACACATCTCCGGTCAGTCTGTGTATAGCAGACCGGGCACATTGACCCTGTTGCAGGAGCAAAATCGGTGCTTCGCAGGAGGAACCAGCGCATTGCTTTAAAGAACCTACACATCGCCGTCGCTGCAGTTTGGAAAGATCGACCCATCCCCTCCACAGTGTGGAGAAACCCAGCACATCATCAATGAAACTAATGCCTCTCAGCTCTGTGCATCGTAATCGTAACTGGCACACCCCCACCACCACTGCATGTAGAAAACCGACGCATCACTTCAACTTTATGATCGATATTGATGCCTCGCTCTGCTGCACCCTTCCTCTTGTGTTGCACTCAGGATCAAGATATTTTGTCCAGCAGGCCTTGCAAGTCTCCTGTATCCGGCCAATGCTCCACCGTGGTCAACCTGAACTCTTGACTCTTCACCGGTCCAGCATGACGAGATAACCCCATCGGCGCTTCTTGTTTCTGAGTGCTATTTTTATATTTAATCTTTAAAAATGTATATCTCGGCTTCTACTAATTGGATGTTTGCCATTTTGGTCTTGTTTTATTTATGAAAATCATATCTATTTTTATAATCTGGTGTGGAGTAATTTTGTGGTGTTTTCATTGTGTTGCTGTGTGTTGTGTTGCACATATACTTTACACATTGCCTCTTAAGTTAAGCATGTTTGCTTGCTCTGAGCCAAGCTATCAGAGGGTAATAACAACTTTGTTTATGGTGTATATCCGATTTACCATGACTAGAACGTTGGTTCCAACTTGGACTGGGTGCATACCTCTGCCAACTAGAGACCCAATTTCTAATAGGGTTGTTTAGATCTTTCACTTTTGAATCAATAGCAAGAACACAAGCTGATGTATTTCATAAAAGATATCACTAGGCATGCAGTTATGACACATGAAAATCTATCACACTTAGTATGGAAATATGATGTAGATCTTGCTGTAAGTGATCCTTTTCAGAAGAGTTTCTGTGCACAACTAAATTACGAGGCAATTATTACTCTGCATTCTACAGGGATGAGGTTATCTATTACTGAACTGGTTAAATGCATTCAGAAATGGAGTGATTTTGACAGGCTGGTAAGGAAAAAAGAAAAGAAAGCACACATACAGGGTAGAGGTAAATATGAACATGACTCCAGAACTCCTAGATATACATAACAAAGGTCAGCAGTCAGACTGTTACTTGTGAGGATGACAGAGGGCTTACCTCCCATTTTAAGAGATAGTGTGAAACCTGTAGTATGGAATTTTACAGGGAAAGACATAGGACTTATTAAAGGTGTAGAACCTGTTCAAATATCAATTAAACTGAATGCTGAGTATCCGAGAACACCAACATATAATCTCACACCCAAGACAATGGCTGGAATTATCCCAGTGATTGAGTTAAGGATACACCAGAGGATTTTGATAGAGATATTAGGAAGCCTGTGAGAAATTGGATTGTTGATTGACTGGGATGTGAGCCCTAGCCAAGCATCAGTCACAATCCCTTACAGGGGAGAACCACAAAAAGTCCCTAAATAAACCTGCTGTTAACCCTGGGTAAATTGGCACAAAAAGTACACAGGCTTACCTTAGTAAGTATTTATGCAGCACACAACCAGTAATAAAGTGAAAACACAGCACAAGAATATCCCACACCAATTTAGAAACATAGAGAACATTTAAATATATTATTTGATACCAAAACAACAACAATCCAATCAGCAGAGCCGGAGTTATGAATTGTAAATATGTTTAGTAATAATTAGCATCTAAAACACCAAATCACCAAGCGCGGACATCTAGTTGTGTGAGATGGGATACAAGTTCCAAAATATGGCTGACCACGGTGGAGCAGGTTTGGATTATAGATTGGGCCCTGTCAGGGCTTACTGTTGGACTTAGAAGAAATTTTGAGAGAAGGTAAAGCTCGGCGGGGCAAGGTTCCAGGAGGTGTAAAAGGAGTGAGTGTTGTCTTCGGGAACTTTAGGTCAATGCAACAGTGAAGATTTCTTTAATGGAAGTCAAAATTCTCCAACAGGATGAGGCAGAGGACTGTAGCCGAAGACAGTTCCATGAGGCATGATAACCCTTTGGTGAAGGACCACTGAAAAGTATTCACTGCTGCGGAGAAAAGTGTAGCGGAAGATGCAGCAAAGTCATTCCGATGAGCAATGCACCTTGTACAGATAGCAGAACAGCTTGGTCTCCTCCTGGTTCTCAGAGCAGTGTTTGGCCAAATGTAAATTTTCGAAGTTCTCAGTTTTGTCCATTCGGGTACCTTTAGCACCACAACCAAGAATCCGGGGAGGACTCTCTCAGGCTGGTCCAGGTGCAGGTTCAAGATGGTAGAGGCCTTTCATGTTCCTGTGGCTCTGAATAGGACACCAGCAAACGAGCCTTTGGAGTCACTTTGGTAGTCCTGGGTGCCGGTGAAGAGGCAGGCTAAACAGCACGGCTAGCTTCTGAGGGTTCACAACAGGCTCAAGGAAGCAAAGCAGTCCTTCCAGGTACAGCAAAGCAGTCTTGCAAAGTTCACAGTAGGTTGCAAGAGAGACAGACCTTTGATTGTCATTCTGCAGGTCCAGGAGTGAACTAAAGAGTTGGTCTCATGGTCCTATTTTTAAACCCTTCTTCTGGAAGGTGAGGGAAATGTCTAGAAAGGTTATTTGAAGTGCGTGGAATTTCCTGATTTCCCTGCTCTGGCTCCAAGCTGGCATGCAGTAACAATGTGAAGGTGAGAGCTCCTTTATGTGAAGGCAGAGCACAACCTATTTTCACTTGCAAGTGCTCTGCTCCACCGCCATCCTGCCAGGAGATGGACCATTCAGGCATACCTAATCCCTTTATTGTGTGAGCATCTGAGAGGAATTCACAAAGTCTGACTGTCAGTTATACCCAGTCATGTAACCCAAGACACGCTGCAGGAACAAAAGGGCTAAGGGAATGAAAATGTCAATTTTTCTAATTTTTTATTAAAAACAAGACATTACAATGGAAGAGGATAGGCCTCAAAACAGTGAAAAACAAATGTATGAGTGTTTCACTACCAGGACATGTAAAACCTAAAAGTAGACACACAACCTTTTAATTAGAATGCACCTTGCCCTACTGGCGACCTAGGGCCTACCTTAGGGGTGACTTATACGTAATTAAAGGGGAGTTTATAGCTTGGCAAGGGGTTATATTTAGGAATGGGTGGAAAGTTCACCCCACTCATGGAGTTTGTGGAATTCTGGAACTTCATGCTCTGTGTGTAATGTGGAATTCCTGCTAAATGCAGCCATCCGCAGGGACGTATTCAGTATTTTGAGACCCTGGTCCAAATGTATTTTGGTGGCCCTTGTTCGGAACAGCGTTGCATTGATGATTTATGATTCAAGTTCAGCTCTTTCATGCCCTCTTTGGACAGGTCACTATTAGTGTATAGGTGCATTATTTCAAATTCTAAATGTGTATACATCTAATATTCAGGGATAGTCACATGTGTTTTCAATATTGCAACACAGCAGCAGGTCACTAATGTTACTGCAAATAATCTCTGTGACATCCTCCTACTTCTCTTATGTGAGGTCCTATTGTCATCTAAAAGAAACTTTTGTTATAGATGTTGCATGAAACACACATATTTCTCTGCAAAATGTCTGTAACAGACTCTCATACAGCACTCACATTAAAATACATTGAACAAAAACGGTATTTAAGCCAAGGTGTTTAAGAATTGCTCCCAGTCAACAGGGCAGGGCAAGACTCTCAGCAGAACAGGACTTTCTCTTTTAGGGGCCCACCTAAAAGGCTGGGGCTCTGGGCCTGATCCTACTTTGCAGATGCCTTAAAAAGTCTCTGGCGATCAGGCACTTGGCAGATTGTTTTTTTTTTCCATTGATAGATGCAAGACTTGTTTTGACATGCGCTGACAAGCAAAAAGAGACTTGCAGGCCACTAGCAAGCACAGTTTTGGGGCACAGTGGTGCCTTTTTCGTGATGTTGGCAAACATGAGTGACCGTAGCTGCACCTCAGGCAGATTCTCCACTCAAGAAGCAGATGAATCTCCACCAAAACATGTTTTCAAGTTGATATTGAAGCTGTTTTTTAGAGTGAGAAATCTTTAGTTTTTTTGCTTTTTTTTAACCAGAAGGAAATGCCTCAGAGACCCTGTCTTCCTGTTCCTGTCCAACAGGCTCCTCCCAGTGCTTTGTCCATCTCCTGTTCACTTTTTATTTTGATTTGGAGCTGGAAGGATCACTCTCTTTGTCTGCTGCATATACAGCATATATACCATTGGATTTAAGAACTTTGCTTTGTGACATCACAGATAAGTTCAAAAACTGTTGTATAAGGGTGTTGTTTATTTGATAGAGGGCATATACCCGTATTTATTTGTACTTTTATTCAATTGTATTAATTTATTGTGGCGGGCGGCCTGCACTTTCAGCAGGGACCTAGTTAATTTTTTGCATTTAATTTTTAATCTTTCATAGAGGAAAAATGTAGCACAGTTCAGTGCATTGTCTCCATGTTTGTTAATAAATGTGCAATGTATTAATTAATTTTATTATGTTCCCTAGTCTGCTAATGGGTCATCCAGCCAGTAGGACCAGTACTAGTCATGGGTGCATGAAACAACTGTTTTTGTTGGGTACATTGTTTTAAAACACCATTTAGGGCAGGGATGGCATTGGATTAAATACGAAAAATTGCATTGTGGCTACTTCACTTTTTTTGGGGCAAAAAGTTTATAAGTGGAGTAATATTTGATGCCGTGGGAGGATGTGTGCTGTTGTCAAATTTATATTGCTCAGTTATTTTTTGTTTTTGGCATTGCAGAATTAACCGCATCGCTGCGGGCGATATTTTCCTCCTGTGCTGGGCCCCTTTGAAAACGGGCGTGGTCGTGACGGAACCATTCTGTCATCAGCACAGCCCAACCGTGACTGATGACGGAATGGTTCCGTCACCAGCATCGAAGGGGTTAATGTAGTGTTTTCCTCAGTGTTTCCATGCTTCCTTCGTCTAGCCAGTGAGTATATTTGCCATAGGTCACCATGTGTCTTTCTTCCCCAGGCCGTATGACCATGGGCCATTTTGCGTAGCCGATGTCCATAGGCCTACACCTGTCTTAGTTTTCCAGGCCTTCTTGCTTGGTGTTTGCCCATATGGCCATGACCACTTTGTATAGTAGCCCTGCATGTGTTCTTTGTATGCCCATGACTCCTTGCTGGTTGTTGTTCTATGACCATGCAGCCAGTCGCCATTTTGTGTTGCCAGCCAGTTTGCTTTGGTCACAGCCCTGCATGTGTTCTTAGTTGTGGCCATGCCTCATTGCTTGTTATTGTTGTTCTAGCCATGCCTCCTGGCTGGTTGGTGTTGGTTGACCATGTGGCCAATGGCAATTTCGTGTAGTTAGCCAGTGTGCTTCTTCGATAAGCCTGCATGTGTTCTTTGTTCGTCCGATGTATGCTTATAATAGTTTTTATGGCTTTCATTGTTCATTACATTACAAATGCCATGACTTTGATTGAATATATTATTGCTATAATGTACAGTATAACATGTAAAAAATGAAACTCGATTGTCATGTTGTAACAATAGGACACTACGTCAACCAAGTGGTTGCCATTGCCGATCCAGGGCGAGATTAGACCTGCCCGAAGGGCGATATCGAAATATATTCGATCAATGTCATGGCATTTTTAATGTAATGAACAATGAAAGCCATAAAAACTGTATTATAAGCATACATAGGACGAAGTAAACAATGTTCTAAGATGGCGTCCACAATAGTGTGGATCGCTGATAGTCCTTTGTTTATGGCCACAAATCGAGTTACAAATGGCGCTCCGTTGCACTGCACGGGTAGACAGAGAAGAAGGGAATTACCGAAACGCGTCTGTTTTTGTCTGTGGAATAAAGAACACTGCTTTGCTAAAATATCCCGCGAGTGCTGTCTTTTTCCTTGTAATGAGGAGAATCTCTTGAAGCTGCAATATATATATATATATATATATATATATATATATATATATATATATATATATATATTACCTACTGGCGGACGCCAGTAGGTATATATAGTTAGGATTTCTTCTCTATGGGACTTTTGAAAATTCTATGTCTAATAACTTTGGCGTTTGTGGACGGAATCGGCTGAAATTTTCAGGAAAATGGCACATTTTGTTTCTGAGCAGCCCCTACAAATTTGAGGTAGTTTCGTCAAGGGGGGGCCGAGAAAAAAGGGGGGTCCCAAAACACGTTTTTCCCATTCATTTTTCCATAGGGCGGTTGGCCTCACTTTTAGCTCGAACGGCTGAATGGATTTGCACGAAACTTGGCAAAATTGTAGGGACTGTTAGCCCGATGTGCCTTTGCTAGGTCTCAATATATGTGCTCCAGTGGATTTTGAAAAATTAACATTTTAAAAACAGATATATCTGTGACAGCGTCCCGGGTAGCGCTCCGGTTCGCGTACTTTTCGCGTAACGGAACTTTGCAAAGCGAAGCTGATTGGCTCTCCGGTGTCTGTCAACATTCTAAACAGTCCGGAACGGCCGCCATCTCGTCTCTCGGTAGGATCGAGAGACAAGAGGAGGAGAAAAACGAAGGGGGAATTTAATGAAAGGGGGCAAGGTAGACCCCTCTTGACCCCCTAGGAATGATGTTGGGGTTATTAAAGGGTCCCGTGGGGCAAATAAAAAAAATTGATTTTTCGCGGTAGAAGCGCTTCCTGGTTCGCGAACCGGGTCGCGAACCGGTAGCGAAACGGGAATTCGCCATTTTGTGTTTCGTTTTAATTAAATTACAAGATGGAGGAAAAACAATGTGAGAAATGGGTATAAGGGGGTACGGGAGACGTATCCTGACCCCCTATGTTTTCTGAGGGTGGCTGAGGATGCTCATATATGTTGGTACATGTCTTCCAGCGGCTGCTCATGAGCGGATTTTTTTTTGCTGCGTGACGTCTGTTAACGTTCGATTCGTCGTAAATCAGGAAGTTTTGACCACCATTTTGTCACTGCGAGTAAATATATTGTTAAAAATAATTGTTATAAATTAATCCGTATTGATAAACATTGTCTGCGCCATCTTGCCTTTTTTCCAATGCCACACTTTTGTCGTGCACGGCAGCCATTTTAGATGCCTTGACCAGACCCACTCTCTGCACGCCGCCGATCCTCAGCATTGCTCCCCACCCTCGCAAGCATCTCCCCCACGCACTGTTCACCCCGGCTCTCTCTCTCATGCATGGGCCACAAACCTCCCGCCATCTGCGCTGCTCTTCCCTGAGCATCACACCCTGTGCCCGCCCGACACCTCCCTTTCACCCTATTCACTACCGCACCCTCTGACACTCCTCTTCCTCTGTGTCTGATTGTCCAGGTCGGTCCCAGGCTATCACCTAGCCCTGCGGATGTAGTTTATGGCCCCAACTGTAAAGAATCACCCCTCTTCAAAGGAGTTACAGTAGATCAAGGCCCCCACCCCATGAGATCTGTCACACCACACGCGTTCCTACTATCTGATAACGATCCTGTATTGTGATTGGGGAGGGGATTCTCACTGTAAGGGTGTGTGGGACCGAGCCTGAAGCGGAAGATTCCAGGGATGCCTTTTTGTACATCAAAGTCTTCACAATTATGTGTCACATTAAAAATATATAGCACTCCAACAAAGTAGTAGGATTATAACACTTTAATAACTTATAAATATATACGACGCTTCAACAAAGTAAACACGTTAAAAAAAAACATTTTAAACAACTATTTACATGGCAGCCTGCTGCAACATCCATCTCAAAGCAACAATGGGCTGCTTTGGTCTGTCTTTTAGTCGGCAAAATCCGTCGGCCTGTGAGGTGGCATCAGTAGCGGTCCGTTGTGCGAATAGGCCGAAGGCAGCACAACGCGCCAAGATCCGGACGGCACCCAGGTGGTGTCCAGTAAGTTGCCGCACTGGTCTGGCCATCCTACAATGCTGCGCCAAAAAACGGCGTGGGGTGCCCCGGGGGGGGAGGCGGCGCGAACGGGCCTCCCCCGCCTCCCCAGGTGGAGGCTCCTCTGCTGCAGTGGGGCGCCCCTTAGCGTTTCAGTCGCCATTCAGCTGAATTGCACCCACTCTTGCGGCACTGTGCCTCATCCGCCATTCTGCTGAGTTGCGCCCGCTCTTGCGGCTACAGCGTCTCGCCCACCATCCAGTTGAATAGCGCCCACTCTTGCGGTGCAGCGATAGGCGGCTGCCACAGGACTCTTAAAATGGCGGCCGGCTCTTCGGATTTGGGCCTGGTCCACTAAAATGGCCCTGGGACACATTTGAACTCGGACATTTGCCTGCTAGGGCTTGGGCCCCATTCCCGAAAGCGTCCCCTCAGCCTTGGAGATTCTACAAAAGTCATCAGGGCCTCCGACTCCCGCAGGCTTCCGGTGGGGAGCGGCTGCCATGATTGCTTGCGGAATGGCCATGACGGAGCCACAAGATGGTGGTGCTCTCATGCTGACGCCAGCTTCAGTCTGAAACATCCAGAAACACTGTAGACTACCAATTCGATGACTTCCAGTGGAGCCCCAACGTGACCCGGTAGGGAAGAACTTACCCTCCCCTCTTTTGACTGATGGTTCTTGTTGCCTGTCCCCTCTGTTGTCATCTAACGGAACCTTTTTGGACTGCCGAGTAAGAAAAAAAAAGGTGGGGCTTTCATCATTTGGGAAAAAAAATGTTTCAATCCAATGAAAGGTGTTATTTTTAGGTCATATGATCAAGCCTTCCATCATTAGGAAACCAAAAGTAAAATGAACCAATGAAAAGTTTTATAAACAAGTCTCATGACCTGTTATGCGGCTTTGGGCTATAAAAAGCCTACAAAATCCGTTGGCCTGTGAGGCGGCGTCAGTAGCAGACCGATGTGGGAATAGGCCGACGGCAGCACTACGTGCCGAGATCCGGATGGCACCGAGGTGGTGTCCAGGAAGTTGCACTGGTGTGGCCATCCTACAATGCTGCGGCGAAAGACGGCGTGGGGTGCCCGGGGGGGGGGAGGCGGCGCGAACGGGCCTCTCCCGCCTCCCCAGGTGGAGGCACCTCATCTGCAGTGGGGCCCCCCTTAGCGTTTCACTCGCTGTCCAGCTGAGTTGCGCCTGCACTTGCTGCTACAGTAGGCCGAAGGCAGCACAATGCGCCGAGATCCGGATGGCAACGAGGTGGTGTCCAGCAAGTTGCCGCACTGGTGTGGCCATCCTACAATGCTGCGCCGAAAGACGGCGTGGGGTGCCCGAGGGGGGGAGGCGGCGCGAACGGGCCTCTCCCGCCTCCCCAGGTGGAGGCACCTCATCTGCAGTGGGGCGCCCCTTAGCGTTTCACTCGCTGTCCAGCTGAGTTGCGCCTGCACTTGCTGCTACAGTAGGCCGAACGCAGCACAACGCGCCGAGATCCGGATGGCACCGAGGTGGTGTCCAGCAAGTTGTCGCACTGGTGTGGCCATCCTACAATGCTGCGCCGAAAGACGGCGTGGGGTGCCCGGGGGGGGGAGGCGGCACGAACGGGCCTCTCCCGCCTCCCCAGGTGGAGGCTCCTCAGCTGCAGTGGGACTCCCCTTGGCATTTCACTCGCTATCCAGCTGAGTTCCGCCCGCTCCTGCGGCACAGTGCCTCACCCGCCATCCAGCTGAGTTCCGCCCGCTCTTGCGGCACAGTGCCTCACCCGCCATCCAGCTGAGTTGCGCCCGCTCTTGCGGCTACAGCGTCTCGCCCACCATCCAGCTGAATTGCGCCCACTCTTGTGGTGCAGCGATAGGCGGCTGCAACAGGACTCTCAAAATGGCGGCCTGCTCTTTGGATTTGGGCCTGGTCCACTAAAATGGCCCTGGGACACCTTGGAACTCGGACGCTTGCCTGCTAGGGCATGGGCCCCATTCCCGAAAGCGTCCCCTCTTTTGACTGATTGTTCTTGTTGCCTATCTCTTCTGTTGTCATTTAATGGAACCTTTTTGGACTGCCAAAAGGGGTTCTGGTCTCATGCTGACGCCAGCTTCAGTCTGAAACATCCAGAAACACTGTAGACTACCAATTCGATCAGTTCCAGTGGAGCCCCAATGTGACCCGGTAGAGAAGAACTTGCCCTCCCCTCTTTGACTGATGGTTCTTGTTGCCTGTCCCTTCTGTCATATGACGCGCCGCGTTATCGCACCCGGAAGTGCTCTGGTGCGCGAGGCGCGAAGCGCAGCTTCCCGGAAGCGATCGGGGCGCAGCGCGGAGCGCGTAACGTAAGCATAACAGGTCATGTGACTTGTTAATAAAACTTTTCATTGGTTCATTTCACCTTTGGGTTCCTAATGATGTAAGACTAGGTCATGTGACCTAAAAATAACACTTTTCATTGGTTCAGACTGGGAGGGGGTGCTTAGCTCCTGCCCCCTCCCCAAGTCTCTCTCGGCCAGCTGAGTTGCGCCTGCTCTTGCTATTACAGCGTCTCACCCGCCATCCGGCTAAATTTCACCCACTCTTGCGATACAGCGACTCTTCCATTCTGGACCTTGTCCCACAATCCGTTTGACCTGAAGACACGTCCTGCGGTGTCCTTGCAATGCGGCCTGGTCCCTGAATGTGTGCAGGGGGACGTTATTTCTCGCTCGGCCAGCAGAGTTGCGACCATTCTTGCGGCCTACGACATGGAGAGGCCGGGGCGTTGACTAGGCGGGGCCTCCGGCCGCAACCACAGCGCCAACGATCGCTGCTGACGGAGGGGAGCCTTGCCGGTGAGAGACACTGATCTGAAGAACGGTTGCCTGCGGTGCCTCCCTGAACCGCTTGACGGAGGCCCCCCAGGGGCGGTGTGGTGGCGCGGACTCGGAGGGGGCGCTTGACTCCTACCCCCTCCCCAAGTCTTGTTGCCCTGGTGTGGCCTGAGATCGCCCCCGACATAGGCGGCCGGCTCCCGGGGTCCGGCGGAACTTTTTGCCTTTTGGTGACTCTTCCATTCTGGACCTTGTCCCACAATCCGTTTGATCTGAAGACACGTCCTGCAGCCTGGTCCCTGAATGTGTGCAAGGGGACGGCATTGATTGGATCAAGATAGCGGCTTCACACAAAGCTGACTCAAGTGTTGCTGCTGATGCTATGCAGACAAAAACTGGTTTTAAGTTTGTACATTCTTCAGGATTTTTCCATCCAAGGCTGGTTGAGAGTTTGTAGAACGATGGCTTCAGATTTTCAACATACTACTCTTCAACATTCTTCATAAATGTAATTCTGGTCCTGCCGCTACTTATTGGAGACATTAAACTATACTCTGGACCTGCCTGGCCTCGACCAAAATGGCGCCAGTATGGGAGCGACTTGCAACTCCTTATGACGTTCTAGTTACTTAGCCTTGACGTTATGGGGGATGTATGCGGTCTTTGTGCACATGGCGGGCGGGGAAGGGTACTGACTGGGAATACGGACAACCCTATTGATGTCGATTTTTCATTATTGATTATTGTATTAATAAAGCTTCGAAGTAATGTAACCCATGATACTCGCCCATGGTGTGCGTATGGACGATTTTATTGTAACTGATCCTGTTATACTTTCAATTAAAAAATCAACCTTCACTGATCCTACAACCGTTTATCACGTTTAGTTTTTTCATTATTGATTATTGTATTAATAAAGCTTCAAAGTAATGTTACCCATGATACTCGCGAGAAACATGTCGACCGTCTTCACCACTAGCCCCATCTAGGTTCACCTGACCTTACTCGTTGAGTCCTAGTGAGCTAGCCCCCTGGTTTTAATTGCAGCTAGGGACCCCCTGAATAAAGTTGATTCCGGTACCCTGAGCTACATTTTAAATATCCCTTTTCACCGTCACATACCTCCCTGCCCACACACCCACACCTCACCATAAGGCTGTTGGAAAAAGATCTCCGCCAAAGAGCCCCTCTTTGAGGTGAGCCCGTCGGGGATTGCACCGCCTCCCCGACGAGGAGCAACCGCCGATGATGAAGCATGACATCCTTCGGGGTGTGTGAGGCAAATCCATCCAACAAAATGGATGCCCTTGGGTGTTACACTTACACCTTCGGTCACGCCAATTAACTTTTTCCCTAATCACGCCTAGGAACAGTCCGGCACCCCTCCTTGTTGTACCCATGATACTCGCCCATGGTGTGCATATGGACGATTTTATTGTAACTGATCCTGTTATACTTTCAATTAAAAAATCAACCTTCACTGATCCTGCAACCGTTTGTCACGTTTAGTTTTTTCAATTAAATGACTCGCTTGTTACATACTCCTATACCCCTGGCTTTTGAAAGACACCATCTTGTAGAATAAAGGGCTGCGTCAAGGGTGGTATTGCCCAGAATGTCATGTTTTCTAGTGCTCGTAATAACGAAGCCAGAACTGCCGAAAGGGATTCTGGTCCTGCCGCTACTTATTGGAGACATTGAACTATACTCTGGACCTGCCTGGCCTCGACCAAAATGGCGCCAGTATGGGAGCGACTTGCATCTCCTTATGACGTTATAGTTACTTAGCCTTGACGTTATGGGGGATGTATGCGGTCTTTGTGCACATGGCGGGCGGGGAAGGGTACTGACTGGGAATACGGACAACCCTATTGATGTCGATTTTTCATTATTGATTATTGTATTAATAAAGCTTCGAAGTAATGTAACCCATGATACTCGCCCATGGTGTGCGTATGGACGATTTTATTGTAACTGATCCTGTTATACTTTCAATTAAAAAATCAACCTTCACTGATCCTGCAACCGTTTGTCACGTTTAGTTTTTTCAATTAAATGACTTGCTTGTTACATACTCCTATACCCCTGGCTTTTGAAAGACACCATCTTGTAGAATAAAGGGCTGCGTCAAGGGTGGTATTGCCCAGAATGTCATGTTTTCTAGTGCTCGTAATAACGAAGCCAGAACTGCCGAAAGGGATTCTGGTCCTGCCGCTACTTATTGGAGACATTAAACTATACTCTGGACCTGCCTGGCCTCGACCAAAATGGCGCCAGTATGGGAGCGACTTGCATCTCCTTATGACGTTCTAGTTACTTAGCCTTGACGTTATGGGGGATGTATGCTGTCTTTGTGCACATGGCGGGCGGGGAAGGGTACTGACTGGGAATACGGACAACCCTATTGATGTCGATTTTTCATTATTGATTATTGTATTAATAAAGCTTCGAAGTAATGTAACCCATGATACTCGCCCATGGTGTGCGTATGGACGATTTTATTGTAACTGATCCTGTTATACTTTCAATTAAAAAATCAACCTTCACTGATCCTACAACCGTTTGTCACGTTTAGTTTTTTCAATTAAAGGGCTCGCTTGTTACATACTCCTATACTCCTGGCTTTTGAAAGACACCATCTTGTGGAATAAAGGGCTGCGTCAAGAGTGGTATTGCCCAGAATGTCTTGTTTTCTAGTGCTCGTAATGACGAAGCCAGAACTGCCGAAAGGGATTCTGGTCCTGCCGCTACTTATTGGAGACATTGAACCATACTCTGAACCTGCCTGGCCTCGACCAAAATGGCGCCAGTATGGGAGCGACTTGCAACTCCTTATGACGTTCTAGTTACTTAGCCTTGAATTTATGGGGGATGTATGCGGTCTTTGTGCACATGGCGGGCAGGGAAGGGTACTGACTATGAATACAGACAACCCTATTGATGTCGATTTTTCATTATTGATTATTGTATTAATAAAGCTTCGAAATAATGTTACCCATGATACTCGCCCATGGTGTGCGTATGGACTATTTTATTGTAACTGATCCTGTTATACTTTCAATTATAAAATCAACCTTCACTGATCCTGCAACCATTTGTCACGTTTAGTTTTTTCAATTAAATGACTCACTTGTTACATACTCCTATACCCCTGGCTTTTGACCCTTTCCTATGCGCGGTCTGTACTACCGCCCTCGGGCGATCTATGTAATGAACAGACTACCATTGCCAAAACACAAGGGAATGCATCTCAGAGAGATAAGTCAAGTACGTGGTAGATAAAAACATTTTCGTGTTTATGCACGCTGATGTGCTTTGAACGATGCCCCCCCTCCTCATCATTTAGATTACCACCGCCCATTGCACAAAAGCATACCGGGCGCTCCCCACGCAAAAAAAAATGATTTTTTTTTTTTTGCCCCGCGGGGCCCTTTTAAAGCCTCCACATCAAACCTAGGGGGTCAGGGAGGATCTACTATGCCCCCTTATGGTCATTTCCCCCTTTGTTTTTGCCTCCTCTTGTCTCTCGATCCTACCGAGAGACAAGATGACGGCCGCTCCGGACTGTTTAGAATGTTGACAGACACCGGAGAGCCAATCAGCTTTGCTTCGCGAAGTTCCGTTTCGCGTCAAGTACGCGAACCGGAGCGCTACCCGGAGCGCTGTCACCGATATATATATTTTTTTGAACGGTAATTTATCAAAATACACTGTAGCACATATATTGAGACCTAGCAAAGGCACATCGGGCTAACAGTCCCTACAATTTTGCCAAGTTTCATGCAAATCCATTCAGCCGTTCGAGCTAAAAGTGAGGCCAACCGCCCTATGGAAATTAACATGGGAAAAATGCGTTTTGGGACCCCCCTTTTTTCTCGGCCCCCCCCTTGAGGAACCCCCCCAAATTTCCAGGGGCTGCTCAGATACAATATGTGCCATTTTCCTGAAAATTTCAGCCAATTCCGTCCACAAACGCCAAAGTTATTAGACATAGAATTTTCAAAAATCCCATAGAGAAAAAATTCTAACTATATATACCTACTGGCGATATATATATATATATATATATATATATATATATATATATATATATATATATATATATATATATATATATATATATATATATATATATATATATATATATATATATATATGTTTTCGGACAACTTCCCCATACCATCAAATATCCATGACAAAGGAAATGCAGATAACACAAAAACTATTAGTTCAGTAAAAGAGAAAAAAAAAAATATATATATATATATATTGATTGATTGATTTGAAACTTATATAGTGCAAACTGTCACCCCACGGGTATCCTGGCACTTTAGACTAATAATCAAAACCAGGGTGGAAACAGGTCGCAACAGAAAGAACCGGACAAAGGGACTTGGTGCTAAACCTTGGGAAAGAGCCAGGTTTTTAAGTTCCTGCAAAACTCTAGCAAGGAACTGAGCTGTCTAAAGCTCTGGGGGAGTTCATTCCACAAACGGGCACCAGCCACGCTAAATGCCCTGCCTCCTAACCTAGACCATTTAAATCTAGAGACCGTCAGTAGACCAGCACTAGAGGAGCGAGCTGCCTTGTGGGACGATACCGTGAAAACCTTTCCTGCATAGGAACAGGAGCTAACTCGTGCACTGCTTTAAAAACCAGGCAGAGGGATTTAAAATGGACCCTTTCCGTTATAGGCAGCCAATGCAGCTCTCTCAAGGCCAAAGTTGTAGAGGAGCCACATTACCTGCCCAGGGCCAATTTAGATGCTGCAGACTGGATTCTTTGAAGCCCCTGAAGAATGTCTAATGGGGTCCCCAAATACAGGGAAGTACAGTAATCCAGCCTGCTTCCCACTGTACAGCTTACCACCAGTGATCGCCACTCTTTAGGTAGTAAAGGCAGTATTTTACGCAGCATACGTATTAAGGCAAAACAGACACTGGCAGTCTTGCTTGCCTGTGATGCCATCTCGAGATCATCATCAATCAACACCCCTAGATTACGTACCTTACTGACTGGGATTAGTGGTTCCTCTTCTGGGGTAAGCCTAAATTCTGATGCAAATTGTCTAGGCATCCTACCAGAGGAGCAGTATACCACCTCGGTCTTTCCACCATTAAATTGTAAAGAATTCCTTCTAAGCCAGTCAGTTGTCCGCCGCATGCATTGCTGGAACAAGTCCAGGGATAAAGCATGGTCACCTTCTAGAGAAAATGCCAATTGCGTGTGGATTAGGCAGACTCCGGAGGACTTTATGATGGGGAGAAGGGGCTGTAGATAGACATTAAATAAAATGGGACTGATCGCAGAGCCCTGCGGCACCCCTTGGATGATTGGTGATTTACTAGAAGAGAATGGTGCTAGTGTTAACACCTGGTGTCGTCCTGCTAGGTAAGATTGCAACCATTGCAGTGCCCGACCTTTCACTCCTATCTTCTTAAGTCTTTCCAATAGGATAAGATGGTTC
The DNA here is from genome assembly GCF_964263255.1 of Lissotriton vulgaris. Classification (NCBI taxonomy): domain Eukaryota; kingdom Metazoa; phylum Chordata; class Amphibia; order Caudata; family Salamandridae; genus Lissotriton; species Lissotriton vulgaris. The sequence continues at coordinate 435,747,054 of NC_141700.1, forward strand.
AACGTGTCGAATGCAGCCAAAATATCAAGAAGCACTAGAACAGTGGAATTCCAGTTGTCGGCATGCATGCCCAGCATTGTGACCAGAGCCGTCTCCGTCCCATGACCTGGGGGGAAACCAAACTGGTCTTTGTCCAGAAGGGAGTTCTCCTCCAAACAGCACGACAATTCCCTACTGACCGTTTTTTCCAAGATTTTCACCAGGTAGGGTAGGAGAGAGATAGGCCTACAATTTGCCAGTACTAATGGGTCCAGGGAAGGCTTTTTGGTCAGTGGAGTCACCACCGCCAATTTCCAGCCTTCAGGGACCACTCCTTCCAGCCACTGGTTGCAAATCTGCCTCACCAAGGGAAGAGTGTCTCGGCCTGATGGCTTCCATATTTTGGAGTGGAAGGGATCAAGCTATCCACCAAGCTGTCAAATGCAGTTTTTGTTAGAAATTGGAAGTTGTCCAGAGATATCAACTGTTTATGATCCTCAGCTCCCAGCTGTCCAGGATTAAGCTGTTGATCTTTATTGTTAACATGGAGAGTATCCACGATCTTTGCGATCTTATCATGGAAATGTAGAGCAATCTTGTCTCATAGTTTTTGGGATGCTGCCACTTTGTTATCCATGCATGTAGGGGCGGACAGCCCCTTAATGATTTTAAAAAGCACTTTTGTCCCATTTGATGCTTGTGCGATTGAGCTGGCATAGAAATCTGCCTTAGCCTTGAGGATGCTCTCTTTATAGTGCAGTTGTCTCAACCTTAGATCTTTTTTATCGTCCTCCTGGTACCCCTTCCTCAATTTCCTCTCTGCCTTCTTCGGAGCATACAGAGCCGTTTCAGCTCCTCATCAAACCAGGGAGCCGTGGCCTTCCTCCTGTTTTTTATCTTCTTCATAGGAATTGCCTGGTCTAGGATGTCAGTTATATAGTTGGTATAGACTTTGTAGTTCTCTTCTACGGTCATCATGGGGACAAAAAGTGTGGCATCTGGTTCAAATGCAAGAATTCTGGTCTTATCCAGTTTTGCCCATTCCCTACCTATCCTGTAGGGCCTTTGCTGACCTTCACTGTCCCTCGAGTACACCATCCTAATACTAAAATGGACTAGATAGTGGTCCGACCAGTTCTGAGGCCCTATGTTTAATACCCTAGTTGTGGCCTGATTAGAGAATAGCGGATCAAGAACATGCCCCCCTTGGTGTGTCGAGCTTTCCACCATCTGGGTAAGATCCAGGTTTATGCATGTAAGCCTCAGATCTCGCAATTGGCTATTAGCCTTCCCGTGTTCCTAGAGATTGAAATCTCCTAAAATAATCATTCTGGAGTGTGCCAACGTAAGATTAGTAATAGTATCAAAGAGATTCTGGTAATATGTGGCACCCCCGTGGCCTATAGCATAACAATCCGGTGAGTAGATTCCCACTTGAAGAATGTAGTGAGAACCCCATAATTTCTATCCCCTGTACTTCATCAGTCTGTAGGAGTCTAAAGTCCAGCTCCTCTTTAAAAATCACCCCCACTCCTCCTCCTCTGCCCGTGGTTCTAGGCTTATAAAGAATTTTGTAGCCACTGGGGCAGGAAAATCCCACTTCAACAGTAGACTCTGCATTCGTCCAGGTTTCTGTTAAAAACAGTACATCAAGCCCCATGTCCTCAATCAGGTCTAAGACCTCTGTGGAGTGCTTAACAAGTGACCAGTACCTCCTCCTCATCGGAAAAAGCACGGCAAACTCCAGAGTTCAAGGGCAAGGGTTTTATTAAAATATGCACGTGGTGCTAGCAGTCCCCTTGCAACGCTAAGGCAGACGCGTTTCAAGCCTTCCAAATGGCTCTCATCAGTGCCTGTTCCTGGGTCTCTGCACTCTCTTTGCTGGTAGAAACAAGGTGCAGGTTAGTGGAAACTTGCTCCTTAATGCGGTCATCACGCTCCTCCTTCAATGGGCGGTGTCTTGACCACTCTCGCTTTCCGCTTGCCAAGTGCCAAGCAATGCATGCTGGTAGATGCAGTCCATAGGGGTGCCTGTGCAGTGAGAGAGCCTCTCCTCACATCAGGTGATGTCTCCAGTTGCTGGATATGGGCTCTACTCCAGCTTGAGTGCCCAGCAGGACCACCAAAAAGCCTTTCACCCCAACTCCTTAATCAGGTGAACAGCATTGCCTCCTCTCTCCCCAATGCAGTGTATCATGCCATGTTTGCCGTCCAACCCGCCAAGGGGGGCTCCGTGTTTTAGCATTTCATGCAAATGTCCAATATATATATATATATTTGGCACGTTTGTCAGAGTATCCTATCCGCAAAACCCAAATTCAGGTACTGAGTCCCACTTTACTCCCTGGCTACGCCTACCACCACAAATTATTTCCAACAAATACATTTGCTTGGCAGTAAGGAGAGGAAACTTAATGTACTCTTTATTGCAGGGTAAGTTAGAGGGGTTCAGCTGGTAGGTAGAGATTTTGCTATAGAAAAGTGGGGTGTCATTGATCATCATTATGTGCCTTTGTCTTATTCAGTCACAGTAGTTGACAAAAGTCAAAGAGAAAAATTTGCAAAACCATAAATACATTATGGAAGCCATGAAAAATATGAATCACTTGGTCAGAAAAATATGGCACATGCCAAGAATGGCTTTTTAATTTTTTTTTTGGTAGGTTGGGACAGAATTTAGGAAAGAATAAAGACGTGAAATTCTAGTAGGTGAATACGTGGGCACTAGGAGGGAAGGAAAACACGTTGTTTTGGGTATGCAATGCTTAGAAAATATTGTAAATGCTACATTAACTGAAGCAGATGCACATTGCACAGCCAACACTGTAGTCCCGAATTGTACCATGCTGCAGTTAGGCCATGGGTAGGGAGCGGATGAATGATGATGGGTAATGTAAAGTTCTGCCTCACTTAACAAATACAGTAAGTCAAGGGAGTAGACTGAACATTGAAATAACCTCCACTTTGAAATAAAGCTTTGATAAAACAAAGCAAGTGAAGTAGGTGAGCACCACCCTCTCCTGAAGAGTTCCCTTGTTTCATCATCCAACTAATTATCCATTCATCCCTTCATTGTTCTATTTATCCTTTGATACCCACCATTTAAGCCTTGCATTCTCTCATCCAGTCCTTCACCATTCCAATCCATCCATCCATACATCCACGTATCCACCTTTTGAACCATCCTTTCACTCACCCACGCATCCTTTCACCATCCACACTCCCACGCATCCTTTAACCCATCACCACATCCTTTCATCCACCCAGCCATCCCTTTACCCGTATACCCTTTCATCCATCCCTTTCACCCACCTGTGCATCCTATCATTAGATTCCAGATACGCCTTCCCTTATTATCTATTTTTAACAAATCAGTACAACCACAATACATCACTACAGTTCGGTTTGCAGTATCTTCTATTAAAAATGTCACATTGGGCATTTTGTTGGTTATCACTGTTAGAAAAGTCAGGTAATCAAGCCAACCAAAACCTTTTCGCAATGGGTGGGCAGAGCTGTCATAACTCTGAGTCATTGAAGGGCAATGAAGGGGTGGAAAAATTGGTCAATGAAGGATATATGGTTTTGATTGGAAAATGCAATGGAACTGTACTCATACTACTTCCCAGCCATGCTGCACTGTCATTGAAACTGCTGGTATACAACTGTATAAATAAATAACGATAATGCATCCAACACAACATTGGGGGGTCCACCATGACCACTCTCTTGTTTTACTGTTTAAGCATGAGCTAGAAAAAGAAAAACTTCTCAACAAACATCCATAGAATGGCTTTCATTGGCATCTTCACAGTAGACTCCTGCTCCTAAAACTGTTTTCTTAGTCTTAAAGTGCCTGTCACAAGATATAGAAAGGGAGAAAAAAGCTTACTAAAAAAGCAGAAGAAACCTATAAACTAGCACAGACAGGAGTAAGAGGAAGTCAGCTGCAGACCCATTGAATATTGAAAAAAATAGGATAATGCAGGGATAACAAGAATCTAACCAACATTAGATAGAACAAAGAGTAGTTGAAAAAAAGGAGACAGGAACAGTTAAAGAAGAAAAAGGAAAATGTATTCTAAACGTGGAGAGGTAAAAGTTAGGGAAATAATAATAATATTAGGAGAAGGGCTTACTAGAGCCAGCAGATCCATTAGCCTCAGCACTGATGGTAGCACCCTCGGCTCCCTGACCCACCTCCCTCTTCTTGCCTTTGGGTGCTGATGTAAGGAAAAAGAAGATAAAAAAGCTAAATTAGTGGTACTGCTAATCGCCTATAATACTAGTATTGAATTCATCTATTCTTAGCTTAATCCTATTCCAAATTTTCAAATTGTTAACTATATTTGGAACTGCTAATGCATTGCAATGAATAATCTTTGTTTCTCATCTCATTCTCAACCCCCTTTAATTGGCCAACTCAACCTCCCTTTCTTCACTTTCGCAATTTGCTGCGAAACTGAAGTTTTTTCTTGTTCGCACTTTAAAAATGAGTTCTTGCACGTGCAGTAGTGACTTAGTGGGTCCCTGCATTTGCCGATGAGTTTTCCTATCCGTTCGCATGCGCTACGAGATGTTGGTAACTGGTCGCGCTATCCCGCGTGAGTTTGCAATCGCAAACACGTCATTCGACCTGGATCAGGAATTAAGCATCGCACGGAAGATGGCCGCATCCATTAGCGACTGCATGGGCAAGTTAGAGGTAAATTTCCCTGTGAGCATGCAAAAACACATAGCAAACGGGCAGGAAAAGCAAACTCTGCATCTTCCCGAAAGTTCCGCATGCTTGCGGAGATTTTGCCCAATCTCGCAATAGTTTGCGAAATTTGCAAATTCCGCCCACCCCTAGTTCCAACATCTAAGAGACCTCCTCTTCAATGCTGGCCCCCAGTTTGTCACAAAGCCAGTAGATTTTCTTTCTGACAGAGGGGCTGTTTCCAGTATCAAGGTCATGGGTACACAGATGTATAAGCCCAGAAGGGACAGAAAATGCAGAGGAAATCTGTCCCCATATCTTGCAGCAGTTCCTCAGCTGTTCTGAGGTCAAGGTAAGGTAGAGTTTGGCATGCTCCACTGACCCATCTTTCTCTTTTAATCTGTCAGCAGCAGCATGGTGACCTCAGACCACTCATAGTGTGGCTTTAAGTGGTTGATATGGAGTACCCTTAAGGGGTTTCTAGAAGTCTTGAGATCCACCAGGTAGGCGGCCTCCCCCTTCCTTGCAACTACTTCATCAGCCCAGTCCAGTGGTCTTGAAAAGACCCTGGGCTCCACTGGCTCCATTACCCACACATTTTGCCCAGGTTTCAATTCCACCAGGGTAGCATCTGGTCCTATCACTGCTTCATAACCTCCTGGCTAGCCTCCGCATTCTCAAAGCTTTTTTCCAGATCTTGGACATTGGGTTCCTGACGGGTAGCATGTAACTAACCACATCCTGGGGGGGTTTCTTGGGGGCTTGCTTCCACCCCTGCTTGATCAGACTGAGAGGTCCCTTAGCAGGTGGCCATACAGAAGTTCAAAAGGGCTAAATCCAACCCCATTCTGTGGCATCTCCCTGTTGGCAAAGAGCAGGCATCGTAGCATGATGCCCCACTTCTGCCTCATGAGCTCAGGCAGGCCAATATTCATGCCCTTTAGGCTCTTGGTAAATCTTTCAAGAAACCCATTAGTTTGTGGATGGTAGGGGGTGCATCACTTGTAGGTTACCCCACACTCCTTCCTATTTATTGAATGTACGCAGACATGAGGTTGATGCCCCTGTCAGACACCACTGCTTTGGGGAACCCCTCCCGGGTGAAAATCCCCAGCAGGTCCCTGGCTAATGTAGGTACAGTGACAGTACTTAGAGGGATGGCCACTGGGTACCTTGTAGCAGGTCCACCAAGACGAGGATAAACTAGTTAACTAAGGCTGTCTTGGCATTCAAGAGCCCAACAAGGATGATGACCACCATTTCAAAGGGGTACAGAAGGGGGTGGTGATGGACGGAGCATCTGAACCAATCAAACACTCACACCCAGTCAACAGATCTGGGTTTAATTCATCACCGTTCTTTAGCCCACTCTGCCACCCCAGTTCAGACATGGCCATATGCAAATCAGTCTGACCCTGTGCCTCATGGGAACAGTCCAGCTCGAACTGCCAAGCCATGCCTTCCCTGGACCAGAAAAAAGCTTCCTAGGACCGGGTTCTGGCATTTCAGCCATCTTCAGCCAGGCTTGCTTGAATCTAGTGGCAAAGTGAGCAAGGGACTCACGTCTGAGCATACCCTGCCAACTTATGGCGAACAAAGCGGTACAGAAGGGGGTGGTGATGGACGGAGCATCTGAACCAATCAAACACTCACACCCAGTCAACAGATCTGGGTTTAATCCATCACCGTTCTTTAGCCCACTCTGCCACCCCAGTTCAGACATGGCCATATGCAAATCAGTCTGACCCTGTGCCTCATGGGAACAGTCCAGCCCGAACTGCCAAGCCATGCCTTCCCTGGACCACAAAAAAGCTTCCTAGGACCGGTTTCTGGCATTTCAGCCGTCTTCAGCAAGGCTTGCTTGAATCCAGTGGCAAAGTGAGCAAGGGACTCACGTCTGAACATACCCTGCCAACTTATGGAGAACAAAGCGGTACAGAAGGTGGTGGTGATGGACGGAGCATCTGAACCAATCAAACACTCACACCCAGTCAACAGATCTGGGTTTAATCCATCACCGTTCTTTAGCCCACTCTGCCACCCCAGTTCAGACATGGCCATATGCAAATCAGTCGACCCTGTGGCTCATGGGAACAGTCCAGCCCGAACTGCCAAGCCATGCCTTCCCTGGACAAGAAAAAAGCTTCCTAGGACCGGTTTCTGGCATTTCAGCTGTCTTCAGCCAGGCTTGCTTGAATCCAGTGGCAAAGTGAGCAAGGGACTCACGTCTGAGCATACCTTGTCAACTTATGGCAAATAAAGTGGTACAGAAGGGGGTGGTGATGGACGGAGCATCTGAACCAATCAAACACTCACACCCAGTCAACAGATCTGGGTTGAATCCATCACCGTTCTTTAGCCCACTCTGCCACCCCAGTTCAGATATGGCCATATGCAAATCAGTCTGACCCTGTGCCTCATGGGAACAGTCCAGCCCGAACTGCCAAGCCATGCCTTCCATGGACCAGAAAAAAGCTTCCTAGGACCAATTTTTGGCATTTCAGCCGTCTTCAGCCAGGCTTGCTTGAATTCAGTGGCAAAGTGAGCAAGGAACTCACGTCTAAGCATACCCTGCCAACTAATGGCGAACAAAGTGGTACAGAAGGGGGTGGTGATGGACGGAGCATCTGAACCAATCAAACTCTCACACCCAGTCAACAGATCTGAGTTTAATGCATCACCGTTCTTTAGCCCACTCTGATACCCCAGTTCAGACATGGCCATATGCAAATCAGTCTGACCCTGTGCCTCATGGGAACAGTCCAGCCTGAACGGCCAAGCCATACCTTCACTGGACCAGAAAAAAGCTTCCTAGGACCGGTTTCTGGCATTTCAGTCGTCTTCAGCCAGGCTTGCTTTGCTGAAACGCTCCGTCCATCATCCCCTTTTGTATCGCTTTGTTCACCCTAAGTTGGCAGGGTATGCTCAGACGTGAGTCCCTTGCTCACTTGGCCACTGGATTCAAGATAGCCTGGCTGATGAGGAATATGAATCCGAAACCGGTCCCAGGAACCTTGGTTCCTGTCCAGGGAAGACATGGCTTGGCAATTTGGGCTGGACTGTTCCCATGAGGCACAGGGTCAGACTGATTTGCATATGGCCATGTCTGAACTGGGGTGGCTGAGTGAGCTAAAGAATGGTGATGGATTAAACCCAGATCAGTTGACTGGGGGTGTGTGTTTGATTTGCTGAAACGCTCTGTCCATCATCCCCTTTTGTATCGCTTTGTTTGCCCTAAGTTGGCAGGGTATGCTCAGACGTGAGTCCCTTGCTCACTTGGCCACTCGATTCTAGACAGCCTGCTGATAAGGATTATGAATCCGAAACCGGTCCCAGGAAGCTTGTTTCTGGTCCAGGGAAGACATGGTTTGGCAGTTCGGGCTGGACCGTTCCCATGAGGCACAGGGTCAGACTGATTTGCATATGGCCATGTCTGAACTGGGGTGGCTGAGTGAGCTAAAGAATGGTGATGGATTAAACCCAGATCAGTTGACTGGGGGTGAGTGTTTGATTTGCTGAAACGCTCCGTTCATCATCCCCTTTTGTATCACCATTTCAAAGGGGCAACCGACGACAGGTAGGGGATTCAGGTGAGCTTTCATCCTTTTCCCTGTTTTTCTACAGCCTTGGAAGGTTAGGCAAGCCCTGCAGAATGCATCTGATGTGATCGTCTATGGGCCAATAGAAGTTGGAGACAAACGCTCCCTAATTAAAGCACACGCCATTCATATCAATTACAGTTTGTTAGAAAAACAAACAGGAGTAACAATGAGAAATCAGATTTATTTTCTTGTCTTCAGTGTACACGGCAAGACGTACAACAGAAGGGTTATTAGTGAAGCAGGATGGCGAGGAGGAGGAAGGAGGCCAGCCATGTCGAGGAGAAAGCAGCCACTGGGCAGTGCCTTTTAATTATTTAGGGAGGGTGAGGGTTCGTAGTGGAGCGAAGTTCACAGAGTTGCTTTCCAACTCTGTGGAACGTCGCGTAGAGGCACTAAGGCTGCTCCGCCCAAGGTTAACCAAGGCAGACGGCAATAGTCAAAGGCAGTTACACAAAGCAGGATACTGCTTTGGTGAAAGACCACTGAAAAGGAGTTGCTTCTGTGGAGAAGCACGTAATAGAAGAAGCTGCAAAGTAAATCCAATCGGTGATGCACGTCGCACAAATAGGTAAGCTGGTTGATTTGTCTCTTCCGGGTTTTCATGGCAGTTTTTGGCCTAAAATTTAGTAAATCCTCAGTTTTCTAGATTTGGCCAACTAGGCACCTTTAGCACCACAAGAAAGGCTCTAGGACAGATGAGACACCACGTAGGGCTCAGTACTCGCTTGTGCTGGGTCCATTTGTGGTTTCAAGATGGTGCGAGCCTTTTGTGTACCTGTGGCTCTGAACAGGAGTTCAGCAAACTAGCCCTTGGAATCACTCTGGTAATCCTGGTTTAGGTTAGTATGCAGGGTTCAACCGTAGGGCTGGCATCTGAGGGTGAAAGGCAGGTCCCAGGCAGCAAATCAATCCTTTCAGGTACAGCAACGTGGACTTGTAGGGTGCACAGCAGGTCACAGCAGCAGGCAGTCCTCTGAGAGTCCTTCTGCAGATCCAGGAGTGAACTGAAGAGTGGGTCTGAAGGTCCTATTTTTATACCCTGGTCCCCTTCCTATTGAACGTGGGAGAAGCTTATAGTAAGTTGTTTAAAGTGCTTGGAATTTCCTGATTCCCTTGCTCTGGTTCCAATGTGGCTTCAATTAAAATGTGAAGGTGATAGGTCCTTTGTGTGAAGGCAGAGCTCACCCTATTCAGTTCCAAGTGAGGCTGCTCCACCCCCTATTCGTCCAGAAGATGGCCCACTTAGGCATACCTAATCCCTCTAGTATATGACTGTCTTGGAGGAATTCAAAAAGTCTAACTGTCAATTACACCCTGTCTTGGGACCCAAGACAGGCTGTAGGCACAAACGGGTCAAGGGCATGAAAATGCCTACTTACTTTCTAAAAGTGCATTTTCAAAATTGTAATTGAAATTCCACCTTTACCATTTATTTATAAAGGATTTTTCATCACAATTTCATAGATACTACACATTAGCTGGAAACAGGGTCCCCATCAAACATCAGCACTTATTACATTTCATAAGGCTACAAAATGTTATCCAATGGGACAGATAGGGCTCACAGTTGTTACAAATAAATTTAGGAGTTTTTCACTGCAAGGACACGTAAAATAAAAGTACATGTCCAGCTTTTGCATTACAACGCACCCTGCCCTATTGGCTTATAAGGGCCTTTCTTAGGGGTCACTTATATGACATAAAAGGGGAGTTTAAGGTTTGGCAAGGAAGTTGTATTGCCAAGTCGAATTGACAGTTTAAAACTGCATTCAGGTTGCAATGGCAGGCCTGGGACATGTTTTAAGGTGCTACTTAAGTGGGTGGCACAATGCGTGTTGGAGGCCCAATAGTAGCATTTAATTTATAGGCCCTTGCTATATGGAGAACCCCTCCACAAAGGACTTATAAGTAAATAAACTATGGCAATTAGGTGTAAGCCAATAAAACTATTTTTCGCGGAGTGAGCACAAGCACTTTAGAACTGGTTAGCAGTGGTAAACTGCACAGAGTCGTAAGGCCAGCAAAAACTAATTTCAGTATGAATTGGAGGTAAGTAGCAAAAATATTTGGAGAAAGACCACCCTACAGCTGACAGGCCTAACAAAGCATGTGTAATTCCCCGATAATGGGCTTGTGGAAACTAAATGGCAAGTACAGAATTTGAGAAAGATTAACAATGTTTTTCATTAAATGTGGACCATTGGTACCAAATCCAGCTGTGATATTCTATCAAATACCCTGCAATGCTGAATCGTTCAGAGTGGTTGATTTGTGACAAGCATATTTCTCTTTCCCCTTGCACGGTGCAAGCCAATTCCTTTTCTTGTTTAAATTCCAGAATAAAGTTTAGGCATGGTGCCGAGTTCCACAAGGGAATAAATAGAGCCCTTCAATTTTCAATCAGATTTTGAAGAAAAATCTTAATTCTCTACAACTGCCTTGTAACTCTGTTCTTGTTCATTACATTGACAATCTGCAGGTTGGGTCAAGTACACACAAAGCTTGTGAAAAGGATACAATTGCCCTGTTAAATCATCCGGCTGAGAATGGCCACAATGTGTCCCCAAGTGAATTGCAGTACTGTCAAAAACAGTAATTCCGTGATATTAAATAATGTCTATGTAATGCCCTGTCACTAGGAATACCCAATTAGAATAACATGTTTACCCTGTTTTGCAGTGAGAGTGAAGGCTGCACTCTCTCAGTGCTTCTTGACCTGCCTTGACCCTGTAGCCACAGGACTAACGGTTGCCTTAAACAGGATGCAGTGATTTGTTTCAGTATTGAGAGAAGCGGGTATATTCAAGGGACATCTTCTTACAGTAATGGTCCCACACTCTGCAAAGATTTTGCTTACCCGCTCAAAAATGCAATAATTGACAAATAGCAGGGTCATGAAGATTTAACAATTAATTCTGGCTGCTGAAAATGTTACTTCGAATAGGAGTCGGACTCTTTATACACCTACACTGTTAACCTTACCTGAAAATGAAGTTGATGGTGAAGAGGTTGGGCATAGCTGTTTTGATGAGACAGATTTTTGCAACAAGCCAAGACCTGATATTAAGGATAAACTCTTTGATGAGCCCAGCTATGTGACCTTTGCTGATAGCTCATTCTTAAGAGATAACACTGGGCACTGAGTCCAGTGTATGTTCTCTACACAGTTCATGATGTGATGGAAGCCTCGTAGCTCCAAGGTGTCACCTCTGCCAAAGTAGTAGAGCATGTAGCAGATAAAGTTATCTTTCAGAGCAACTGAGGGTGACAATTTTCACTGACAGACAATATGGCTTAGGTGTGGTCCATGACTTCGGACAGCTGTGGTAACAAAGGGGAGTTATGACTTTATCTGAGTCCCCCCGCCACAATAGGGAGTAAGTGATACACTTATTCCCGCAAATTAGTTATAGTTAAATGTGTAGCCCAAAGGAATGAGAATGATTATGCAACTACTGCGAATAGATATGTCGATAAAGTTGCTTGGTATTGTGCCAGTGTGGCCTGCTCATTTAACTTGGAGTACACACATTAATTTGATGAAGACACCAACTTTGCTATGCTGTTGTATGTAGCTGATATTTGATAGGAAGTTAAGAGATTTCAGGAGAAAGTGTCAGAAGTAGATCAACAAAGCTGGGTTAGAGCAGGATGTATCAAGAATGCTAATGAGATCTGGGTCTCAACTGATGGAAGACCTGTGTTGTTGGTTTCAATGACTAGACAGTTTCATGGTCCATCACATATGTGAGAGATGCCACGGTTACACTGTTTAAACAAAATTGGTTCAATTTTGATTCAGAGTCATGGCTGAGAATTTATGCCACAGATGTGTGACCTACCAATAAATGAATGTAGGAAGAAGCACACCAGTAACATTAAGCCACATAGGCAGATCAGGAGGACCCTCTCACAAAATGCAGTTGGATTTCATCAAGATGCCTGTCTATAATGGAATGAGATATAACCTGGCCATAGTATGCATTTTCTTCCAATGACTACAAGCCTAGCCAACACAGAGGAATGGCAGTCTTACTGTAGCCAAACTGCTGTTGTGAAAACTCATACCACAATTCAGATTTCTGGTTTAGCTGGAGTCAGACTGAGGGACTTATTTTAATAATGAGATCCTTAGACTGCTGTGTTTGGCACTACAAGTGGATCGTGTGTAAACAAGGAGAGAGGTAGGGAGAGGTAGGTAACACTCTTATTCTCCGGTTGTATCTGTTAAACAACAAAAGAGTGTTGTATGGTTATACAGGACCACACGTAGGAGCAAAAGGATAAGGAAACCGGCCTCACTTAGGTAGGTTAGGAAGGCCCTCACTCACCACCTAGTGATGACATGCTTCATCATTGGGCCCCACTAAAGAGGCAGAGTGCCTCTTTAGTGTGTTTCGACGCCAGATTTACTGCGGAGCAGGATTTGTGAGTCAGGGCGTGCAGTGGAAATAAATTAAATGGTGGTGAAGGGTATATAAAAATGTCTAAGTGTAGCCAAAAATGATTTATTCTATCGTTACTTAGGGCATATATTTAAAATTATGTGTTGGAAAGTAGTCCACAATTAATTGTGTGGTTATTTCCAAAAGTTATCGTCAGTCAACATGTTTCTGCCTATGAAACGGTATAAAGTTACCAGGCATTCATCAGGACTATAGGAGTGTCCTAGACCCTGGCGGTATGGACGCGCTAAGGCCCACCCTTACCTAGGGGCGTGAAAGTGAAAAAGTGAAAAAAGTGCAAAAGGGAAGAAAAATATCTTCCTTATAACTCCTGGTTTAGGAGGCTTCAAAACATTTGGTTTCTGCACCTGTGAAAGAAAATGACGAAGACATACATGTAGAACAAGACACACAGTTAGCGGTTGGTCTTAATCACACTAGTAGGCCTATTGTGCTCGATACATGGTGGGAAGACTGTGAGCGGCGCTATAACTGTATGTTTAACACCACCTTAGTCCCCGGGATAATACGCACTAATTACTGGGATGTGCGCGGTGCTAAGAGTGAAATGAATGATATGGTAAATGGGTATTTAAAAAGGAAAACAATTTCCTGATAGCGATCAATGGATCTCATACTGAAAGGTGATCGCTATACATACAAAGTAAAAATGTCTCACTTTAAAGGTGTTATGAGGGGACACCATTGGTCACAGGAGGGGAGTGGAAGCGTATTTGGCACACCCTTCATAAAGGAGAAAAAACAAGCAAAGAGTCAGAAACACTGACACACACAGAGATCAGTACTTAGCTTAGTGAAATGCCATCACGGTGAGAGGCGCCCAGGTCTCGTAATGAACTTACGCCCTTGACACTAGAACCTGCTGTGTACCTGCGAGAACCCTCTTACCGGACCCCGACGATGGAGAGCGGGGCCGGAGGAGCTGGATATATGTGGTTGTGAGTGAAGGGATTGTGGCTTCCGGGGTCGCGGTTTGCGGAAGAGGGGGCGGAGCCAAAGGGAGTCAGCCTACCAGAACGGAGGTCACGGTGCGACGTGGTTGGTCACGTGGCCCGCGTCATGTAGACGTTTCCACAGAAACCCGATCCGAAGCATTTACAGTTGAGAAATTGATGCCGTACTAGGCATCGCGCAACTAATAAAGACAGTTGTTCTCGTGGCATCGCGCAAAAATTAAAGACAGTTGTTTACGTTTAGGCTTGCGTGTAAATACAGTGGAGAGTCACGTGAGTCATATATTAAAGCCATGAAAAATGAAAGGCTATGGGGTTGTGATTAGTTTCACGGATCCGTATCTCGAACAAATACAACGAGTGGGTAGTCGGATGGCAGTGAGTCACAGAGGGCGGAAAAGCACAGAGGTCTACACCAGTATAAATGAAGCCACAATTGATGACACGCTGGGTCACCTGAACTTTCAAGGGGAACTCAAAAGGGATTAATCATCAAACCCAGGGAAGCAATCACAGTGAGAGGGTAGGGGGTTAAAGGCCCTGCTTCCGCGATGGGGATAAAAGGGCAATTGTGGGGCAATATTCGCGGGGTACCGTTTCAAAGTGTCTAGGGGGCCAGTTAACCGTGGATGTTTAGACACGGTCTAGTGACTTCAAATGAAGGTTACTTTAGGACAGAGATCCAGGGGATGTCGTCATTCAATCCAGTTAGATGGGTCCGCAGTCTATAGACCCACCTTTGCTCTTTTTCAAACAGGTGACTAGACTACAAGTGGGTCACCAATTATATTGTAGCTACAGACCATAAGATTTGGACATTGTGGAACAGATTAATGGGACACTGAAGTCTCATTTAGCAAACATGTGTGTGTCCACTTAATTGAAATGATTAGATGTCTTTCCCTTTGGTGCTGATGAGTCTCCAAAGTACCCCGACAGAACAGTGTATCGCCCCTGAAGTCCACCCACTGCATTACGATGCAGCGGGCAGAGGCATCAGGCGGAGGACAGTCCTCTGCACTTCCGATGGGCTTGTCAGAACCCATCATAATCCCCTAATGATGGTGAAGCCAAGCTTTGCACCACCATTAGGGATTATCATGGCACTTTCCTGACAACCTTTACATGTCGGGCTTTACGGTATGAAAAGGCTGTCGGAAAGAGTCTTTCGGGTACCCTTGCAGGGCCCCCTTCCCCCCTGGCCATCCACTACAGTGCAAGGGGCACCTAGTGTGCCCCTCTTAACATCCCTGCACCACACGTTACCTGCCACACGGTGCAGGAATGTTTACAAACATCCATTTGTCAATGGAAGTTTGTGATGTGGGCATTTTCCTCCTGCCACACAATCTTCTATTGACAAATGGATGTTTGCAACCGCCCTATGACTCTGAGGTTGGAACTGCCCACCTAAGTTCAGGTGATTTCAGACCGATACAGTGTGGGACAGATGCAAGTCCACCCGGCATGATAATCAGCTCCTCTGTTGGGAAGCATTTTGACCCATTCCCAGTTTTACAAGTCTTAGTAAATCTGGGAATGCACCAAAATCCATTGGTGGATATGTGGAACACCACGGTCCCTGGGACACTTACCCAACACAGAGAAACACAAGGTAGTGACTTGCACTGTCTTGCGTTACTCTACATTTACTGACCCATGCATGTTGGCTTTGAGTGGTTTAATAAATCGTACTGAAGCCCTTGTATTGCCTTGTGCAGGGCCGGACTGGGAACCCAAAATGGCCCTGGCAAACTGCTCAGCCGGCTCCCCTGGGAGGGACGGGGGTGCGGCTGAGCTGTTAGCTAGGACCAGTTTAGGCCAATTTTGTTACAGGGGGCGAATATTGCCAGCCCCCACTACTAAAAACACCTGGTGCCCGCTAGGGCCAGTCCTGCCCTGGCCTTGTGTCACTTTGCTTGATGCAATGGCGACGCAATCGCTTCGTAAATCTAGAGCTTGATGATTACAATGCTTCACTAAAATCTCACTTGGGAAAATGTAAAAGATGTTTTGTTCTAGCTGAAAGAACTGAGAAAATCAATTACACCGTTTTTGCTTTTTGTGTACTACAGAATCAATTAAATGGCACACTATTGCTTATATAATAATAAGTGACTAAAATGTATTTCCTACACCTTTATAATATAGGTGCCTCTGTTTGAACCGGAGTTTGTTGTTTTTTCATAAGTAACAAAAATAGTGCACCATAATTTTGTTTTTCCAGAAAAGAGGTACTCATGAATTCAATATTTCTTTGAGGAAAAGCATCTGCGATGTATGATTTAAGAACGTCACGTGTTACGGTTTCAAATCTACGAGCCTCTATTTTTTTCTTGACGCAAACACATTTCCGTGACATGTGTCAACGTTGGTTCGTTCCATTCCGTATTACAAAAGTAGAAAAAGTGTTCAAATGTATTTGCCCCGTTTTTCAATTAGTGCAAACCTTCTGTTTTGCAGATTTCGATGTTCAAATGTAATCATAGTGTTTGTTTTAATCCACTCCCATCATGTGCATCCAGCCTAGCGACCGCCAATTATTAACTGGAAAATACTAAAGGTCAAGTCAAATAACTTAAATAATTTGGCACTCAATTATTATTTCTTGGAATTTACCCTCAATTCGTGCCACAGGTAAATTCTGGCATGCAGAGAAAATTATTAGTCCACTTTACTGTAAATGATTTACTCGCCCTAGAGTGCTCTCCCGATGCTTTAGAAGGGAAAAGATGAATGCAGGGTGCAGGTATAATTAGATAATTATTAACCATTTAATTAAGAGTGGTTTATTCCCTACCGCTTTTTCGTTCTTTTACGTTGACTGTTTTTACTTATACGTACACTGGCCCAACATGACTGTAGTATAAAGAATGTCAAGCAGTCACGATTAAATACATAGATTTTTCTGCTTCGAAGTTAAAATGTGAAATACTTACACAGGGTGAATTATACATATTAATCATTACAAGTTTTACATTGCGGAATATATTCAAATGGTTTCAAAGCCAATCGTATTTCAGCCTCCATTGACATTGTTGGGTTAGTGGGGGACCTCAGATCTCAACTCTTATCTGAAGTTTCCGTGTAATTTGGAGTTTCTCGTAGCAAAATAAGAGATCGCACGGAAGTGGGGAAGTGCATCACGCCCAAGATTACAGGATTGAACTCAGGAAAACGATGTATGTTGTGGCCGGGATGCGCGGTATTGAGAGGCACCCCCTGCGTCTGGGGGGGGGGGGGGTGCCTTTAGTGGGATTTTAGTGCAGAGGGAACAGTTTTGTTTCCCTGAAAGTGGGCAAGGGGAGTGACGCCTGAAATGCGAGTAAAGAAGGAGGTGCATTGGCGGTCCCTCCCCACCCATCCCTAAGTTTTAAAGTAGATTTGGCAGGGTCCCAGATAAGAGGAAAAGGCCCGGGGACTTCTTTATGCGGAAACTGCCCGACCTTGCAACAGGGAGGCAGTCATTGGGGCTCTGGTCTGGCGGGAGAGGGGGCCGTCCTGCTGGTGGTCCTGGACTCTCTAGCCCTACCCTAGTAGCCGGTGCTTGGATGAAGCAACATGGCATCTCATATGGACGAAGTGGTAAGGGGTTGGGTTGTGTCCTGCTGGTACAACACGCCTCGAGTGGATCTAGAGCTGACGAATTGTAAATATATGGTAACCTGTGGTGCAGATGTATACTGCGCCTCCTTATGTTCAGTAATGGTATTTTGATGGTTAATAAAATTGGTCAAAAGTTGCAGGTTTTATAACAAATAAAGATGGTGTTATTGACAAGTAATAAAAGCTAGGCAGTGCACACCAAGTTCGTGTAAAGTGTCTTTGTGGTGGGGGGTGTGTGGTGGACGAATGGCACGAATATCCCCACTATGAGGTTGGAATTCCTGACAGTGCAACAGACGTACCTCGACATGGTGTTTTACTGTGAGAGATTTGATTGATACCTAGAGTACTGTGTTTTTACGTCATGGTGAGGGGGGTATTTGGGGTTGAGGAAGGGAGTCACTGCATGTTTTTTGTGTGTTGTTTAATTATATGTTTTAAAAATCAATAAATATATTTGCAAAAAAGAACACTTGCAAAAAGACCCTTGATCATTAAAATGTCATACCCTAAAACAACAATTGAAATACTGCATTGTAGTGCTAGGACTGATTCCCCACTGTATCTCCACGCTTGGCACTAATGTTACTGCAGTCATATTGACTCAATGTGAAAGGCTCTATGTCTGAAACAGAAGCTGAACTTCATGGGACACTGTGAGGCTTCTAAGTAGGTGGCACAATATTGAATGGTTGGGCTATTTCCAAGTAGAAAGAGAGATGGAAGATGCACTAAACAAAATTGTAGTTGACAGCAAGCAAAATAGTAGTACATTAGGCACAAGGGCACCTGCCCAACAGATCTTCTGTGGGAAAGGAGGGATGGAAATTAGTCAAGATTGCTGACTGGCATGACATTTGGGGGTATTCTGCAACGTTACATAAATGTGCTAAGATACTATGTGAATCACTAACATGAGGAGTGGTGTTATTGTGGAGGCAACTACTACATTGACACTGGCAGCAATGTAGCAATTGATGTATCAAAAAAGAAATCAGATAAAGAGAGATTTGTTTGGACATTGTTTTTGTAATATACTATATAGATTAGTGTATATTGCTTTATTATTATTGTTATTATTTAATGGTTTTATAAAGCGCGTAGTAACTCGATGAGCATCCCACCCTTTATGGGTGGAAGAAAATGTTAAAAAGGGGACTTTTTTCTCAAATGAAATAGAAAAATGAATTTAAAGAAAGATTTTGTAGATATAGTATTTCACAATGAGCAAAATATGTATGTGTTTTTATGTATTAGTAAAAATAGGCTTTTGGTGGCATGTACTTTATATGTATGAAGTAGTAATGCAAGGGTGTTACTTTGTAATAGGATGGCATTACTTTATTATATTCTTTAAAGCAAAAGAAGTGACATAGAAAATGGATGATTACTATATCCAAAATGTTAGCATTACTGGGAAATACAATGCACGTGTGTATATTAATTAGCATTATGTAGATTGTGTTAGCAAGAGAACTGCAAGTGTTGTCAATGTGGCTCTAGCAGAGGCCATTAGACAAAAGGCAAGTGGTTTTATTTAATCTCTAAGGAATCCTATGGATTCACAAACTGCATTTTGCAACATGTAAAGTAATACTACAATAGTACTACTCAAATAAAACGAGGTGCAATGCAGAAGCCTATGGCATTTCCTACCTTTTTTGTTTGATTACACCACCACAATGGCGGGGATCTCCGCATATGTAGGTGTGCATTTTAATAAAAAAGGGGGGAGGGCCGGGAGTGGTGGGAAAAGGAGGAAAATCTACTAATAAATCGGAAAGGTTTTGGAAAATTTAAGGCATGGCTTAGGTAGGGGCCAGCTAATACACACTCCCACCCACAAATGAGTAGAACAATTACTTTGCCACTTACACATGGAAAGTTGCTACTGCGCTAAAGACATCAAAACTGGTGTAAATGTACTCCAAGCCAGATTTGGACTAAGTCAACATCACACATGGCTAGCCATAAGTATTGCGGTACAAAAGGGGGTGGTAATGGACGGAGCATCTGAACCAATCAAACACTCACACCCAGTCAAAAGATCTGGGTTTAATCCATCACCGTTCTTTAGCCCACTCTGTCACCCCAGTTCAAACATGGCTATATGCAAATCAGTCCGACCCTGTGCCCCATGGGAACAGTCCAGCCCGAACTGCCAAGCCATGCCTTCCCTGGACCGGAAACAAGCTTCCGAGGACCGGTTTCTGGCATTCCAGCCGTCTTCAGCCCGGCTAGCTTGAATCCAGTGGCAAAGTGAGCAAGGGACGCACGTTTGATCATACCCTGCCACACTTATGGCGGCCAAAAGCGGTACAAAATAGGGTGGTAATGGACGGAGCATCTGAACCAATCAAACACTCACACCCAGTCAAAAGATCTTGGTTTAATCCATCACTGTTCTTTAGCCCACTCTGTCACCCCAGTTCAGACATGGCTATATGCAAATCAGTCCGACCCTGTGCCCCATGGGAACAGTCCAGCCCGAACTGCCAAGCCATGCCTTCCCTGGACTGGAAACAAGCTTCCGAGGACCGGTTTCTGGCATTCCAGCCGTCTTCAGCCCGGCTTGCTTGAATCCAGTGGCAAAGTGAGCAGGGACTCACGTCTGAGCATACCCTGTCACACTTATGGTGGCCAAAAGCGGTACAAAAGGGGTTGGTAATGGACGGAGCATCTGAACCAATCAAACACTCACACCCAGTCAAACGATCTGGGTTTAATCCATCACCGTTCTTTAGCCCACTCTGTCACCCCAGTTCCGACATGGCTATATGCAAATCAGTCCGACCCTGTGCCTCATGGGAACTGTCCAGCCCGAACTGCCAAGCCATGCCTTCCCTGGACTGGAAACAAGCTTCCGAGGACCGGTTTCTGGCATTCCAGCCGTCTTCAGCCCGGCTTGCTTGAATCCAGTGGCAAAGTGAGCAGGGACTCACGTCTGAGCATACCCTGTCACACTTATGGTGGCCAAAAGCGGTACAAAAGGGGTTGGTAATGGACGGAGCATCTGAACCAATCAAACACTCACACCCATTCAAAAGATCTGGGTTTAATCCATCTCCGTTCTTTAGCCCACTCTGTCACCCCAGTTCAGACATGACTATATGCAAATCAGTCCGACCCTGTGCCTCATGGGAACAGTCCAGCCCGAACGGCCAAGCCATGTTTTCCCTGGACCGGAAACAAGCTTCCGAGGACCGGTTTCTGGCATTCCAGCCATCTTCAGCCCGGCTAGCTTGAATCCAGTGGCAAAGTGAGCAAGGGACGCACGTTTGATCATACCCTGCCACACTTATGGCGGCCAAAAGCGGTACAAAATAGGGTGGTAATGGACGGAGCATCTGAACCAATCAAACACTCACACCCAGTCAAAAGATCTTGGTTTAATCCATCACTGTTCTTTAGCCCACTCTGTCACCCCAGTTCAGACATGGCTATATGCAAATCAGTCCGACCCTGTGCCCCATGGGAACAGTCCAGCCCGAACTGCCAAGCCATGCCTTCCCTGGACTGGAAACAAGCTTCCGAGGACCGGTTTCTGGCATTCCAGCCGTCTTCAGCCCGGCTTGCTTGAATCCAGTGGCAAAGTGAGCAAGGGACGCACGTTTGATCATACCCTGCCACACTTATGGCTGCCAAAAGCGGTACAAAAGAGGGTGGTAATGGACGGAGCATCTGAACCAATCAAACACTCACACCCAGTCAAAAGATCTTGGTTTAATCCATCACTGTTCTTTAGCCCACTCTGTCACCCCAGTTCCGACATGGCTATATGCAAATCAGTCCGACCCTGTGCCTCATGGGAACTGTCCAGCCCGAACTGCCAAGCCATGCCTTCCCTGGACTGGAAACAAGCTTCCGAGGACCGGTTTCTGGCATTCCAGCCGTCTTCAGCCCGGCTTGCTTGAATCCAGTGGCAAAGTGAGCAGGGACTCACGTCTGAGCATACCCTGTCACACTTATGGTGGCCAAAAGCGGTACAAAAGGGGTTGGTAATGGACGGAGCATCTGAACCAATCAAACACTCATACCCAGTCAAAAGATATGGGTTTAATCCATCACCGTTCTTTAGCCCACTCTGTCACCCCAGTTCAGACATGGCTATATGCAAATCAGTCCGACCCTGTGCCTCATGGGAACAGTCCAGCCCGAACGGCCAAGCCATGTTTTCCCTGGACCGGAAACAAGCTTCCGAGGACCGGTTTCTGGCATTCCAGCAGTCTTCAGCCCGGCTAGCTTGAATCCAGTGGCAAAGTGAACAAGGGACTCACGTCTGAGCATACCCTGCCACACTTATGGCACCAAAAGCGGTACAAAAGGGGGTGGTAATGGACGGAGCATCTGAACCAATCAAACACTCACACCCAGTCAAAAGATCTGGGTTTAATCCATCACCGTTCTTTAACCCACTCTGTCACTCCAGTTTAGACATGGCTATATGCAAATCAGTCCGACCCTGTGCCTCATGGGAACAGTCCAGCCCAAACTGCCAAGCCATGCCTTCCCTGGACCGGAAACAAGCTTCCAAGGACCGGTTTATGGCATTCCAGCCGTCTTCAGCCCGGCTTGCTTGAATCCAGTGGCAAAGTGAGCAAGGGACTCACGTCTGAGCATACCCTGCCACACTTATGGCGGCCAAAAGCGGTACAAAAGGGGGTGGTAATGGACGGAGCATCTGAGCCAATCAAACACTCACACCCAGTCAAAAGATCTGGGTTTACTCCATCACCGTTCTTTAGCCCACTCTGTCACCCCAGTTCAGACATGGCTATATGCAAATAAGTATTGCTGCACACTCCCATAGAAAATAATGAAAGCTGAAAAATAAAATAACATACCATAAAAACTAATGTTAAATACATTTAAAATAGTTGACATTTAAAATATCTATCTATATCATACATTTAAAATAGTTGACATTTAAAATATCTATCTATATCCCAAAATCCAAAAACGGTTACACATTTTCAAACACAAGAAAGAAGAACATAGATCTAAGAATGCTCCCTCTGGGATTGTAGTATTTAAATCACATATCCATGGACCAGTGATATAATATTGATGACAACGATATCAATTCACACCAATATTAGAAAATAAATTTATTATCTCAGAAATATCATCTTCATATACTTAACTAATAAAAACGCAAATATTGATAAACAAAATATCGCCGTAAAGATATCTTTATTTACTTTTATCGATAACACAAATATTGGAAGCAAAAATATTGCTACTTTAAAACGCACATATAAATTGTCAAAAATACTGCAACACTCAATCTCGACTATATTAATAACACCAGAAGAATGCATTTAATTACAAAAGAACGTAATAACAGTTTTATATATTAACCAACCATTTATATTAAGTTGTGTTTTGGCGCCCACCTTGTTTACATTGTATGTAAATGACATCCCCAGCTTCCTGGGAAGTTGTAAAAATGATTCCCCCAAGCTGGGAGGGGAAGTGATACCTGCATTTCTTTTTGCAGATGATACCATCTTAATTTCGCAAACCCCCAGTGGCCTTCAAAACCTGCTGAATTAATTCCATTCGTACTGCACTATCAAGGGACTTGAAAGCAATCCCAGAAAAAACAAATATATGTCTATTAATTCACGTAAATCCTTTAAAAAGAACTAAGAGCTAAATGGCCAAAGCTTAGAATATGTACATAGTTTTAATTATTTAGGTATCACACTAGATTCGAAACTGACTTGGAAGCCGCAATTGGAAAAAAAAAGATTACTTTTGATTCAACACTGTACTCCAATTACCAAAAAGCATGGAGGGAGTACCTCTAAGGCTGTTTCTCCAGCCATTGAGGTTTTTAAAATTAAGGCTCAGTTAGCTGTCTTGTATGGGGCAGAACTTTGGGGACCAAACTGTAAACGTAATTTTGAAATTGGAGAAAATAAATTAATTTGTAAGTCATTGCCTTTACCCAACAGAACACAGATGCTTCCGGTAATACTTGACCTCAATCTAAAACGTACTGATAGTCTTACTGTATTACACCCCCTTCTATTTTGGGTAAGAGTTTGGTCAACGGTTGAGCTTGTACATTATAAATGGGGTCTGCAAGAGATAATGAGTTTTGGTCTTCTAAAAACCATTCCGTGGTTTCACCACGTGTCGATCTGGTTTAAAAAAATAGGATCACCACATTATTGGGATGCACCTTCAGATTTGACCATGGCATGCAGTAAGGTTGTTAAGTTATCGTTCTGGAATTATATGAGCAGCACCTTCCAGCATGATTCCAGTTTAGGATCAATAACTACATCATTTCTCTTGCTCAAAGATACACCCCAATTCGAACCATTGATGGACGAGGTATGCCCACAAATTGCCAAATCATTGTACCTGAATTTAGATATGGGGTTTTACAAACACATGATAAGAAATCAAAATGGGTTAGTAATCGCAATGACCAAGATTATGACAAATGCACTTTTTTTTAAACATTTGAGTAAAGTCAAGGAAGAGGATGCACATATTTTTTTCTTCTGTCCCTTATATGACACTCCTAGAAAAAGATGGATTAAACCACTCTGCATTGCCTTGAAAGTAAGGCACTGCAGAGAGGCAGAACGCCCACTTAAGTCTGATACCTCACAACTGGTGGTTTTTTGTGTATCTAGATTTCTCGCCGGTGTGATGGTCATTAGAGCTAAAAAGGGTTTGAAACTGTGATATCTCTTTATTTTTTTGTATTATTAGAAATTATTTGTTTTTACATTTTTTAATTGTTAAAAATTAACCCAGTGATGAATTTTCCAAATATTCAATCTTGTGGCACAATTAGATATTACTTGTCTTCGACAATTAGTAATTTCTAGGCGCGTGACTCCCAGATTTTATATATAAGTTCTTTTTAATATAGAGATTTTAACTGCTTAAACATTTTGTTGTATTTATAGTATTATGAATTTATTGTTTTTAAATGTAAATTTTGGATGGATCTGGGTATATTGTGACGTCTTCCGCCCAAAGAATGCTATCGCTAAGATGTGGATGAAAATGTGTTATATTTTTTTATGTACTTTTATGGTCTAAAAAGTCTGAAATAAAGTTATTTGATTGAAATTAACTCTAAAAACATTTATAAATAATCTAACAACATTATACCAATTTTATATAACTAAAATAAACTTAACACACCTCAAGAAAATTATACACTTGAATACATCAAATTAAAATTAAACAAAATGTAAACATTAAACAAAAATAAATAAAGTTTAAACATAAATAATACACCCAGAAATATCTAAAAATAATGTTAAAAAACAGAAATATAGATGCAAGATTATGAAATGAACATTAATCAGTGTCCACCATAAAGGAAATACCTAAAAAAACAAATAAAAACAACTGTAAAGAAACTACCCAATAAAACTATCTAATCAATTAAAATGACAATATATAAGTAACACAAAATTAGATCACTTACCACACCAAAAACTACGAAAGCTGGAAGGGGACGATACTCTGCTAAAGTAAGTAAAATATTCAATTAAACAAACTTGAAAATACCCGAATTAAAAACCACGATATTATAAATAACTAACCAAGCACTCTATTTTTTATATCATAAAATGTAGAAACTACAGAACAATTAGTACACCATCAATAAACCACAAACCCACCAAGAAACTGCATCAATCAAGTACCTGAAAAAAGGCACATAAAACGTAAGTAACTTAAAAACAGCTCCACATATCAAGTCTACCTTAAACGGTAAAAATAATATTAAAGTCCCCCAGCCCCTACTAGCTACCAATAAACACACTTTTGAAATTAAACTAAAACAGCTGTTTTTAATCAACAGAAAAGAAGGGATCTGATTCACATTATAATAGCCCCAATGGAAAACAAAAAAAGGTCTGCATTACCATCAAGAACACATATGTAGGTATATAATGGAAAAGTATTGCCATAATTATGTATGTATGTACACAGTAAATGTAAAGTGAAATTATTATTGAATTAATGATATTATTAAACTGTTTTAAGATATAATGATAGAAATAGCAAGACACATCACATCACACAAAGTGAAAAAAATACTCTCTCACATGGGCTGCACTTACAACCAAGAAAGCACAAACACCCACATGCTAATTGGAAATGTACTAAATATTACTCTAATGCTTGTAATGGAAGGACTACTACAAAATATGAAGTTATTAATGTGAGAAACACAACCCCGCCAAATGTAAAAAAATCAAAGTAAGACATTTAGTACTAGATTTAAGATAGGCAAGCACTAGTTCTCAAGAGCCCACTACTAAAAATACTTAAAGATATACTCTGCAAAGTACCTCAGCAAATCACAGGTCAACTACCAGCTATACCTACCATGAAGCACTGAATAGCACAAACTACAAAAGCAACCATTGATACTCCTCCTGCCCTAGAAGATTCCAAGATTTTCAAATTCCCGAACACATATGCACCACACATAAAAAAGAATTTCCCTCCCAAATGATTGACAGCCTTAACAATGAGAAATGCATTATTATATTTGCTACAGCAGATAACTTATTAAAACTAAGCCAATGTTAAACATGGATGATGGATGGGACATTCAATATGTGCCCCAAACCATTCACTAAACATACACCATACTTGGTAAGTATCAAAATACTAATAGACCATTCATATATGCCTTGCCACTTAAAAAACACTGTAGCGCTTACTACAAACTACTAAACCAAATAAATATTAAAACAAACATTTACTCCCCAAATAAAATACTAATAAACTTTTCAACAAGCTATACAATACAATACAATACTTAAACTATACCCGCAAACAACCATACAAGGCTATTATTATCATTCTAACCAAAGGATTTAGAGACACCTCCAACAATTTGCACTGTACTCTAAGTGTACAACATGCAACAAATAGCCAATTTGCTTCAGAAATAGGAATATTGATTGCACCTTGCTATGTCCTTTTAACAGAGGTTGCTAACTACTATAACTTACTTATAGAAAATCCATTCTAACAACACAATAAGCACAAACTAAACACCTTAATGCAGTGGTTCTCAAATTTTTTGACCCGTTTCTCCCTTGACCCATTTGACAGTTGGCCATAGCTCCCCACCATTTTTTTACTGGCGCACCAGGGTGCCGCGGCACACACTTTGGGAACCACTGGTCTACATGAAGAATCAAGCCTAAACGTGATTAAGAATTCAGAGAGTAGCCATCCCCATCATAAAACTTTATTTGCAATCACAAAGATTTTATAAAGTACTTCTCAATGCATACAACACAATCATAGAATAACTTAAAGTACTCCCACTAAAAGTAACCAGGCTAGAGAAAGGATCACGGAGCTCTGTGACGTTACAAGAAGTTTACGTGGGGTGGGCTCTGGTGAACCCAAGATGGCTCACCAGATCCCATCTACCCAGTGTTTTAAGTGAGCTGGCTCCTGCCGGTGCAGTCCTAAAAAGCATGTGTCAAGATGCGTTCCTATCGGGCTCTCCATTTTTGCCTTCAGCCTCAGGATGAAAAAAAAAATCTTTTAACTCTGTAGCAGTCACTTAACACACACCACAGAGGAGTCTGACTCCTTCCCTCCGGAGCAGGATACTAGGGGGTAAAGTTGAGACTAACTTTCTCTAGGCATGTTTCAATCCCCACCCCATGGCCTTCGACACACAGAACGTTCCATAATGCAGGTGTCTATGAATCATCGTCCTGTGCATGCATGTTCCTTGTTGGGGGGTTTTCAGCTATCTTCACCGTACGCTTTATGATATAATATACAGCAAGTTGTTTGTTAGTGACGTCCTCCAGGTGTCAGATGATTACATATAATGTCCCAGTGTTGCCTGAATCTGTTCTCATACAACAGTGATGTATTGCTATGACCAGATACACCTACAGTGCTTGTTGTGATGTGTACCTTTTGAATCACTTGTAATAACTGATAGCTCCCTGTGGTAACCTATCGCAAGCCTATTTTTTTTTAGGCCTCTTTTGCAGCTGTGATGTGACATGACTTTAATGGGAAAAAAAGTGAAATAAAGGTTTAAAAAAAAAGAGAAAAATAAAGTATGTTCCTGAGCTTGAACACTATACCTTGTGCCCAGCCACAGTCGGTAGTAGGAGTTTCTGCAGGGCGGTGACGTGGCGAGGGGGAGGGGCAGGGTGGGGGGAATTAATGTATGGATTACGGAGTTTAACAGGTAAGTAAACATATAAATAAATAAAACGAATTTCGTTGCGTGCACTGCATCACCAAATGTCACACATCAGGCAAGTAGAATAGCAAGAAAAATCAAAACATAAAAATAATATGTTTATTAAAAAGTTTCTAAAAAAAATATCACCAACCACAAAGCTCAAAATTACATATAAAAACAAACTGAACCACATAACTAGAACACACAAAATATAAACTAGCATCTAACAATGACATCATATACACATACATAATAAAATGTAACATTTATCACCGAAAATAATTACATAAATACAATTTACTAATTTGTAGCTGTAGATCGTCGTCCATTTATTTTATTTTATTTATTTGGGAAATTTATTAAGCGCTCAAATACCCGAGGGTGTCTCGGCGCTGAGTGTTTACTGAACTAGTCCATGAGTAGTTATTGCTTGAACAGCCATGTTGGCCCTAAAGGAGTGTCATTTACTATTCCCACTCATTTCTACGTCATTTTAGAGAAGGTGTTAAATAGTAAAGAGATGGAATTACCTGTACTCACTCCTACCCAATCTTTTAAATGTAATTGACAGTCAAAAATATTAAAACATAACATTAAGAAATAATGTTACTATTTATAATGTATGATTGACAAATTATAAATCTAATACATAACATAACACATTGACATAAACTAAGATACAACAAAGACTGATAATAAATATATATTTTAAAATAAAAATGAACAATTATGATACATATATAATATGTAATCATTCTGAATTACACACCTAAATACTTGCATTTAACATAAAATTACCTAAATAGGCATAAAACAAACAAATGAATTTTTAAAATGTATAATACCATACATTGTATGAATAAATTAAATATACATTTCTATTACAAACCATAAGTATATACAAATCAATCAAGTAATCATATCAAAAAATATTTAAAACACATTATTTCAAACGTTTACATTTTTTAAACATTATGAAAATAATATCGATAAATGTATAATAAAACATTAAAATTATTGTACATTTCAAAACCAAAAGCATAATTGTAAGTATATGTTTTTTTCACAATTTAAATAAAGTTTACAAATAAAAAATAAAAAGTGTATAAATTGCCTAATGATTACATTATCCTAAAAATTTTATTTTTAAAACAAAATATTACATTTATTTTATAAGTATATATATAGACAACATTTATCAAACTTAATACATAAATTAAGTAAATATAAAACTAATTTATATAACAAAGATTATTCATACTATATAACAATATTTAGAGCTTGATTATGATTTAGTTGGGGCCGCAATCAACAGGCCGTCGGTGGTGGTCCCACCCACAGACAGCCCTACTGTCTCAACGATGCATTATGATGCAGGCAGTTGAACCGAAACCATCAGGGTGGCAAGACCACCATCTCCAACCGGATCATAGCAGTGGTCAGTATCATATCCCTTGAATAGTGGCGGTGCTGAGGCAGGCTCCACTGTTGGGATTATGATGACCCTTTCCAACAGCCTTTTTAGATGATCCAACGGCCATAAAAAGGCTGTCAGAAATGGACTTTGGGGGCCCCAAACAGGGCCTGTCCCTCGTGGCCCACAGCAAAGTGGCCCTGTAGGCACATGTAGGGCCCATCAAACAACCAAAATACCCACTGGTCTAAAAAACCTGAACAGACCCTTAAGCACCTACAGGCCTAAATACCTATGACCCTATTAACAGAGGAAAATCCTTAGAACAGAAAAATCCTTAAAAAATAACAGTTTCCCATGACTCACCGAGGGGACATGCTCCATCTTCTGGGATCTTTTCCTAGTTACACACTAGTGCAACCAAGGGCTACAACCCACTCACTGTGAGAGGGGAGCTCGGGAATGTTTTAAAAAACAGTGTGATGTAAATAAAGATTTTTTTTTAAGTATGAGAGTGATGGGCAAAGTGCATGAAAGTAAAAGGTGAGGATACAATTAGATAACAAGAGAAAAAAATGTAATAGATGTCTCTTGTCCAAATTAAAAACAGTGCAAGAGAATTTTTGACAAAACAACTGCAAGAATGTAATAACTGGGTCTACATGTTTCAGGCACACAGATTATATGTAATCCTAGGCCTTCCTCAGGACCACAATAAGATATTGCTACTGCGTAGTGAAAAGAATGAAGAAAAAAGAATGAAGTAAAAAAAGGTTGTAACAGACATAACCATGTAACCTGATATTAAGGTATTCAAATCCTCTGTAGTTTACAGGATGCTTGTGGCACCTGTATCTTACGAGGAATGATACACACCTCACCTGGCGACGGCATACGGCTCAGAAGTAGCCTGGGGTACCAACAGAGAGAGTGGGGCCTCAATTCCTGAGCCGTCGCACGGTGAGGTGAGGTCCATTCCTCATAAGATGCAGGTCCACGAGCATCCTGTAAACTATGGAGGGGAAAAAAGTAATACATAACTCAAAACTATTTTATATACAATAATAATTTGCAAAACAGTATTTATTATACCAATTTTAAAAACAACACTTAAAATGCTATTCTTAAACATGATATTCCTTTCCTCAATATTTTTGGCATGATATTCATGTGTCATGATATTTTTAATTTGATATTGTGTCCAAACACCCATGTACACAGTACAATAAAATATAACTGACTTTGGATCATCCTCAAAAAAACAATGTTGCAAATTGTAGTTAAATATGCAAGGCTAGAATTAGTTTTAAAATAATTGGTGAAAATATATTGAGTGCAAAGAGTCTGCCGAACACCCTGTTTTTTTCTTTAATTTAAACCTCATCATTTTACTAAATGTTGACGTACATACACTCCGAGTGCGCTCGGTTCCTTTAAGTGCATGATTCTGACAATTTCATTCACAAAGTTGTGACATGTGACTTACGTGACACAGGAGGAGTTGGACAGCCCCATGCAAGTTTGTGTCCTATTTAAACACGTACTCAATAGTAAACAATGATTCATCCTATTTTTATTCAATATTCTGTTCATGTTAGGCCATCACGTCACAGAAGATAAGTTTCCAAATTTTCACGCATATTAAATGCTCTCAAATTGCCCATCCGGGCCAATCCGCAGCCACGTGTAGAAACTTCGTTAATCCATTATTGTTCTTCACCGAATACATTTCGGTCTTGTTGACCTTCCTCAGGGGTATCAACAATTATAAAAAAATACATTCATCAACCCCATATCATTTATGTATAACAGTTATTCAACACCAACATATACTGTGCGTAAAGCCATATTAATTCATTCTTATTACATGCTTCCCCTTTCCTCTTTCCCCACGCAAACACTGTACCTTCAACTTCTGTGCCCGCCTCGTCCTTTAATTAAAACATATCACACGTCCCTCTACAGATCTAATCACCCATAACGCTAATGTTCAACCCATCGGTAACACCATCTGTTCCGCTCTCCCCTGCTCCCCAGTTTGTACCTGTAATCATCTGCTGTTGTTTTCAAACAGTGAAACCGTCTTCTGAAAACGCTATGTTCAAACAGCCCACTCTGCGAGGCATCCGGTTTTTAAGCCGAACGCTTATCTCCCAACTGTGTTCACTCGCACCTCGTGACTCCCTCGATCCTCCCTCTAAAAGATTCCCAAGACAGCAATGTAGAACTCCCCGTAAATCCTTCAATATTATCCCCTAACCACCCCTTAATCAGTGCGCTTTATCACATATGCTGGAATAAATATATATGAGAATACATTTCCCAAGACAACACATTCTTTAAACAAATGTCCATAATGACCTGGTTAAACGTGTTTTTCAATACTTTCCTTTGTTGATGACTTTTTCGGACAATCCATGACGTGACCTTGTTGTTTTTCTTTTTTCAACTTTTCTCCACATCTGGGGTGCTAACAGAGGGGGAACGGTGGTACTATAATTCATTTCAAAGAGTCTGCAGCACAACCTGTTTTTTTCTTTAATGTTAACCTCATAATTTTACTCAATGTTGGCGTGCATACACTCCTTTAAGTAATCGATTCTGACAATTTCATTCACAAAGTTGTGACACATGATTTACTTGTCACGGAAGGATTTGCACAGCCCCATGCACGTTTGTGTCCAATTTAAACACATTTTCAATAGTAAACACTGGTTCATCTGATTTTTATTCAATGTTCTATTCATGTTAGTCCGTCACGTCACAGAAAATAAGTTTCTAAATTTACACGCATATTAATTGAAATTAGTCCACAAAAGTGGACAAAGGTTCTAGAATGGAACCCAAGCCAGATATAATAGGCCGCCCAGGTGGTGGTCTTTGTTGTCTATGCACTTTGGGCAGTACATACAAATATGGCATCACTGGGAGTAAAGTTTGCAGAAAAGTAGCTTCATGGGTAGTGATCCAACCTTCGTTGCTCGCTTGTTCAATCATATCGGAGATATCCTTTTGATCCTTTCTGCAGGGTCAGTTTTAAGAGGGCGATAAAACCTTCTGTCCTCTAGTTGGCCTAGGCACTCAGCACAGTACGTTTTAGTATCCAAAATGACAATGGCGCTGCATTTGTTCGCAGGTTTGATGGTTATTTTGTCATCCATTATCAGAGTAAAGAGTGCCTGTCGTTACTTTATTGAAAAGTTGTTATAAGGTCTATTCTCAGTATTGCACATTGTTGTTACATCCTCAATTACTGCCTTCTCAAAAGTCAAGACTTGAGTTGGCACTGTGTGCAGGGGTGGATTAAAACTAGAACGTTTTTACAAACCAGTATTCACATCTTCGGTTTGCAAAGGTACTTCTTTGTCTTTGAAAAAAAATTGCAAACGTATTTTGGGGAAGAACTTCACCAGTTCGCACTGAGTTTGAAATGGGTCTCCACTTTCAGTGGAGACAAAGCCCAAACCTCTGTTCAGTACCATTTGTATAAGGCTTCAAAATACGACTGCTCAGATTCACTATTAAGTTGCCTCCACACTATACTATTACTATAATCATCACACACGATACCATCCAATACCTACTGGCACAGCCATTAAGAATGTACACTCTCTTGCTGTACCATCATATGCTTTTCCCGTCCACAATGTACAGGCTCCCCGTTTCACTACAAGCATCACAGGCAACATTTTCAATATGTTTTATGTTCTTGTGTTTGAAGTATCCTTATATGCTTTTATGCTTGTTTTTTTAAATTTTAAAACCATGACATTAAGACCATTCATCCAAACGAGTATATGTAGTTCTAAGTTAAACACACTCACTAGAGGTTGGCATCTGATTTTGCCACTATGTTGTTCTGTTCAGAGTCGCACAATTCAGGGATTGATTAATTTAAAGTTAGAGGGAAATGGCATTACAGACTATAAGATGAGTTATTTGTCTGTTTACTATTTTTAGCCCTTTTTCTTCTTGCTCATAGAGTGGGCCTCATTTTCTGAGCTGTCGCAAGGTGAGGTGAGGCTTATTCCTCGTAAAATATGTGTAAGCACAATTTTATACATGTCATTGAACCTCATAATATTCAGATACTTGCAAATTGATGGTTACTGTTTTGCCACAATCTGCATTGGTATATAACATTAGCACTAGACCTATTTTCCTGTTTTCTTAAAATCATCTTTTTTCTACAGGTGTCACCAGTGGTAAAAGGTCAAAATATTGATTCCAAAATATAGACTAACCTAAATATCGACTTCAAAATATAGAATGGACAAAATATGGAATGGACAGAATATCGACATGAAAAATATCGTTTTGAAGGTAAGTAATGTAATATCGATTTTAAAAATATAGACAGTCAAAATATCGAAGTACATAATATAGTTTATTAAAAATATCGATTTTTTAATATTATCGAATTTTTTTAAGTGTTGTGTATGTTAGTATATGTATGAAAAGTGTATATATTTTTGTAATTTATTTTAAGTAATTAATTTTATGTTATTTAATTTTTGTGTAGTTTAATTCTGTAGCGGGTTGTGGGTTTATAGGGGAATAGGGTGGGAAGTAATTTAATTATGATTAATTAAATATGTTAATTAATTAATTTGTATTTATTTAGAATAAATTGTTAATTAATTTTTAATTGGTAATTATTTAATTCTTAATTGATAATTAATTTTTATTAATTGAATATTTGATAATTATGTGAATTAAATTAATATATTTTCTGTAGTGGGTTGTGGGTTTATAGGGGAATAGGGTGGGAAGTAATTTAATTATAATTAATTAAATATGTTCAGTAATTTATTGGTATTTATTTAGAATAAATTGTTGATTAATTTTTAATTGATAATTTATTAATTCTTAATTGATAATTATTTTTTATTAATTGATTCATTGATAAGTATGTGAATTATATTAATTTATTTTCACTAGAGTGGGAATAGTAACATTTACCCATATGCTATCCAACGCTTTCCCTACTGTTGCACTCTCTGGAGTGGGAATAGTAATTTTTACCCCTACGCTATCCAATGCTTTACCTACTGTTGCACTCTATGGAGTAGGAATAGTAATTTTTACCCCTACACTATCCAATGCTTTCCCTACTGTTGCACTCACTGGAGTGGGAATAGTAATTTTTCCCCCTACGCTACCCAAAGTTTTCCCTACTGTTGCACTCTCTGGAGTGGGAATAGTAATTTTTACCCCTACGCTATCCAACGCTTTCCCTACTGTTGCCCCCTCTGGAGTGGGAATGGTAATTTTTACCCCTACGCTATCCAATGTTTTCCCTACTGTTGCGCTTACTGGAGTGGGAATAGTAATTTTTACCCTTACGCTATCCAACGTTTTCCCTACTGTTGCACTCTCTGGAGTGGGAATAGTAATTTGTACCCCTACGCTATCCAACGCTTTCCCTACTGTTGCACTCTCTGGAGTGGGAATAGTGATTTTTACCCCTATGCTATCCTACGGTAATAATATTGTGTATTTTTTATTAATATTATGTTAATACATATATATATATATATTTTTTAACAGATATGATTGTATATTTTTTTAATAAGTTAAATTAGTCATTTAATAGTTTTAAGATAATTTAAGTATTTTTAAGTATATTTTAGCTATTTATTTTTAATATTCTTTTAATTTTACACTATTTTTAAGAAATTCGATATTTTTACAAAGTATATATATATAAACGATATTTTGGGTTCGATATTTTGGTACTTACCTGTTTGTAGATAGGAATTCGATACTTTGTCTGTCGATATTTTGGAATTTATATTTTGGGTAGTCTATATTTTGTCCCTCGATATTTAGTCAGTGATCCGTCACCAGCATCCTGTAAACTACAAAGGACCTAAATCCCTAAATATCATTGTATTTGTTCCAACCTTGTTTGTTGTAATTTTTTTTATCTTAATTCACTACGCAGTAGCAATATCTCATTGTGGTCCTGAGGAAGGCCAGGATTACTCACAATCCATGTGGCTGAGATACGTAGACCCTGGTATTACATTCTTGCAGTTATTCTGTTGAAACTGCATTTGCACTGTTTTTAATGTGGATTTCAAGAGATACCAAATAAATCTGTTTTCTCTTGCTACCCAATTTTATCTTCACCTTATACATTCATGCACTGCACCCATCACTCTTATACATAACAGTTTCTCACATCTTTTGGAGCTTCCAGAGCTTTTTAGTTATACCATACTCTTATGAAAACTTCCGTGAGCTCCCCTCTCTTAGTGAAAAGGTTGTAGCTCCTAGTTACACAAGGTTGTAACCAGGAGGAGATCCCAAAAGATGAAGCATGTCACTTTGATGAGTGATGGGAATCCGTCCTTTTTTAAGGATGTTCCTCTTTGAATAGGATCACAGGTTCTTAGGTCTATGTTTTTGTGATGGTCTGTTTAAACTCATTAGACCTGTGGATATTTTGTTGTATTGTAATGATTTTTCTGACCATGCAGGGGCTTTTACTCCTGGTTTGATGAGATGTTGATATATGTTTTAGCCCCTCAGGCATTTCTTGCAATATATGCTCATTAACTGATACAAATTGTTTTCCATTTTAGTCGCAATTATGGATTTATTTTGAACTACATTTATAATTTTGTAATTATAGACTGACATTAAGGGCCTTATTACGACTTTTACGGTCTTTGTCTGGACCGCCACAGTGGCGGTCCTAGGAAGACTGCGAAGCCTGTGGTGCACCTGCCCACCAGATTACAACTTGAATCCAGGGAGCACGGGCGGTTCAACTGAGGTCTCACAGAAGCGGAATTTAGGCTTATAAGAGAGCCTAAACAGAATACCAACACCATAAGAGAGCCTGCAGCACATTCCTGCATGGTGTGGCATGCACCTTGTGGTGCATGCCACACCATGCTCAAGCAAAGGTGCAATTCCCTTGTTGCACAACATGTGCCCCCGCAAACACCCCATGGCCAGATTTGGTCATTACCTGCATTTCCACCACCCTCGTGAACTGAGCAGTGGAAATAGAGGTTGTAATATACTCAAAAGTGCTGGCATTGGCACTGGCAGCATATTCAGGCCCTTTGCAAATCACCGCTGCTGTGGGATCCTTGATCCCAGTGGAGGTGGTGATCTTGTGGCAATCCCATTAACACACTTGTAATATGGTGATCAAACCGCCAGGATGGTGGCAGTTAGACCGCCACTGCAAGTAAGGAGGGCCCGGGACTGCCGAACTCATAATAAGCCCCAAGATTCCACTAGGTTCCATGACGGTCTGGGCACTATTGATCAGTCAATAAACCTCACATTATTAATGGGGAAATACACTAGAGCAAAAAAAGGTAGCCTCTTTCTGGATTTTGTTGACCTCACCGCGGCCTTTGATTCAGTAAAGCATGAAAGGCTGTGGGAGGTCCTTGAAAGCGTGGGGGTTGATTTGCAAATTATCCCTCACTTAAGCCGATTGTATAGTAACACATCAGCAAGCGTCCGTTTTGGCCAGAAGGGAGAATGCACTGAAGCTTTCCCAATTAGGAGAGGGGTCAGACAAGGTTGCGTGCTGGCCCCCTTCCTTTTTAATGTTTACATAAATGGACTTGAAGATGCACTCCTTTTCCAGGGCATAGACTATCCTCAAGTAGGTGGCCGATCGATCCCCGCACAACTCTATGCGGACAATGCGGTGTTGATGTCTGGAACCCAAAATGATCTCCAGAGAGCCCTGGGTATTTTTAGTACATTTATGGCCGATCTTAGTCTACAAACTAATATAACCAAGACATATGTTATGAGGTGTAAGCAAGGGATGCAGAAAACTCGTGAAATGTTCATTGATGGGAAAAAGTTAGAGTCCACCAAAAACTTTTCTTACCTATGTGTATTTTTTAACTTTCAAGATTCATGGGCTCTTGCCATAGCTAACAAAAAAACAGCTTTTGCCAGATCTACCGCGGCACTATCAAGCTTTGCAAAGAAGTTAGGTAGGAAACCGTCTTCAGAGCGGCTACATATATATAAAGCCAAGTGCGTCTCCATGGCAACTTATGGAGCCGGGGTGTGAGGATTTGCAGATACTATCTCTTTACAAAAGATAGAAAACACTTTGATGAGGTACATTCTCTCTGTCCCCCCCAGTACCCCCACTTTCATTTGCCACAATGAATTGGCTCTTAGCCATTTAGCAGATTTGGTAAAACTAGAGCCAATAATACTGTGGCACAGGATCTGGTGTAAGGGCCAGACAGAGCTGAATTGAGTGATTTTAAAAGATGTTTTATAGCTGGATGGGGCCTACAGAATCCCTTGGACTAAATTTGATTTGACTTTATGAGTGAGTTGGGACATCCCGAATATTTTACTACCCCGCCATCAATAATGGATATCTCAAGAAAGTCATTAAAGAAAGAGGGTATTCTGCTCCTAGAAGCTAAAAGACTACACAGAGAATCTGCATCTAACAAAACTGTGAGAAGTCATCAGCTGCTACGCACCACTCTTGGATTGGAGCCCTATTTATCTTTTGTACCTGGAACTTTTGACAGATTCTTTTTAACAAGGTTAAGATTGGGTGTTATACATAGGTTGATGACATTCCCAAAAATGAATGATTGGCCTTGCACCCTTTCACAGTGCCCCTGCGATAACATCTCTTCCCAATCGACCATGCACTTAGTCCTAGTTTGTAAATGTTATCATAATCATATAGTTTGGATTATCCCCTTTCTAAGAACACTTGGGATTAGGCAGTGCCGTGAAGCAATGCTCCAGCTGCAATTATTTGAGAAAGAGCATACAGCGTGGAGGCTAGCTCAGTTCTTAAAAGCTGCATTTTATATCAGGAAAAGTATGGTTTTGATGGCATAACATTAAAAAAAAACATGTTTAAGCTTCTATTTGTAAATAATATGTTGTGTTTTTTATGTTGTGCTTTTATGACTATTTTATACAGCAGCCGAATAAAGCTTTCTTTGACCACTAGGTTCATCAATATTTTCTGGCAATTTATTTTACACATTCTGTGGTCATTTCCACATTACAAGATGGCACTTCCTTGTGACACTGTGTATCTACTATGCTTATGCATTATGTAATGTTTAACTTCCTTTAACACTGTTGTCATAATGTGAGCAATGCTCCTAGGAGCTGAAACCTGTCATGCAAAGGAACTAAATGATCACTGTTTCACCATTGTCCCTGAGTGAGTGTGTTTTTCCAGACTTTGGGCCAGTTATGATATGGTCGTATAGGATCCAACCTGCAGTCAAGCCTTTAGGGCTGCATTGTAATGGGCAGCTCGGTTCACTTTCCAACCACCTTTTTATGATAGAGGCGGTCAGAGAGTAAACCGGACCGTCATTCTGACTGGCTTCTGACGGGCTCCGAGAGCCCCTCAGTCAGTTGGAATTGGGGTAGTAATCTCAAGGATGGGCCATTCCGCCCTTGAGACACTTTCCTACATGGTTTCCATGCCAGCCTGTCTGACATGGAAAACATGCCGGAAAGCGTGTTTGGGGTCCCCCAGCAAGGCCCCCTTTGGTGCATGGCCTCTGCTTGGAGGCGGAGGGGGCACCTATGGTTCTCCCCTGTTGATCCTAGCACCCCTCTGCAAGCACCTTGAGGTGCCTGCCACAGGGTGAAGGGATGAACTGCACCTCTGTTTCATCAATGGGAGCTTGTGTTACTGACTGTTTACAGCTGTAGCACAAGCTCCCATTGAGGAAAGGGATCATGCGACCGAATTGTGTTCAGTCGCATTGAAATGAGTCGGTTGAGACTGCCAACAGGGTGTTGGTTGGTCCCAGGACTGAGTCAGTGTCGGGCAGAAGTAATTTTGTCCGTCATCAAAATAAGCCCCTTAGTGTTTGGGGATTTTGGATCTATCTATCTATCTATCTATCTATCTATCTATCTATCTATCTATCTATCTATCTATCTATCTATCTATCTATCTATCTATCTATCTATCTATCTATCTATCTATCTATCTATCTATCTATCTATCTATCTATCTATCTATCTATCTATCTATCTATCTATCTATCTATCCATCCATCCATCCATCCATCCACCTACCTACCTACATTTATATGTATTTATTCCTTAGTGATAGGAAATTATTTATTACTATTCATTATTTCATTGTTTTAAAATATAATAAATGTAAGTTAAAAAATATAAAATCAAGCTTTTAAACTTCTATTTTATATTTTAAAACCTAATTAAACATATTTTTTCAACTGAGAGTCCTTAACATTAAGTTAGAATAAGAACTAATCACAAGGGTGGGAATTTTTTTAATTATTTTTGAAAACACATCAGTATGTTGAATTCATGTATTTAAATGAATGTATTATTTAATGAACATTTAGTTATATTAGTTAATGTGTTATAATATTTGTTATTGTTCTTATAATATAATACATATTTTAAACTTGTTTGTATTCATTGTTTACTTTAAATATTTTTTATATTTTTTCTGAAGACTAATAATCATTATTAATTTTTCCTATACTTTCTCATAGGAGGATCTCCACCTCAGAAGTGGCGATTACCAATAATAGTTGAAAAATTTGTAATTGTAACTTTACGCTTAAATACTGTTATAAGAGGCTCACTTTACTATTGAAGGGGGTAGAGATATGTATGTCTACTCCTTGGTGTATATCTCCACTCAAAAAGGTGAGTAACAAAAAGTGGAGATTTATACCTAGGTGTAGTAGTAATTATACAGGTCATTTAAAAATATTGTCCTTTGTGAATCAGGCCGTATGTGAGTGCATATCTGACAAATTCATGAAAGCAAAGTGAACTAAATGTATGCACAATAGCAATTATTGAGTAGCACCTCTTTGTTGCCTTAAGACTAGCGCATTGCTGGACTCGCGCTACCTGCAGCCCTTGTAATCAACAGCTCGCCGTGGGACTTGTGTGGACTCTGCCTGCTTCCTGTGGAGGTAACTGGGAAAGGACTTTGGGACCAGCAAAGCTTCAGGGCTGCGAGCGTGCAGGGACTACCTGACCCAGGTGTCCCTGCGAGACCGAGCCCACCTTCCGGTCTTCTCTCCCTGTAGCTCCGCCCCCCGCCCATCAGATTGCTGTTAAAATCACCTGAACTAGCCCTGGACCCTTGGGACACCTCTTTGTTGCCTTAAGACTAGCGCATTGCTGGACTCGCGCTACTTGCAGCCCTTGTAATCAACAGCTCGCCGCACCCCCTCCGCGGGTGCCGCTTCGCCGTGGGACTTGTGTGGACTCTGCCTGCTTCCTGTGGAGGTAACTGGGAAAGGACTTTGGGACCAGCAAAGCTTCAGGGCTGCGAGCGTGCAGGGACTACCTGGCCCAGGTGTCCCTGCGAGACCGAGCCCACCTTCCGGTCCGCTCTCCCTGTAGCTCCGCCCCCGCCCTTTCCAACTACTATAAACACTGTCCGTTCTCCCGCAGCCCGGGACGCAGCCCGGGGCAAAGACCGGGCTAAGAGTGGGCCGTTCGAGGTCTAAGAGGTCTGGGCTGGGCCATATCCCTTGGCTGAACTTCTCACCATTTGAGTTATTTTCTATTTTTGCTACTGTTCCTCGTTGTTTCCGATCATGTGTACACGGGGCAGTCGCAGTAAAACTGCCAAGGGTCTTAACAAACCTAGTGGGACCCTGGATGATTTCCTCACAAGGACCAATCTGGCCATTGATGCGGAAATTAATAAAATGCAGCATAGGGTTTCCCTAGAACTAGATGCTGCACGTAAACTGTCTCTAAATATTGCTTCTTCCAAAAAATCATCCTTAGGAAACCTTGCCCTAGCGCTAACCCCGGAGCGTACATCTGGCCCTCGCTCGCTGCTTACAGTGGTAGATATACACCACCCGCTAAGCACATCCCCACCTGAGCAAGTTAAGGAATCTACATTAACACCTCTGGAGGAGTTTGCACCACCTACTTTTGTGGCTGGTGCAAGCTCCCCAGTAAAAATTGCCATGCCCAAGATTGCTGCTCATGATAAAAAGGTTGCCCTTCGACAGAAGAAAAGTCTTGCTAGGTCTACTTTTGCTCGCAAAAAGGCCAAAATTGCGAGATCTCAGTTTTTTAATAGTAGGAGGCCATTGGGCACATTTGGGGTTAGGGAAGGAAAAGATAAAGCTAATACAGCTCCATTAGGCAGTGATACCATCCATGCCCCAAGCGGTGTGATGCTGGATCCCCCGGTGGTCACTCTCCCTGACAAGAGCAAGGAAGGGTCAAAGGAGAGTAGATTGAGTGTGGTAGATGGGGATAGGAGGGGGGATGAGGAATTTTTAAAAACTGTTCGGGACACACTTAAAAAGTTACTTACCCCCCTGGAACTTAAACTCTCCAGAATGGAAAACCGTTTGTTAGAAATGGACAGGACTATAGTCACATTGGCTAGCCTTAGTCTTAAGCAAATGGAAGCTAGGTTTCCACAGGGGGATGGTTCAATTTCCCAGGCACCGGAGTCCGAAACCCCGGCCCCCCCGGCCCCCCCACCCCCAGGTCCTAAACCTATACCAAAACCCTGCACGAAAGTTGGAGACAACGCTAATACTTTCTCAAATCTTAGCGTTTGTCTCCCATCCCAGGACCCAGTACCACCCAAACCCAGACAACAAGCTTGCCCCGCAAAGACTACAGCATCATCTAATGCTAGGGCTCAAACTTGTCCACAACAGAATGTAGCACGTTCTAAACCCAGGCCACAAGATGTTGTACAACAGCCTAACCATTTGACTAACAAGAATTTGCCATCCTTAGAATCTAGACGACCGAATTTTCGTGGTGGTTATATCGACTTACCAACCGAGGCTAGTTCGTATGTCATTGTATTAGCTGGTGTACCTGTTCTTGACCCACAAACTAAAGAGAATCATTGGTCTCTCAAAAATAAGGTCATTCATTGGCTTAACACGAATAGACAGCTACCTAGTCACCAAAGAAGTCGGGTACTAATGGTGCGAAGAAAACCATGGGTTGGACCCACTCACAAAACCATCACTGGTGATTGTATAGTGGTGTCCTTTGCTGACCCCCATACAGCACAGCATCTTTGTTCATGGGCCCCTTGAGAAGATGACCACTCAGTCGTTGTTAGACCCCTCACCTTTTTCTATCCTCCTCGACGACAGCTTGGAATGGGAGGGTCTTGGACGACAATCCAAAAGCCTAGGCACAGAGGATATGGGAATGGTGGGTATAACCAGAACACCTGGTGGCAAGGGGTTCCCACATCAACTATGTTTGGCAGTTTGGAGGAGGTTGATTGACTCGGGGGGCGGTTGCTTTAAAACACCCAGTAGACTCTACTCCATCCACCCTGTCAGTACCCAGTGTGGCTTGTTCTATGACAGCATCAGGCCCACAAACAGCACTGGACAATGTTTATAATCTAATCCCGACTGAATTAGGAGTTCAGGGACAATCTGAGACTTCTAGCCCTAGTAATCCAGATAATGAAATTAAGGTGGCCTCATGGAACATAGCAGGTTTAAGGGGTCGCCTGGATAACGATGATTGGGTAGATTATATTACCACACATGATATAATCGTCTTCCAAGAAACCTGGTCAGTTGATCCCCTGTTTAGAGTAGGCTTCCTAAATTTTTATAAACCAGCAACGCAGGGCCCTAGGGGTAGGGCTTCGGGTGGTCTTACTATATGAATAAAAAAATCACTTGGTTTCAGCGCCAGGGAAATCCTGGTGAAGAATACTGATCTCCTTTGTATATCCCTAAGTAAGGAAAACTGTAAGGATATTGTTTTAATTAATATCTATGCCCAAGGTTGTCAGGGTGGAAGGAAGCAACCTATTCTTAATGATTTGGAAGATTTCCTAAATGAGTATAAAAGTGACCAGCTCTTTTTAGTGGCTGGTGACCTGAACTACTCATTTGAGCCCATCCTGAGTCTTGCCGAGGATGTAAGGATGGATGAAGATATTGTCTGGAATATTCCCCCGCTAGCAATAAATAGGGGTGTCAGGGGTACGGAGGCTGCCCTCCACTGGCTTGGGCTCTGCCTGGAATGGGGGCTCCGAGCGGTGAATGGCCGCAGCTTGTCTGACAAGGCGGGGAAACCAACCTTTGATAATGGGTCTAGTTCGAGTTGCATTGACTACATATTGGTCAACATTGAATTCTGGGCTACTGTAATTGATATGTCAATAGAAACCAGGCCAGAGAGCGATCATAACCCACTCTCACTTGTACTTAGGGTCCCTGGTCTAGGACTCCCCCAGACAGAAACAGCTTGTATTACATCAGACCTAGTCCTGTGTGACAACAGAAGACGGATCAAATGGTCAAGGGTCATAGCTGACCAAGAGCTTGTCTGTCAAATAGAAGAACTGGTCCTAGACACTAGAGATAGGATGTCAGCATTATCTCTTAATGACAGGGCAAAGCCCATTATTGTTGATCTCCATGAGACATATTTTGCGGCTATTAGGGAACTTCTCACTAGGCCATGTAGAAAACAGAAAGGGGAGCAATTCAAAGGATGGTATAATAAAAATTGCAGAGAAGCCCATGGCATCTTAATTGCTGCCGTTAAATCTAGAAACACTCCAGACATCAGGAAAGCGAGACAGGCTTACAAACGCATTATTTGGGAAGCTAAAAGGGAATGGGATGATTCGTATTGGCTTGATCTTCTTAAAGCCTGCGAGTCGTCCAACCAAATTAAGTTTTGGGAGTTAGTCAGATGGGGTAGGGGCTCTGATTCACTAACGCCCGAAAATCATGTTTCCGCTGCAGATTGGGTGGAATTTTTTTCCGCTCAATTCAAAGATCCTAATATTGTCCAGTTGGCAGGCGAGCCCTTAGCAGGGACTATATCAGTATCATATGGGGAGAGGCTCACCTTTTGTACCTCAGATACCGAAAATGCATTAGGTTCTATCCAGTCTGGGAAAGCCCCAGGTATTGATGCAGTACCAGCGGACCTTTTTAAACTGAATTTAGATCTGTGGGTCCCTTATATAACAACATTAGCAAATTCTATTGCAGCAGGGGAAAGGGTACCACAATCCTGGAAAGGCGCTGAGATACTTCCAGTTTATAAGAAAGGGGATCGATCTTCACCGAAAAACTATCGCCCCATTAGCCTGATCAATACTATTCAAAAAGTGGTATCAAGAATGGCCCTGGCTAGAATACAGGGGTGGATTGATCAGAATAACATACTCTCCCCCATGCAGGCAGGGTTTAGATCAGGCACCAGCACCCTAGACCAGGTGTTTCGTCTTACCATGCTGTATTGGAAGGTGGTTTTCTTGGGCGACGGTGTCATCTACGCTGCCTTTGTCGATCTCAGGTCGGCATTTGACCTGGTTCCCAGGGCAAAACTTTGGGAAGCCCTCAGACTCATGGGCCTTCCACCTGAACTACTAGAGCTGGTCAGGCGCTTACATGAGGATAACTTTGCCCGTGTAAAATGGGGGAAACAGGGTCAGGCGACCGCTAGCTTCCCTGTCGAACGTGGGGTTCGGCAGGGTTGCGTGCTGGCCCCTACCCTGTTTCTCCTGTTTATCAACCGGGTGGTTGCATGCTTTAATGAAGTACAAACAGATGCTCCCACCCTGGGGGGATCAAAATATCCCATGTTAATATTTGCCAACGACACCCTGCTCCTTTCCAAGACCCGGAGCGGCCTACAAGCTGCCCTAAACTGATTTGCTGAATTTTGCACAATAAATGACCTCCAGATTAATGCTGATAAAACTAAATTTATGATTTTTAACAAAAATAAACCAATTAAAAGTTCATTTTTATTAGATGGTGTCCCAATTGAACAGGTCAAAGTCATGACATATTTGGGCGTGACTCTTGACCATCAACTTACGTGGAACCCCCAGTTGGAGGTTTTAATTCTTAAATTTGTTCGCCTTACAGGATGCTTGCTGAAGGAACAGAAAAAAACCTTGACCAAACGCATTACACCGGCGTTAAAAATCTATGAGGCCAAGGTTAATGCAGCTACCCTGTATGGTGCGGACATATGGGGCTACAAAGGCTTGTCAGCACTAACCACAGCACAGAACAGGTTTTTTCGGAACTTAG
This sequence comes from Lissotriton vulgaris, assembly GCF_964263255.1. Taxonomy (NCBI): domain Eukaryota; kingdom Metazoa; phylum Chordata; class Amphibia; order Caudata; family Salamandridae; genus Lissotriton; species Lissotriton vulgaris. The sequence goes on from NC_141700.1 coordinate 435,792,053, forward strand.
TGGGGCTTCCTCAATCGTCACCTGTAAAACCATTGCTTCTAGACTTAGGCTGTAGACCGCTGAATGAGATGGCACAGTATCGCCTTGCAGCTCTTTGGCGTCGCCTTTGGACGACCCAAGAGCTTAGTCTATTCGCTCATGAATTGGGCGAGGTTAGATCATTGTGGGGTGCTCAGAAAATCCCATGGCTGCGGGAGGTCAAACAAATATTGTATTCCATGGGCCTCCCTGAATTATGGCTACATCCTGAATGTTCTAGGTTCCCATCTAAAGTGGAATTCAAAGAGCTATTTTGGGCTGCAAAGAAATCTGCACTGGTCACCCTTTCATCAGAAATAGCCTAACGGGACTGTTCTTAACGCATAAGATAACTCCGTTCCTTGAACCCTACTGGGACTTGATATGCAAAACCCTCGACCGTAAGCTGTATCATCAGTTTCGGGTGGGAACTTTGCCGATCAACTCCTTTACTGTGAAGTGGGCAAAGAATACAAGTAATAAATGCCCCTTTTGTCCTGATCAGGTTGAAAGTATTGGTCATATATTTTTTGCATGCCCCGCATATCGTTTGCCTAGACTGAAATGGTTGAAACCAATTTGTAAAACATTAAATTGTGGGGGGAATTGTGCAGCCCTGTTGATATTACGTGATTTATGCACTGAAAAATCTGTGATTTGTGTTGCCAAATTTTTGGGGTGGATGTGGCTAATCCGCGTAAAGAAATTGTAACCCCTTTTAAACCAACTTGAATTTTTTAATGTTTGTATATTGTCTGAAGGTAAATTGTTTTTATACCTGGGGATCCATGGTAAAATGTTGAAATGTCGATAATGTTTTTATATCTGCTGTCTTTTATGAATTTTATTCGAAATAAAGACTAAATGAACTGAACTGAGTAGCACTGTGTCATCCTGACAGGCTAGGGCATCTAAACAAAACAACACCCACTTCCTAAACAAGATAGCCATAAATCAGCAATTTAAATGTTCTGGAGCCAGCAAAGTAAATATACCAATACTATACTCTGCTAGTCACTAAAATCTAATGGGAACATAAATATTACAACAATCTAAAACAGTCCATGGTTTTGACGAACAGTCTATTCAAGTAATGGCAAACCACAGACAACAGTATGATGACAATTTTCCAACATGAGGAAAGTCAGACTGATGAAATAAGGCTGACAAATGTATATGTTAAAAAGAACCAAAAAATGCAAAATCCCTTTCACATGAAAATAGTATGTTTTCATGGAAAAGGCATATGTAATCAAGAGAAAGGTAAGAAGGGAGGGTGTATAGGATGGGAGAAAATAAAAATCGGGTTTGGGGCTGTAATAAAAATCAAACAAAAAAGGAGTAAAGCAGGAGGGAAGAAGACATATGGGTATTACCGGAGGGGGAGGTAACAGAATAAAAGGGATTAAATGTGGAAAGGTGACCGATAAGGGTGTTTAGGACGGGGAAAATTTGAGTGGTGTGGAGGAAAGTAGCAAAAGTTTTTAAAAAGGGTAGCGTGAAGGGAAAAGATGTATGGGTATTAAAGAAAAGGAAGGGGAACTAAAAGAGGAAGCTGCAGTTTGAGTGGATATAGGATGGGGAAAAGTGGAAAAGGCAGAGTAAGCAGTAAAAGTAAATTGAAAAAGGAGTTAAGGAGATGGATATAAGAAATAATGATTGCTATAGAAAGGGAAGTGGAGAAAAAAGAAAACAAAGGAATATAATGGGGATCTGGGTTTGAGTCTCGGTAACGACGCTAAGCATCCTGTGATTCTGGGCTACTCACTTATTCTCCATGTGCCTAACAAAAATGAACGTGTGTCCTCATGTAACGTAACGGGCGTTATGTAAAGCGCTCTGATACCCGATTCGGGTCAAGTTGGCGCTATTTAAAACTCTGCAAAAAAAAAAAAGTAAAACAAATAGAGTTAAGCTGGAGAGTACAAGATGTATAGATATTAGGGAAAGGGAAGTAAAAGGGAGAAAGTAGCAGGGGACAGGGGTATAGGATGGGAAAATGTTGAACAGGCAGTGAGACTGGAATAAAAGTAAAATGAAAAATGGAGCACACTATTAATGTAGAAGACATATTGCTATTAAAGAAAGGGAAGAGGAGGAAAAAGAATAGAAGGGAGTAAAAGTGGAAAGGTAATGAGAAGGATGTATTGGCGAAGGATATGTAAATGGACTAGGGGGAAGTCATAAAGTAAAAAAAGAAATAAAGTGGGAGGGTACAAGATGTATTGGGAAAAAAGAAAAGGAAGAGGAAGTAAAAGATGAAAACTTAGCACTGGGTGAGGGAGTAGGATGGGGAAATATAGAAGCAACAGGCAGAAGTATTACAAGTAAATTTAAACAAATAAAATGAAGCAGAAGGGTAGATGTATGGGTATTTACTTAAAGGAATGAGGAAAAGAGAAGGTCTCTGGGGAAGAGCCCCCTCTAGGGGCCCATTGGGCATTGCAGCGCTGGCTCAACGAGGAGCTGCCCGATGATGTAGCATAACAGCTTTCGGGTGTGAGGGTCCTTGCTCCGAAAATTAGCACCCCCTCCTCTTACACCTGCTATACCTAGATATCCACATAGGATAAGTGCACTCTGTGTTCTCGTAACTGCAGGGGCCAGTGTGCTGGACCTTGAAAAAGCCCCAGTCCCTCTACCCTTGCTTTGGTGGATGAGTAGTAAACATAAATCTAAAAAAAGAAGTAGAGCAGGAACATAGAAGACATATGAGTATTTGAGTAAGGGATGTGGATGTAAAGGAATAGAAAGGAGTAACAGTGGGAATGCTAAGGGCAGCATGTCTGAGAAAACTTAAATAGAGTGGGGAGAAGTAGTAAAAGTATATTTCTTTAATGAACCTATGACTCCTGATAATCCTGTAGTGGCATGACATATGCACGGCGATTATGTTGGGATCATGCTGTATATATATATATATACACACAACGTACACATACTTTGCATTGTGCTGTAACAAAATTCAATAAAGATGGTTAACATGAAAGGAGGGAGGGTACAAGACAAATGGTATTTAGGAAGGGAACGCAAATGGAACGGAGACGGCGCTTATAAAGGCTTCCGAAGAGATCAGACAGATCATGGACCAGGGTGGCACGGCAATCCTGATCTTGCTGGATCTCTCGGCGGCTTTTGACACGGTCGATCACAACATCTTGATCGACCGTGTCACAGCTATGGGCATACAGGGCAAGGCTGTGGAGCTCCTGGTCTCTTTTCTATCCAACAGAGAACAGTCAGTAAAGATGGGGAATTTTTATTCACCCACATTTGTGCTGCCTTGTGGAGTCCCCCAGGGATCCTCGCTAAGTCCGACACTTTTTAACATCTATGTGTCGGACTTGGCGAGGGTCATTAAAATCCATGGAATGGGAGTGACTTCATACGCCGACGACACTCAGTTGGTGTTAGCAGTGCATAAAAACGGGAGTGAGGTAGCGGCCAACTTTCAGATAGGCATGAGAGCTATTAGTCACTGGATGGACAATAACTGTCTGAAATTGAACACCGATAAGACTGAGGTAATGGTGTTTGGGGACCTAAAACCAGCTTGGTCCCCGGTCTGGTGGCCACCAGAAATGGGTAATCCACCTACTCCAGTTTCGAAGGTGAGAAACTTAGGAGTGCTGTTTGACAGCAAACTGAGTTTCACCAATCATGCTAATGCAGTGGTCTCCTCCTCCTTTTACACGCTACGAAAAGTGAAAAAGTTATTACCTTTTCTTCCCCTGTCTGCCGGGAAAACACTTATGTCCTCCTTGGTGTTATCCAAGGTGGACTACTGCAATGGGCTTCTATTGAATGCCCAGGAGCAGGTCTTTAAGAAACTGCAAATGGTGCAGAATGCTGCTGCACGAATCCTGACCAAAACTCCTAAATTTGCGCCCATTTCCCACATTGTCTACCAACTTCATTGGCTTCCGGTGAGAAAAAGAACTAAGTTTAAGGCATTGTGTATTGTCTACAAGGCGTTGAATAGCCAAGGACCTGACTTCTTTAGGGAATCACTGTTGGTTTATGTCCCTAAGAGAGCTTTAAGATCCGCCTCATCTGCTTCCCTTTGTATTCAACGAGTCAGAACAGCTACATGGGGAGACAGACGCTTCTTGGTAGCTGCCTCGAGGCTCTGGAATACCTTGCCCCATCAAATAAAATGCAGCCCCTCACTGATGATCTTTAGAAAGCAAGTGAAGACCTGGCTATTCAGTCAATAAATGCAAAGAAGTTTTTCTCGTTATCTGCCTCTCTATCAGTCTAGCGCCGAGACACCACTAGTGGTATTTGTTTGCGCTCTATAAGTTTAAAAAATAAATAAATAAATAAATAAATGGTTTAATGTGGCAGGGAACAGGGAAGAGTGTTTGGGATGGGGAAATGTATAGGTGACAGGAAGAAAAGAAAATATAATTTAAACAGTGTAGAAGACTCATGGATAATGAAGAAAGAGAAGGGTAGGTAAAGGAATAAAAGAAGTAAAATGGGGATGGTAATGTTGAGAGTGTATAGGATGGGGATATGTAAATAAGCTAGCTGGGAGTAGTAATAGTAAAAGATAAAGTAAAGCTTGATGGTAAAAGAAGTGTGGGTATTATAGGAAAGTAAGAGGAAGTAAAAATGAGAAAAGTAGCAGGATGAGAGGTTATAGCGTGGGGAAATGCAGCAGGGTAGGTGGGTGTAAGAAAACTGAAAATGAAAAAGGAGTAAAGCAGTAGGAAGGAAGGCTTATGGGTATTAAACAAAGGGGATAGGATTTAATTAGAAAACATAGCAGTGGAAGAGAGTATAGGATGGCAAAATGTACAAGGGGTGGGTGAAGTTCTAAAATTAAAATTTATGGGAATTAAGGAATGGTATTTGGAGGTAAAACAATTAACAAGTAGTAAAAGTTGGAACCTTTATGGCACGGTTTATAGGAAGAGGAAACATAAATGGAGCAGGGAGAAGTAGTAAAAGTAAGAAAAGGAGTAAAACTGAAGGGCAAATCACATATGGTAATCAGGAAGGGAAGGAGAAGTAAACGGGGGAAATGAAGCAGGGTGAGAGGTATAAGATGGAGAAATTTAGAAGGCAGACGTGAAAGAAAGAAAAGTAAAATCTAAAAAGGAGTAAATCGGGAGTGAAAAAAATATATGGGTATAATGAAAGGAAAGGGGAGGTAAACGATTAGAAAGCAGTAAAATGGGGAAATGTTACAACAGGAGGGTGCATAGGATGGGGAAAATGTAATAAGATTGGGGAAGTAGTAAACCCTTTTAAAAAAGTAGTAAAGCAGAGGGTGTAACATGTATGGGTATTAAAGAAAGGAAAGAACAGGTGAAGGGGTTAAGGGGAACAACCTTAAAGAAGAAAAGGGGTTAAGCAGGGGTGGAACCCCACTAAACAGCAAAAATATTGAGCAAACACATGTTTCTTCAAAATATTTTCTTTTCCACCATGGTTTCCTCAAACTGGAGAAAACCATTAGTAAAAATAAATCATCAAAAAAGTATAAATTAGAACAATTATCACTTTTGTATGTATTTAATCAGAAAAATATACAGCAATGGAAAACAATTGTAAGCCAATGGCTGAAGGTGGCTGATCCAAAGCAAACTATCTCTCCCTCACTCTACTAATTTTAGTACTTTTTTTAACAAATTGATTGTATGAGGTCTCCCGAAAGGTAAGCTTTCTGTAGCCAGACCTAATAGGCTGATGAATTCAAATGCCTTATCATTCTTTGGATCTGAGATAGAAAGCCAGAAGTTGCACAGATTATGTAGTAGATGATGGAGCTTCAGGTCTAATTTCTAGTGGATATAATGTTTGACATCATGCAAGCCACAAATTCAGTTGCACTCCTGTCAAAATAATTTTTAAACCACAATTGATGGGTTATGAGTTGCACACCACTGAACTTTTATGTCACTGTAAGTATTTTGGTGTAGTAGCACATGTACCAAAACGTCCTTTGACAGTCCCTAATTGTTCCATGTCTATTGGTTTATTTTTCTTCAATTTCATTGGATTGTAGATAAGACTTTGATATCTATATTTGACCAAGATATTGGTCTATAGATCTTGACGTTGCACAATAATGGAAACAAACAATGTAGTTTTCTTATTTGCACCTGGTGGAATCCTGATGCTAAAATGTACGTAAAGCCTTGTCTTAAATAAATGGTGTAGTATTTCTTGAACATTTTACAAAATCTAGCAATAAACCATAAATTGCTGTTGATTGCTCAATATAGCAATAAATGCTAGATTAATCAATATTGTTTTGCTTGGAATGAATTTTGAAAAGATCTCAGTTTGTGACAACTGTGACAACTCCTGAGATTAATTTATCTAAAATGGGTGTTCACTTGTGTCAACCTACTGAGAAGAGATTTCATAAACTTTTTGAAATGGATCATTTACTGCTGTATTTATTATTTGTGTACATCTGACCATTTTGGTGTTAATACTAAGTATGTGGTGAGATAATAGCATTCAACAATGATTTTCCTCCTAAATGCAATGTAAGACTGCTATGGAAGTGATTTTTAAATATACTACTGAATAAGTAACAGCAAATTAATCTGGAATATGATTATAACATGCTTCAGCATTGGGATGACAGGGTGTCATTGGGTTGCCTGACATGGAATATAGCCCATGCACCAACTAAGGGGTCGATTACGATGCTGTCCAGAAAGGCCCTGAACGGGATTCGGATTCAGTGAATCCGTTTCGGAACCTATGTGTCCAACTGAATTGACCGATTACAATTTAAGGAAAACGTTCCGGCTGTCTGAGTTGATTCTGAATGGCATTCGGACAGGCCGAGTCATACAGCTCTATGGACACGGTTTCCGAACGAGCGATTAGGATGAATGAGTCAGACAGCCATTCCAATTTGGTCTGCTCAACATTAAACAGCTGTCGGAATCTGAATTTGGGGCATCATAGCAGGCCCCCTTCACCTGTAGGACTCCAGTTGGGGCACGTGGGGGTATGCAAGGGACCCCTCTTACCAGCCATGCACCGTGTAGCAGGCACCATGGGGTGCCCATCGCAGGGTGCATGGTTTTCCCCAACCACCCCTTTTGGAATGGGAGCCTGTGTTCTAGTTGGGAACACAGGCTCCCATTGAAGTCAAAGCCAGTCCGACCAAACGATGTCTGGAAGCCTTGTAATCGGTCAGTCGGACTTGCAGAACCCGAAGGGGAACCGAAGAGCTTTCTAGATCACAGAGCATATAATATGTGATTAGCTAAAATCTCACACCAAAGATTATAACAAGTAATGTGAGCCAGTGTCAATTTATAAATATTCTCGAACAAAATCATATTTAGGTTGATGATTATGTGATGGTAATATTATTGTTTGAAATATATTAAAAACTCTGAAAAAGATATCACTTTCTTCTTTGAAGCAAATGTAGACTCTGCATGCTCTGGAAAACTTAACAAACCATACCTTTGTCGGCAAATATGTGCAGTAGAATGTCAATGTATTAGCCAGTTTAGAGCTTTTCCTAAAAGAACTTGTGAAAAATCACATGCTTAAGTGGGAAAGTATAAAACTGCTAGAGACTATTCAAGCAAAAAGGCAGAATACAATTAACAAAAAAATCTGCAATATTTTATGTGAAAACCGAAGCATCAGGGTGGAGTACTTTATAAACTGATCCCTCTACAGAATTACTCAGGTGAAGAGGTAAAGGGAATTGTTAAGAAAGGGAGTGTGTTAGCCTCAGCAAAAGCTGAAGTAAAGATGGAATAGGGAATGGAAATTTATTTTCACTTCATATTAAAGCTGCCTCCATCAGAGAAGCAATAATTGAAACAGAAAAACTAAAAATATAGCAATGATTTGAGTCCTCTTTGTACACAATATTTCTTACTGTTAAAAAATTGGAAAAGGTCCTTCTCCTCTACATTTCAGTCACTATTTCAACTACTCTTACCAATGAAGCAGTCAAGCCACGACCCAAGTCTCTTACATGTGTGCCTCACAGAAGCATGAACGCCAGTACTCTCCAGTTAATGTAATATAATGTAATGTAAGAGCATTTCTAAAGCACGCTGTAACCCTACAGGCATCCTGGCGCTGTGAAACCTAAGTTTCTGACTAGGGTTGCTGTGCCTTAAACTGAGGAGGTTAAGCCCTGGGAAAGAGCCCGGTCTTGATTTTTTTCCGGAACAGCAATAGATACTGTATCTGTCTCAAATTAGGGGGTGGGCCGCCGCCACTCCAAAAGCTCTACCTCCCATGGTTACCCTCTTTATTTTGGGAATGATCACCAGATTAGCTGATGAGGAGCGGAGGTTGGGTATTGGGGTTGCGTATAAGGTTACATAGTTATTGGTAGATGTTATGTGCTTAGATTAAATATTAACTTCCCTGCAAATTCTTTTTGGTCATCATTATCTGCTGGTTATACCATCAGAGGTGATTGGCCCTGCTAAAATTAATGCTTGAGGGGGGCGTGGTCTCGCTGAGCATGCTGTGAGATGTACGTTGGGGGATCTCCGGCCGTCCGCCACTAGTTTTAAGCATAAACAGCGGAGCAGGAGGCTTCTCGGTCCCACCCCTGGGGACACATATCTGGCGGAAGTAGAGAGGAATCGTCTGGTGAGCGGGGAGCAGCTCGGAAGCGGCAATAGTGGTGCAGACGTAGCAGCTCTGCTCCGACCCCTGGGCCCGAGCCGCACGTCCGCCATCTTGAGGCGCCTGGACCTGGGTGATTGTGGCGGTAGCTGGGACGCTGCGGATCCCCCCTGACACCCCCACGGCCCCGTGAGCGGCTGCGGGACGATGGGGGAGCCAGCACGAGACCAGAAGGTGCAAGGGGCTGACCCGACAGGAGGGGGTGAATCTCTGGCCATCCTGAGCCGGACCTGTGCCACCATTTTGGAGATCGACGCCTGCACACCGGCTGGTGTGGAGGGCGGAGGTGAGCGGGCGTCACCACTTTCTGGGTGCTTCTGCAACGGCGGAGGAGTGAGTGTGGGGCCCGGCTCAGACGGAGGGACGGGGGCTGCTGCATCGGCGTGGTGAGTGACAACCTCCCCTCCTGGGGGCCCATGCGATAGCAGTCGCCATTTTGTCCACGGCAGGGCCCGGACCACCAGGCGCCATAGCGGTGTGGGGCAGATGAAGAGTGGTGCGCGCCCTGACTTCTCCTGAAGACCCTGTGGCCACTAGACTTTGAAGCTGTTACTTTCCTGGGCGGCGGAGGGAGAGACGCGTCACTGAGGGAGACCCGGGCGCCGGGGGATCTGTGGAGCTTCTTCCTGAGCCCGGGGGACGTGCGGTCTGCGGCCTGGGGACCCTGCAACCGCGTAGGTCACTGCGAGACTGCAATCTCTGCGAGGCCGTGGCTTCAGGGACGAGGCCTCAGTGGCGGCCCTGACTCTCTGTACCTGGGGCCCGGACTGGCGTAGCTCCCCCACTGAATGTAGGTGTTGCAGCGATCTGACTCTCTAGGACTGGTCGGGATCAGCTGCACAAGTGACGCTGGATCTGGTTGGCCCACATTGACCAACAGAGCCCCACAGCAGAGGCGTATCGCCAAAGGCGCCGATGAGGGGGACGCTCCTTGAGATCTGCGGGAGACACTAGAAGCACAGTGAGCAGCTCCCATAGCCTGGGCAGGGATCGGTGGGAGGAGGCCTGCCAGGCTGGTGGTGTGGGGGACCCACTAGCGGGGAGGAAACTACCACTGGTTCTCCCCACTACCACCCGGCCAACTACTGAGCATGTTCTGCGTGGCACCCAGGTGGTATTGAAGCAATACAGGGGCCTTTCTGAAATTGTCTGCGCAACCTCTCCCCGTGATACTGAGTAAGAGACCTGGAGCATTGCCCACCCTGAACATTGCTATCCTCGATTACAGTGTCTTGTGCTCACATAGTGGAGAGGGTATCCCACAGTCTGACTGATCCCATGTCCTGGTAGCTGCGGGACTTGCGCTGCTGCAACAGACACCAAACTACTACCCCACTGCGCTGACCCCTGCTGTGGCTCTGCGCCTTGCAGAGCCATCTCTTTGCATCCACCCATGGTCGTCCTCTAAGGAATGGGGGCCTGCTTGTTACCTTGCAGACCAACGGGCACACGGGCACGCACAGTCTAAATCTGCTGCTGACCCTGGAGGGACGAGAGGCTATGACTACTGCTCTTGGTTGCATACTTCTGACTGCCTCAACGGGAAGGTGAGGGGCAACAATTGCGATGCCAACAGGGGCAGGCCCTATCTGGGATTGCCGGGAGCCTCTGTAAATTCATTCAAGACCCCATCCAAGTCGGACATTTGAGACTGACGCCTGGCCGGTTCATAGCAGCTATACAATGACATGTACCAACCGTGGCAAGGACGCCCCTGCCCCATCTTCTAAGGATACCTCGGTTGCAACACTGTGGGGCAAGGCGGGAATGTCTGCCCCAACAGAGATGGCCTTACAGCATGGGGGGGCCTCTCAGTCAGTGACACAAGCATCGCAACCAGTGACAGAAGCATTCATGTCCTCCTTCATGACAGAGCTGAAGTCTGAAATTGGATCCTTGAGCACAGAGGTCCACTCCTGCGTTCGGGAGCTCCGGAAGGACGTCGCGGATATGGGGGAGTGTGTGGACGGACTGGAGAAGATGGTTGATACCCGCACAGAAGATCAAGACCAACTCTGGCAGTGCTTAGCGCTCCTGGAAGATCAACACATAGAGTTACAGCTAAAGCAGGAGGACCTAGTAAATCGAAGCAGCCGGAACAACCTCCATATCCGGGGAGTTCCTCTTGGGGCAGAAGGGAAGGACATATTGACCTATGTGGTGCAGCTTCTCCATGAAGTTTGGGGGGAAGAGGACGCCTCTCCTCCGGCTTTGGACCGGGCACATCGTGTTGCCGGGCCCGCGGGAAGGTCGGGTCTCCTCCCGGACATATTGACCAGAGTCCACTTCTTCACAGAGAAGAAAGGCATCCTTCGGGCGGTGAGAACCAAGCCGAACCTCACATATGATGGACATAAAATACAGATTTTTCAAGATTTGGCACCTAACACCCTACGATGCCACCGTGCTTTTCGGCCCGTAACGGACATACTGCGAAGCCTTAACATCTCATATCAACGGGGTCACCCGTTCACCATTATCTTCCAATGGGAATCTAAGCGTAGAGTGATACGGTCCCACCAGGAAGTGGCTCAACTATTACGACTGCCCACATCCTGGTGTACCAGCCCAACTTGTCCCCCGCCTGCTGTGCGGGTGCCGGCTAGAGCCCCTTGGTCTAATGTGCGCCAGCGCAGACACTAACCACCCTTGGACGAAAATGCATTCTTGCAAGCCAAAAGCAACATAATTGAGCATATCAGGTCCCTGGGGGGGGGGGGGACAGACCTGATAGGGGTCCGGGTTCCCAAGGCCCTAGCTGAACAGTCTATGTCCCCATAATGCCCTCTGCGACTTCTCCTTGGCCTGCTCTTACTGTACACTGTTGAGTCCTGGTCACTGCCCCAATCCCCGTGATTGACAGTGTGGCTGGTGCCGGAGCTCCTTACCGGAACGGACTTGAGAGCAGCAAACCACCTACCCTCTGCTGTTCCTGGGAGAGTGACGTCTCTGGGTTCCTCCAAACCCTAGGGTGCGGGATGACCCAAGATTGGAGCATAACGATGTGGCCCGGTTGGCCGATGTTGATTGCTCTTCCTTTTCTCTTCTTTCCTACTTTTTTTCTGATCTTCTACTTCCTGAGCCCTGCTTCTGGGGTGTGATGGGTGGATGTTTGGGAGGCTACAGTGGGCGCCCGTGCATAGGGGGTCTCACTTTACTACCCTCTTTCTGTGCCTGGCTATGTCTCTTTGGGAGGTAAGGTGATCTAATCAGTGACCTACAGTGTTAATGGCTCTTCACGACCCTTTAAAGATCCTTTCCCTCAATGTTAAGGGATTTAATTCCCCCAATAAAAGATGGCATGTGTGGAGCTACATCCTACTGCACAACCCAGACATAATTTTCCTTCAGGAAACTCACCTGCTTAAAGAGGATACCCTGCGCATGACACATCCTAAAAACCCCCTTCAGTTCTGGGCAGATGCGGGCACTAAAACGGCGGGAGTGGCTATCCTCTGCAGAAGGGGCATGAGGCAGGGGACCCCAAAGACCTTGTGTAGCGCAGATGGGCGTTTCATCAGGGCGGGGTAGTGGTTGGCAAGTGCCTGCTCACGCTGTGTAATGTTTATGCGCCAAACCAGATGCAGGACTCCTATCTCCAGATGCTATTTAGGGAACAGGTGCCACAGGAGGACCCCTCTTTAACCCTTTCGATGCTCATGACGAGCTCAGCTCGTCATGATGCACAGTTGAGCTGTGCTGATGACGAGCTGAGCTCGTCATGAATAAAGGTGAATAATGATTTACAGCACAGGAGGGGGAAAACGCCTAGCAGCCAAGGTGTTAATTGTAGGAGGGGACTTTAACTTGGTGTGGGACCCTGCGTTGGACCGTAGTGAAGCCTCCTCAAACGGATCAGGTGCCATGTCCTCCGCACTTTGGAAACAGATAACGGAACTTGGCCTTATAGATTCTTGGCATTATCATTCTTCTGAGGTGCGTGACTATTCGTACTACTTGCATGTACACCGCTCGTACTCATGCATTGACTATTTATTTATCTCACACGCCATCATAGGGGATATATTAACAGCAGCTTTGTCGGACATCCCGATCTCTGATCACGCTCACGTTGAGCTTCTCCTGCAGGTCCCAGCCGCTTGCCCTGCTCATCAGCCGCGGCGGCACTTACCGCCGCATATTCTGCGGGATCCGGATATTGTGGAGTCTATATGGACTGCCATAGACTCTTATTTTGTGACCAATGACCTCCCCGAGACCCCATTCCCCATGGTGTGGGATGAATTTATGGCGATGATTCGAGGCCACATCACGTCTCTGGGGATTGCTCGTTCTCGGGAAGTCCGCAAACTAGAAGATAGCCTCTCCGCGGATATAAAGAAGTTAGAGAAGCAGGATCGGAGCACTCTTCCCTCACAACCTGGCGGAAACTTGCAAACCTTAGGGGTCAGCTCCGCTGTCTGCGAACTAACAAAGCTGAATGCTCTCTGCTGGCCTTGAAACAACTGTACTTCGAGGGGGGGGTCAAAGTGGGACGGTTGTTAGCGTGGCGCCTGTGGGTCCGGGCTGCGAAGGCCCACATTGCGAACATTCAGTTATCCGATGGAGGGCGGACCACTGCGGAGCGAGCGAAACGCGATGCCTTTAGGGCTTACTACACTTCCCTTTACAAGGCGGAGACACTCTCTCAAGCCCATATCGACGAGGTACTGAACCACTGTCTTTGGACCCCAATACATCCACATTATTCTGTACAGCTGGAGGGTCCTCTTTTGCTGGAGGAACTGACCACGGCACAGAAAGAGCTACCCCTTGGTAAGACGCTAGGATGGCCTGCCGGTAGCCTTTTATCATATGTTTATATCACAGCTCCAGCACTACTTGATGCAACTATATAATTCCTTCTCGGACACGGAGGGGTCGTCGCCTTCCTTAGGCATGGCAGGAATAGCTCTCATCCCCAAAGCGGGAAAGGACCCTACCCTATGTGCCTCTTACCGTCCCATAGCATTATTAAACACGGATCTCAAACTTTATACCAAAATGTTAGCCAAACGCCTGGAACCCCACATGCCGGGCCTTGTGGAGCCAGAACAGGTCGCTTCATCCGCGACAGGCAGGGGGCAGATAACGTGCGAAGAATTGCCCATCTGGTAGGGAAAGCGCACCATCGGCCTATACCTGGTTGCCTTCTATCGCTTGACGCGGAAAAGGCCTTTGACCGATTGGACTGGGGTTTTCTTCGCTCGGTCCTGCACAAGGTTGGTCTGGGGCGCAACATGATTTTGAGGATTATGGCACCTTATCTATCTCCCCAAGCACAGGTCCGTGTTAACGGGCAGCTCTCAGATCCCTTCTAAAAACACAGGGGCACTCAGGAGGGCTGCACCCTGTCGCCGCTGCTCTTTGCTCTGGTAGTGGAGCCCCTGGCGGAGATGATTAGGCAAAGTAAGGACATAACCAGCATAAATTTAGGAGGTCACCAGAATAAAGTAGCATTATTTGCTGATGATCTTATCCTCACTTTGTCCCGCCCACATACCTCCCTTCCGGTGCTCCACGCTCTCCTGCAGACCTTTGAGAGGGCGTCCGGCCTTAAAATTAATCATGATAAATCTTGGGCTTTAAACCTCACGATCCAGAAAGAGGAGCTTCCAGCCTTGGAAGCACGGCTCCATATCGGTGGACAGCAGACCATATTTGTTATCTAGGCCTTTAGCTGACCCCCTCCCTGGACATGTGGCCTCAGGTAAGTAGGTGTGAATGCAAGAAAGCTGTCCAGGAGGACATGAGGAGGTGAAAGCCACTGACTATCTCCTGGCTTGGCAGGCTTAACGCTGTCAAAATGTCTATACTCCCAAAAATGTTGTACTTGTTTCAATGTCTCCACACACCCAAACCACAACAACAGATACTGGACCTCCAAAAGGAGATCACCAAGTTTAACTGGGGTGGCCGTCGACCACGGTTCTCCCACAAGATCCTCATGTTGCCCAGAGATAGTGGGGGACTGGCATGCCCTAATCTCTTGAACTATTACTGGGCCTCGCACCGTCGTATTGTCTCGCAATGGTCAACCACTGAAAGCGAAAAGGTGTGGCTCCATATTGACCGGATGGTAATAGGATGTACTATCTGGGATCTTACATGGCTCCACCGGGTGGCGCGCTTCCGCAGTGCTTACATGGCACTGCCTACTAAAACGGTCCTTGATATATGGGACAAAATAGCTGTACGTAAGGGGCTGACGACTTTTCCTTCACCTCATACCCCCATAGCAGACAACCAGCTCTTCCCAACCACCTTCCACACACAAGCATTTGCCAAAGGGTTACAGGGAGGGTGCAGAGTGATTGGAGACATGTTTGAGGGGGGACTCTTAAAGACGTTCACCCAGTGCAGGGACGAATTTCGTCTCCCGCCAGAAGCGAGTCTACAATATGCACAGTTGCGGCACTGGGTATTGTCGCCCACCTTGTTGCAGACGGCTACCAGACCATACACCCCCTTTGAGCGGCTGGTCCGCTCCTTTGATGATTCGAAGGGACTCATATCCTGGACATACCAGATCCTTCAGCACCCGCCTACACTGACGATACACCCATATCAACGTCAATGGCATCTAGCGTCGGGAACAGAAATCGCACCTGGACCGTGAAATTGCCAATGGCGAGACATTCCTAGGGTCTATCGCAGCATCCCAAGGAGGGAAAATGCGTATAAAATTATGACACAATGGTACTATACGCCGGTCAGGCTGCACCACATGTTCCCTGCCAAGTCCCCATTATGTTGGAGATGTTTGAATGCATCTGGCGACTTCATTCACATCTGGTGGGCCTGCCCGCTCCTGACCCTGCTCTGGAAGGAAGTCCTTAGTCACATTAAGGAGGTGTTGGCGTTCCCCCTGCCTGACTCCACAGCCACGATCCTCCTGGGCATCAAACCTGCCACCTTAAAAGCACTTATGAGCAGCGATTGAACTATAGCTCTACATATGCTTGGGGCGGCTAAACAACTCATTGCACTCTATTGGAAAAAGCCAGAGGCACCTCCAATTGCTGCTTGGTTTGTGTGACTGTGGCACGCTCTAACTATGGAGTTCTTCACTGTGTGACTGCAATTGCGAGAAACTCGTTTTAATGCTGTGTGGCATCCCCTGGTTCAACACCTCTGTGAAATAGAACATGCACGATATCTACCTGTCAAGCTTAGAGCGCTGCGACTCTTTGAGGATGCCCTGCTCCAGCCAAATCCTAATAAGTTTATTCCATGCCCAGACCGACTATAGCCACCCATCTCTCAGGGCGCTCACTGTGGCCCCCACTGCGCCTCCGGTCAACCATTGCTGCGCGTTACCTATGTTCTGCTCACTCGTCTACCCAGATAGCTGTTTCTGTCTCACATCTTTCCTTTCCCCATCTATCCCTGCTTTGCTTCTGTCTGTCTATCACTATCCACTTTGTAGAGGCTTCTCGCTCATGTTAATAACGTTACTGTCTTTTTTTAATGAGTCCTGATATGTTACACAACCTGTAATTATTGACAAGTATACTAGTGTACGCAGCCGGCCTACCACGAGTAGTAGGCGACATGCTCTTTCATCATTAGTTCCCTGTTGCCTGAGCCTACACTGAGAAACATTCGCAATTGACGTGGCTGGCCCTACATGGGTTGTAGGCTTATCGCTGTGTATGTAGAGACCTGAGTTGCATTAGTCCTTTTTTTACTCTGTTTTTCTTGAAAATAAAACAGATCTCAAACAAAAAATTAATGCTTGAAAAAAATCATCAAAACCGGTTACCTAATATTATAAGGATCCATTTTCATGTATAAAAACCCTTACAAAAAGCTTTGTGAGAGAGGGATTCCAAAAGTTACAGCACCTCTGTTTAACATACTGTGCGTGCTACAATGACAGAAAGCACTGATGTATATGACTCCTAAAGTCCACGTATAGACAAATAGCTGATTTACTTTGTTGGGGCATCCAGTGCCCTAGACTATTCCGTTGTTTAGAAAGATTGGATCTTAATCCATAGTAACCAATCCAAAGAGACATGCAACCCTCATCATTGAGTGTTATCAAGCGAGGTATTCACAGCTGTAGAATGTGGTTTGAGGTTTAGCAATCCTGAAAACAACCTGAATGTTTATCCAAGATAGAGAAACTGGATCAAATGGGATTTGACCAAACTGTTGATTGTATGTAGTTTGCACAGTCGACACGTTTCACTCGAACTTGAGCTCCCTTTTGGTTGGCCAACGTGCATTTTGGAGGTTTGTCCTTAAGTCATGGCTCTAGTCTTATTGCCCGGACAGAGGCACTGCAGGACACCAATTGTCTTTCAAAAGTAGAACACCAAGCAGTCAAAGCTTACTACAGAGTGTAGCAAATGGATTATAACTGAGATGCAATATGAAAAACAGTCAAACTTGATAAGCTCAGTCTCTAGCTGAATTACATCTTTTGAAAATGGCCTGATTTATAGAAGGAAAATTTGCAATGAAACACCAAACATGCACTACGCATGATTGTCCCTTCACTCCCAACAAATGTCCGCTGATTTCTCTGCATGCCCAAAGTATGTATGCGCATGGAAATAGTGTAGCGTGGTCCTGCAGCAAATTTTGCAGAGCTGCGCCATTTCCAAAATGATGGGATGCACCGTATTTACAAGAATATGGCGCACCCTTGTGTTTTCCCTAGCGCTGGCACTAAAAACAGCTGCCTAATTGCAACACAGACACCCGTGCACCAGAGAGCATGGGTGCTGATTTGCAGGGCTGATTGTTTATTTGCAGGAATGTGTCCCTTGAAGCACACATAGAAGTAGCAAACCGATATTACATAATGATTGTTTTTGTGCTTGAAGGGACACCTTCATGCAAAAAACAATTGTTAACGGTTGCAGAATCCAGCACACATAGAAAATGCAAAACAAGGAGAAATAAAGGTATTTCTCCTGGTTGCACCAATCTATCTCCCCCTTTTCCATGGCATTACTTTTGGCGCTGCCTCAGATTTACAGATCCTTGTAAATTTGGGGCGGTGTCAAAAGGAACCGGTATTGTGGTGGAATGCCCACAGCAGCACCCATTGAATGCCCTTTTCATGCATATACCTCAGTGAAAGGGTATCATATTTACAAAGCAGCATTTTGCCACAAAAATTGGCTTAACTCAATTTTTAAAATATGGAGCAGGGTACTGTGCCACTGGAGCATCGGTAAAAGTGACGTTCCGGCGGCACAATCCCCTTGTACATATAACCCTGACAGCTATTTTAAGAGCCAGAGCTAGAGAAAGCACAGGGGTGCGCCGTATTCTTGTAAATACATCACATCCCTGCATTTTGGAAATAGCGCGGCGCTGCAAAATTTGCCACAGCCCTGTGCCATTTCCTTGTACATATGCCCATAAGTGTCATGGAAAGGGATCATGGAAAGCTGCGCACCACAGCCTGAATATGTCCCGAGCTTTCTCAAGGTGAACTTAAGTCAAAGTTGATGGATTTGACATTTTATAGTTATGATTGCTAGCTCGTAATGTCGTGTTATTTGTTTACGATCGAGTCCTAAAGTGGGTTGTACTGCAATTGTGGTCACTAGCTCTGCACATCGTTTGCCTCTTGCGATCCCTTGTAATTAAGCATTTGCTAAGCTGGTAACCTTAGCTTAGCCCACAACAGCATCGACCATCTCACAACATATATATTCAGAGAGATGCACATTTTCAGGAGTTTGGGTTGACCACGGAGCTGTTAATCATGAGCAGGGACCTTTTGCGCTTAAATGTGGTTATTGATCCACTTTTACTTTTTACAAATCTGGTCATGAATTATTTTTTGACTTTTGGATAACTCTGTCTTGAATTGAATAGTTGTGTCTTATGACGCTCCCAAACACCTGGTGACGTCACTGCGTAACGTTTCATTCAGTACTGGTTACTACTGTAACACGATGGAAGACACTAGCGATGCTCTTGCATTCACCCTATGTGTAAATCTGGATCAAGCCCACATGAACATTATTACCGTTGCCTATTTTTGATTTCCTGAAAGAAAATGACAACTTTATTATCACTGAAAATGTGTCTGTCAAAGCTGCCTCCTTTTTCGCATTCTTCATATCTCTCTTTTGCCAGTTTCTTATTTGCGGTAAACTGCTTCACAGTCAGGGTCGTTTACACTATTTATTCAGCCTCCCGAACAGATAGAAAAGTGAGTGTGCAGTTTGCAACATATTAAAAAAAATCAAAACGCGATTGTATTGCTTTTATGTGAAGAACAATTTTGTTACAACGTTAAAATTGAAAAGAAAGCAAAGTTGATCAAATACAATTATCTCAGAAGTAGTTTGGCATATTGTATGCACAATCATTTCATGGAATAAGGGAACAAATCAAATATTTTATTCTGCTGAATAAATATGCAAATTAGTTGTTTTTTTTTAAAACACGCACTTAACTCGGATATATATTCAGGAAATGTTCATTCTTTATTCACTTTAGTATTTCACAATAGACACCCCTTTCAACTCTCTTTGTTGGTTTCTCCATTAATGAGCTCTTTTCAAACTTTAGAAGTCGAGAAATTGCTTGGCCTTTAAAAAGCAGGGAAGAGGCTTGTTTCATTTTTAAATAAAGTTGGAATAATTAAGTTTCATGGGGTAATGTTTACACAGTAGGCAGATGCAATATTGAATATGGAGGGGATGCTATCTCATTATATACTCAACAATTTTACCTAGCACAATCTGATCTTTAAGAACTCTACTTGTCCTTCCCCGCACTGTAGGTCGCTCATGTACATTTTATAGCGCCAATAGATTTCTCAACTCAACAGAAAAACTGCAGTACAACAAAATAAAATAAAATCACATTTCAATAATGCAGCACAAAAAGACAGCAAGAAAAAAATCAACTGAGCATATCACCTTTACAACAAAATGCTACAAAGCAATTGTGCACAAACATTCTTGTTTTACATTACCTCCACCAGAATACTGTGTTCATAATCAGGCTGTAAAATGTGTTTAGTGCAAGCACTACCTTAACATTCCTTGCAGAGAAAGTTGACATAGACATAACTCACAGCTGCTGCACGTGCACTGAATCTCTGAATGTCATACTTCTCTCTCTCTGGACTTTGAATGTCCCTGAAAATATCAACCTCTAGAAACAGATCAGAAAACTTTTCATCTGCATTCTTCATAGATTTGTTGCATGTTCATGTGACACTCCCACTTGTATGTTCTTGCCTTCTGGATTTACTGATGTGGAGAAGCAGGAATTCTGGAATTCTTAGAATATTGATGGTAATGCGGAAGGTGGTAATGGCCTCCACCAGCTTAAAGCCCAGATCTGTTGGTGGCTGATTGTCTTGATGGCCCGTCTATGGTCAGTCAGTCTTTCTGCAGTCAATGTTAGTCAATATTTCATTTACATTTTAATATCTAAAATCTAAATTGCAATGGGTGCTGGTATCACATACCAAGGATATCAATGCATAAATATCAAACACGGTTTCCTCAATATAGATCTTCACATGGTCACTGTGAGTAAAGAGCTCTTAGGCCTTAGGAAGTAACCATGTGAACAAAAAAAGCACAGTATTGTCCACTTTAGGAATTATTGACAACTTCAGATCATGACAATATCTAGCAGCCTGCAGTCAGTAGAACAGGAGTTCAAGCATGGTAAATGTGTAGCCAATTTGCACTCGCCCAGCTCTCCTTATGAGTCAGTTATCCTAGCGAAGGGAGCATGAGAAGCATTATGCTCAGTCTAATCTCGTCCTGGTGTCTGATACAAAACTATAACAAGCATTGCTTGTTTTACCACTTTGATGAGTAGGAAATATATTCCTACCAATAAAATCTGTATGTGCATGGGCCTGGTTGTTGTTCAGTTTGAGAATGAGACTTCTTAAGAGCAGGCATGAATTGAGTGATTGGTGTGGCTTTGGTTTTACTCAGGAAATTTTATTTAGTAAAGGATTTAGGTTAGCTGAAGGTCACGGATGGTGGCCAATTTTCATTTCATGCGCTAGGGCCTATGTAAACCTTCATCTGCCACTGAGAGGTACATTGACAGATGATATCAGCTCAGGGGCAAACTCGAGTTCACCATCAGCAGAATGTCTCTCAGTAAAAAAAGATAGCAGGAAGGAAACAACATTATGTTATTGGTATTATTGCAGGTCCTGTTGTTGCTTGCTACAGCAGTCCCTATGACAATGCTTCTTCCCTCTGGACCTTGCTCTTGAAATCCGTTCAAATATATATTTTTTTATATACAATAAAAAATTACAGAAATAAAAAGAAAATAGGGAACCATATCCTAGTAGAACTGGCAGCAGTCATTGAACAAGCCTCTTGCCTTAGTAAGTCCGCAGTGGAGCATACTTGGATGAAGGAATTGGCTTTCATCCTCTATTCTCTTTGAAGCAGGAGTTACTGTGTTTCTCCATAGATATTGATGATTGCCAGGTTGAATGATGTGGATTCCTCCGATAAAGTAGAGGGTGAAAGTAGGATCTGTATAGCCTTTGATAAGTTGGCTAGGTAATGTGCTGATATGTTGACATTGCTTGAATTGCCTGTAGCCCTGAATATGGGCAAACAGATCCAATTGTTAAGACTTTAAATGGGCAGTCTAACAAATCAGGACTTCTCCCTAAGGCTCCTGGTTATAGTCAGGCACCATGTGAATGAAAGGTAAGGTGAACATACTCTGGGGACCCTTTCTCCTCACTGCAATACAAAAGGAAAGCTTAGGGAAAGCTCACTGAGTCAGCATTTCCAGGAAAATCAAATGACCCTCCTGTTCACAGAGGGGAGGATGTATGCCTTCCCTCACTATACTCCTCCAAACTGTGGGCAGAAAATGTAGCTCTATGGAATTACATAGGCTTCCTCTTCCACAAGGATGACCTTCCCTCCCTTTAGCACTCACACTGGGTTTCTGTGACTGTCCAAGTGGGACTTGTTGGTTGTTAGTCTGTATGCAAGAATACCAATTGTTCATTCTACCTGCAGCTGCAGTACATTTTGTGGTAATGTTCTGTTCCTAGGCGGGCGTATGGTGCCTTACCTCCTCCTCTCCTGCATGTGTGATGATTGCTTGAGTGACAGTCTGGCTGGTGTTCTGAGACAACCATTTGAAGATTTTTTGCAGCATGCATAGAATGTGGAAGCAGGAGGTGCACACTACATTTACTTGAAACTATCATGTTGAGCTTGTCGTCCAGGAGAATCCCTAGGTTTCTTGTGAGATCTGTTGGTGTGGGGGTTGGTCCTAGCTCTGACAGCCACCAGGTGAAGTCCCATGGGGAGGATTTGTTGCTGAAGACCAGTACTTCAGTCTTGAGAGTTGAGCTGCAGACAGTTGGTTCACATCCCGTCTTCTATCGTGGTCATGTAGTTGGTTACGTTGTTTGACTGACTGAAAGGAGAACAACGGTCTACTAAATGTGACAGAAATTACCTATGTTACATAGGTAATTTCTGTCACATTTAGTAGACCGTTGTTCTCCTTTCAGTCAGTCAAATTTGTATTTAGGGGTATGGAGTACAACCGGTCTCTAAATATTGCCCCCTAGACCCTCCCCCACCTTTTCTTGTTGTTAGGTGGTTACAGTGTGTCTAGTGGTGGTTGTTTTGTCTGTCAGGGAGAGGATGAGATGGGTGTTGTCAGCATAGGGCCAGTGATGTTTTGTGATCAGGTGAGATTGGTGAACTGTGTCAAGTATATGTTGAAAAGGATGGGACTGAGGAATGATCCCTGTGGGACTCCGCATATCAATTTCTTGGTCTATGATGTGAATGGTGTCAGTGTGATCCTTTGGGTTTTCTCCCTATTGAAGGAACAGATCAATTTGAAAGTGGATCCTTGTATGCCAATTTCGTGGAGTCTTCAAATGTGGGTGTTATGGGAGACAGTGTTAAAAGCCTCATAAAGGTCAAGCAGAATGAAGGCTGCTGCTTCTCCTGGGTCCAGAATGGTTTGAATGTCATCGGTGGCCACGATGAATGCTGTTTCTGTGCTGTGGTTCTTTCTGAATCCTTATTGAGATTGTCTAGAAAATGGTGAAAGTCAAAGTGAATTGTGAATTGTTTGTTGTTCTCAATCACTTTGTCTTTATAGGGAAGCAGGAAGATGGGTCGGAAGGTGCTCAATTTATTTAGGTTGGATGTGGGCTTTTTGAGGAGAGTGTTGATTTCCGCAAGTTTTCATGCATCCCTGCAAGTTGTGGGTGTGATAGAGGCATTAATGAAGTGGGTGAGGGTGGTACCAATTGGTGATGTTCCCAGGTTGTAAATTTGGTGGGGGCATGGATCTGTTGGGGGCCCTGAGTGAATGGTCGCATTGATAGCTGATATGCCATTTCTGGTGAGGGTAGTCCATTTAGTCAGGTGACCTTCTTGGTTGGTGGTAGGTAGATTAGCAACGAGTTCTCTGGGATTGGAATGTTTGATATTTTGCTATGGAAGAAGTTGGTTAGATTGTTACGACGATGCTGGGCGGTACAAATGTTGGTGACAGTGGTTGAGAGTAAGGTAAAATCCTCAACAATGAAGAATATCTCCTTGCAGCTGTTGGAGCTTCCTTCGATGTGCTCCACTAACGCTTTTTTGGCATCATTTTTTGGCGTCTCTTATTTACTGGTGCTCTCCATTTACTTTCCAGGTGTTTACAATGTCATTTGTTATTTTGGAGCTCTTTTGTGTACTAGGTGGCCTGCTTGTACGATCTACTATGCTTGTTGGAATTAATGGGTGCAAGGGAATCCAAGCAGTTCTTAATCCGGTTGTTGAAGTTGTTGATGTCCTTGTGAAGGTAGTCTGTGGCGCTATGTTGATCTGTGCTCAGGGTGCTGGGCCAGTCTGCTTCTGTGATTTTGCACCAGCTATGGCTTGGAATGCTGAACCTTGTAGGGGTGTTGAATTGAGATATGTTGATTTGGAAGTGGATGATGGAGTGGTCAGTCCATGTGAGCGGTGTGGTTGAGTTGTATTGATGCTGTCACTCATGGTGAAAATGGTGTCCAGTGTGTGTCCTGCGGTGTGTGTTGATTATCGGATGAGCTGATTCGTGCACAAAGTGAGAAAGAAAAAGTAAACAGTAATGAAAACCCAAAAGTAGGAAAAAGAAGAAATGAAGGGGAACGAAAGATAAGAAAAATAGAAATTTTAGGTGTGACAAGTTGGTTGGTTGCTGCCTCACTGAGGGTCAGATGGTTGCTTACATTGTATACTTTTCTGGAGTTGTAGTGGAATTATCTTTCTCTGTATGAATTGTCATACTCAGCAATTTCTGCCCATACATCCACCCCTTCATGCTTCTGCAACCACTTTGAGTTTGTTCCAGCCTCTTGCTAGCATGATGCTGGGCTTACCTCAGGATCATGTTCGAGACCCCTGCAATCCTGTGTTATTTTCCGTTGTTACTGGTCCTTTGATTCTAAGCCAGCCACTTTGTGCCCTACACCAAGTTTTAACATTTTGTCCTGCGAGGTAGGCAGGTGGTATTGATTGAATTAATATAGCAAGAAAAGACCTGCTTTTTTACAGACATAGAAAAGGCCTTCTGCAAGGTCTTGTGGGAAAATAACAAGTGCCTGCAAGATTTTGCAGGAGATGTTCTCCCTTTAATTTACTGTCCAAAAATTTCCGTGTGATTTTACAAGGAGTACAGGTTATGGTGCGATTGTTCAGAAAACAATATCTTGTGAGATTTTGCAGGAAAACAAAGTCTTGAGAAATCTGACAGCTATAATGAAGAGTTTGTATTTTAAAGAACCTGTGCCCTGCAAACATGCTCATTGAAAAGATTCCATTGAGGGTCGCAAAACATAATTTTGCTGCTACAGTTTCATCCCTGGTAAGTAGCAGCTTTCCCCAGTCTTTGAATTCCAGGTCATGTTTTTAGTAGGTATGTTCTAAGTGCCTTACTTAGAGTTTGGCAATATTACAAGTGCATATAAGTGCATTATAGCGGATGTATGTCGTTACAACGCATACTTTTACAAGGCATACCTTTACAACGGATTTTTTACACCACAACATCCATTACAACGCATTCCATTACAACGCATGCCATTACAACGAATTCTTTGAAACTACCTTTACAACGCATTCCACTACAACGCATACTACATTTACCATGCATACCATTACAACGCATACCATTACATTGCATGTATGGTAAGTATTGGATAGAGTAGGGGTAAAAATTACTATTCTAACTCCAGGGGGTGCAACAGTAGGGTAAGTGTTGGATAGTGTAGGGGTACAAATTACTATTCTAACTCCAGGGGGTGCAACAGTAGGGTAAGTATTGGATAGTTTAGGGGTAAAAATTACTATTCTAACTCCAGGGGGTGCAACAGTAGGGTAAGTGTTGAATAGTGTAGGTATGCATTGTAATAGTATGCGTTGTAATGACTGCGTTGTAATGACATGCGTTGAGTTGTATGCGTTGTAGTGACATTCGTTGTAATGGTTGCTTTGTAATGGCATGCGTTGTAATGGATGTTGCATTGTAAAAGTTTTGTTGTAAAGGTAGTGCGTTGTAAAAGTTGCGTTGTAAGTGTTGTTTCCCCATTATAGCCAATATCACTTGTTAAATGGCACAGGGGATATCCACCATATTTGTGATGGAGTATCACATCCGCAAAAATCTAAATAAGGCTAAATGTTTGAAATTTGGTTTTATAGGGGAATCATTTTAGATGATTCTGGCACTTGATCCCCACGACACGTTGGTACATGAAATGAGAGAAATGATAGGTATTTGATCAGGGGGAGAGGAGTAACTTATTGAATCTAGTAACTGACTAATTACAAGATTTAGACACTCCTCAGGACCCTTGAGCACGGACATTTGGAGTTAAAGGCTTGACAGAAATGTTTGTACTTCTTTACTGGTCCGCGATCTAGAGACCGATTTGGACCTCCTCCAGACCTGGCTTGTGCAGTGCCTGGATGAACTAGCTCCTCTCCAGGCTGCTTGCAAAAACTCCTCTCGTACATCGGCTCCTTGGTTCACACCTGCTCTCAATGAGAGTCGGAGGCGTTGTAAAAAAGCGGAGAGAGCGTGGCGTGTCAACTATGATAGACTACTAAAAGGAATTTATAGGGAGTGCATTAAGACTTATCACAGAGACATCTTTCTAGAGAAACAGTTTTATTTTGCGAGGAGAATAGAAGACGGCGACGCCACTAATACCAGCAAGGAAATCTTTGCGATAGTAAGGGAATTTACATCCCCTCTTTCTACAACATCCGAGAGCTCCCACTCTGAACTGTGGGTTGCTCAACTAGCAGATTTATTTGCCAGCAAAATTAAGAGCATTCAGGCATCTATTTTGCCGGCAGATGTGGCAGCAGCGGCCAATGTAACTCTCCTTTCATCTCTCTCTGTCTCTGAAGGGACCATCCTCTCTAACTTTCCTACCCTCTCCCTTCCGGCCTCTTTGGACCTTTTAACCAAATTGAAGTCAGGCTCCCCACTGGATCCTTGCCCGGCCAAACTTCTGGCGAAAACAGCGCATGTCATGAATCCCTTAATCAACCCAGTGCTTAATCTATCACTCAGCACGGGAGTGGTTCCTCAGGCCTGGAAGCAGGCCCTCATCCTCCCTCTCTTAAAAAAGCCTAATCTGGACCCCAATTCACACGCTAACTACAGACCTATTTCTCTTCTAACGGCTTTTGCAAAAGTCATAGAGAAGCATGTTCATGCTTCCCTCTCCAGTTTTTTGGAGACGTATGACATTCTCCACCACACCCAGTCTGGGTTCCGTGCAAATTTGAGCACAGAAACAGCACTGTTGGAGGTGACGGAAGCAATCAAGGAAGTTATGGACTCAGGAGGAAAGGCGATGTTGGTAATGTTGGATCTTTCGGCGGCTTTTGATACCTTCCCCCACAGCCGTCTCCTTTCAAGACTCTTTGAGATCGGCTTGAGGGGGACGGCTTACAACTGGTTTGAATCTTTACTGGCCGACCGACGACAAACAGTCTGGGCCCCTCCGTACTCAGCCGCAGTGCCGCCTCTGGAGGTAGGAGTCCCGCAAGGCTCGATCCTGAGCCCTACTCTATTTAATATCTATATGGCCCCACTGGTGGCGCTGGCTGAATCCCATGGCGCCCAGATTGTTTCGTACGCCAATGACACTCAGCTTCTCTTTACCTGTGACAGGAATATCGATTTCAACAGAGAAAGCATTATGAGCTGTCTTGGAGCAGTTTTTAGTTTGTTCTAACTGAACAACCTTAAGTGCAATTCAGATAAGTCTGAGTTGCTCTTTTTCGGCTGTCCTCCCGATCCCGGCTGGAAGTCTTGGTGGCCGGAGGCCATGTTCCCACCTTCCGTCGCCTCCTCTGAGGCCAAGAATATGGGAGTGCAGGTGGACAATGGTCTCACTTTGAAGCCACAGATCCTTGGCTTAGTGGGTCAGTGCTTTGGGCTCTTAAAAAAGCTCAGGAAGTTTCTACCACTATTATCCTTAGCCCATAGGAGAATCATTGTCCAGGCGCTGATAGGTTCGCGTTTGGACTATGCCAATGTGTTATATCTGGGCCTTCCTGAATACCTTCGGTCCCGTCTGCAAATTGTGCAAAATTCTGCGGCACAAGCAATTTTCGGTCTTCGTCGAAGATCCAGCGCGATAGTCCTTTTAAAGGCCCTTCATTGGCTTCCGGTTCGTAAACGCGTCATTTTTAAAACGCTAACTTTAGCTTTCTAAGCTCTCTATGGCACTGGCGCCAGATATATCAGGAAAAGATTGAACTTCTATCAGCCTCCTAGATCGCTTCGGTCCTCTTCACTGGCCTTGGCTACTGTCCCGACAATCAGGCGAGCGCGCATTGGTGGATGCTCTTTTAAACGTCTTGCACCCCAATTGTGGAATGCCCTGCCCCTGTCCTTACAGAAGACCAATAATCTTTTAGCCTTTAGGAAAGATCTCAAGACATGGCTATTCGGACAGTAAGCATACTACCCTCTCCTGCTCTGTGCCTTTTGGTCTATAGCGCTGGGACACTCTTCTTGAGTAGCTGAGCGCTTTACAAAACCCAATTTAACATAACATAAAACATATACATTATTGTTCCTTTCCCTTCACATCAGCGTCTACATCTATCAGAGGTACTAAATACAGTGTGCACAGGAGCAGGAGTGAAATACAATCTCACCAAGATTTAATATACACTTTCTTTTTGCTTGCTGCATCTGGAAGATAAACGAAACATGGACCACAGAGGCATGGTTCATTGTTTATTTCTGTTTCCAATTCAGTTTTCCAATTTGATGTATAAGTGGGTTTGGTTGAATCTTTTCAATTACTCCAATATCTGTAAAGCAGCGGCTGAATCTTGTATATTACTCCAATGTCGATAAAACAGCGGACTCCACTTGGGGTAAATGTGGGCTGTGCTGCCCCCATTATTTCATTCCTGCTGCCTATCTGTGTGCTTAACAATTTTAACTCAGCTTTTAAAAATGTCAACTAATCTCTGCTGCTTTACTATGAGGGTTACAAACACTGTCTTCCTTAGACATCTGCTTAGCTTTACTAAATGTTATAAAGAGCGCACTAGTCTTTTAGAAAACTCTTGCACCCAAAATGATAGCACTGTATGGAAACCTTGTAAATATACTTATTATTTAGACACTTGTTATGTATGACTTAAACCCTCAGGAAAGGTGAAAGTTGTGAGGAAGTCGCTTTTTTGGGGGGTGCTTTTACACTCTCCTGCACGTGTATCTTATGCTTTGCGATTGCTGATCAAAATGAGTGTTACATTTTTAATACTATTATTGTAATTGTATATGGAAGTTCTCCTTATGATCTGTGTACACTGAAATGTCTCTTTAAATCTGCTTTTATTGCTTATGCGGAATAAAGATTGTTTTGACCTTGACCATTAAAGCTAGGTGGGTCACAAAAGTTTGTCTTTCAAAAAACTGGGTTGTAGTTCTAAAACGTTTAGGAAGGTCTGATGGAGTGATTTAGAGAGGTCTGTAAATCTCATAAAAATAAAAAAAAAAGACGCAAATCGTGGGAGGACAATTGCAATTTCTAGTGTTCTGCCTTTCATCTGGGACCTTTGTGAATCGGTCTGTGTTTAAGTCTTAGAACTATTGTTGGCCTCATACAATGTAGCTCAACGGATCTGAAAGTAGGCAGACATTAGTTTAATGAGTACGAAATTATGATTAAAGCTTTTCCTTCAGCAGATTCCATTATCTTCATGTCGAGTTACTTTGAATAAAAACAATACTCCATTTTCTAGATGTTTAGGGCCCTGGAAATAAAAGCTCTGTCTTCCAAAGCTTTTCTTTTCGTTAACATAAACCAGCGATTGGCGTCTCTCATTTCTATCGAAGGAGAAAGGGGTATTTTTCAACACCCTCCAATCACCCATGTGCAAAGGTAATTGCCAGGAGTATTAATAGCTGAAAAGTTCTGAAGGGACAGATGCAAAGTAAGTAATGACAGTTTGGAGAGCTTAAAAATTAGTTTCCGACTAGCAGGACCCAGCAATTCACAGGTGAACATGGGCTGGATTACATAGACTGTCCGTGAAATTTGCACTGTTGGTCCCGATATTGCTTCATGGCGGGCTTTGCAGGAGCAGGGCGGAGCGCCTGTTTTGTGTGCCTGCTGTGCCTAAATTTGGCAAACCCTATTTTTCTGAGATAGTGATTAAAATGAGCTGGCAGTTGTAGGGAGGACCACTGTCACTCTTTTTGAAGGACCGGCACTTCATTTTCCTCAGCAAACTTGGGCCCTGAGTAAAAAAGAGCACAACACAAAATTGGGAAAGAGGGAAAAAGAAAAAGACAGGGGAAAAAAGGTGATAAAGGAAGAAAGTAAGGGGCACATTAGGATGGCGGGCGGACCCAACGCAAAAAGGGACCGTCCGCCATAAGGGAGGGGGTCCAGTGGGGGACATTAGGATGCGCCTGCCACAGTGGTGGGCGCATCCAGCATTCCTGGCATTGTGGCGGGTGGTGCAGCCAGCACCGCCCGCCACAATGTCAGGAAGGTATGCTGTGGACTTCAATGCACAACATGGCAGGCAACGCGCGTTGCCTGCCATGTTGTGCATGGAACTGCTGGGGGTTACCATAGGTACCCCCCATGTGCACCCCCCGCCCCCAGAATACCTGGGGGCCCGCTACGGGCACCCAATGTTAAAAAGGCAATCAGGCAAATTGCCTACCAGCAGAAAACTGGCGGACGGTCTTACCGTCCACTGGGGCCCCCCCCGCCATGGTAATGTGGCGGGGGGAAATTAGAGGCGGCCGCCATATGGGCTGTTATCATAATGGGCCCCATCATAATGGGCCCCTAAGTATGCAAAAGAACCTGCAATAGTAAGATAAAGAGTGGTTGGTCGTGGTTTAATAAGGCATGATGGAGAATCATGACTGCGCCGCCTTCGTATTCAGCACCCCGACCTGCAATAGTGCCAGCCGAAGACTTCTGAACAAAATAATATTCTTTATTCTTGTCGAAATTGAGCACTGAAGATACCAACTTATTTTCAAGCAGCACAGCTCATAGAGAGAGAAACCTTGATCAATGTTCTGAGCTGTACTATCTGAAAATAAAGCAGTAACTCGGAGAAGTACTGGGTTGAATGAATTCACTTACGTCCTGCGGGCACATAAAAGAGGTGCTGTGCCATGTGGTATGCTAGTAGAGCCGACCATGACACAGCCTCTCCGTTCAAGAACAAAAGCAACATAAATCAGGGCCTTCCTTTTTAATATAGATTTTGTAAATGCCAGAACCACCATGCGCAATATTTATTTGGTGCAGTTTGACGTCCACACCCCGGGTTACAGATCTTTGAATGAAGATAGCAAGGTATTAATGTGGTGACATTTTCCCCTGTTCCAAGGTGCAAAACTCTTAATTGAACAGAAACTTAAAAAATAGCTAAGTAACTATGTTATATATCTTAACTGGTCCACATTTCAAATGAAAAGGTTATGCCTTAGTAGATTCACAGTGGTGTAACGAAACTTCAGGAGGCCCCCATGCAAGGTCCATGGAGCCCCCCCCCCTCTCTGGACTTAATCAGGAGCTCTCAGGTCAAGGTACTTTGCTGAGGGAACCCCTGGAGCTTGGGGCCCCCTGCACCGCCAGGGCATATGTTACGCCACTGTATGAACATGCTTTCTGAATCTGATAGACTTAATTTTCAGGTTGTATTTGTGTAACTGAAATTTAACAATCATGAATATTCTGCAGTTTTTTGCTTAGAGCGATAAATTCGTTTCCTAAACACCACATGGCTGCAGGGCGGAAGTAACAATCGATCTTAAATTAACTTGGTTAGCAGCATGGAGCCACATGTCATATTCTTGGGATTGAAAGGATCTTCATGGTTCACTGCATGTAGCATTTCTGGAAGGCACAGGCAGTGTTTAAACAGTATTGAAAACAATGAATGTGTAAGGTTGTAAACATTTAGTCCAAAGAGTGTCTGACAGACAGGATGCTTAGGTATAAGTGGATGTTATAATATCAGAATTTCTTAAATGTAGTCTCAATAAACACTGCTGTGCCTTGCCATAGTTTTACTTTGGAGTTGGAGGGTCTCATTTCCTCAGGTCTGCACTTCACTATCTATTATGATATGAGCCATCCAATTAGTCTTGGTATTCGCTTTATATTCTGATATTTGAAGTGGTGCAGTTCTCATTATAAATACAATGTCATACATTCTTTGAGCTTGTTTATGCAATTAGTCGTTCCTTGCTCGGATTTTAGCAAGAGCTGAGTATCATCAGCATATGAGTATGCCCCAAAGGCTGAAAGGTAAAGTAAGGTGCAGAGAGACTGGACACACAAGCAAAACAAAAATGGGAGATAAGGCGTCGGCGCCCTGAGGGACACCATGTAAAAAGGTAATCTTAGCTGAATGAAAAGAGCCCATTCTTTTAGACTGAGTTCTTCAGCTAAAAAAGGAAGAGAGCACATGAGGATGTATCCTCTTAATCTGATGGAGGGTAATTATTTTGCAAGCAAGATTAACGTGCCAAAGGCTTACGAGGGATCTCAAAGTAGGATTCCTATGCAAATACCTTGATTTTGATTTGATTGTATTTTTTTTTATTTATAAAGCGCATCATATGCCTGGGGGCACCTTGGCGCTACCAGTGACAGGTAAGCAGGCAAACAGACAAATAGCTAATCATGGCTAAACATCCAGGTCAGGGCCGGACTGGGAACAGAAAACGGCCCTGGCACACTGTCAGCCAGCCCCTTCTGGGGTGAGGGGGAGTGCAGCAAAGCAGTGTGCGAGGGCCGGTTTCGGCTGATTTTGTTACTGGGGGCTGATATTGCCGACCCCGGTAACAAAAAAACGCCCCCCCCCCCCAGGGGTCCAAAATCGGCCCTCACCCTAGCGGCCCACCGGGGAAACGCCCGGTGCCCGCTATGGCCAGTCCGGCCCTGATCCAGGTGCTCAATGATTTCCTAAACCCTGATAGGCAGGAAGTTGCTTTAAGCTCGAATGCAAGTGATTCCAGTTTTGGGCAGTACAAATGACGAAGTTTCTTCCTCCCTAGGTGGACATTTTGCTGCTGAGGACTGTCAGGTTTCTGTTGGAGCTAGAACGAAGAATCCTACCAGACTGATGCCATCTGAACCTGTCTATAAAATAGGTGGAAATAAGACTGTGAAGTGCTTTAAAAGTGGCACAAAGGGCTTTGAAGACTATACACTACTTTATAGGTAGCCAATGCAGTGTGCTAGTAGCTTGGGAGGCCAAGCCAAATCTAGGGCCCTTAAGCAGCATACAGGCTGCTGAGTTTGACAAAATGTGCAATTTATTCAGAGTTGTTTAGGCAGGTTACAGTGCAGGACATTACCGTAGTCTACTCTGCATAGAACTCGTGCAATGACTACTGTCTTTAACAAGTCAAATGGTATGAATTGAGTGATTTTCTTCACAATGCGCAGGGAAAAAAAGGAAGTGGAAATTACTTTATTGACTTGTTCTTTAAATATGTCTGTCATCAACCCTGACTCTGTGATGTTTTTTTCTTCTTTAACGGCATCGGAAGGATGCCCACTTCGTCAGGCCACCATGCGGGGGACCAGAAAGTAGAAATATTGCCAAACAGGATGACGTCTGTCTTTGACGAGTTTATTTTAAGACAATTTTTGTCCATCCAGTAACTCACTACACTCATGAAGTTCCGGAAGGTATTGCTCATGTCTGACTTTTTGTCAGACAATGAAAACACAATATGAGTGTCATCAGCTGGGAAACTAGTGACAGCCCAAATTACTTAATTAAGTCTGCCAGGAGGTGACGTAATGGTTGAACAGCATTGGGCTCAATGATGAGCCCTATGGTACCCCCACATGGCATCATAAAGGGTTCAGATGTGAAGTCTGTAAAGGAGACAGCTGGACACGATCTGTGAGGAACAATGGCAGTAAGGCAAAGGCTACACCCTGGATCCACAGACTCTGTAATCAGTCAATTAGAAGATCATTATGAACCGTGTCAAATGCCGCATATAGGTCGAGAAGGAAAAGGGCGGCATTAACACCCCTGTCTGCTGAGGCCCTGATTTCCTCCATGGCCACAATGACTACTGTGTCCACTTCACAGGTCAAACTCTGTCTCATCAGGAAGGCTGTAGTTTTCCAAAAATGCATCCAATTGAGTATTCATGGCATCCTCCACCAGCTTTACAGGGAATGGAAGCCTGGAGATAGGCCAATAGTTGTTCGGGTCCTGCTAGTTGAAGTTTGGATTGTTTAACAGTGGAAGAACTGCAGAAGCCTTCCACTGCCTTGAAAACACCACTGAGCTTTCCGTTGTTGTATGTACGTTATTCGATACAAAAGTTATCATAAAAGCATGTACGTTCTGAGTTCATAATTTTTAAAATCATATTTCCATACAACTAGTGGATACAATTCATCAAGACATTTCCATTATACATATATATACAATAAAAACAGTAAAATTAAATAGAATAAGAACAGATAAAACAGTACATCACAGAGCAACACTGTACAGAGCCTAACTCATATTTTTCACTAGGAGCTTCGAACGTGTTAGCCATGCGCAGCCCAAGTATTTTGCTACCCCACAGACCATGGCAAGGGAGGTAGTATAGGTTTTTAAAATGCGTAGGGCCACCCGATAGTTCCTAGATCCCAGCATTTTACAAATAGGTTTTAGCCATCTACTTCTTGCACACCTGTATGCTGGGCATGCAAAGAGGAAGTGTGCAATGGACTCTGTGGGGGCTGCACAGCTAGGACATGAAGCCGCTGTAGCTGCTACAGCTGTTGGACCATTCCTCATCCAGCCTGATGTTAGATCTTTGAGTGGGAGGGTTCCAATTCTCAATTTCATATAGAGTGACCTATCTCTTGGAGTTTGGATGAAATCGATAAAAGGTTCCAGTTTCCGGACAGACTTATGTTCCAGAAACTGCTCAGTAAGAATCCCCCAATTCAAACTGCTCACCAGTTCAGCCTCCACCCATTCCCAGTATGCTTTCTTTATATCTTGTTTAGGTGGCGGTATCTGTTTAGGTACCCTATATCTGATACAAGCTGCCTGAGATTGGATATCCATTTGATCTTATGACCTGTATCCGCTTTAGTTAGTTCGCTAAGAGCAACAGCATAGTTGGCCAGTTCAGGAGTCCTTCTTATGCGAGCCCAGAGTAATAGGGGACGGAGGCGTGCAATATCCTTGATAGAGCATTTACCCAAATCCTGGTGAAGGGGTTTCAGTGGGGTAGAGGATAGGAGAGAAACCAAACCTCTAAAAAACTATCTTACTAGATCGGTAGTGTTCTTGACGCCCCATAGTTCAGACCCATAGAGGGCCAAGGATAACGCCAAAGTCAAAGTCAAAATCAAAGTAAGTTTATTGCATATTGCATATTTAAAACCTTTACAATTTTGATACATTAAAAAATATTCGAACTGACATTAAAATAGAAGAACATAGACATTCTGTAATGTCCATATGGTTTTTTTTTTTAAAGCGGTCTTACTTTGTCTGTGTACTGAAGCATTCGTTGCACTTCGAGCCTTCGATTTTGTCCCATTGGTCACCATTTTTTCAGTGTTCAGTATTAGAAGGCTCGCCTTTTGAAAGAATCTGGCGGCCCTACAAGCTGTCTGCAGCTAGTGACTGTTCAGTGCTATCATGACAGCTGGGCGACATGTTCTGATTTGGAATAAATGAAATACGTGGAAAAGATAGTCACGTCACAAATTGGTCAGAGATGGACAGATGCACAATATATGAGTCAATTTTTCTTCTGCACGGCCACATAATCTGCAGAGTGAAGTCGGCCATGTTTGCTTCCATGCGGGGGTCTGGTCTTTTGAGGTGTAGGTTCCCAGCCGTATTCTTAGTAGCATTTGTTGGTTGGGTGATGTTATATGATTTACTAACTACGGTTGCGGTGCACATCTCTCGTACGTGGCCAGCACCATCCAGCCATGTTTTTTCTTTGCTAGTGCGGCTTTATCTGTTATCCAGGACTTTTGCTTTGCCGCACCGTTTGCTGCTTTTTTAAAGGCTGCGATGGTGTGATTGGTGTTCCATGCCTCTTGCATGTTAAGATTTATCAGTGCTTCTTCAAGTACTGTGTTCCATGCATTTTTTGCATTTGTTTGTTTGTTCATTTCGGTCCAACAGAGATCCATCAGCGTATCCTCTTGTGCTGCTCTTAATTTCCAGCACATTTTTAGTGAGCCAGCTTGTCTGACTTGGTGCTGATTTAGTAACCCGAATTCCAGGTGAACTTGCGTTTGTGATGCAAACCTCGGAATCTGAAAGATGTATTCGAACAACTCTGACTGTTGTAGGTTCAGGAAGTTTGCGTCTTTTCCTCTGTAGAAATCAGAGCCGTACGTGAGGGATGCTAAAAACTTTGCAGCGATCACCTTCAGCAGGTATAAGTTGGATGGGCATTTCAATTTTGTTTTTAGTAAGTTTAAAGCGAACCGTAGTTTGTTAGCCTGAGCCTTTCTGTATGATTGGTGATCTTTTAAGGTCCACCTTGAATCAACCACTACTCCCAGGTACTTGTAAGAGGGGCTTTGCTCTATGGTGTTGCCTACAATGTGCCATTTAAAAGAGTGCCGCCCTGGCCGGGATTCAAAACAGACGATCTTCGTTTTATTATAGTTAAATAACAACCCATGCGTGCTGATGTATTCGTGCAACTTCGTGATGGAACGTTGTAGTCCCAGAGGAGTCTGGCTGCAAAGTACGATGTCATCTGCCTACTGTATACTCCGAGGATAACGCTTTACCATCATAATCCACAAGGGCTGGGGCTACTGGTTTACTTAGAGAGAGTTGTTCTTCTCTTAAGATTGCCCCGGAGACCCGCTTGTTGTTTAGGAGCATTTTGGCCATATGGGAACTCCACTTCATTGAATTGGTGACCCGGATTCCCAAATAGTCAAAAGACTCGACTATGTCTAGTGGGGTGCCGTTGAGGGTGATACTGTTTCTGAAACGTTTCGACGGGGATAGTGTCATTAACTTAGTTTTAGTAGTGTTAATGGATAACCCCTGTGTAATTCAAAACAGACTAAATCTGTCTAGCAGTTTTTGGAGGCCACTTGGGCTTTTCGATATCAAGAGGGTGTCGTCGGCGTAGAGGAGTGTGGGGGTTTTCTCTCCGGCCAGGGTAGGGGCATCAGCTGGATTCTCTCTTGGATGGTCTACCACCCCATTCACAAAGAGGGAAAACAAAGTCTGAACCAATGCCCAGCTCTGGCGTACACCCCTGTTCACCGCGATCCTCTTTGTTAGCTGTCCCTGTGCGCCCCACCTAATTCTGGCATAGTTTCCCCCATGAAGGCATTTGATGAAATCGAGGATCAAAGGGGGAATGCCCAGTTTATACAGCACCTGCCAGAGCTTGGCATGTAGGACCAGATCGAAAGCAGTCTTCAGGTCAATAAAGGCCAGATATAAACTGCCTTTCCCAATGACCACAGTTTTCTAATGGATCATGAAAAATCTAAACACCTGACCCATCGTGCCCACCCGCTGCCTAAAGCCTGCCTGGAGGTGTGAGAGGATGTTCCCGTCCTCCATCCAAGACCTCATCCTCATAAGGAGCACCCTGCCAACCACCTTCTGTATCACGTCGATTAAACTAATCGGCCTGTAGTTGACTGGGTCCTCCCTATTTCCCGTTTTGTATATTGTTACCACCTCAGCACCCCTCCAGGATTCAGGAACGGCATGTCCTCTAACGATAAGATTCATCAGAAGCGAAATAAAACGCGTCTAAGGATTTGGGTCATGCATGAGTAGGTCTCCGGGTAGGCCATCAGGACCCGCCGCCTCCCCAGGGGCTATACTCTCTATTGCCAGGACTACCTCATGAATATCAAATAGTTTTGGTGGTGTAAAAGCCCCTGATATAGATGGGTGAATCTCACTCTGTGAGGGCAGGCTACCTTCATTACCACAGTATAAATTAAAACAATGATTGTGCCACTGTTGCCCCGTAATATGGTTGGTTATTGGGTCAGATCCCTTTCGAGTCCCTTTGTTAATTATTTCCCAAAACAGGGCAGAATCTTTCTGTTGCAAGGCAGATTTAAGGTCCTGCCAATGGGACTCTTCCCAATTACGCTTTGCTACCTCTTGTACCCTGACATATTCCTTCCTTGCTGCTCTTATGGTTAGGGGATCTTTCTTCCTTAAAGCTAAAGACAATGCCTGCCTCTTTTCCCTGCATGTAGCTGAATACCAGAGGTTAGTGGGCCTTGGTGGACATCCTCTCACTACCCTGCTTTCTTTAAGGGTAAAAAACGAGCCCGCCTTTCTATTGTATTTTGATAAAAGTTGCAAAAAGGAAAAGCATGGGTTTTCTCAGGGTTACCATTAATCAGTTTGAGCTCCTCAATCTTCTGATCACCGAACACCACCCTCAGAGGCACCCTCATCTACCGACCTCCGGGACCACGCACCCAATTCAGCGAGGACATCGCCGACTTCATCAGCCCGCATGCCCTCCCCTCCGCTGACTACATCCTCCTGGGGGACCTCAACTTCCACCTGGAGAACAACAACGATCGCAACACCAGCACCCTGCTCGACAACCTCGCCAATCTCGGACTCAAGCAGCTGGTTTCCACTCCCACCCACCTCGCCGGACACACACTCGATGCAGTCTTCTCATCCAGCACAGACATCGACTTCAGCCACGCCACAGAGCTCCTATGGACGGACCACAGCTGCGTCCACTTCACTTCAAGAGAACGACGACCCACCACCACCAGCAACAGGCCGCCCGCAGAAGCTGGAACAAGATCACAGCAGACCAGCTCGCCACCTCCCTGAGCCAGCACCCTCTTGCCAGCTCAGCAAACCCCAGCCAGGCTGCCGACAACCTCACGAAGTGGATCAGCAGCTGCGCGGACGAACTCGCCCCGCTGAGGACCCCGCCCTGCAGACCCGGCAGCAAGAAAGCCCCGTGGTTCACCGACGAACTCAAGAGCTCCAAGAAGAACTGCCGAGCCCTCGAGAAAGTCTGGAGAAGGGAGCCAACACCGGACAACAGGACCACCTTCAAGCTGGCCACCCGGAAGCACCACCAGCTGATCCGCGCCGCCAAGAAAACTGCTTTCAAGGACCGGCTGGACAACAACGCACACAACTGCAAGGAACTCTTCAACATCGTGAAAGAGCTATCCAACCCCAGCGCAGGAAACAACGACATCACCCCATCGCAAGACCTCTGCAACTCCCTCGCTTCATACTTCCACAACAAGATCGCGGACATACACAACAGCTTCAACAACCAACCAACGCACACCAAGACCGAACAACCACCCACCACCACCACCCTCCACGCCTGGACCCCGATCAGCACCGAAGACACCATCCGCACGATGAACTCCATACACTCCGGATCACCGACCGACCCCTGCCCTCACCACGTCTTCAACAAGGCTGACGCTGTCATCGCACCACACCTGCGAGACATCATCAACACATCCTTCGACACCGCCACCTTCCCGGAGAGCTGGAAGCACGCCAAACTCAGCGCTCTACTCAAGAAACCCACAGCGGACCCCACCGAACTCAAGAATTACCGTCCCATCTCGCTCCTCCCGTTCCCAGCCAAAGTCATTGAGAAGACCGTCAACAAGCAGATGACCCTCTTCCTCGAGACTAATGGATCCCTCGACCCCTCACAGTCCGGCTTCCGAGCAAATCACAGCACCGAGACCGCCCTCATCGCCGCCACCGATGACATCCGAGCTCTGATGGACAACGGAGAAACAGCGGCCCTCATCCTCCTAGACCTCTCCGCGGCATTCGACACTGTCTGCCACCGCACCCTAGTACAGCGACTCAGCAACGTCGGAATCCGGGACAAGGCGCTGGAATGGATCATCTCCTTCCTCGACGGAAGAACACAGAGAGTCCGCCTACCACCGTACAAGTCAGAGGCCACCGAAGTCATCTGCGGC
The DNA here is from genome assembly GCF_964263255.1 of Lissotriton vulgaris. Lineage (NCBI taxonomy): Eukaryota > Metazoa > Chordata > Amphibia > Caudata > Salamandridae > Lissotriton > Lissotriton vulgaris. The sequence goes on from NC_141700.1 coordinate 435,831,192, forward strand.
GTCCCTCAAGGATCCTCTCTGAGCCCCACCCTATTCAACGTCTACATGAGCCCCCTCGCGGCCATCGCACGCCAACACAACCTCAACATAATTTCCTACGCCGACGACACCCAGCTGATCCTCTCCCTGACCAACAACCCCGCCGCCGCCAGAGCCAACCTGCACGAAGGGATGAAAGAGGTAGCCGAGTGGATGACGACCAGCCGCCTGAAACTGAACTCGGACAAGACGGAGGTCCTCATCCTGGGCTCCTCACCCTCCGCCTGGGACGACTCCTGGTGGCCTCCCGCCCTGGGCACCGCACCCAAACCGACAGACCACGCACGCAACCTGGGCTTCATCCTGGACTCCTCCCTCTCCATGACCAGGCAAGTCAACAGCGTCTCCTCGGCGTGCTTCAACATCCTACGCATGCTACGGAAGATCTTCTGGTGGATCCCCACCGAGACCAGGAAGACCGTCACCCAATCCCTCGTCACTAGCCGACTGGACTACGGCAACGCCCTCTACGCCGGCACCACCGCCAAGCTCCAGAAGAGACTCCAGCGGATCCAGAACGCCTCAGCCAGACTCATCCTCGACATCCCACGAACCAGTCACATCTCCGGACATCTGAGAGACCTGCACTGGCTCCCCGTCAACAAAAGAATCACCTTCTGCCTCCTCACCCACGCACACAAAGCCCTACACGACCAAGGCCCGAGCTACCTCAACAGCCGAATCAACTTCTACGCTCCCAAACGCCACCTCCGATCAGCCAACCACGCCCTCGCCGCCGTACCCCGCATCCGAAGAGCGACTACAGGAGGAAGGTCCTTCTCCTACCTGGCCGCCAAGACCTGGAACTCCCTCCCGACCGACCTGCGCCTGACCCAAGACCACCTCTCCTTCAGGAAGAAGCTAAAGACCTGGCTGTTCGAGCAGTAGCGGCACCCCCCCACCCCCAGCGCCTTGAGACCCCACGGGTATGTAGCGCGCTCTATAAATGTCATTGATTGATTGATTGATAGGCTTTCTTATGCTAAGCAGTGTATCATTCTGATGTAAAATCTTAAGCCATTTAAGGCGTTGGTTACAGTTAGAGGGCACAACCTCTTTTGTTGACATCATAGGTCCATCGGAAGGTTTAAAAGCGGTAGGTGCCCAATTATTGTTAATTTGCATGCATAAGGGGTAATGGTCGCTATCCAGAGTATGTCTAACTTCCATATCTCCAAGATCACCCCACAGTCGGACGTCTAAAAGCATATAGTCTATCCGTGACGGGGGACTAATCCTATTAAAGGTGTTAGCCCCGCACAGATCGGAGCGTGTTCTGCCATTTACTGCTCTTAGATTATATTCTAGAGTTAAAGCGTTAATTTGGATGGCCCTTTGCGACCACTTCTTAATGAGAGCTATGTTGAGTATTGGTATAGCCCATTTGTTATCTTCCTCATTAGTCCCCAGAAAGTCCTCCCTGCTCAGTGGTTCACAGGTGTAGTTGAGATCTCCTGCTATGATGATGTTAGAAAGGAGCGAGAGACAGGATAGTTCATGCTCCAATACTGACAGGGTTGCTGATGTTTGAGCCCCGGGAGACCCTCTCGCGTACACATTGAATAGCTCTACATTTGTGCCATTAATTGGCCCTTACTCGTCAGATGTAAAATATCGTGTGAAAGTAAATTGTGTTTTTTCTGGAGACCCGCTATGTTCCCGGAGAGAAAATGGATCACCCTTGTGTTTCTCCCAACGTCCCCACCATTACTATCTTCTTCACACCACTGAGTTAAACATGGCATTAAAGATCTTGGTCAGATATGGGACGACTGCATCAGGAACTAGGTGAAAAATCTTTGGCCGACAGAGATCCAATGGAATTGCAGATTTCATCTTGGAAATAGCCAGGGTGACTTGATGCTCTGATAATGGGGCACATTCAGTAAAGATAGACTTGTCCAAGATCACTGAATTGACCTCATTGCTGTTCTGGCCAATAAAGCCACTGGAGGAGAATCTGTTATAGACTACCTTCACCTCATGTTGATAGAAACTCACAAGGGTGTTACAGATATCCTGACTACTACCTGCTACATTGTGGGTTACTGACACTGAAATTTTGGTGATCACTTGAAACAATGCCTCCTGGTTGGAAGAAATCTGTCATCTCCTATGCATGCCAAAGTGGCAAAAGTTGAGCTTTCTTCTTGCTGGTTCCCAGCCAGAAAAAAACAACAACATGTATAAAATGCGGCAAATTTTGCAAGATGGCTACATTCGGTCACTACTAAATTAGCTTCCACAAAGCACAAACAATCAGGAGAAGCAAGCCCATTGCACCATGGTTTAAAAACACCTCCATCGCTGCAAAACAAGGGAGTCCAAGACAAGAGCAAAATTGGAGGGCATACTATGATCCATTAGAGAAAGAAAAATATAAAACTTGCATCACTCAGTACAAAAAACGTCTACTGACCAAAGAGTCTGCATTTTTTACTGAGCAAATACAATCAGCTAATAATTCAAATAAGGCATTGACAAATGGATGGTGATACTTGACACACATTTGCTTGTGTATTTGTATGGGACAATATTCTCTGAAATGGCTTTCCTTACATTTACATTTCATCGTAGGCATATCATCAGGGCCTAGAACATTCTGCACCAGGGCTACGTTCATTGCACAACATTTTGATGTTTGTTTTTGCCTGCTCAGCAACAGCTTTGTAAGGATGGAATCAAGAATGGCGGCCTGACTGGAGCTTTAGTATGGTAACATGGGTGACGTTTATTATATAAATGACACCACTCTTTTCTTTAGACAGAGCAGCATTTCACTGATACTGTTGAGGACGCCCATGCCGGAACTCCAGCTCAGCTAAATCCTATTTACCTCTTGAGAAGAATGTTGCCCAGCTCTACACCAAGTCGGCCCAATGAAACAATGCCACAGGTAACTGTGGAGTTAGGTCACCCTTAGGGATTCTGGCTGTTTCATCCACCCTAGGCACACTAGTATAGGAATCACTAGGTAGGAACATAACTATACGTATGTGTAAGCATATATTCCGTGTATCAGCACAATGGTTGAACTGTTCATTTTCGTTTTCCATTCTTGTGATGCTGATTACTCTGTTTTGTTTCCTTCTATTGATCATGGCCGCAAATGTATTTTACACAAGAATCATAATGCTTCAATAAATAATTGAAATGCCAATTCAAGTTTTTCTTTTGTCTCACTTTAGAGAAGCATGAGTTACTAATGAAAGGGACTGATCTGTTTCCATGATTTCCTTATGGAGTGAGGGTTGTCATGTCCTGAGGTTGCACACACTACCAGTAACCTTTTCTGGTTAGGGGTACAGGTAGTGCACTGTGAGCTAGCCAGGACTAAGGCCTACATTTCCTGATGGTGTGCATGAGTCAGTCTCACACAGTTTTGACATAATATGTTGTCCAAACACACAGTTTTATTGATATTGTATGAACAGTACAATATGGGGTCACCAACGTTCTTATTTAATGGGTCTTTTGTGTGCCCAAAGGTCCTACTCACCAATTGACTAGAGACATCAGTGATGTCAGGAAAAAAAATCCCCCGCAGCAAAGTAGGGAACCCATATTGCTGGCAGTAGGTTGTTCAAGCTTGACCTTTAAAAAGATCACCCCAAAGAGGGACCGTCTCTGAATTCCAATGGCTAATCCAAGGCAGGTTGCTCTACCGATAAATTGCAGGCATGTGCTAATAGAAATGTTGTTACAACATGGGCTCACTTAGACGGTTAGGTACATTACCTTCATGGTAGAGGCCCACAAAACTTACAGAACAGAGATATTCTATTCATGAGTCACATTCCCAGAAGCAAATCCCAACACTGGGAATTTTTATACAGTCACTGAGGTACCAGTACCAAACAAATGTAGAAAATCCCAATAACTTATGAGAAACAAATTAATTGGTTCCTAGGGCCCTCCCACATGCAGTAGGTAATGTCAGACTAGGTCCCCTCAGTAATGATGGCTCAACGTGGCCAGTCTTAGCTGGTTATATACCTTATCCAGATATTGCAAGCCTTACAGATGTTGAGCAAGGGATTCTAGACACAGATTTAGCTGCACTCTATGGACATTTAGTATTATTCGTTGTGCAGCCTATAACAGCAATCCCACATAGTGCTTTTCAAGCTGCACAATCACTGTCAGCGATGCCTGGAATTATCCATCGACCAATAATGCAATATTGGGTTAGGTTCCCACCTGGTGGGATGAGATTGTGTTCTGGAATTGTTATTGTTATTGTTAACTGGGGTGTATATAGCGCCAAATCACCGTCAGGTCTTTAGGCGCTCATGACAGATGACACTAACAACAAGTGAGTAAATGAACAGAAAATACATATGTGACAGCATTATTTAAATAGGGCCGAAAGCTGCCTTGAACAAGAGTGTTTTCAAACGACTTCCTAAAGTGCAGAAGAATTACTTCTCTACGGAGAAACTCCGGTAGTTTGTTCCACATTTGTGGGACCAGAACAGAGAAAGATCTCCCTCCCTTGGTTGCCAGTTTGAATCGAAGACAGGACAACAATTGGGAGTTAGAGGACCTAAGCGTTTGTTTGGGATTATAGACCCCGAGACGTTCTTTAATATAGGCAGGCGCTTGCCCATAGATTGCCTTATGGGCAGTAGATACACTTTTAAACTCCACCCTTTGCTTTATGGGGAGCCAATGTAGCCTGTTCAATAATGGGGAGGCATGGGTCTGTCTAGGTAGTCTGAAAATTTATCGCGCTGCATCATTCAAAGTTACCTGCAAGCGATTAGTCAGGAGCTTTGGCAGACCTAAGTAGAGCGCGTTCTCATAATCTATCCATGAAATTATTGTGGCCGAGACAATGGTACAGAACATGGTTAAGAAAGTAGGGGGACTAGCTTGCGCAGCTTAGGTATGGGCGGAAAATCCGTTCCGCTCGCGGATTTTGCGGATTTTCGGGAAATCCGCAATCCGCGAGATTCGCGAATCTCCCGCAAAATCCGCAAATCCGCGAGCAGCGGATTTTGCTCGCACTGCTCGCACTGTTCGCGTGAGTTTGCGGCTTCCCAGTACAACTTCGCGCCCCGCGAATAAGTGCTAAATTGCAGAAATACGATCTTAGCAAAACTGAAACTACTTGCCAGGTTCAAAAGTTCAGGCTCATCATTAGTAGCCATTTCCTGTAGTGCTTCCTGAGAGGCCCCTCCAGAGTTCAGTTGCAACTATTATGTGACCCTGCTCTGAACCTCAGAATAGTTACACATATGCCACAAAGGTCCTGAATTACAGCTAAGGGAGACAAGCAGGAGCCAGGCTGGAAGTTAAAATCCATTAATCAGCCCCTAATTCATTATTGTCAGTTGGGGAAGGGCAGGTGTTGTAACTAATTTTGCAACAATGAAAGCACTTAGCAAGTGCAAAAGATCACTAATCAGGGCGCACTAAGGAAGCAGGTGCCAGCTAAAAAAATATTCTGTGACACATTAATCAGCCCCAAATTAATTCAGGTCACTTGAGGCAGGGAAGGTGTGCTTTGATTTGCCGAAAATAATGTACACTGGACAACCAGAGGGTGTGGTGATGAAACAGAGGGTGGCATGGGTGGGCCAGAGGGTGGCATGAGTAGTCAGAGAGTGGCAGTGGTGACAGAGAGTGGCAGTGATGAAGAAGAGTGTCCCAAACAGGCTGGACACGTAGAAACAACAAGTTCGCAAAACTTGCGACCCGACAGGTAAGTTCGCAAATTGCGAAATTGTAAAAACCCTCGCGAACTGGCAGAAACACGGGCGAACACACAAAAAAAAAATCCGCAAATTCGCGGGAATTCGCGGACTTTGCGGATTGCGAGTTCGCAAATCCGCAAAATTCGCGAACGCGAGATCCGCAAAATTCGCCCATGCTTAGCGCAGCTGCCTAATTAGGTTAGTACAGGTACCAACAACAGAAGATATCTGGTTAGCCATTGTCAGCTCATGGTCGATCTTAATACCAAGACTTTTTACATTGGGACACAGTTTCGGGGTGGGGCCAAGTTCCTGGGGCCAGAACAAATCGCTCCAGGGCGAGGCAGCAGTTGATACCACCAAAACCTCAGTTTTTTCCGGATTTATCTTCAGGAAGTTTGCCGTTATCCAACTGACCGTATATCTAAGTATATTCTGGGCCTGGGTCTGTGCAGATGCCGTACTGTTGATACTCAGTAACAACTGTGTATCGTCTGCATAATTAAAGTTTCTGCAGCCCATGCTTGCCAAAGAATCTATCAGTGGTTGTAGGTAAAGATTGAACAAAAGTGGGGACAATGCAGAGCCCTGTGGGACTCTGCACTCAAGAGTACCCTCCTCAGAAATACAATCCCCCAATTGAATCCTCTGAGTCCTCCCCGAAAGAAGGGATTTTAGCCACTGATGGGCTAAATCCTTTATCCCAAACGCGGCCAGTCTGTCCAGAAGCAGGGCATGGCTGACAGTATCAAATGCCGCTGATAGATCTAAAAGTATCAGGGCACTTGGTTTCTTACTGTCAGCCATGCCTCTGAGTTCACCCAGCACCGAGAGCATCACCAACTTGGTGCTGTGATGTGCACGGAACCCTGCTTGACGCTCCTGGAGCAGACGGTGTAATTCCAGGAATGAAGACAGGGACTTCAGCACATGTTGTTCCAGAATCTTGGACAAAAAAGGCAGCTGGGATATTGGCCTATAGTTTGCACAACAAACAAATCAGCTTGAAACAGTGTTTCCCTCTGTTGGACCCCAAGAAAATCAGAATTCTCACAATCTGCTGCCAGTAGGGATGGTACCTCCGGTGGAGGACTGCAGCACTTAGGTACAGTCTTTGCTGCAGTCTGTACGATAGCACATGGCAAACCACCATTAGCTGTTTTGCCAGAAGTGCTAAAGAGATCCAAAGTGAGTATGGGGCAGCACCTACCCTGCATTTGGGGATGAAAGGAATTGCCCAATTTTGCTACAGTATTCTCAATCATTGTAACTAACATAAAAGCGGAAGCAATGTTGGCAGTACACCCGTGGCTCACCAGTCTGTTCTGGCTAACCAGGAGAACGATCTACCAAAAATTATTGCAGAAACCTATACATCCATAGGTAGAGATAAGTTGGGAGCCAGAACTAATAAACCCCAACTTAAGGGTAATTCTGAAAAGGATAACTTGAAGCAGGCACAAAAGTCTTCTAAAAAACGGTGGTATAATAAGAATGACAAAGAAAAGACTAAACCAAGGGGTGGGTTTCCTCAAAGGAGTCTTCTGAGAAGCGCTACAACTTGCCCAAGCGTGATACAATCAAATAGCCTGATAGGTATCAGACTACTGATACACATCCTTCTCTTTCTTTTCAGGAATCATCCTAAAATGATCAAAGAGAGGAGGACAATCAGAGCACAGATCAGAAGAGTACATGAAACTGAAGGACTCACAACACTCTTCTGAATTCATAAAAAAGGAAGAAAAACATTTGCAGTTAAATCCTCAATTTCGAAAGAAGAAGGTGGCTGGAATTAAAGTTAAACATGCCATGAATATTGATTACTCTGCTCCTGAACAGGGATTGGGCTCTGACCTTGCAATGCAGCAAAAGTCACGATACTTCACTGGAATGTATGGAGTGTCTGGCAGTAGTAGCAATGAGTTACTAATCCAGTTGGGAACACCGGATCAGAGATTGAGTTTTCAAAGTTAATTATATGAATTAAAACTCCAGATGGAGGGGGATACCACATTCTATCAATGTTCTCTATTGTGAGAACTTGTAACTCAGCTACGACATTCTCTTGGCTGAAAAAGATTAACAACCTGAGTTTGTTAGGGATTGCCCACCAGGAGAAACAATAATATTACCAGCTTTTTCCAACCTTGTTTCAGAATCAGTGAAATATACAGACGCTAAAGAGTGAGCCTTAGTAAAAGCTCCAGTGCTATAACGCAACCATGTGGGTTGGGTTGAAGGATTCCCCTACCAAATCATACCGATGAGGTCCAGCCCACAACCACAGCCACAATACCCCATTAAACATGAGGTCAAAAAACAAGTTAGAGAGATACTTACACAACTTGAATATCAGGGTATAACAGAAAGTTGCACCTCACTAGTGAACAATCCTTTGCTTCCAGTAATAAAACTGATCATTCATTTAGCTATGTCTTAGATTTTAGACAATTGAACAGTGCTACAAACTTTTTTTTGCAGTACGAAATGTGCATGGCATGGCATAAATGAACAACATAGTGCCCAAAAAATATAAAACTACATTAGACATCTCAAATGGGTTTTTCTGCCAAAAATAGCACCTGAGAGTAGGTATTTGACTGCATTTAGTGCTTTAGGCTCTGACAGGCAATTCTGTTTATTGCCACAAGGGTATAAGAATAGCCCTGTGCTGTTCTCAGCCCCTGTAACATAAATGTTACAAGACTTTGGCGACCAAGCATTGTCCTATGTCGACGATATATGCTTGACGGATGATAAGTTTGAGCTTCTACAACCTCCAAACATATTGAAAAAGTCCAATCAATATTGGGTTAATAAAACTTCAACAGAACCTACTTCCCAGATTATGCATAACTGGCAAAACCATTGTATGCCTTTATATGTCTAGACTTTTCAAGTACACATTGGACATCTCAACACACACAGATTTTATGTTCAGTACAAGCTGCTTCAAAACACTTACACACATGTGTCATCACCACACATTAGGTGATTGGATAATTGTGGGAACATATGTTACATTTAATGAAGGAAACACTATTCCAATTGCATATAAATCACATTTATACACAAATGCAGAGATGCATTTTTCACTAACAGAAAAAATACTCTTGGCAGTACAGACAGCTGTATTGAAAAAAATAATATTGGCTCAGGGAAAGCAAATAATTGGCATGACCTCGATTCCAGCCTTAGAGGCTGTTATACAGGCCAGCAATCCTTATGTGGAACTTTACATCGAAGGTGGATAGTTGGCAAACTCACTCTAAGCAACAGATGCTGATTATGTCTTTGACTCTAACCTACAAAAACAGGCATATCTCCAGTATGAACACGAATATCCTCTGCCCAGTGAAATAATGCCTCTAGATCAGTATGATTTATTAATCTATACTGTTGGTTCTGACCAGCCTGCAGTAGGGACAAAACACTAATACTATGCTGCTTGTGTAGAAGGTAACAGTAACTTGAGGAGTGGAGGACTCCAACCTCACCTAACATACACACAGGCGCTAGGTAATTGCACTGCACAGCTGGCTGAACTGAAAGCTTCAACTCTGGCACTTGAGAACACTTATTGTGGGCAATTTGTTTTATTGTGTCCAGTCTTTCAATGAATATTTAAACTACTGGAGCTAGAATGGATTTAGAGGATCCAAAGGGTACACAATCAAGCATAAGATGCTTTGGAAACAAGTTTCTAAACTTAAAGCAGGTTTCCCACGGGCTAATGCTATTCACACACTGAACTACCAATGTGTAGGAATACACATTGCAGGGAATTCATTGGCTGATGAAGCCGCAAAGGCTACAGTGCAAGCTGCTACAGTCACTTCAGTGACTTTCTCAAGCATGAGAATACAAGGAGACATTATAAAGGCTGTCACAGCTACGCACAGTGGCAGCCCCTTACCGAACGGTTTTCCAACAAAATGTTCCTACCAGTTAAGCTTGCCAAACATTCCATTTGCTTATCTTCCAGGAGTGGGGTATAGAGTAATACCTAATTTAGATCACAGGTTAGGACTGACCCTAGCACCATAAGCGTGTCTAGCATCTGCTCATGCAGTGGTGGGGGCTACAATTTCACTATTGCAGCAATGCTATTGATGGCCATATCTTTACAAACAGGCTAAAGACTATGTCCTGTAGTGTGACATTTGGCAGCAAATATAGGTTTCCATCACAGCTCACCCACCACAGCTCGCCCACCACAGACACTTCTATTGATCTCAAACAAGCCTCTGGCATGTCTTTACTTGGACCATTGTGGCCCCTTACAATCAGATGGTCTTATAAATACACCATGTTAACAGTGGATTCTTGCTCTTGATTCCTATGGGTATTTTTACAGAAATCAGCTGATGTTGAAACTGTTATAAAGGACTTGCAAGCCTTTATCGGCATACATGCAGTACCATCACTCTATTCAGACCAGGTTCCAGCGGTTGCCTCTAGATCTTACATAGACACTATGGGAACATAGGGAATGACTGTGAATTACTCCTCCCCATACCATCCTGAGGGAAATGCGATTGTGGAGAAGATAGATTATTAGTTCCAGGCCACAATTGGGTCTACCTCCTGTACGGGGTACATATAGCCTTAAACAATCAGCTTAGAAGATGCTTGGGTGGTCAGACTTCCTATGAGGTGATGTTCAGGGTTAAAATGGATGTTAAAGACTTGGACAGTCCCAGTACAGTGGCCATGGAAACACCCTTAGACATCCTTGAATGTTAAGATGTTTACAGGAACTGAACAACTTCAGAGATGCTCAAAGCAATGTCCAACATAAACTTTCTGCCACTTGTGAAGTGAAGGAAGTATCAGCAACTCATGGTTGGATTCTAAAGATTGGTGATTTGGTGCGGGAAAAAGTAGTGGACAAGAAGGAGTTCACGTCATCTTACAGACCACCTGTGTCTGTCTTGGCTGTTAAAGGCACCAGAACAGTACTTTTGCCACTTCTTGCTTTTAACAAACACAAAGAGATTTGTGTCCTTTGGTTGCATCAAACCACATCTTGTCGCCGGTTCTACATAGTAGGCTTGGGACTCCTGGGTAGTTACCTGCCTCCTCCCACTACTTTACTGGAAATACCGTTGAAAGCTTTAACCAACAATAATGTTCTTCTCCCCAGCTTGGGACAACTAACACTGAAGTATCACTACTTCCATTTACATCTGCAAACACCATACAATCATCATCTATGACTACACAGATTTCAACACAACAAGCAAACAATGAAGTTGATTATAACATCCCATCAGTGGAGTTATCTACCAGTCCTAAATAGCTCCACAAGCCTCCCACAGTTGCACAAACTGCCTCAGGATACTTTGGTGACTTTGATTACTTTTCTTCAGATTTGTCAGACCCACCTCTAAAGCATGGACTACGTGACTTTTTACTTTTGGCTTAAAAAGACATGCTTTAGCCCACCTTGCATATACATTTGGATTAAAGTTTTGTTACTTTTCCTACTCCTTTGAATTGGTTTTGTAACTGTCTTTTTGTTGCTTCTCAATGGACACTATCTTCCAGAACGCTGTGCTGTAGAACCGGTAAAGGAGGTTTTGAAACCCTATTCTGCATCACACAAAGTGCAAAGAGATCTATCCATTGTGAACATTTCAGCAGTTCCAAATATATTGTAGGGTACCTTATCCCAAACAAGTCCTAATGGACTTGTTTGGGATAAGGTACCCTATGATATATTTGAATCAATAGAAACTTTGCAAGTTTTATATGTTTTTAGGATTTATTTCAAATGATGCAATCACTCCTGGCAGTATCTTTGATGATTGGGACATTCACACAGTAAAACAGATGCTTGATGATTTAGAGCATTGTACTATATTTGAAAATGAAGAAATCTATGATGGTACATCAAATTATGATGAAATGTTTTGTTTTCACCATCATGGTCACCATGATTTACATAAAAAGTACTCTACTTGCAATTTAAGTACACACAATGGGAACACGACACCTACATCACCCCCGGTTAGCTCAAAGTAATGTGCACAGAACTTTGCATATTTTTAGGGTCACCATCCAGTAGACCCAGAGTCCTATTATTATAAACTTACACCTTCCCCAGCATAGAAAAATATGCTAACTGGCACTAAGTTGAATTATTGTGCTTTTTCCTTTCCCAGTTGTCGATGCAAAGATATGACTTTGGGAAAGACAATATCAATTTCAAATCAATATGGGAACTAAAGACTGCCACATTTAGGCGAACAAAGCTTTATTTAGAGCATGCCTTATACCACAACAACAAATTTTCCTGATTAAATCTGGGCAGCGAATGTTCTGTCTCGTCGTGGCCAAGATAAAAGATATGAATACACCACGATTCCCACCTTGGCATGTTTTGAGAATTGGCAGCAATTGACAAATTACACAAAGGACACATTTGAAAAAATGCTTAAGAATGGTACATGCAATTCTTCACGTTCCAGTCCAGATTGATGGCTTATGCGTCCATTAGATACTAACAGATGTCAGGCACGTTTTCTTAACAACATGAGAGGGTTCAGGAAAATGGGCCAGACCCATGATATGTGCAGACTCAACACTCAGGAGTGGTAAAAACATACCTAGATTATGCCTAGATTAGCTAAGACATTCAACATTTACTGAGGTGAAAGAACACTTGTCTCTCTTTTCTGATCACATAATTTACATGATTTCTTGATAGGTCCTAGGAAGCCATGTCAATAGTGCTTTCTGTATGCTATGTACAACAAACTATGAAAAGTTTCACAGCAGGAAGCTGCTGAGAGAATACGTGAAATTGACAGAGGAAATTTAGAAAAAGCTCTAGCAGTGGTTGACAATACTATGTCTACATTATCCACCAGGAAAGTTTCCTCTATGTAACATTGTGTCATCTGCTATTGATATCATACAGAATGACAAGTCCCTTTTGCAGCATGGGCAATCACAGCTTAGGTCTATCATGCTACTAAGCTAGACTCTACAGGCATTACGCGATGGTCGCATTCCATGAAAACACTTAAATGCTGCTAGTTTGTTTTCACCATGCAACTTGACAAAAGGACAGACCACCATGGCAACAAAATACACAACATACACAATATTACACATAGAAATGTTAGAAAAGTTACCATTCACTGTTGCAGAGGTTCCATCAGCAGATTGGATAATACACAGGTTTATATATCTGCCAATTTCAACTTTTTATTTCAAATACTGCTTACAACACTATCAGATAGGCAAGTATGAAGGGCTAGGGGGGTATTTTTACATGAGGCTTGGATCCTACCATTGATTTATTGTTGTAGAAATGGTCTAACTGAGGTTTTTCCTGGCGGTACAGACTGCATGAACACTTTAGGCCATCTTCCAGTTTTAAGGGAGGTCCCACTCCACTACGCGTGTAATGTGACCAACCCAACGTTTCCTGTTATCAGAAAGGTTCTCCAGCTGTTGTAATTCATCCAGCATTCAGATTATTTTTTAATGGAAACTATTTGATGTTGAATGATCAAGCTTGCTGTGCGATGAAACCAGGAATACACTGTCTGGTGATGGTTTCTGTGGTCGTGACCTGTTCTACACAAGTGTTTTTTCCACCTGCTCATACAGTTAGGGATGCAACAATTTGGCCTTTGATTCCATTTACATTCATGTTTTGAGCAGACTGAAAGCCTTATTGTTTCAGAGGGAAGTCACCTTAATATCTGCACAGGAGATGTTTGATCTTCAAGTTGCAAGGTCCTCTTCTGAGATACAGTCATTACTTCGTCCCAAACTGCCACACCATTTGGGGAGCTAGTGCTCTGCATTTTTTATGTTTCAAACACTACAGGTGTAGTGCACTTTATTAAAATAATTGGCTAAGGGTTGGTTAGCACCTCCTAGACTGTTCGCAGTTATTCCATCTTTCATACAGTCCGTGCTTGGAAGGGTTTTTGGAGGCTTGCCACTTGCCTTGGTCCTCATTGTTGGGATATTGATTTATTTGTATTTGCTCAGCAATGGATATTTTGTCACATGCCCTAATGGGGATACCACTACAACATGTGATGCTGTGTCCTGAAAGAATGATACAGTCTTCAGGTGCACCTTTGCTTCAGGAACTAAATGTTAAATGGTTCTTCTCGGTTAGGCATGTCTGGCTACATTTCGACAGCCCATATTCCGCTGTCAAGTGTGCACTTTCGAGGGTGCCCTAATTATATGCTTAGGAATGCAACCAGTCCAATCTGCAGACATAAAACTACTGGTGGGTACCTTAATAACTCACTTGCACAGATGCCTTGCAGAATTGCAAATTCCAAAACACATATTATGAGTCTTCCTCGGATGCTTTAGCTCCAGGAGTTCTGGATCCTGGCTCATTCTTTGCGATGCACTACTGTCACACCTTCAGAAGCTGCTCAAGGGAGTGGATTTAAGCTTGTATGTTCATTGGAACTGTTGAGAGTGGTGCCAACAGAAACATCATCTGTGATGGCTGGGAACAGCAATGTTTTGTCTGCTTCTCAGAACATTTACACAATCAGTTTCGAGCAGTGAAGATTTTTCTTTTATTCGGCCATGTTTTTACTTGCTAAATTGCTTTTAATTGCTGTCCTTTTTTCACTTTTTATAATGACTTTTAAATACCTTTTGATTTTCTCCATACTTTTATTATGAAAATGCACAATGCTTTTAAGATTTTTTGTGTTTAACTACACGTTTAAATCTATATTTTTAGCATAGTTTTTATGAATCTGTAGTCGCCTTCAGTTAAAAAGTGTGTGTTATATGGTCACTTAGGTTGGGGCAAGAACACTACTATTTTACATGCTCATGTTTCAAGTTGACATCTTTTTTGAATGTTGACTCTTAACACACATTTGCTTGCATGCTTGTATGGGATAATATACTCTGAAATTGCTTTCCTTACAATAAAATTTCTTCATAGGCTTATATTCAGTACCTTCAACATTCTGTACGCAGGCTAAGTTCAGCGCACAAAATATTGGTGTTTATTTTTGTCCGCTCTGTGACAGCTTTGTAAAGATAGAATAAATAATGGCAGCCTGATAGGGGCTTTGGCATGATAGCATGGGTGAAGTTTATTATATAAACAACATCACATCTTTGTTCAGACAGAGAAGAATTTTGCTGGCAATGTTAAGGTCGCCCAATGCCGGAATGCCAGCTCAGCTAAATACTGTTGATCTCCTGAGAAGAATGATGCCCACCTCTACACCAAGACCAGCCCTCAATGAAACATAACCACAGGTAACTGTCGAGTTAGATCACACTAAGAGATTCTGAGAGATTTACCCACCCTTGGCACGCTAGGATAGGGATCCCTAGGTAGAAACACATCAATACATATATGCAAGCATATAATCTGTGTAACAGCACAAGGGTTGAACTTTTCATTTTCTTTACCATGCTTGTGATGCTGATTTTGCACAAGAACCATAATGCTTCAATAAATAATTGAAATGCCAATTCATGTATTTCTTTTGTCTCCCTTTGGTCATGCATGAGTTACTAACGAAAGAGACTGACCTGTTTCCACGATTTCCTTGAGGTGTCAGGGTTATGAGGTTGCAACATACCACCTGTTACCTTGCCAGGTTAAGGGTACAGGTAGTGCACTGTGAGCTAGCCTGGACTAAGGCCAACATATCCTGATGGTGTGCGTGGAGTCATTCTCACATAGTTTTGAATTTGATCTTGTTCAAACGCACAGTATTACAGATATAGTATGAAACATATGACTGTGTATATGTGAGAGGTAAACATAGGGATGATTGGATTGCTGGATTGGTGAGAATATGAGTTGATGGCATGGGTAGGTCATTGAATGGAGAGTGAGAGTGTCAGCACACCACAGATGGTATTACAAGGGAAGAGGAAACAGCATGAAGAAGGGAAATCAAGGAAGTATGGAGTTAGGGAGAGAATGTTAATAATGTAAGCTACATATGGGAAATAAGATGCTTGTGAATCAATAGCAGGACTTGCAGCTCAGGCCATGTGAAGGGAGGTCCTAGATTATCCTGCACTTTACACAATCAAAGATACCTTTTTCAAATCCACTTCACATTGTCACTTATGAGCAACATTAATATGCATATGTTTTTTTTTTTTATCCTCATTCGCCTCTGACCCTCACAGACTGGTGATCCGCAGGTTTCCACTGTTACTCACTTTGGAGAGGTAGGTTTTGTTTTCATGGGGTGCTGTCCATCCCCATAACTACCGCCTACCAGTGGTTTACCTACATCCTACCTGAGTCTGATCTCTCGTTGTTTATGAGAGGGTGATCATGCTCTACACCGTTTACCAAAGACTGCAGTTTAAGATAGCACCCTACATGGTTTACTATAACTTGATGACCCTGTGATACCAAGGGGAGACCACCTCAGTCTCTGAGAGCTTCCTATGAGGCCTAATCATAGGGCAAAAGATGAAGATTTTCCTTACACAGTGCGGAGACCAATCAGTTAGTTATATCTCTGGTAGACCGCAAAAACCCTCGAAAAAAAAGCTAAACCTTAAAAACCTAAAAAACGCGAAAGAGTGCGAGAGCCTGACTTACAAGGAGCTCGGGAGGGTGGCATATCAAAAGACACCATAAGAATATCACTTGGAAATAGAAAGCTACCAGAGAGAAAGTCAGCAGAAAATATAGATGAAAGAATTCCATGAATATAAGGGGAAAAGTCAAAAAAACATCTGGAAAAAGGGTCTTCCCTTGGAGTCTAGGGTCAAAGTAACACCCTCTTTGAGGTCCTACTTTAAGGTTTTGCCCCAGGTCTTGGATGTGGTGAAGCAGGGGGAAGCTCTCAGGACAAGTACTGTTCTCTCAATTTATGCGAAGCAGTCCTGTTTCTCCCCTAAGATGGCAACAGAGATGGCAGAGATGGTAACAGAGAGTACTTTGCCCTCGCTTGAGCCTTACCCTTCCCCTCAGCTAAAAATCACTCCTGACACTTTGTCAAATTTGGGCCTATCTGAAAACTCCCCCAATGCAAGACAAACCGCAGGATGATCAGCCCCTTCGGTCATAGGAGTCAGACGTATTAGGAGCCTCTGTGACTATCGGGACTAATAGGACCTTGTCCGCGAAAATTCCTTCGACAGGTGGAGAAGATTTTGCTGCTGCTGCTGTTTATGGGGTTGCGGATGCAGATGCAAGAGTGGGGGCGGGGGGGAGATGAACCTCTCTCAGGTACCTCGTTAGAGTCTTTATTCCTTACGATGGCATCCGACATTCCGACATTAAAAATGGTTTTGCAATCTCAGAGTCAAACCAGGGAGAAATCAGGTTTTTTTGCAAATCCTTGAAGGAAAAGCTTGATATTCTAAATTCCAGGATGGAAGTCTTAGAAAAATCGGTGGGAGAACTTAAATCAGATCTAGTAACGGCTAAAGATGACATCTCCTCACTCAGAAAAAAGGAATCTGTACTCCGAGATCGAATGGAATCTTTAGAAAACTACTCTCAGTGCAATAATTTGCGCATTTTGAAGGTGCCTGAAGGTAAAGAAGGGGAGGACTTAAAATCCTTCATTGTGGCCATCATCAAAGAAGCTGTGCAGATTGAGGTATCAGAAGAGGATCCAGAGGATACACAGGGACCCTTTTAGGAGAAATCCTAATAGTACAAAACCAAGGAAGATCTTGATAAATGTCCTCACCTTTGAGTTAAAAGAATGAATATTAACTGCGGCACTTAAATTGAAATCTTTGAAATCAAAGGACTTCTCTTTTGAGATCAGGTCGGATCTTGCACGTGCCACTCTAGATCGCCAATGGGAGCTGGGAAAGAGAATTAATGAGTTTAGGAAGTTGGGAGCTGTTGTCCAACTCAAGTTCCCAACGCAATTGGGGATTATGCTTAATAACAAGATGCAAAATGCAGGAGGCAGATGATTTATTAGAGAGCCTAAAATAAAAGAAAATAATCTTTTTTACAGGATGTTAAAATAGGTACACTGCACAGTTTTTATGCCAGAATTGGGGAGAGGCACCATAGAAGCTGGTTAAGTTTTTCTCCGATTAGATGAAGATATAGTTAGTATACACTGGGTACATATGAGTAAGTTAGGTTTTTTCGAGATACATTTCTGCTTTTCATGTTAGCACTGTCTAAAATCAAAATCAAAATACATAAATAAATAAATAAATAAATAAATAAATAAATAAATAAATAAATAAAGGAAAGTAGGGTCTACCGGCTGGCAGAACCTGGACTCTCCAGGTAAATAGGGGTTGGGTTCTCCAAGGAGGGGTAAGGGGGGGGGGGCTAGAGGAGGGATGGAGCGAGCACGGGTGAGGGAGCAGAGGGGTAAAAAAGAGAAAACATTTCTAATTAGTCTTCTAGTCCCTTTAGGTTCCCTAAGCCACTGTTTTTGGTCAGGTATGGATTTCTTGCAGGATGAGGTTGGGACAATTGGTGTTTTTCTCAATTCCCCATGAGAACGCTTCAATGCTTATCATGGAACGCAAATGGCCTCCGAGTTAAGAAGAGGAGAGAACATTTTTTACAATTTCTGAAAGATTCACTCGCACACATAATTATTCTGCAGGAAACCCACCTTACTAAAAAAGAAACTACTGAAATGTGTCGGAAGCTTAGGTGGGTGGAACACTCTCTGTTCTGATCAATCTGCAAACGTTAGGGGAGTAGCCATATTAATCAAAAAGACAGCAAATGTTAAGCTTTCGGATATGAAGACAGACTCAAGTGGTAGATGGGTCATAGCAACGATTGTGTTGGAGAGTGTCCCTATTACCATAGTTGGGTATTATGGTCCTAATCAGGATGATCCTTCAACTTTAAAAACAATTTTTTTGAATTTGTTGGGGCTTCCAGATAGGATAATTTTTGCAGGAGATTTTAATATAGTTTTAAATCCCCTTGGGATAAATCTCCAAATAGCAGGGATAATATCCCGTCCAAATCTAGGACCTATCTGAAAACAATGATGAGGCAAAATGTGCTTATTGATATTTGGAGGGTGAGGTCTGGAAACCAGATGGGCGTGTCTCTCTATATCAAAAAGTACTCTAGGATAGACTATATTTTAATCAGTAATGATCTAAGAAGCAACATCAAAGATATAGGCTATCTGACTCCTCACCTTTCGGATCATGCGGCTGTGTGGATGGAATGGGATCTTGTAGGAAAAGCCCAGCAGAAGGTTTGGTCGTTTGATCATACTATACTTTTAGACAAAGAGAGTATTACTTATCTGACCCAGGAAATTAAATCTTTCCTAGATATCAACATTGGCTCTGCAGATGTCATGGTGGTCTGGGACAATCTAAAATCTTTTCTGAGGGGTTTCGCCACAAACAGGACATCGTATAAAAATAGGAAATATAGGGAGGAAATTTCACTCATAGAGAGCCAAATGAAAGAGGTGGAAACAGCATTGCGAAAGAGACAGATCAGGAGCAAATTCAATCAATAATCTACAAATTAGATTCACTAAAATCGCTTCTGGAGAGCATAGTCCAGGCTAGAGTCTCCAGCAGGTGAGAGGTGAGCAGGCTGGCTCATTTTGAATATGGCGAGGGAGTCGGTAGATTACTTGCTTGGAAGGCCAAATCAGACAGAGTGTAAAATTTGATTACGGAAATAGAGGTTAAGGGCTCAAACACATCTACAAGTAATGAGGAGGAGATAAAAGATGCCTTCCATTCCTTCTTTAAAGAACTATATGATGAGTAAAACAGTCTAGACAAAACCATTGCTAGAGATTGGTTAAATTCAGTCCACCTCCCAGCTTTGGAACTTATTGAGCGGCAAAATCTATACGTCGAAATTGCGCAGCAGGAGGTCAGGAAGGCTCTCTCTGCTTGTAAAACTGGGAAGGCGGCGGGGCTGGATGGCCTTCCGGCCGAAGTTTACAAAGTTATGGGCGAAGTCATAATTCCTTTTATGACCATACTTTTTAATAAGGTTCGAATAGATGGGGTAAAACTGCCTTTATTATGGGGGGAGGCAAATATCACTTTGGTTTTGAAACCAGGAAAACCCCCTACCAACTGTGGGTCGTATAGACCGATTTCGCTCCTCAATGCTGATTATAATGTCTATACTAGGATTCTTGCTGATAGATTAGGAGCAATTGCAGGTGACTTGCTCCATACTGACCAGAAGGGGTTTATAAAAGGCAGAAATCTTTTTGATCTTACACATGATTTGATAGGCGTGATTGATCTTTCCTCAAATTTTACCCTTCCGCTGGCTGCCATGACGCTCGATGCGACAAAAGCATTCAACAGGGTAAATTGGATTTATCTCGCTGCCGTTTTAGAGAAATTAAAGTTTGGGCCAAATTTCTGCCGAAAGTTAAACTCTTATATGGTGATCCGTCGGCAAGGCTGGTGGTTAATGGAAATCTGACCACGCCTTTCAGCATTAAGAGAGGAACAAGGCAGGGCTGCCCTCTTCCCCCCTCCTCTTTGACTTGTGTGTCAAGCCATTTGCGCAGAGTCTTAGGGAGGAGCAAGCTATATTACCATTCAAGAGCGGCAGTTGGGAGAGAAAGGTAGCCCTCTATGCGGATTATATTTTAATCTTGTCATCAGATCTTGAGATGTCTTTTTCCCAGTTGTCAGACTAACAGAGGAGTTTGGTAGAGTGTCTGCATGTGAAGTTAACGCAGGAAAGACTGAAATCATGAGCTTTCTTTTTAAATATGGAGACAACATTTTTTTTTCAAAAAAGTTAGACTTAAGTCCTATGGGGAGCTGCTCAAATATGGGAGCGAATTAAAGCATTAACAGGTCTTGAATATTTCTCTAGATTAGCTCCATGGTGGGACATTCTGGGGTCACCTAGCTGCTTACAGGATATGTTGGCTATACCATTGAAAATAGCGGGCTTAGTGACATGGGTGACTTAACTAAAGACGGTTCCCTCCTTTCTTGGGTATCCCTCGATGAGAAATTGGAAGGGGGCATGTCGAGATTTAAGTATATCCAGTTAAAAAGTTGGTCAGAAACTCAGAAAAAAACTATTGGACTGGGGAATGATCTTCAAGAACATCTAGTTAAAAAGCCAGCTGGTAATAAGGAGGTAGCTTCTTTCTACTGCGCAATTGAGGAGGCAATTGATGGAGATTTATGGGAAGAATCTATTTTGGAGGAAGATTGTACTGAGATGTGGCAGATCTCATACAACACTTTGTTCTCAGTTGTGAAGCCAGCTTGGCTGAGAAGAAACCACTATTTCACCACGCATAGGGCTTATCTTTCCCCAGCCAGACTTTCCAAGATGACCAACGGCCCACCTTCTAGATGTAAAAAATGCGGCATGGAAAGGGCCACGGACACAAACATGTTTTGGAATTGTCCTGCTATTAAGGTTTTTGGGCAAAATGTGGCTTCTACTGTAAAATCAATGCTTGGATATCCAGTACATTTTAATCTTTGTCTAATAGTTTTTGGCATTCAATCCGGCATTACCGTTTACAGTAGGAGTTTCCTCTTTTTTGCCATTTTGTTAGCTAGACGAGAAATTTGCAGGAAATAGGGCTGAGGCTTTGCCCCCACACATTCGGATTGGCTTACATCGCTGTACAAAACATCTAGAATCGACCTGCCCAGATTAAAGAATAGCAAGAAGAGAGCTGTCTGGGACTGCCTGTTAAATTGGTCTTCAGCTCGGACAGAGATATAACTAACTGATTGGTCTCCGCAATGCATTTGTTTTTATTCTAGCCCCTCCTTTTAGGTGTTGCACTTCACACCTCTCTGATTTCTACCTACATCCATCTGTGTGGTTTGGTCTCCGTCTCCGATATGTCCTTGAGTTCAGGGTGTCATATCCCTCACATGGTCTCACCATTCGCTATGATTTGTTTGTTATTTAGATATTATTTCTTTGTTAACCCCTCCCATGCTCATGACAAGCTCAGCTCGTCATGAGCCACGGTGCTCTGGTGTTTATGACGAGTTGAGCTCGTCATGACCCATGGAACGCCCGCACTCTGGGCTAATTCCCCTGCTGTGCTGAGCGTTCCATTAAACGGGCGTTGTCCGAGCTCAGCTCGTCATGAGCATCGGAGCACCGTGGCCCATGACGAGCTGAGCTCATCATGAGCATGGGGGTGCTGTGCGCGCCCCCGCCCCAGCACAGCAGGGGAATAGCCCCAGCAGCCAAGGGGGTAATAAGTTCCTGATGCTGTGTCTATATCTATATATTGTATTTTTCTTTTCCTCTTATATTAGCAGCTATTTCATTAGATGCTAATAAAACTTTTGGTTGTACGCATTAGAGTTTCGTATTGCAAATTGTTTCTTGGCTTGGTTTTGATCCCAAATTTAATGAGATGGTTTCCCTTTTATATACAGCACCGAAAGACCCAATTATTGTTGATGGCTTAATTGATCCTTTTTTATTATTACATAGAAGAGTTTGTCAGGATTGTCCCCACTCTAGTTCACTCTTTATTCTCTCACTGAATCCTTTTCTTATGAAAATAAGAGACAATCCTGATATACATGTTTTTTGTTACAGAGATGAACATGTAAACGTTTGTATTATGCAAATTATATTTTAGTTTGTTTTTTTCTAACTAAATCTTCTCTTTGCCAGATTTCTTTGCAGAGGCTAATGAATGTGCTACTCTTTTGGCTCACAAACATAATTCAGACAAATGTGAAATTTTCCCTCGAAATGCTTTCTATTTTTAACAAGATTTTAGTTATACTAAATTTAACGGGAGTCCTCCTAAAATTAAATATTCAGGCCTTTGGTTTACAAATTCTCTTAAATATTTGCTTTCTTTAAACTAGAATGCAGTTGTAGCCAAATTAACGTCTCTTATATCCAAATTGCACTCTTTATTTATATCCTGGTGGGGTAGACTTGAGTCTATCAAAATTATGTTTGACCCTATAGTCGTTTTTACCCTTTTGTTAATACCAATCAGTATTCCATCTTCTTTCGTTAAAAAACAAATATTCAATTTTATCCTTGTTTCTCTGGAATAATAAAAATACCTTGTATGACTATTCTCAAACTGAAACAAAATAAGCAGGTGTAATTGTTCCAGATTTTCAATCCTACCATAACACTTTATTTCTAAAACAAACTTCCCAATTTATAGCGGATAATACTTTAGATGTCTCTCCTCTATGGCTTAACATTGAATCTTTCATTACTCAACTTTTCTACATCATAGAATGCTTATCTTTTACTCAGAGCCCCACCTCCATGCCCCCTGCCTATTCTTAAGAATATTTGCAGATTGCTCAGACTATATTCATCTTTCAGATTTTGGAAAAAGGTCTATTTCTCAATTCCTTCATTTGGCGTAATACAGCTATCAAAATCAATAAATAAACAATGTTGATGCTCTTGGGGAGAAAAGGGGTTATTTTAAACTCAAATTTGCTGCCTTAATATAAGTAATCTCACAAACATATCCTACACTTTCAATGCAGAATTTCATTATTGCTCACAACTGTCAATTGTTAACCTCACGCTCCTTATCCTACAGCATCTAATATTTGCAGACGTTTCTATATAGCTGCAGAAAGTAGAGATAAATAAGCAGGCAAGTTAGAATTGGAACATGATTTAAGCATGCCCTGATCTTCAACCATTTGGAATAAAATGTGTCTTACACTTCATAAAACCTCTACATCAACCAATACAATTTGGACCTTATTTTCTATCTATAACAGGCTTAAGATCAGACCAGTTGTTTAAGCAACAAGAATTCTCCCATTTTGTCTTCATGCTGGTCATGCAATAACACTCACACTGTTTTTGAACACATTCTTTTTTCCTGTCTTCACATTCATGAATTTAGACTCAAAGTAAGGGAAAAAGTCAACTCTATTTTTCACATTAATGTACCTTTTTTTCATTTACAAATATATTGTTAGGTAGACTTTCAAAAGATTGGAGCAGTTATTCGCTCAATATTATAATTGGAAATGTATTAATATCTGTTGCTTTTCAGCAGATCACTAAAATCTGGAAGAACACCTGAAATAGGTGTTTCCAAACTTGTTGGTATGGTGTATGTTATAACTATAGATTAGTTACAGCATACATTCACCTGGTTACTCTCACCATCAAAACACATATTATTTGGTCACTGTACTTCTTGAATTCTCCTCAGAGTATTAATTTATACGAACCTTCCATTGAGGAAAATCCCAAAGCTCTTTCAGTTCCTGTTTACTGGTTTAATTACTATTAAATGTAAGATTTAAATTATACTGTGTAAATACCAATTGTATATTTTCATACTTCTATTTCTTTATTTACCATTTTATTTATTTTAATTGGGTTACCTTTAGCTATATAACTAATATATGTGTTCTACTATTTACCATATTCCTTCTGTTTATTTTCTTTCTTTATTGTTGTTGTTCTATACCTTATTTCTTCTTTTTTATTTTTTGTTATCTTTACAATTGTTTACTTAGCATAATTTTCTCTTCATTATCTTGCTATGTTGCTATTAATAATAAGAGAGTCTGATTCTACTATTTCGGCAAAATGTTACAAGTTTGTATTAATGTTGATATAAATTATTTAATCAAACTCATTTCTTCAAATGTAAACAAGTCAAGTTCAGCTTCTTTGGTACATAGTCTTGGTGTGGTCTGTCAAACATTGTCTTGAAGGCTCCCAAGAAGGCTGGATAGCTATCCAACTTGGACCACTGTAATGAAAAAATAGTAATTGCCAGTGTAAGAGTATTCCCTTCAAAAATTATTATATTGTACCCCAGCGTTAACTGAATTCATGTCGGCTTGATGGTAAGCTGAATAGCATTCAGGAAATCTTTAACCTTTCTGGGGTTTCCATCAAATTTGGTTGCTTATTTACAAGCCCTGTATGCTGCCAATATGTAACTTTTCCCATATTATAAGTGGTGCACCAACAGCGCAATAGGCTTATAAATATGCCCTTTGTTATCATCCAATGTGGCAAGAAAATAGTCCAAGGTGATCTATGCTTTTGAGCCTTCTTGTTTAGTAATTTTATACCTATGTGGGTTGTAACCATTTTGTTGGCTCTTATTTGGTCTTACTTGCACCTGGCAGAATGACAAGGGTGACTTTCTCTGGACTCCACCATACTGACTCACAACCATGGCCATAGATGATGTGAAATTGGTAACTCACGACAGAATTAGAAGAAGAAAGTATTAAAACAAAATGAAAGGCAGCAAGCTAAATGGGAGGGGAAAAACAAATTAAAAAAACAACTCTCTGAATGTTCAAGATGAAACAAAAAACAGTAATAAGAAGCATTAAAAACAAATTGGAGCAAGATAAATATATCAATCAACAGAGAAATATGGGAATGAGCTCCAAGGGGGCATACAGTGCGAAAGCCTGATTTCCCAAACCATTGTAATACGCCCTTTGAGAGTTTACACATATTCAAAGAGCTAACATTTCCTGTTGTGACATGGAAGAGGTCATTCACCCTATTGCCTTGGAAGAATATTTATCGCCAAAAAAATAAGTTTTCAAGGTAAACTTTGTGGTAAAACCAAAACCTGACCACCAGTAATAACAAAGGGACATGACGATGTTCAAAGACGATGCAACAATTACTCTAGAGCAGATCAACACATTAGCCTTATACCTAAAGGATTCTTAACCATCCGTATACAAGAATGGAATCACTCTTTTGGCACAGCACGGATATGTGATGCATTGAACTATATCATGCAATATAATGTATATATTCTAAGTCCACTTTAATAACTGCCCTCTAGTGTCGGTAAATCACCTCTAAATTAAAAGGTGAAAATGAAAGCCACAGTCTACTGGATGTATTTTCTTTTTCTGTAGCGTTAAATAAACACCTTGATTTGTTGAAGAAATTCCCTTATTCCAACAGTGCTGACAGGACAACTCCTTCAGCTTTTTATTGTTCACAGAAGTCGGAACGGGTCCAAAATAACCTTATTTACAAGTGAGTTTATTAAAACGTTTGCTATACAAGGTTATGAGTACTGGAAAGAAAACTACTTGTCTAGGATTTTGTTCTGTGAGGACTTACACAGACCCTCTATTCCAAAAGTTAATTCGTCACAATTCCCAAATCGTCAGGAAAAAGACATCACAGACGCTGAATTAAACAATATGATTCCAAATGGTACATATACCGTAACTACGTTAGAGTGTAGCCCTGTGGTTTACTGAATGCATTGATTTATTTCCAGAATTCCTGGTCCTTCAGATAATTACCCAGACCGCGGGTATGATAAAACTCTGACTCTAACTGTGCACAACGTGGGTACGCTGTGCCAAAGAAGGCTAGCAGAATTGCAGCTTTACCACTGTGAAGGGGCACATGCCCAAAATTCGTGGAAATATCGATTTTAACGAAGTCCCCCTAGGTTCACATACAGCAAAATTAAACGATTTATGCTTGCAGCAGGTTATGCAAATCACAATGAATGGTAGAAATGCTACAAAAAAGATGTTGTAGAAAAAATTGAACAAGCTGTTGAAGAAATTCTACAAATGACACCTAAAGTTATTGACAATGGCCTACATACACTCTCTAAAAGAGTGTATTTTCTAAACAATATATTGTCTTCAGCCCTTGATCTCCTAAAAGAGGAATTACATCACTTACAGCATGAACATGCTCAGTTGAGAACAATTACACAACTAAATTGGGCATCACAAACATTACGGTCTATAAATGTACCTTGACAACGTCTCATTGAAAGTGCAGTGTCTGAATCTTATAATTTAATTTTGTCTTAAAAGACAAGGGCTGAAAAATAATCCACATATAGCCTTTTAAGCAAAGGATGAATGGAAGAAGTCCAGTTTTCCAAAGCAGAAAACCAAGTCTCACACTGCTCCTGCATGGAGTAATTCCCCCTCTACATTACAATATTTCACTTTCAAAAGTGCCAGAAATACAAGCCTTGCGTTGTTCTGGAATGGCCCAATGCCAGCCATATTTATTAACAGTATCAGTGATAAGGAAACATTGTGGAATAATCTGGTGTACCCCATCCTCGAAGGGTACTTGAAAACATCCCCTGTCCTTGAATAGATACTGGTTAAATGTGTTTTGAAAAGTTGAATAAACTGGTTGCAGTTCTGATACAAAATGAGGTTCCTTTGACATCAGATGCAGAAACCTTTGGCTTATAAACAGCCCCTTCTGCACCAGAGATTCAAAATCTCTGTTGCCTCGGTGTCCTGCCTATTTAACAAAATGTGTGCGCACAACCTTCAATTCTTCCAATATCACTGGCATGGTATGCTTCTTTAAAACTCTGGCATACTGACTGGTGTGTTCAGACTGATTCCTTCATTTTTCCTCTCTCCTTTATCCAGTTTATTTGGTGGATTGCCTACAGTTGTTCTCATCACTGTGTGTGTTATTCTGATTTCCCATCTAGTAAGGAAATAAATCAGTCCCACGAACAACATGGACAGTCCCACTTGCCAAAATAAAAAAACAATAGTGAAACCCCTGGCATTCCATCTCGGCGTTGAATGGCTATTCATGGCAAGTGAGTACTGAACTCTATCCTTCCACAAAATGAGTGCTCCTCATGTTTGTCTGGTCTTCTGGAGCATGCAAGTAATGGAAGAGATAGCACTTGAACTACCTTTGGAAGTGCCCCCATGACTTAATCAATGTGAAACAACTTCTGAGACCGTTAAAGTTGTATCAAATTTATTGCCCAGCCTTGTATCTGCCAGAAGCATGCTCAATATGGCAGACAAGTCTCAATGTTCGATTCAGCATCAACCACTACAATTGGTTGACACCGTCTCTAACTTAAATTGAGACATAAGTGATATCAGCATCTCTGAGTACTCCTGATATCCAGGATCATACAGGATCAGGGCCTATGTACATACCCTGCACTAGCAGCTGCTGCCAAATCAAAGTATAAAGACTGCTTTTCATTTGAACATTTGTTTGCAAATTCTCAAGGTGCTGTGGCAAAAACCTCCAGATACTATGGTGATTCCATGACACCAACACTGATCGGGGAAAAAGTGATCAACATGCCAAATAATTTAGCAGACAAAAGAAAATAACTGTTTTAGCTCTTCCATGACAACATGGCAAGGCATGATAAAATGAACAATTTGTGCCCTTCTCATATTTGTCTTTATTGCAACCAGCCGCATTAAATAGAAACCACATATATAGCCTGGTCTGCTTTTTATCAACACACATAGATTCTTAAAGTATTTTTATATGCCATCCTTTTATGCATGTATTCATAAATAATGCTATTATATGCAAATTCTTATTCAAATGCTTTTTTGTGATATTTTATGTGATGTTTTATTCATGTGTGATTCTTATATAATCATTTAGCGAAATAAGAGATGGCATTGAGTGTTTTAGTGTAATATGTGATTCAAAATGTGTCTGTCTCAAACCACAATCTGGGAACTATTGAGAACACTGTAACAGTGCTAACTCTGTTAGTCTGTTTTCATTCCATGGTTGCTCTCAGCTTCTCTTCATCCTTAATAAGAAAGTGTGAAGTTTTCAGAGCACATGCAAAAATGCATATATTATCATGGCCAATAACTCCGTACGCTGACATCTGTTTTTTACTTCGTTTATGGAGCCTTAACTGAATACTGAAAAGGAAGCATATTTGCCCATTTCCGTCATAAGCCGCAAGCAGAAGGAATTCAGCCTCCAGCCTGATTAGGGGCTGCCAGTTCAGGGGACGCGCCTGGGCTCCTGCTGCGCGGGAGCCTTAGCTCACTACTGAGCCAGGAGCAGTTTTGCCCATCGCCGCCATAAGCCGCAAGCAGAAGGAATTCAGCCTCCAGCCTGATTAGCGGCTGCCAGTTCAGGGTACGCGCCTGGGCTCCTGCTGCGCGGGAGCCTTAGCTCACTACTGAGACAGGAGCAGTTTTGCACATCGCCGCCATAGGCCGCAAGCATATGGACTTTAGCCTCCAGCCTGCCTAGCCGCTACTACGTCAGGGGACGCACGTGGAGGTGCTTTGCAGCGCGGAAGTCTTAACTCACTACTGAGAGAGGAGCAGCTTTTCCCATCGCACCTGGAGGCGCCTAAGAGGCCCGCCGGGGTCCCGTGTGCGCCCATCTGAGACAGGAGGAGGCTGGGCTTGACCTACCCTCTTGGTTGCCTTCGGATGTTTTTCTTTTCATTCTTCTACAATAACACCTCGGTGCCTTGACTCAGTAAGTTCAAGCTTCCTACAGTTGCATCTACAGTGACAGTGGCAGAGGAACAGGTTGGAACACAGCTTGCCTTATTTTAACCTTATTGACATTGGTATCATGTGCGCTGGCAATAGGGCCTTTGTAAGTTAAGGGACTTTGCATTTCGAGCACCTAGGTACACATGTTTGGTCACCTCGCTCAGTATAGGTAGTCAATCAGATATTAACTTTGCCTGCTCTTTGATAAGAGACTATTTTTTTTTTTTTTTTTTTTTTTAATATCTTTATTCGGCAATTTTTCACCATAAAAGAATACAAATACATAAACATTTCAATCCCAATAAAAGATTATAAAATACAGTAAAAGCATGGACACATCATTCATCAATTTACTGACAGTATAATCGTCCTCAGTTAGTGGGACCTCCAATTTGTAGTTTCAGTAACCGGGAACGTGTCATCCACGCACTTCCTAAAAACTTAGCCACCCCACAGATCATACTGGCAGATGAGGACTCTGTAGAAAGGACACGTAGTGCCAGACTATGGCACCTCAGCCCCAATTCCCTGCAGACGGGTTTCAACCAAAATTTCCGTGCCCCTTTGTAAGCTGGGCAGGCAAAGAACATGTGAGCCACCGATTCCTTAGGGGCCGCACAGCCCGGGCAAACACGCGAGCAGGCATCTGCATCCAGCCATCTTACCGTAAACTCATTCACCGGGAGCGTCCCATATCGCAACTTGAGGTACAGCGCTCGGTCCAATGGTTTGGTTATTAAGTCTAGAAAGGGTTCCAATTTACGCACACACTTAATAGACAAAAACTGGTCAGTGAGTGAGCCCAAATTCGTAGACCTCATAGTGTTATTCTGTACCCAGTCCCAGTACAGTTTTTTTATAACATCTTTCGGTGGTGGTGACTGCGACTCCCATGCCTCTCTAAGACCCAAGCTGAAAACCAATTCTTTCAATTTATTTAACCATCTTATTTTTTTACAGGTGTCCAATAGTAGCAGTTCATCCAGCCCTTCTGCATACTTTGCGAGCTCCTCAGTTCTTCTTAGTCGGGACCAGAATAACAACGGGCGAAGCCTCACCAAATCCTTTACTGTTTTTCTGCCCAGATCTAATCTTAGAGGGATCATTGGGGTAGAAGTGGGGAGAGCTACCACTTTCCTAAAAAAGTTGTTTTCCGCTCTCATCAAGTCAGAAACCCCTTCAAACCCCCACAGTTCAGAGCCATAGAGTGCTGCGGGAAGGATCTGGCCCTCATAGATGGTCATAGCTGGGGAGACCGGTTTGCTGGTTGACTCCCGGATCTCCTTCAGCGTCACCCCGGATACTCTATGATGGTTTAATAGCATTTTAGACAAATGATCCTTCCAGGTCATGTGACTGTTAATTCGGACACCAAGATAGTCAAAAGACTCAACCAGCTCAAGGGGGGCGTTATTAAGCACAAAATTGTTTCTAAATCTTCTTGAGGGTGCAAATGCCATCAATTTGGTTTTTGATGTGTTGATAGTTAAGCCTCGGTTGGTGCAGAAGGAGCTAAATCGATTCAAGAGTTTTTGCAAGCCCACCGGGGATTTAGAAATTAATAGGGTGTCGTCAGCGAAGAGAAGTGTGGGGATTCTCTCCCCCGCCAGGGATGGGGCATCCGACTCCTCCCCCATCAGATGGTCAACCACTCCGTTTACGAATAGGGAGAAGAGAGTCGTAGCCATAACACAACCCTGACGCACTCCTCTTCGCACAGGGATCCTATCTGTAAGTTGACCCTGGGATCCCCATCTCACCCTCGCATAGTTCCCCTCGTGCAGCTTTACGATTAGGCTCAGAAGACCACTGGGAATACCCATCTCTTCTAGAATTCCCCAAAGTTTTGTACGAGGGACCAGGTCGAATGCGGTTTTAAGATCAATGAAGGCCATATACAAACTGCCCTTCATGATAGTAACCGCCTTCCAGTAGATGGCAAAGAGACGAAAGACCTGGTCCATCGTACCTACCTTCCTTCTGAACCCCGCTTGTAAATGGGAGAGGATACTAGCCTCCTCTATCCAGTCGCCTACTCTTGAAATGATGACCCTGCCGACCACTTTCTGGATTATGTCTATCAGACTGATGGGTCTGTAGTTTGCAGGGTCATCCCTAGCCCCCTTCTTGTACACAGTAACTACCTCAGCCCCTTTCCAGGAGTCTGGAACCTGGTGTCCCCTCGTGATCAGGTTCATTATAATCGCTATTAGTTTGGCCCAGGCCTCCGGCTCCGCCAACAATAGATCCCCAGGGATCCCATCCTGCCCAGCGGCTTTTTTTGGGGTTAGGTGTCTAATCGCCAATACTACTTCTCCCGTTGAAAACAAAAGCTCGGTATCATCCACTGGGACCCCTTCACCCAGGCTATTCACCCCAGGACAAGTTGTTTCTTCCGAGTCTCCATATAGGGATGAGAAGTGTGTAAACCATTGCTGGCAAGTTATATGATCAGACAATGGTTGCGATTTTCTCTGCCTAGATCTATTAACCAGTTCCCAAAAGAGGTTTGGGTTCCTGCCACTCACTGCATTGGAAAGGTCCTGCCAGTGCTGTTCCTCCCACTCCCGTTTGGCCAATGATAATACTTTCAGGTAATCCTTCCTGGCCGCTCTAACCAGTGGAGGGTCCCCTGAAAGTAGAGCTTCTGTCAATTTTTTCCTTTTACTTTTACAAAGTTCATTATACCAAACTTTGCTAAGGGTAGAGGGTATAGCAGGAGCCCTATTACTTTTCCCCTTCGAGATAAAAAATTTGCCAACTTGGTCTATTGTGGATTTATAGGCAGAGTCAAGGGAGGGGTATTGGGGACTAACGGTCCAATTTTCACCAGCCCATATTTCTAAGGTGGAAGATAGACCCTCAACCATTGCTTTGATGCTTCCTATATCGCCCTCATTAAGCTTAGCCTTATCCCATTTCAATCTACGGTTGTTATTAAATGGGATAACTTCTTTAGTTGTTTTTAGGATGGCCATCGCACACCTGTCATTCAGAACACCCCAATGGAACTTGCAACACAGGGGATTGTGGTCACTATCCTGGCTTGGGACGACCTCCATGTCGATCAGGTCCGGCCAGAATCCAACATCCATTAGGATGTAATCGATTCGGGACGGACCCGAAAGTCTATTAAAGGTCCATGCCCCTGACTGGTCAGACATAGTCCTACCATTGAGGGCTCTTAGTTTATGGTCCCTTGTCAATGCATTAATTTGTATGGCCCTAGACGACCACTTCCTAACAGGGGACAGGGAAAGAGTTGGAATAGACCATTTTGAATCCTCCTCTTCGATTCCTAAAGGGTCGTCTCCGAGAAGGGGTTCAAATGTACAGTTAAAATCTCCCCCCACCAGAATTTTAGCTGAGCAGGGGCAATTGGCTAAAGCCAAATCCAGGGATGTTAGGGTCAAAGAGGGGGAGTCACCCTGTGTCCCTCTTGCATAAACATTAAAAAGGTCAAGCCTGACAACATCCTCCCCTCCTTTTGCCGAGAGGTGGAGTATATCATTACACTCCACAATATGTCTTGTAACCACCCAATTCAGATCTATTTTTATCCAGACTATGAGCCCGCCCGATGGTCTGCCCTTTCCCTTACTTACTGCGGGCACACAGTGGGTGGTATACCCCGATTTATGTAATGGAACAAAACTCCATGTCTCCTGAAACAGGCAGACATCAAACTGCTCAATTTGTATGTGCCACTCTGGAATATCTAACTTCCTCTTTAGCCCAGCAATATTCCAAGAGAGGAGGTTTATTACCCTCCTTCCTCTAGGCGTGGAAGTGTAACCCACTTTTGGCAACCTCTCATTAGCCACCCTAGTCAAGGGGCACCCCCCCTCCTGGGCCATTGAAGTTAGGGTTGCTAAACAATCAACCGTACTCATCACGGGCCCAGCTGGCCTAGAATCCTCAGTAATGTCAATGGTGGTCACCATGTGGTCTGTAGATAGACTAACTTCTTCAGTACCAATGCTACCCCAGAGTGGACGAGGATCCTCCACCCTTGGAGGTTCATTATCAGTTTCCCCCCCCCCTTGCCCCCAACTTCAATCACAGTCTTCCAGCCCAGACAGCTGAGAAAACCGATTATAGGTGTCCAATGGGGTAAAGGGCATCAGATGGTTCATACTGGGACCCTGGTTCTGCCTATGTCCATGAGGGACCATGGACCAGGCGGAGTGTAGATCAGGCACCCTAGTCAGCTGATGACCATACTGAGGTTGATTATTAATGTAGGGCGGAATAATGGGCGGCCTATAAAATTGTGGTCTGTTTAAATATTTAGAGTTGGTGACTTTTGACCTGGGATAAAAGTATGTTAAAGCCCGTGGGATAACACAGGTTTCCCCACTCCCAGGTGGCCAGTTTAGGATGTAATCAACTGCCCGAGGGTCTCTAAAATTGACCACCACTAGGTCCCCCTCAATATCTTTAATTCTACTCCCCAGCCAATTGATCCGTCTAACATGAACTATGTCCCCATCTATGTTAGGTGCTATCGGCCTGTGCAACCGCAACCAATGGATAATTTTATTTTTAA
This sequence comes from Lissotriton vulgaris, assembly GCF_964263255.1. Classification (NCBI taxonomy): domain Eukaryota; kingdom Metazoa; phylum Chordata; class Amphibia; order Caudata; family Salamandridae; genus Lissotriton; species Lissotriton vulgaris. Next base: position 435,864,693 of record NC_141700.1, read on the forward strand.
GGTCAACAAATCCCTCCTTCTTATTTTCAGTTAGCTGCGGGACCCCCGTTAAGATCACCACGTAGGGCACAGCTTCTGGGGGAATCTCTACTTGTGGAACCCTTTTCTGAGGCATTCTGCTTTTTCCATCATCCCCGTGTGCACTCTGGTTGTTACTCGTCGGGGCCTTTAGAGATGGGTTGGAGGGGCCCACTCCCAACCCAGTAGCTGGTGCTTTTGGTTGTTTAGGCTGCGGTGTATTATGAGTTGGGGGCACAGCTCCCCCCGGCAGCTGGCGAGTTTGCTTAGCCGGAGCAGGAGCGGGAGGAATTCTAGTTTTACTTTGAGGTGTGGTCGAAGGTGGTTTGGGATGTACCGCCACACTTCCTTTATTTTTGGTATGGGTAGACATACTAGTTATGGCGGCTTCCAATATGGTTAATCTAATTTCCACCTTTTTAATTGACTCATTAATGGGTAAAAGGAGAGATCTTAACAAAAATTCCAGATTCCCTGATAATGAAGAAGGAAGTACTGGTGAAGTGATAGGTGGGGTGACTCTAGTGTTATTATCAGGAACCTCATCTTGTATAGTTACTGAAGATGGACAAAGACCCGGTGAAACAACTACCTGTGGAGTGTGTTCCTGCTCTACTACTGTGGGGGTCTCAGTTATAATCGGGGTTTTTGTCCCTTTACCAAAATCAGTATGCGATGTTTTTGCTTTACCTGATACCACCCTTTGTTTCCTTCTTTTTTTACTAGGGGGCGGGCGGTGGATCTGGGCTACAGGATAAATATTAACTTTCTGCTTCCTAGATTTGGATTTGTCGGCCACACGACTACCACTAGGGGTGGGTGGAACAGTTATAATATTATCCCCGGGCAAACTAGGAGTGGCTACAAAGTCACGAAACAATAGGGGGACTCCATCTTGACTTACGTTATCCTCACTTAGGCCAATCGAATCACCTTCCCGATTTAATTCAAGTAGGCTATCAGTGAGGGGTCTATGTTTCATATTCTCAACAGAGCGACGCCGCTCTGCCCTCCGCTCCGCTAGGATGGAATCTTTTTCTCCCTCGCTCCTCTTGGGAAAATAATTCTCCAGGGATCCATTACGTAATCTAGATTTTTTCCCCGGGGTTTCTTCTTCTGTTGCCATATCCAATATGTAATGAACAATGTCCTCCGGACTGCAAACGAAAGAGGTCAGGCCCAGCCCGGCCTCCTCCGGCCCCTGACGGCCGCAGACGGTCCCGCCCTTGTCCCGGGCTTCTCCCGGGACGCTCCCGCGCGCTCCCGCGCAGCGGTACTCACGTGTTAGTTTATGGCTGTGGTGGAGGTGGGCTGGTCGTTGGGGGCGGGGCGGGGAGGGAGAGCAGCCAAGGTGGAGCGGGGGCGGGTTGCTGGGGCTCCTGGGAAATGGAGTCCCAGCCCTCTTGCTCGCAGCCCTCGGCCCCTGATGTACCCCAGCAGCAGCTTCACCCCAGGAAGATAAGCGCCCCTCTGCGAAGCGGGACCCGCGCAGCGGGTTCCGCGAGGCGTGGAGAAAGTTGCACAAAGTGTCCTCACAAAATCCAAGAAGGCAGAGGCAGGTCTGTTGGAAGGTCCCAGGAACTGCAGGGCAAGCCGGTATTTAATTCACCTGGTCGTTGGGGGCGGGGCGGGGAGGGAGAGCAGCCCAGGTGGAGCGGGGGCGGGTTGCTGGGGCTCCTGGGAAATGGAGTCCCAGCCCTCTTGCTCGCAGCCCTCGGCCCCTGATGTACCCCAGCAGCAGCTTCACCCCAGGAAGATAAGCGCCCCTCTGCGAAGCGGGACCCGCGCAGCGGGTTCCGCGAGGCGTGGAGAAAGTTGCACAAAGTGTCCTCACAAAATCCAAGAAGGCAGAGGCAGGTCTGTTGGAAGGTCCCAGGAACTGCAGGGCAAGCCGGTATTTAATTCACCTGGTCGTTGGGGGCGGGGCGGGGAGGGAGAGCAGCCCAGGTGGAGCGGGGGCGGGTTGCTGGGGCTCCTGGGAAATGGAGTCCCAGCCCTCTTGCTCGCAGCCCTCGGCCCCTGATGTACCCCAGCAGCAGCTTCACCCCAGGAAGATAAGCGCCCCTCTGCGAAGCGGGACCCGCGCAGCGGGTTCCGCGAGGCGTGGAGAAAGTTGCACAAAGTGTCCTCACAAAATCCAAGAAGGCAGAGGCAGGTCTGTTGGAAGGTCCCAGGAACTGCAGGGCAAGCCGGTATTTAATTCACCTGGTCGTTGGGGGCGGGGCGGGGAGGGAGAGCAGCCCAGGTGGAGCGGGGGCGGGTTGCTGGGGCTCCTGGGAAATGGAGTCCCAGCCCTCTTGCTCGCAGCCCTCGGCCCCTGATGTACCCCAGCAGCAGCTTCACCCCAGGAAGATAAGCGCCCCTCTGCGAAGCGGGACCCGCGCAGCGGGTTCCGCGAGGCGTGGAGAAAGTTGCACAAAGTGTCCTCACAAAATCCAAGAAGGCAGAGGCAGGTCTGTTGGAAGGTCCCAGGAACTGCAGGGCAAGCCGGTATTTAATTCACCTGGTCGTTGGGGGCGGGGCGGGGAGGGAGAGCAGCCCAGGTGGAGCGGGGGCGGGTTGCTGGGGCTCCTGGGAAATGGAGTCCCAGCCCTCTTGCTCGCAGCCCTCGGCCCCTGATGTACCCCAGCAGCAGCTTCACCCCAGGAAGATAAGCGCCCCTCTGCGAAGCGGGACCCGCGCAGCGGGTTCCGCGAGGCGTGGAGAAAGTTGCACAAAGTGTCCTCACAAAATCCAAGAAGGCAGAGGCAGGTCTGTTGGAAGGTCCCAGGAACTGCAGGGCAAGCCGGTATTTAATTCACCTGGTCGTTGGGGGCGGGGCGGGGAGGGAGAGCAGCCCAGGTGGAGCGGGGGCGGGTTGCTGGGGCTCCTGGGAAATGGAGTCCCAGCCCTCTTGCTCGCAGCCCTCGGCCCCTGATGTACCCCAGCAGCAGCTTCACCCCAGGAAGATAAGCGCCCCTCTGCGAAGCGGGACCCGCGCAGCGGGTTCCGCGAGGCGTGGAGAAAGTTGCACAAAGTGTCCTCACAAAATCCAAGAAGGCAGAGGCAGGTCTGTTGGAAGGTCCCAGGAACTGCAGGGCAAGCCGGTATTTAATTCACCTGGTCGTTGGGGGCGGGGCGGGGAGGGAGAGCAGCCCAGGTGGAGCGGGGGCGGGTTGCTGGGGCTCCTGGGAAATGGAGTCCCAGCCCTCTTGCTCGCAGCCCTCGGCCCCTGATGTACCCCAGCAGCAGCTTCACCCCAGGAAGATAAGCGCCCCTCTGCGAAGCGGGACCCGTGCAGCGGGTTCCGCGAGGCGTGGAGAAAGTTGCACAAAGTGTCCTCACAAAATCCAAGAAGGCAGAGGCAGGTCTGTTGGAAGGTCCCAGGAACTGCAGGGCAAGCCGGTATTTAATTCACCTGGTCGTTGGGGGCGGGGCGGGGAGGGAGAGCAGCCCAGGTGGAGCGGGGGCGGGTTGCTGGGGCTCCTGGGAAATGGAGTCCCAGCCCTCTTGCTCGCAGCCCTCGGCCCCTGATGTACCCCAGCAGCAGCTTCACCCCAGGAAGATAAGCGCCCCTCTGCGAAGCGGGACCCGCGCAGCGGGTTCCGCGAGGCGTGGAGAAAGTTGCACAAAGTGTCCTCACAAAATCCAAGAAGGCAGAGGCAGGTCTGTTGGAAGGTCTGGAAGAGACTATTATTTAGTGCACTGATCTGGGTACAATATGGGAAAGTGCAAGGTGACATTACCCTCTGGGAGTGTCCCAGCAGGCACTACAGGCTCAGTGGTAACCATGGACTTGTTTCTGCAGCGAGCCACAGCAGTGCTGGACAAGGAGATTAAGCTGGTGTACCAGCGCCTTTCTATAGTAAAACAGTAACATTTTATTTGATCCAGACCTCAACTGAGATCAACAAATACAGAATTAAAATAATTTTAGATACTCATAAAAATGCTTAGCTAAAACACTTTTGCTTTTTAGACTCACTACAAGATGGTACAATAGCAAAGTTCAACCACCTACTCTAACAACATTAGATAGGATTAGATAAAGTAAAATCTTCGGATTGTGTTTCTAATTTAAAACAGCTTCAAAAAGCTTTTTTAGAACTTAAACAGATTATGGCAAACATATTAATTAACCAGAGAGTTACACAATGTAATTAAATCTTGAGCAGAAAATGTGTTATACTTTAATTGAATTGGTATTATATAACGTTAGCGGGCCCTAACTATGCTCACTCCAGGACAGATTAATAAACAGTGGAGCAAATCGTGTTGGCCACCTTTGCAAAGTTCACATAAACCTTTAGGGTTATTAGTACCATCCCAGCTAGCTACAAAAGTGGCTAAAGGAAGTATACCCAAGCATAAAAGTAAAATGCAATGCCTTGCGCCGTGCTTTAATTGAAAATGCAAATAAGGAGCATGCGTTTTGAATTCTTTTTGCTCAGCAAACCGTTTATAATGCTTCAATTGACAACAGGGATCTTATCAGATTCAAAACTGATTCTAGGGGCGAAATGTTTTAAAAACAATTTTAGGTGTGCTGGGGACCACTCCTGTAAAAGTGCAACCGTGTATTGAGAGACCTCGAAGGCTTTTACCATATTCTTATTAAAAGTGTACCCAGACGCTTCCTCTCTAAAAGTCTCCAAATGTAACAAATGTCTTAAGGTGTCTAGGGCTGCATGTAGTAAATTGTACGCCCACCTAATAATATTAGAAATTACTCTGGCAGAGATTCCCGTTACCGATAGCTCAAGACGCATGGCTTCGACTGGGACCGACTGTGCCTTTTTAATCAGTTTTCGGAGCATGGTCCCTTCCTTTACTTTTAGAGATTGCCATGTTTTAATTTGTGAATATTCCATGGCATATGATAAGATCGGGGGGGATTTCCATACTGTAGACTTCCAGCATTGATGTAAAGTGTCTATTTCCCATGGAAAGGTACAATCTCTGTAAAGCCCCAACATGGGAAGCTGCCTTCCGGTTCAGGTGGCGAAGGTGGGCTGTATCTAGCAGATTGGAAGTGAATGTACGACACAAATACACATACTCTCTTACAGTCTCTATCAGTTTGTCTCCTAAAGACCGGGTATAAGGTAAGGGCTTTCTTCTGCCACTAAAGGGGAGTGCTTTAGTTTTATTAATATTTGGCATCTGAAAGTTTTCGGTTGCATAAAGATTTAGTTCATTCAAAGATCTTTGTAAACCTATCGAGGTCTGGTCAAGAATTACGATATCATCTGCATACATTAAACTAAGTATATCTACTTGTGCTAATTTTGGAGGAACATTTTTACTTTGAGAGAGACGCCCTGGGAGATCGCTAATATAGATGGAAAATAATAGGGGAACTAGTAAGCATCCCTGTTTTAGCGCATTCCGCGAAGGAATGGGTTTAGTTAGGCCTTTTTTGCCCCTCATTTGGACTCTGCACCATGTAGATGTATGAAGGGAGAATATTATTGTTAAGAGATCTTTGGGAATCCCCATTTTAGCCAATTTTCTCCATAGTATTGATCGATCTACACTATTGAACGCCGTCGAGAAATCGATAAAAGCACAATATAAAATTTGCCCGTTTAACTTCACAAACTTAACAAGCACTGTTTGGAACACAGCAATATTGTCCAATGTAGAATGCTTTGGGCGAAACCCAGCTTGATACATCGGGATTAGTTTTCTAGAAAAAGCCCAGTCTTTTAAGTGTTCCAGAATACAAGCAGCAAAGATCTTGGCGGAGGCGTCAAGGAGAGCTATTTGTCTATTGTTTGGAGGGTTTGTTCTGATGCCTTTTTTTAAAAGGGGAACCACCAAACTCCTTTGCCAAGATTCAGGAATTTCTCCACTTTCCAAGCAATATTGGAAAAGAGAGGCTAAGAATTTTCCCCAGTCATCAGCATTTTTTTGTAAAACTTTGAGAGGTATCTTATCTGGACCCATTGCTGCTGAAGACCTGGCAGAGGAAATCAGAATAGAGATCTGACCGGCTGAAATTTCCATTGTATTCTGTTCGGGAAGTTTCTTCAGTGCCTGATCCAGTCCGGGGGATAAATGGTCATGATGTTTAGATTTATAGAGCCTTAAAATACCTTTTCCCAGTCTGATGATGTTACAGGAGTCGCTTGAGCAGATTTTTGTATCCCCATCTGCGCAGAGATTATTTTCCAGAATGATGTATTATTGTTATATTTTACTGCTTGTTGGATGTCGACCCAGACACAATCTCTCAGAGCTTGTCTTTCTTTCTCCTTTTTCCGTTGGTAGAGTTTTTTCAGTTTCATTATTTCTCAATGTCTTAGCACACAGAAAGAACGGAATTGCATTCTAGTCAATTTATTAAATTGTCGAGAATTATTCTCCAAAGATTTTCCAGTCTGGCATTTTTAACAAATACTCAAATCGGGATGCTTCCTTGAAGAGAGGCAACCACCGACTGTAAGGTTACCTCAAATCTATTTATTGGATTACTGGTATTACTCACTGATATTAGCAGATCATATGATTTACCTTATTGATTGCTTTGGAATTGCAATGGATCCTTCCTGTTTTCTGATCTACAACTGCCTGGCATTCGTAGGAGCGGAGTGACCACGAAGAGGAGTGCTGGGTATAGACTTCAACTTCCACAGTAAGTTGTGCATGGTCACTTTCATGAGGATGTCTAGTAGAGAGCGATTGAACCTTTAAGAATAAGTTTAAACTGCAGATGAAATAGTCTATAAAACTTAGTTGGGCCCAAACTGGTAAATGCCGCAGGATTATCACCGTCTTTTCTTCCATTTATTATTACGCCATTAATTGCTTCGATAGATGACAAAAGCATTTTCCCCATTTGATCTGCTTTTAATTTGTTGGGGAGGATGGGAGTTGGCATTTGGCACGCTTCTTTATGTGGAGATTTCCTTCTATTATAGATTAGTGAATTTGCGATCTTTCCATTGAAGTCCTCAGACATTATCATCACACGGTATCCCCTTACTTCAAGGATTGATTCAATTTCCTTGAATGCTTTGGTCAGGATTTGACCTTTTGAGGTTCCTGGTGGTAAATATATATTGAAAAGTAAGAGGTCAGATGAAGTCTCCATTCTTTCTTTCTGGCACTTAATGCTAATGCATTGAACATTTGGGAGCGATAGCTCAATTTCCTCCGGGTCCAATTCTATCTCTTCTCTCAATAGGATTGCTAGGCCTCCTTTTGCGTGACCTCTTCTGGAAGCCTCTGCTGCTTTAGCGAACACCAAGTAATCTTTTTGCGCAAAAGTTGAAATGGACCATGTTTCTTGGAGTAACATGATTGACGGTGGATGTTTCAGAATAAAAAGCAATTTATCAATTGTCTTTCCTGCGATGTTCCATGACACAATTACATGCCTATCGCTTAAAAGGCAGTTTCAAATCTTTGCCCAACTTATTCCGGTTTAGAGAACCCGCTATCCAAGCCCAGGGATTTACATCCAGATACAGCTTTTGACATGAGTCCGATCCGTCCTAAAATTGCCGAACTCCATCTTTTATAGAGATCTGCAAAGGAAAGTCTCGCGCATATTTTCTTTCTTTTTCTTCCGCTCTCTATTGTTTAACCACATCAATGCTGAGGTAATTCTACATGGACGCTGACATTTTTCAAATCCCATTGTTCATGACGAGCTGAGCTCGTCATGAGCACACGACCAGTGTACTGCATGACGAGCTGAGCTCGTCATGAGCATGGAAGGGGTTAAAGTTATTGATAGAGATGCCTTTTGTTCCTTTGACTTCCCTTATCTGTTTACAACAGAGCTGGCCTTTTTAACCATAGCACTATCGAAACCATTTTTATGAAGAGTGCCTTGTTCTTTGATTATGTTAGCTGGGACAACGTTAGACCAAAACTCAACGCGGGCCACCGAGCAGGTTGTTTTGTCTGGAAAAGAGACTAATTTTATTTCACCTGAAGTTAACGAATGAAGCAGTCCAATCTTATGTAACAATTCAACTATTCTTCCTTGATTTAACTGACATTTACCAGTAGGGAATATATCTGTAAAATCTAGTATGTTTGAGAGTGAGATTTCGGAATCATCCTTAGAATCTTGAATGTTACCTTTACCCTCTATTATATGTTCTTTAGGTTTTGAGCAATTTGAAGAGAAATTCTAAGCTAGCGGATTTAAAACTTGACTGCCTTTTGTTTCCATTGTAGGAATTTTTGGAGGGGTCTGCTGACAAGTATTATATGATCCATTGCTCTTGGGGAGGTTGATTTCTTCCTCGTCTTGTTCTGCTTGACTTACTTGGAGAAACTTTATTTTTCGCAAAACTCTTTTCAATATTCTCTGTTTTGCTCTTTTCTTTGACATCTTTGGCTTATTCTTTTCCCCAGACTTATGTTTCTCCTTTTTATGGGTCATTCTTACGAGTTCCAGAGGAATTGATTTGTTCCGAGGAGATGCTTCCCCTAAGCCTCTCCTTTCATTTGGTCAAGATGGGGAGAGACCAGTTTTTTGTTTTTTTGCTAAGAAGATCGGAGAGAAAGATATGAAGTTTTGAATAGCATTCCCCTTATCTCTTCCTGGACCAGGTTCTTTGAATAATTTTTGAAGTGAATACATTTCATCACCATTTGGGGGTTTCGTTTTTTGATTTTTTGGTATTTGGTACTTTTCCATCTGATTACTCTTCTGCTTTTCCCCCTTTTCTTGTGATGACGAAATACAGGGGACCGAGGCATTTCAATGACCCTTTTCTTTTCTGCCTACATCATGCTGTTGGCTAAGAGATTGCATGTGTGACGTTTGAACAGGTAGATTTTATTGAACCAATTGTTTTTTCCCTTTTTTGTCTACAAGATAGTGAAGGATTCCGGTTTGAGTTTCCAAGATCTGATCCGAGTTTTCCAAATTCTTTTCCAAAAGTCTTAATATCGTGTTCATAATTCTCTGTAGAGACAGAATGGTATTAGATGCAGGATCCTGACTGGGTGCTAATTGCAACATAATAAATGACTGGAACTCAGAAGACTGAGAGAAATTTGAATCTGGCTCTAGCAAATTGCTCGGAGTGCTACATAATATACAGACTAATTGTTTTTGAGCATTTTTAGAGTCAAGATGAGTGGGTGAGATAAGATTAAAATCCGGTAGAGTAAAATCTGTTGGTGCGGCTTGACCCGGGCCCTCCTTTATTTTAGTTTTGGAGAATATACCTGGAGGTCTTTAATAAGCAAGAGATTCTCAAGCTTTTTATGCTCATGGGACGTTGTGAGATCGTACATTTTCAAAGGATCTGATGATTGAGCATTTTGGAGAGCTACATCCTTAGATGGAAGGGCTTTGTAGACTAGGTCCTCACTTATAACGTCAGCTTTTCCTTTAACTGTAATTGCGAATCGCTTTGTCTGACCCCCTTGAGAAGACTTGTTTACGATATCTGTAGTTATTGTATATGTTGATGTTGTTATAGGCAAGAAGAAATATGTTATTAAGGATTTCTCTGTCGGAACCGAAGGTCCAGCTTGAGACATTGTACAGGTACTCTTGTAGTTAACTGATGCTCGCGCTGTACCCACTTTTTTCATATGTATAGTATGGGACCGTAGCCTTTTGTAGACCATACCGCCTTGCAGTTGAGGGGGGGACTGAAAAATGGATCAGCTGAGAATGTTTCCCTTAGCTGCCTTCTAAGTGCTGGTACACCCAGCCTTCAAAAGCTTTCTCCTGCTTTCAAGCCTTCATGTGTTCCTGCCCGCCTGCTGACAGTCCGGCTATCTGTCGCCCATAGCCAATTTCAGGCTCCTTTTCAGATCACCATATCACCACCTTACCCCTCTACCACCAGGCTACTCAGTGCACTCTATGCACTCCAGGCAGATCTCTGCACTTAGATAGACACAACACCCACTTTCCAGACACGACAGGATGGCTCACAGGATGGCTCACCTTTAGCTGAATTCGCCTGAGCTGTCGAATTGTTGACTGAAAATGCCAAAGTACCACCAAATTCTGCCAATTCCACCGAATACTGCCAGGGACTAAATTGAAATTGAAAACCGGCTCACAGCAGTTCTACCGGTATCTCTTGTCGCAGCACCCGTCACTCAATGCCGGAAAGTGAGCAACAGAGAGCAACAGAGAATCAGCAGAAAACTCTAGACGAAGGATGAGAAAGCAGACGCAGCTGTGGCCGCGGCCGCTAACAATCTGCTGACAATCTGCTTTGATATTGAGGTTTTTCTGACTGCAGGGGTACAGGGGTACAGGGGAGGTACAGAAATGTGGGATATGCAGGGGTGATTAACAGCCGTCTACCAACCAGCCAGCGTCCGCTAGCCGTTAGCATTTCTTCGTGTCCTCCGCTCCTCCACTCCTGCTTCCGTTCCCGCTCCTGCTCCTGCTCTGCTCTGCTCAGCTGCTGTGTCAAAGGTCTGGGCAAAAACACGGACTGGGCATAATGCAAACCAGCGCAAACTGGCACCTTTCTAGGTCCCCTGTTAACGCTCCATCTTACATGCCCGTAGATACACAGTCATCTTTGGCCAGTGCTGCTGATTCTACAATTAACCCCAGGTTGCGAGACGTTGTGCAGGATCTCGTTGGATTAAATAGTCACTCAAAAGCCCAGCAGTTACCCCTTTCTCTCACCATTATGATTAACAATCTGAGGGCTGATAAAGTACTTTCAAGCCAAGGGCAAGTGGCAGTCACCTCCAGTAAGCATCTGTTCAACTCCATATCTGCCGGTTTTACCACGTGAGGGAGATCAATATTTGTTGAGCCCGCCAGCCTAGGGTCAGGCACAAACAGAAAGACCCAAACCACAGGGGGTAATGCCCAAAGGTCAAGACCAAAATATACAGCCCTGGAGTCTCTGACTGCTCAAGCACTGACCAAGGCAGATTTGATGGGCATATTGGAATCTTTTCAAGACTCTATGAAGCCTTTGTCGGACTCCCAATTGGGCCTCTTAATCCAACATATGAGCTCGATCGAAAAGAGTCTATCGGACCTCAAAGGCTGTGTACCTACAGGAGGGGTAGCCATTAACTCAGGACCATCAATGGCTCCCCCAGTCACGGATTGCTCCATCTTGACAGTCCCACTCCCAAACATTGGGGGACAACCACAGCCAACAGGGGGTCAGGCACCCGCTAGCATTTCCAGAGTCAATTCTGGGCTCAAACCATGGACATGTGGATAGGCTGGCTATGCGGGATAAATATGCCTTGGTGAGTAATTTACCTGGGGGGGCAATCACAGGGGGGAGGGGAGGTTTCTATGCAGAACCTACCTGTTATTAATTTGCCAACCAAATCAAATCCCTATGTTGTGATATTGGGGAATGTGCTAACTTTCCACCAGGGCACTAATGAGGACTCCTCCAACTGAAGAACAAAATCCTACATTGGCTATCGTGTAACACCACTCTAGGAATGAGGGTAGAGGAAAACATCAATATGGTGCAAAGGGTTATTTTGATCAGCAGCTCTTATAAATTTTGTAAGGGCGAATGTGTCATCATAAATTTTAAGAGACCCCATATCGCGGAAAGGATCCTATTTACAGACTTGCACCCTGCCGCTTTTGGTCTCAAGCCGTCCATTATGGCCACACCTCTTGGATTTTTTTATAAACCAGAAGCATCGGGGCGCAACCATATTAATAATGTGAATAGGGCACCTTTCAATAGACTGACGCCATTATATCCACCTATCGGGAATGCTTATTTAAATCTGAATCCTGATTCAACCCACTTGAACTGGATTGCCCAAGGTCAACAGAATCCTGGACTGCCCTTTTTGGAGTTGTCAAACCATTTTACCTCCATGGCTGCCATGGACACCTGTGATTGACTTAGTGGACCCTTTTTTACAGATTTAGAGAAATCTAACGACCAGCGGGATTCTCTAAGACAAAGCTATGGGTCTTTGGGTGACTGTGATAAAAACTTTATATCATGTAACATCACAGGATTAGCCAATATGTTTTCATATTCGTCGTGGATTGCATTTGTGTAACTATTTAGTGTGATATGCTTGCATGAAACATGGCTGATGGATAGTAGCTTATTTTTAGAAGGATATAAGTCCTTTTTCATCCCAGCCTCAACTTCTCCTGTTCAGTTGACTGGGGGTGAGTGCTTGCATTGTTCAACACTCCGTCCATCATCCACTTTGGTTTCCCTTTGTTCGCCCTAAGTTGGCAGGGTATGCCCAGACGTGGGTCCCTTGCTCACTTTACCACTGGATTCAAGCTAGCCTGGCTGATGACGGCTGATTAGCCAGAAATGGTCCCAGGATGCTTGTTTCTGGTCCAGGGAAGACATGGCTTGGCAGTTCAGGCTGGACTGTTCCCATGAGGCACAGGGTCAGACTGATTTGCTTATGGCTATGTCTGAACTGGGGTGGCGGAGTGAGCTAAAGAATGATGATATATTAAACCCAGATCAGTTGACTGGGGGTGAGTGCTTGCATTGTTCAACACTCCGTCCATCATCCACTTTGGTTTTGCTTTGTTCGCCCTAAGTTGGCAGGGTATGCCCAGACGTGGGTTCCTTGCTCACCTTGCCACTGGATTCAAGCTAGCCTGGCTGATGATGGTTAATTAGCAAGAAACCGGTCCCAGGATGCTTATTTACGGTCCAGGGAAGACATGGCTTGACAGTTCGCGCTGGACTGTTCCCATGAGGCACAGGGTCAGACTGATTTAAATATGACCATGTCTGAACTGGGGTGGTGGAGTGAGCTAAAGAATGATGATGGATTAAACCCAGATCAGTTGACTGGGGGTGAGTACTTGCATTGTTCAACACTCCGTCCATCATCCACTTTGGTTTCACTTTGTCCGCCCTAAGTTGGCAGGGTATGCCCAGACATGGGTCCCTTGCTCACTTTGCCACTGGATTCAAGCTAGCCTGACTTATGATATCCGGTTAGTCAGAAACCGGTCCCAGGATGCTTGTTTCCGGTCCAGGGAAGACTTGGCTTGGCAGTTCGGGCTAGACTGTTCACATGAAGCACAGGGTCAGACTGATTTGCATAGAACTGAACTGGGGTGGCAGAGTGAGCTAAAAAATGATGATGGATTAAACCCAGATCAGTTGACTTGGGGTGAGTGCTTGCATTGTTCAACACTCCGTCGATCATCCACTTTGGTTTAGCTTTTTTCCCCTTCTCCTGTTGGCAGACCAAAGGGTGGTCTTGCAATTGACATCTATCTTGCAGTAGAATGCAAGATACTGGTCCTGCCCATATTGAGTCTGTGTATACAGTCCCTGGTACTATGTAAAGGGTCGAATAAATAGGGTCCTATTAACTTTTATAACTCAACATCATGCTTCAAGAGTGGGTGTAACATTACTATGTTAGGCTCTTTTATAAGGCAACATTGTAATGCTGTTTTTCAAAATCTCATGATTGCTGGGGGTTTTAATATCCACCAATGTGGTGACCCCAGGGTCTTACGATTGGCCGATCTGGGTGGCCCACGTGTGAGGAGAAATCATTTTGAACACTCTTTACAGGGGGACATTTTGAACAATTTCCTTCATGAATTTGATTTAGTGTCTCTTGTGTCTTTATGTGACCCCTGAAGCAAGGCCACTGTCCCATCTTTTAAAGGGAGGGGTGGAGGCTCATTTATGGATTTTAAATTAATTTCAACGACTTTACAAGTTTTATTTGCAGAATTCACCATACAAGCTAGTGTCCATAGTGATCACAACCCTTTGTGTGTTGATCTCCGCGGACCCTTACTGTTGCCCAAAGGAGAGGCTGGGTGAAGTAGGGCAGTAGGACCAACAGACGGTCAAAGATGGCTAAAGGGGACCCAGATCTCTCCAGATGAATTTTACTAGTCAATAATACGTTCATGTTCCAGTGAGTTAGCCTTGTGTACCTCACCGTTTACACCCCCGGGGAAGGTCATCAGTGCTTTTAATACCATTTCTGTTAAAGTAGGTGATTTTCTAAGCATTTTGACTAGACAAATTGCTACCCAGACTCCTAGATGGTTTGATTCCTCCTGCTCTCAGGTAGCAAGAAAACTGCTGAAAGCCTTAAATAGGAGCCCAAGAAACCAGATCGTGGTCAGATCGTGTCAAAGAAATTGTAATTTAGAACTGACCAAACGTAAGTCCTCTTTGAAGGAGGAAGCCTGGAGGGGGTTAATCGAGGTTAGTATGTTGAGAAATAGTTCTCAATTCTGAAGCATATTTATTAGCCCTTTTTTAAATGATGAGGAGAGAAGTGTAGTATGCGCATATATCACAGAGGGGGAGAGGGTGCTCCACTCCAAAACCATGTTTGAGAGCCCCCTGAGCTAAACGGCCTGCCTGACCATGAGGCAGACATCCCTGATTTGGTCTTTAATATAGAAGAGATCAAGGAAGGTATTGTCAGGTTCACAAGTAACAAAGCCCTGGGACCCGATGGTATACCGTTGGATCTTCTTTGAATCAGATCCAACATTTTGGGCTCCGGCTCTTGCTGCAGTAATCAGTGCTGTGGTAAAAACCGGATTCCCCGAGTCTTGGGCTATCTCAACTATGGTGCCTGTTTTTTCAAAAGGTGATCGAGATAGCAGACATTGCTATAGACCGATCTCCTTGTTAGACTCAGTAGTTAAGGTGGTTGGTCTAGTACTCCTAGATAGGCACACTAGCTGGGCGGCGGAACGTACCTTCCTATCAGACTTCAGTACGGGTTCCACCCAGGGCAGTCTACCATGGCCCACTGCCTTAATCTAACCATGGTCCTTAACAAATACACGGTTGCCAGTCCTGGCACTATTTAGATTAATGGATTTGTCTTCCGCGTTTGATCGCGTAAATAGGGCTAAACTTTGGCAGTCCAGGTTAGATATTTGGGTAGATTGCAATATTGTTTATTTTTTAGAAGATCTTCACTGTGCAACTAAGGCCCATGTTAGATTCTAGCAGGATTTAAGAGTCTCACGCAATTTCAACATAAGGAGAGAAGTACATCAAGAGTGTATCCTAGCCCCCTTCCTGTTTAACCTATACATTAATGATCGGGATAAAGCCCTATTGACGACAGGGGTAGATTATCCGCTGATAGGTCGACATGGTCTGCCAGTTCTATTTTATGCGGAGGATGCGGTCCTTATATCTTGGACCACCAGGGGGCTGCAAACTCTGCTTGATGCCTTGTCTGCCTTTATGTCCGATCGGGACCTAGCAATAAATTACGCTAAATCTCATGCTATGCACGTGGGTCTTTGCCCAAAAAAAGTCCTTTAAATTCAGGATAGGATCTGCTCAGGTTCCCCGCACTGATGTTTTCTTGTATTTGCAGGTATTTATGGACAAGCAGATGAAATGGGGCCCCCTAAAATAGAGAAAGAGGAGAGACCTGGTGTGTGTGAATACAACTATTTTTAACTTTGCTTCGAAATTAGGTGAGAGACTGATCACAGCACATTTAAAGATTTATCAGGCCAAGTGTGTTGCCACAGTCTCTTATGGTAGTGAAATATGAGGGCATATTACCATAGACTACCTACAAGTAGCTGAGAATGCATTCCTGAAGCGCTTACTGGGCGACTATCTGGGTACGTCTAATATAGTGGTAGACGAAGATTTGGGGGTGCCTTACCTAAGTGACATACTGGCCCTCTACCCAATAACTTTTTGGTTGAAAATTTGGCTGAGTGAAGGGTCATCAATGAATCAACTGATATTGAAGGATTTTATGACCCTTGAATAAGCCCTCCACATATCTTGGCTGAGATATATTAAGAGTAGCTTTGAAAGGTTAGGAAGAGCTGAAATGTACAACAATCCTGAATCGATAACCAAAAAGGATGTGGGGTGGATAGGGGAGTCTTTTAGCAGTCTAAGGAAATTAGAGAGCGATGAGCTGGAACTGAGGAAACCCAGTGTCCGTAAATTTTTAAAGTTGAAAACGACACCATAATCCGAGCCATACCTCCTGGGGTCTTTTAGCACTTATGAACGCTTTTTATTGACCAGGTTTCGTTTGGACTTTTTTCACTTTTTGCTGTAGTAGAGGACAGTTGTTAGCACACTGTGGCTGCGACAGTGAGTGTCCACAGGATCTGCTACACTTCCAACTATTTTGTAAATTTTATGAGGTCCCCCGGAAAACTTTTATTGCCCCCATTTTAAAGAGGTTGAATTTTAAGCAGGCCTGTACAGCTCTTATCTATTTACAACTGTTGCATGAAGAATGTATTCTTTTTGTTCTTAGCTTCCTAGGGCCTGCCTTGATTAAATGTCAGTAATGGTCAGGGTTTACTTTTACTCTGATGATACATATATATTAGACATGGTCTTGTGACTGATTGATTGATTGATTGATTGATTGATTGATTGATTACGTTTATGGATGTGCCCATTGCAAATTGCCCCCTTACAGTCTTAAAGTGGAAGCTTATTGTTTTACAAAAAAGGAGGCTTAATAGCAACACGTGGATCGAGCTGACATATTTTTTGCCACATTTATTTAGTCTGACAGTAAGCTTAGTGTTTCCAAAATGTGCCTTGTTTTATAAATATTAGATAAAATCAGTGATGAAATGGTATAAAGACCCCAGTATTTGGCAACTGATTAGGAGAGGTGTTTGCATCAGAATTATCGCCAGTGATTACACCAGATTGCCAGGCTCTGCTCTCAATCAGAGAGTTGATTCAAGAAGCTGTGCTGAAGATGTCCTTCATCTAAGGCATATATCCTACTTCTGCAGCAGAGCTCTGATAAGGAAATGCTGCAGTCAGATATTCAAAGGAATGCTGTGCAATCCATCCGATCAAACAAGCAAGGCAGGCTTTGCTATTTAATGTTGTAGACTGAGGTTTAGCATAGTGTATAGAATTAGTATTAGGGTGTT
This sequence comes from Lissotriton vulgaris, assembly GCF_964263255.1. Lineage (NCBI taxonomy): Eukaryota > Metazoa > Chordata > Amphibia > Caudata > Salamandridae > Lissotriton > Lissotriton vulgaris. Next base: position 435,881,545 of record NC_141700.1, read on the forward strand.
AGGATGTCATGTTCTTGCTAACAATGTTAGAAACACTTGACTTGTTCTTACTAACCGTCATGTGCCTACTTGCATTTATTTTTGCATTCTTTGTGGTTACCCTACACAGTCTGTGCACTAAATTTAGGATTTTAAACTACCTGTCCCTGTTACTTAGTGCTGTCTTTAAGTGTGGTATTCATAAATGATATGACTTTGCACTGCCACTGTATCCTGGAGCTTGTTTGAAGGAATTGCTAGTAACCTGAAAACACTGCTTGTGCAGGATTGCTCAGAGTGTTAGTGTTTTGGCTGCAGCCTAACTAGTTTTTTTATTCATTCCTGACTCATTGAACTATGTCTGTGTGTCAGTGGGTTAGAAATCTAACCCCTGTGGCTCTGGAGACCCCTAGATATCATATCAGAGGAAAACCCTGAGGATTTTGGGCCAAAATTACATATCTTGGCTGAGATATATTAAGAGTAGCTTTGAAAGGTTAGGAAGAGCTGAAATGTACAACAATCCTGAATCGATAACCAAAAAGGATGCCAGAATTTTGCTGTCAGTGCCATCCATACAGAAAGGGTGGCAATCATGTCAAAAAGTACCTCTAGTGTGACAGGTTTCAGCATTTTGTCAGGGTTGCCACCTCCCATAAGCTATGGATCTCCGCCCTTATGCTAGTCTTTAACTCTAATGTGCCGGTACAAACCTTTGGTTATGCCAAGAATTTCTTCCAGCATGGCAGCAACAGCATTTTAACATGGGTGCCCATTATACCAAGAATTATTTACAGCATACCAGTGATAGCATTTTGCCTGGGTGTCCCATAAGCCAAATTGTACCTTTAGTAGGCCATTGCTAGTATTTTGTCAATGTGCACGTTATTCTGAGAGTGGTCTCCAGTGTGACCATGCCAGTATTTTCTCATGAACGCTTGCACTTGCACTCACTTTCAGTCTCACTCACTCTGAATCACTCATTCTCATCCATTTTTTTCGCAGCTCACTCATATTCACTCTTACTTTCACCCTTACTCTCACTCAGTCTCATTCACTCAGACTCACTCATTCTCAGAATTACACTCGCTCTGTCCCTCTAACTCATACTTATTCTTAGCCATTAATATTCCCTCACTATCCTTATCTCACATTTTCTCAGACTCCCTTACAATCCCACACACTCATTCATTCTCGCTCACTCTCACTCAAAATGAGTAACTTTTACGTTTACACATTCTATTTCACTCTAACTCACTCATTCTCACTCACTCATTGTCAGTCTCTCCTTCTGTCTGTTACTCTCAACCACACCCACACATATACTAACACATACAGGCACCTGCACACAGAAACACAAGCGCTCTCAAATACATTCAGACACAAACACTCACTCTCACTCCAATGAACCCACACAACATATATTTGATTTTTTTCTTTCTTTAGCTGCCTGCTCTGGTTCAGTCCGAGCTCCCTGAACTCCATTGACCCTTGAAGAAGGCACACAGCCGAAACATGACACTCAAACCTGTGCAATCATTGTTTCTAGGCGTCAGTCTCTTACTATTTGGGAAGCCGTTGGATGACGTGAAAGGCTGATTTTTGGTGTAGTCTGAGACACTACAGGGCTAAAGCCTAAAGCTCCTAGGACAACCTTACCCAGGTATGTTTCTGAATGTCACAAAAGGGGAGGCCCTGAGGTATGGCAGGTCCCTTATGCATTGCTGAAACTTTGTTATCCTTGGACAAACTATTTGATGTCTAAGGCAGGCACCTCTAAGCCATCAGACTAATTTCACTGCTTGACTCATCAGGCTATGTGACGATGTCAGCATTCTTCATTACACCAATAGTTAGTAAGAGTTTATTATTTACTGTTAGTGTAATAAAAAATGGCAGACAATAAAGTGAGCGGAGCCCCGATGCGCATGGGGGTGAGCCGCTCCTGCATGAAGGGATAAACAGAGCGTGAGGCAGTTGAACACCAGTCATTTCAACATCTTCGATTAGTAGGTTGTGATGCAATGTGATAAGTCGAGTGAGATGAAGGGTTGGCAGTGAGTATTTTCAGATGAGACAGAACTATAGTTGATTAAAAACATGTTTGATGTGTGCCAGCTGTGAAGGACTAGTTGAGCAAATAGGTCAGACAAAGAGGAGCACTGGATGTGGGAACAAGAGGTTTAATGGTCTGAGAGCTAAAATGGTCACTTAGTGCATGGAATGAATTGCAAGCTTTGTGTAGTATCCTGCATATTATACTGTAAGGTGTTTTACCAGTCCTGCTCTGCCAGTGCCTGTGCTCTGACTCATTAGAATGTTGTAGTCTGATGAGGCTTTGGAATGTTGGGACTGAGGCTGGCAGAGTGACAGCTGGTCATGGGCTGAGCAGCTGACAGGCAGCTCCTGGTGGGGCTCTTAGCTACCACATATCTACATGATGTCCTGTACCTTGCAACCTGTTGTCTTTATGAATAAAGCATCTTGAAATACAACCTTCCTGAGTGGACCTCCTTCACTACACTTTGGTTATTCAGATGAGTCTGATTATTGATGTTAAGGTAAAGTGGGAAAGTGCAGCTGATTGTAGTTTGGTGGGGGTGTAAAATGGTTGTCATGCAGTTGTGGGTAGTACAGCAAGGATGCCTCATATAGTGGTGATTTTAGAGCTAGTCATTTGCTGGTAAAGTTGGGAATTTTGTTAGTCAAAGCGGAGAAAAGAGTAGGTGGTCTATACTTTGTGCTAGTCATTGTAGATGAGGTTGAAGTAGCATAATCAGGCATTAATACAATGAGGTTTTTGCATTTTAGGAATGTAAAATAATATGCCCAGTGCTTCTTTTTAAGCCTTAAGATTTTTGGTAATGTTTTCTTGAGCTAACCACATAGATGTTTTCTCAAAGGCTAGATGACATTCAGGCTTACAGGTATGAGGCAGTGGGAGAAACGTCTGTAGAGGGTAGTGTGAGTTGAAGCACTGTTTCTGTAATAAACCATTGCTTACCTCTCTGTCCTACGTGAAATCAGAAACAAACTCGAAACCGGTCCGGTCCTCGGATGCTTGATTCCGTTCTGGGAAGGACATGGCTTTTGTAGTTCGGACTGGACTGTTCCGATGGGGCACAGTGTCAGAGCTGATTTGCATATCGCCATTGTCTAACCCAGGGTGGTGTGGAGTGCAAAAAAACGATGGATTTGGGCCCAGATCTTTGGACTGGGGTGAATGTGTGACATTGATCCACATTCGGTCCATCACCTGTTTTGTTTGCAAACTACGTGAAATCAGAGGCATCACACTTTGGGTGTTTAGGAAAGTGATCCTTATTGTATGGTTACCCCCCACTTTTGCCTGATATCTGATACACGTTCACTGATTATCCACTAGGTCCATGCCAATTAGATTCCCAGTGTCTGTGTTCTTTCTCTAAATTGTACCTTTGTTACCACAATTGCACACCTCTGGCTCAAATGTAAGTCCCTTACCAGTGGTACCAAGTGCCTTGTGATCAGAGAGGGTCTATAAGGGCGGCACCATGTATTGTGTCACGCTCAGAGACCCCTCACCAGACACATACACCTTGCCATTGCAGACTGTGTGTTATGGTGCAGATAAAAACGTAAGAGTCAACATGGCACACATCCCAGTGTGCCATGCCCACCATCCAGTGCCTGTGGCATAGGTAAGTCACCCCTCTAGCAGGTCACAGCCCTAAGGTAGGGTGGACCATACCGCAAGTGAGGGCACAGCTGCATGAGCAATGTGCCCCTACAGTGTCAGTGCCATTCACAGACATTGTAAGTGCAGTGGAGCCATAATGAGTAGAGGGGCTGGGAGTTTGTCAATATGAACTCCCCAGCTCCATGGTGGCTTTACTGAATGCTAAGTAGATTGGTATCAAACTCCTCTGCATAATAAACCCACACTGGTGCCAGTGTTGGATTTATTACAAAATGCACCCATAGTGGATCTTAGAAATGCCCCCAGAAAAATGACAATCTCCCTTGGGCCAAATGACTCACCTGCACCAGCCTGCCACATACAGACATGTTTCTGACACCCTGAAGTGGGAGCCCTTGGGTTCTCATGGGTCAGGGACAAAGGCTGCTTGGGGTGGAGGTGCTTCACATCAACGCCCAAGCAGGAACAGCATTTGTAGTGGGGAGCCTTGAAGGCTTTTTGCCCTTTGATATGCTAGCCTGGGCCTCTCTTGCTAGTTGAGATGCCCACCCCTTTGACCAAGCCCCAATTGTGCAGCAAGGTCGGCGGGAACATTAGTAGTCAGGAAAGGTGCTCTGGACTGAGGTGACTCCTCCTTAGAAAACCAGGGGCCTCATTCATGAGGCTGTGCGTCAATTTTACACTGCTGGTGCGTCACTTTTTGTGCCGCACCAGTGGCGTAAAAAATGCGCCTTGTTGCGCCATATTTACAAAGTGATGCATCTAGGTTGATGCGTCACTTTGTAAACCCCTGCACCAGGTATAATGTATGCAAGAGGGGCGTATTGACGCAAGGAAGGGTCATAGAAGTGACGCAGTGAAATCTATGAGATTTCACCGCATCACTTTTAGGACGCTGTTGCGTCAAAATCTTGCGCCTGCCTCACAGCAGGCGTAAGACTGATGCAGGCCCTTTCACATGGGGATTGCCCCATGTGAAAGGACGCATTGCTGGAGTTGCGTCAATTTAGTGACACACTCCAGCAATGCGTCACTTTTGCGCTTACAGATACGTCAGAAATACTGACGTATCTGTACCTCCTTGCGACATGATGCATCATACATTAAATATGACGCATCAGGAATGTCGCAAGGAGTGCACACTAAGAAGTGACGCATCGCTGCTTTCACGCAGCGATGCGTCATTTCTCATAAATGAGGCCCCATATGTCTTGAATGGAAGGATATGACCCAATCAGGTTAGGAGGATGCCCCATCCCCAAAGGGAGGGGACATCCAAAGAGTGTAGTCACTCTAAAGGCAAGTAGCCCTTTGGCTATCATCTGGCAGTGGCAGCAATGACCCAAAATTCAGAATTTAGGGGCACCCCTGAACTTTAATCCTCAGATCTGAAAGACCAAAGATGAAGATGGAAGAAGACTGCTGCCGGACCCGGAACTCAACTGCTGCAGATAGAACACGACAAGAACTCCGCCACCTGTAATGGGTTTGACAACTGGACCTGAGCTCCGTCCAGAAACCCTGCAAGGTCTCCAAGAAACCCCGGAAGCCTTTCGCCTTCACCAAATCACCAAGAACTTCCTCCCTGTGGGCTAAAGGCTCTAGTCCCCGGCATCCACTGGTACAAGAACCACAGTTGTTGAGGATCGGCACTTGTGTTGAGTTGACTCTGCCCTGCCTGAAGAAAGCACCGCAGCTGGATGGCCTCCATGACCTTAGGTGATCTTCTCAGCCCAGTGGCCCAAGCTGTTCACAGCTCCTTTCCTGAGTTGCTATACCCTCCTGAAAGTGGTCCTGTCAGCCTCCTCCTGATCCCCCTCCCCAACCGCGGCATCTCCATGATGGTCCAACATTGTCGGAACTCCTCCATCCCCTGCGCATCTCCATCCCCCACAATTGCTCGATTGGCAGTGCCTCCCTTCGATCTACAGTGACTTGCTGATGATGACCGCGACAGTCACTGTGTTGGCATCTACTGAATCGCATTCATCGCCATTGCTCTCTTCTGACCTCGAGGGTAAATATTGCGGTATCGACCACAACGGCGTAGATGCTGAATCCTGCGCCTTTTCGGGTGCCCTCAGTCTCCATTGACTGGTAATGGGCTCAGTGACCTCTGCAAGTGGCCGCCCTATAGCTGCTGGTGGTGCAGTTCTTACCTTAAACTAACACTTGCGCAGTGTTGGTCTAAAAACCCAAAGACTGGAAAAGTAAGTAATGTACTTACCTGCTAGTGTATAACACGGTTTTCCTTCCTTAGGATTACATTGCATTCTATCTATTGCATACAACTGTCTATCTTTTTCACATACTTATTGTTACTGTTTCTGATTGACAAAACTAAAGTATATCCAAGACTATAAAGCATTTCTACTGTCTTGCAAAAGTATTCAGACTACATTTTGAAAGTATTACTACTTTAAAAAATGTTATTTACCTGCAACTGAGTATTTTTTGGTTCTAGAAATAAAATATCCAAATAATAATTTTTGGTCTGGATTCGGTCGTTGCTTGTGTGCTATAATTTCTTGCCTGAGTGTGTATAATAAATGCTTAACACAGCCCTTTGATAAGCCGATAAGCCTAACTGCTCAACCACACTAACACAAATAGAGCTTTTAGTATTATCTACTTGATCCTCTGTAAGCCTCTGGCGATCCACTGGACTCTGTGCACACTATACCTTACTTTGGTAAAGTATATACAGAGCCAGCTTCCTACAGGGTGCATAAACATTAGCTCCAGACAAAGGAAGGAAAGGCTGGTTTTAGACAATAAATGCCAGCCCCATTTGGCTTTGCTTCATTGGAGGACAAATTATGTGACAGCCACCAGGACAAACTACACTGTCAATGATTACCAAAGTTGCATATCACATGGGAATAGCACTAGCCATATTTCATGTTTGAGTATAGGTTTTCTTTTCGTCCCTGGCATACTTGCTCGGAAAGAAAGATCTTTAGTTGCTGCAGCCAGGATATTGCCATTTGAAACATATGACATCTTGAGGTAAGATGTTTCCACAGAAGCCTCACTTTCTGGAATTTGCCACTTTGTTTAGAAATGTATTCCAAGGATACAATAATCCTAGTGAAGTGACTTGAAACATGTATATTTTGAGACTATTCCAGCTGATAAATTGTGAATTAGAAATTAAAAATATTGACTAGAATTTAAAAGAAAATCCTGATGCATTTGGATCCACATTATGTGAAGGTAGTGATAGCATCCTTAAAGCACAAGATACTTGTGATTGTATTCCCAATATAAACAGCAGTCACTAATTTCTTTATAGTTGGCAGCTTGTGATGCACCAAGTCACCGATTATAAACAAAAGACGCCAGAACTAGTCTAATATAAGGTTATTAAAGTCAAGTTCTGATGTCACAATGACTACTTCCAGAACCAGAAGCCGAGGTGAAGGGCAGGTCAGGTCACAGAGTATAATTACAGCAGCTGTTTAAAGCAACAAACAGAATACTGCTTTTCTTTCTTCTTCTCTATTAAAATAGCTTAAAATTACAGAGATAATATGTTTATTTTTTGCAATCTTTCTGCATGTTTCTATGTGTTCTTAGCTATTGAAGCTTTTTTTTAACTGACTTGTATTCAAATGTTTCTAATATCTGTTTGCAACAAATATCTAACAGGTTTTCTGATGTGTTTAATTTGGCACTAGAGGTTTTATTTGTGTTCATCATGTTTGTGATAGCATTCTTAAAGCAAAATGTTTATAATACATGGGATGTTGTAATACCTGTAGAAACTCCAGTCACTAATTTCTTTATAATTGGATACTTGTGATGCACCAAGTAAACGATTATAATGAAAAGAGGCCAGAACTCAAATATTATTAGGTTATTACAGTCGAGTTCTGACATCACAATGATAACTGCCAGAACCAGCAGCCGAAGTGAAAGACAGGTCAGGTCATGGAGCATAATTAAAGCAGTTGTTTAAAGCAAAAAACAGAATGTTGCTTTTCTTTCTTATTCTATATTATGATAGCTTACTACTACAAGAAGAGAGAATATGTTTATTTTTTGAACTCCTTAGAAAGCTAGAATATATATGCATGTTTCTGAATTTTCTTAGCGACTGCTACTTTTTTTTAACTGACTAGCATGCAAATGTTTCTAATATCTGTTAGCAACAAATATCTAACATGTTTTTGATGTGTTTAGCTTTACACTAGAGGTTTTATTTTTATTCTTCATGTTTGCAAACATGCTGGCTCTTTCTTATGGAAGAGCTATTCATCAGGTTTTAAGCGGTGTAGGAAAGGTGATGTATGACCATGTGTTATATAGGGCAAAGTACGCTCTGGCGTATATAATAAGGATATTGCAAGTCACCTTGGTGTTCCATAACCTTAAAAAGGAACTCGGCCTTCTGCCTCATTCCTCTATATGGTTATGGAACTCCTCAGAGACTTATAATGTACAGCAGAAGGTACTTTATCCCTTATATAATGTTTCCAATGTGTGTTGTGTATAAGGTATTATTAATTCAAGGAGGGTATTACTATAATCAGAAAGGTAATGCAAAGTTGATGCCTGTTGTATATTTCAGTTCAGACCTCCTCACCAGAAATTCATCCTACATTCATCAGGAGTTGAGAACAACTAAAGTAAAAGCTTGCCCATATGGATTACACAGTAGATGTCACCACTGTGTAGTTATTGTTAAGTGTTATCCTCCAAATCCTCGGGATCAGCGTGATGCGAAATAAAGGCCACCTCCTGATCTATCCAAACCTTGAATGCTGTTATAGCCAAAGGTTAAGGAAGGATCAGGCGAGGGCTAAAAAGCCCGCAGGAAAGGGAGGGAACTGCGGGGAAGGAGATCTGAAATGACAAACAATAAAGAACGTTGAGTCAGTTCCTTCTCTGTTCTATACAAGCGAAAACAATGAGACATAACCCATCTATCTAGCTCCTTACACAATCTACCTCGGAAGAATATGAATGGCACGGTAAATGTGGAAGATAAATCTCTTCACCCACATCCGGGTCTAGGACGTCTGTGAATAATGCTATTCCCACCTGCAACACATAACACACAACCAACCTTACACACAGTCCTAATATGTGGCTAACGGAATGCAGATGATTAGGATGGAACGTGTACGTACCCCCTTTTGTTAAAGGTTTAACTGTGAAAGGGACATCCTGGAGGAACAACGTCGTTGGTTCAAATAATGATAAGCCAAAAATAATCCAGAGCAGGTTACTTCACCCAATGATTATTACATGTATGAAAAGTACCTTTCTTTCCAACGAAGCACCAGCAATCTGTGATGGGCACTCGCATTTATACCTGATCGTTGGTATCCACAATCGGAAAGCACAGTAGTACAGCAGTGCCAAATATAGTTATTCCTACGCCAGGGCAGCAAGACGCCGTAATCCCTTGAAGACAGACCGATTACCAAGCCTGGTACCGTCTGTGTGTAATTAGTAGCGATTTTGTCCTCTGCAAGAGCCTTCACATCAGGCTCACCAACGGAGGGCACAAGTTGCAATAATAAATCAAGCCGCCAGAAAGGGAATCAAAGAATGATCGTCCTCCGCATGAGCCAAGGATAGCTCTTCCAACTGAGGGCAATGCAGGGTCAGGAATCCCTTCTTGATATAGGAAACAATCGTCCTCCGCATGAGTCAACCGGACTCGCCAACGGAGGACATAACAACAGGTTTATCGGCATTCTTGCCGAACGCAGGGAGCGCGAAGAAACAGCAAGAAGCACTGTCAAAAGTCAAGGACAAGGAAATCAGGGAAACGCATCCGCCGTACACCTCCCTTGGTCAGTGGTTCGAAGAATATCCAACACGGAGAACAGGAAGTGATTCCCCTAAGTAACCTTCCTCAGCATACCGCAAAGGACACTGGGGGACGTAGTTTACTTGGGGAGAATCAACGCACTTCCGCATTGCTTGTTGTAGCGGCGCTCTGCTGTGATCATAACAGTACCTCCCCCTTCTCATAAAGAGCGCCGCAAAGGCCCAGGACGCAAGGGAAACCTCTTATGGTACAAGGACACCAGACGAGGCGCATGAATCCCAGACGCGGGTTCCCAAGTATTGTCCTCCGGGCCGTAACCCTTCCAGGAGACCAGGTAACGGAGGCCTCGTCCTTGCCATTTCGAGTCCAGGATGGCCTCCACTTCATATTCAAATCCGTCCTGTACCGCCAAAGGCGGAGGGAGCCGTCTCACAGAGGAAAGAGACGGCTTCAGTAATGACACATGGAACACCGGATGTACCCTCAGGTGTCTAGGGAGCTTCAGCCTCATTGGCACCGGATTGATACAACGCTCAATAGGGTAAGGGCCAATGTAGCACACAGGCTAAAATAGCAGGCCTGAGATATGTTTGAAGGGCTACTAAAGTGCGTGGCATAATGAGTCTGCAGGTCCACTAGTAGCATTTAATTTACATGCCACACACTTTAGTAGCCCTTTAAACATATCTCAGGCCTGCTATTTTAGCCTGTGTGCAGTTGCAAACTGCCATTTCAACCTGGCAAAATAAATATTTTGCCAGTCTTAAACCTTCCTTTTTAATATATATATAAGTCACCATTGCGGTAGGCCCTAAACAGCTCATAGAGCAGGGTACAGTGTATTTCAAAATGTTGCATGTACTTTTAACTTTTAAATATCCTGTTATTAAAAAACTCATTCTTTCATTTTCACTACTGGGAGGTCTGCCTTTCCCATAGGATAAATTATCCATAATTACACAAACTGCATCTTGCAGGTTATAAATGACCCAAACGGTCTGTTCAGGTAAAAATTCTAATCAAAAGTATAATTTCGAGCTAATTTTCAGTTGCTCACATTCAAAACACTGCCCACTGCAGCTCACATTCGGATTCCCAGTTTTGCATTTAAAATTACCCGAATGGTAACTCAGGTAAAAATAAAATCTACCTGGAATATTTGTTGAATGCCACCATTAAAGAAACTGCTACTTACTTTCAAAACACTGCTGTTTGTGATCAAACTTGTAGTTACATGATCAAAAATGACCTGATATCGTCCATTCAGGTAAAAAATCTACCTGAAATGCTACTCCCATCCAAAAATTACTCAAAGAGTACATCTTGCTGCAAAAATTCGGGCCAAAAATATGCCATTTGAAGTATTGTCATAACCTTGGTAATTTCGCATAGATTTTGTTATAAGACATTTCCAAAATTATGGCAATTAATCTAGAGTAATGAGAATTTCAGACAGGCCTACTTTGTACTCTATTTTTCTAAATTGGTGTTGAATTTTTCTTCTGTTGTGTTTTTACTTTACTACTTTCCAATTGCTTCTGAGTTGAGCCTAGCTGTTTTTTGCCACGTTACCAGAGAGTTAAACACCTTTTAAGTTAAGTTGGGGTTTGCTTGTGTTTCACCTTGACAAGAATTTTGGGTGCTGCGTGCGTAGGGTTTCACTTCCCTCAACCAGTAGCACAATTTCTCACACCCACGCTATGCACCGCCAAAGGATGTGCACTGTGGGTAGGTTGGCTACTTGCAGAGGATTGAGCGTAGGACCTGATTACAAGCCAGGCTCTGCCTCCAAGCCTCCACCATGCACAGTGGAAGGCCATTCATAACAGGGATTAGGCCCTGTAGTGGGTGAGCACAGGGCCTAACTTTAGACTAGGCTCTGTAGCCATTCCAACACCTTGCATGGCAAACAGCTATGCTCAGTAGGGGAGTTGGGTGGGTAGGATAAAAAAAACTGAAATTCACTAAGGAAAAAAAAGGTTACATTGACATCATTAAGTATGGTAATAAAATCTTACCCTATGTTAAAACATCCTCAGAAATGCAATGAAAAAACCAAAGTTTAATGGAAAGTTATAGTTAGGTAAAGTACTAAGATTTTAGCCTATGTAAACAAAAACAAAGATATTCACAAAAAAACTAAAGGTTAAAGTGACATTATAGGTAGGGGATGAAATAATATAAAAACAAATGTTTAAAAGCAAAAAAAGCGGTGAAATTCACTGGTGATAGCTTACTGAGCTAACTATAACTAAAGTCCCCACTGTGCACAATTTATATTCTCACATATTACATTACTCATGACATGTTAAATGGCAACTTTGACATTGCTGGTGACATTTCAGACTACATCACTGATGACATCATACAATCACTGTGACTGCATCCTTTAGGGTTTGTCAACTTGAGGCAATTTAACACACAACACCTATGGATAATTTTGTATTCACCTTAATGGGAGTACCTTTTTAAAGACTTCATAGGACCCGCAATTTTATGTCGAGGGATAACAGGTGTACATATGCCACTACAAAGACACATCCCATAAAATTCAGATCCTTTGGGCAACACTCCATAAAATAGCAAAATACACTACACACATTCTTGAGAAAACCATATAACCTAAAAGCCTTGCTTACTACACAGGTATGAGATCAAAATTATTCCACAACCTGAAATTCCTCAGTGAACTTCTGAGAATAAACATGAAACACACGAACAGTGATGGAGGAATGTTTGCAATAAGTCTAACCATTGGCAATCATTCAGTATAGCATTTTTATGCCTACCAGTCCACCTCAGTTTGGACCCAACCAATCAGCCTTGATCCTTTTCCAATCAAAACAGTCCAGCAGAACTGGCAGGCCAGTGTCTAGCCTGGCGGCACTGCTCCTACTGAAGCTGCAGCCACACTTGCATGCTTCAGAAATCACCTCTGCGAGTGCACTGTGCACTTCTGCCTGGACTGTAGAAAATTAATTTCAGCAGGGAAGTAGAGTACACTAGCCAGGGACAAACTCTTGAAGAACATGATTAACCGTGCAAAATAACGATTTTTTTTCCAAGTTGTGATGCCCATTTTCATGTTATTAGTTAAATACCCAAACATGTTAAAAAAAGTAAAGACAAACTGTTTAAAAAAGGTTTTTCTTAGAACAAACTTTCACAGTTAAATGATAGAAAAATAATGTATGTTCGTCATGTCTGTCTGTTAAAGTTAATTTTCCTTATACTCTGCCACAGCAGGCTACAGTGACCATTAAAGCCCAACTCTACTAGTATGGGTCCAAGCTAAAGGTGAAACCTACAACAAGAGAGTGGGACAGTAATGAAACCCCTGATAACAAGTTTTGGGATTGATTAATTTAGTGACCTTAAGCAAAGGTTTCCATGTGTAATTGTCTTTGCAGTCTAATTATATAATTAGACCAGTTATCTAATGATGGATTAATTACTAAATTAAAATTATTATTATTAAGCTTGTAAAGCGCCTAGTTACTCCAATGGAGTGTCCCCGCGCTAGGACACCGTAAACCATGGCAACTGGCCCAACCCTCCCCCTCCCCCCCCCCAGTCCCATAGGCCCTAAGATGCAAGAAGGCCTACTACCAGCCCCCAGGGAGATTAAAAAAGACAGGTTTTCAGTTTTTTTCAAAACATTATCTCCAATGGATATGTCCTCAGTTCCATAGGAAGGTTATTCCAGGCCTTAGCCATGAGAAAACAAAAGAAACTACCTCCTAACCATACCTTACGAACCTTAGGCATAATCAGCTTAGCAGTGCCCAACGACCTGAAATTTCGAGTAGGTCTATAGGCAGTGAGTAGTGGGCGCAGATACCTCGGCCCTTTCTCGTCGAGGATCCTATGGCAAAAACACGAACACCTTAAAGATGACTCTAGCCTGTATAGGGAGCCAGTGTAATTCCCTCAAGGCTGCCCCACCGATGCCAACCTAGGGATACTCAATATTAACCAGGCCACAGCATTCTAGACCTTCTGCAAACTGTTCAGATTTCTTTTGGTCACCCCTAGATAGAGGATGTTGCAATTATCCAAACAGGACATAACAAGGGCCTGCACAGTGGTACTTTTGGTATCTAGCAGCAGTAAATCCAGGATTTTACGCACCATTCTAAGAATGCCAAAGCAGGTTCTGGCCACAGCTGATATCTGTTCTGTAAATGATAGGGTATTGTCGAACCAAACTCCAAAATTCTTGACCTTAGCTATGAGAGTAGGAGTTGGTCCCAGTTCCTCTGGCCACCACAAATTTGACCATGTGGCAGGCTGCTTGCCAGCAACCACCACCTCCGTCTTTCCTGCATTCAGTTGCAAGCTGCTGAACTTCATCCAGTGAGCAAGATCACTCAAGCAGGCCTTGAAATCAGATGCCTTTCCTGCCTCCTTTTGCTCAAATGTAACAATCAACTGAGTGTCATCGGCATATGAGCCCTGTGGCCGAGCCCTGTGGTACCCCTTGAGACAGAGGGCACACCTTGGATTTAAAAGGGTGTTGTAAGCCCAGGAAGGATCTATTCTGCAAGAAGTGCTTGATCCAATCCTATGAGCTCCCCCCAACCCCGGTCTCCCGCACACGTTCCAACAGAAGGCTATGGGAGACCATGTCAAACGCAGCACTCAAGTCCAGTAAAATCGGTTAGGTTGTCCTTCCCTCATGAACTGCAATTTTCAAGGCCTCAGAAGCAAAAGTAAGGCTGATTCAGAGCTATGAAGTGGCCTGAAACCAGTCTGGGTTTTATGGACAATGTTATAAAAATAATGAATTTACTCAAGGGAGCAATCCTGAAGAAATATGTTTTCTCCAGTTAGGATCATCAGTTGGAGGACCATCATTCTCAGAAAATAAAAGAACTTCACTGGTATTTGACTTAAAAATAGAGCTGCCCCGGGATCAGAATTCTGATTGAGGGCTTCATGTGAGATTGAGGATGAACACTACTTCCTACTGAAGTTATAGTCTTAGCAATTCAATTAACTTTAAGTCTCAAAATATCATAATTATTTTGATGTGAATTGTGCAAAAACGTAATTGTAATTAATGTATGCAAATAATCAACTTTTTTGTGTTTAACAAGAAATCCAAACCCTTTGGCATTAAGCCAGCACTATTTCTAAAAATAAAAATAAAACACTGGATTGATAATATTGGACCAAATAAATTATGTTGTAAGAAATTATCCCTTACCTAGTATATGGCACTAAAAGAAACATACTCACCCTCCCCACCACTCTCCTCCCACCCATCCTCAGAGGGGCAATCTTATTTTAATCAACACATCAATTAACAAATTTAAACATGAATGACACCATACCAAACTATTATATTGACTAATATTATGTCAGGAACAAATAGATAGGATAATAACACGTACAATAGATTATACACCAAATTTGTGTTGAAATAGTCCATCTGTCATGAAAAGCAATCATAAAAGGTTGTGCAGTGGCACAAATGTGCTCACAGTGTTTAACCAATTAAGACAGCTACTTATATAAAAAGCAAGTGCACTGTTTGAAACAATCAAAGGACATTTGGTGATTTACTTCGACTTTTCTAACTTAGAATCAAGCTGCATTGATTTACTGATAAAATTGATCTACGTAAAGTTTCCTTGATGTATGAACAATGCGGAAATTACACAACTATATGTGTGTATTCAACTCGCTATTCATGAATCAGACACTGTATAAATAAGGTGGAACCAAGAAAAACAGCTCATACCAAAGTTATTACAGTACCCAAAGCCAGTTGACTGCATAGTAAAGAGAATCATATGTTGGATATCACCCGACAGTCACCTTGTAAGTGGCCATTCCAAAAGGCAGGGTACATCCAACATTCATGAACCTCTCACTCAAATGTCATGATCACATTCCTCCCGTGTAATATTTTAAAATCACTGCTTACGTTTTCACTCAAATAATGGTTTGTGACAGGAAGGTTGTTTCTTCAGTAAGCTATTTTTAACACCTTGACTCTGAAGCCTATAGGGCTAGATGTATGAATCCTTTTTGCAGTCGCAAATTGCCCAATTTGCAGAATCGGGCCATTTGCGAATGCAAAATGGCTTTTTCTAATGTTTCAAAACAACTTATGATTCAGCAATTCAATGCCGAATCGCATTTTGCGTTTGCGACTTAATAACGATCCAATATTTGGAAAGGGATTTTTGAAGGTGTCCCTTCCAAACACCAAATTGTAGTGGTATGTTCTAATGCTTTGCAACTGAAATGTGGGCGCAAAAGATTTGTACATTGCCACCAACTCAATTTTGATGGCAACCCATTTCCAAATGAGAAGGGGTCCCTTTGGGCCCCTTTCTCCTTAAGAATGTTTAAAAATGCTTTTTAAGGGTAAGCAGTGATCCTAAGGGCCACTGCCTACTCTTTAAAAAAAGAATGAAGCATTTTTATTTTTAAACACATTCCATTTTTCTGTATGTAAAATGAACTGCATTTAAAACTAATGATTGCTTTATTTAAAGGTAATCACAGACATGGTGGTCAGCTAACCCCAGCGGGTTACCATCTATGCGATGGCAGAGAATCCTAGAGGGTCACAAATTGAAACCTACCTCATGAACATTCATGAGGTAGGTCAAATTGCGACTCACTACGTGTCGGTAATTCTCAAAATAAGCTATTAGTACATTGGAACAATTACCACAATGGTCGTAAAAATGTTAATTGCAAATCGAACCAGTATTTTGTCCCCAGTTTTATGTACATCTAGCTCAAAGTGTAAATGCCCTTTATATAGTCGCATCCTGCTGTTAACTGATGTTTAGTAAAATTATTAAAAGTTAGCTATTTACTGCTTGCAGGCATGGCCCGTCCGTACGAGCGTAGGGGCCACGCCCCCTCAATTTTTTCCGCGAAGAAGAGTTGCTTTCGGATT
Organism: Lissotriton vulgaris; assembly: GCF_964263255.1. Taxonomy (NCBI): domain Eukaryota; kingdom Metazoa; phylum Chordata; class Amphibia; order Caudata; family Salamandridae; genus Lissotriton; species Lissotriton vulgaris. The sequence goes on from NC_141700.1 coordinate 435,897,910, forward strand.
GAGCAAAGGTCAGACTGACAGACACTCTTTTAGTTCAGGTCATGCAGCCAGGAGGTAGACATGCACCAAATGCACAGGCTCCTGGCTGCCTGAGCTGAACTTTGCCAGGCAGAGGATTTCACTGCCCTAAGAACACGACCTCCTCAGCCCAGTAAAAGTAATTTGAGGCCTTCCGCTTTGTGACGAGAGAGAGTGTCACTGAGTCACTGTGTTTTAAGCCCTGAGAGTTGAGGGGGGTCAGCAGTCTCACTGACCCATCTCACTCTGTGACAAGTGAGAGACTGCTGCCTTTCCTTATTGGCTGACCTAAGGTCAATGAAAGAGGAAAAGCAGCAGTCACAACCCCCCTGGGACCGCTGAGGCTTTCCTCTCTGGGAGCTGCAGGACGAGTACGTTTTAGGTTTTTGAAGTATGAATTTGTTGTGAGTGTTGTGAATGGAAGTGTGTGAGGGCATGGGCCTGAGCGAGTTTGTGTATATATGTGTGTGTAGCCAGACTGTCACCCTCCCTGGCAAAATTAATGGCCGCCACTGGTTGCTTGTATAGAAGAATATGTGTAACGGTAACTTACAATTCAAAAGCAATTAGTCTGATAAAAGACCTTATCTCCCTTTAACAGGAAGTTAGATATTAACTGAAAAGTCCCCTCATGATGGTAACAATAAACTTGGTTCCCTTTATTTCTCTGAGAAGTGCATTTCTCCCCACAGAACTATTAACTCTTGCCCTGCCTCAAAACAACAAAGCAAAAGTAGCGCGGAAAAAAGTTGTAAAGCTTCTTTTAAAAATGAATCATTTAGGTTACAAACAGAATCCAATTTAGAAAGGAAAAAGGCTTAACATTGGGGAACTGTGACATGACAGACAGTTCTAATATTGACAGAGACTAATTAATGTCTGCTGTAGCAAACAAAATGCATCAACAGAAATGGTTGCTCGTGGCTATCTGTCCGCTAGATTTATTAATCTCCTCCTGTTACCAAAGCTATTTATTAGGAATGAGAAAGCCTTAGTATTGACACAGAGAACACCTTCATTTCATTTCCAGTTTTCAGTTTATATTTGTTTTAGAAAAAGCTCATCTTTCCTCCACAGCAGCACTCCTCACTGCATAGCATTGATCACAGTTTTGTTAGGACAAATAACAACAAGCATTAGCAATTCTAAATATTCTGAGTTTATATGTGAAAGTGCTTATTGCATGATTGGTGATATGTGGGTGAGTGAATGAAAGAATCAAATGAGCAACTGTAACTTACTTCTTCTGTTTCTTGACCATTTATTGTCTTATTGGGTGGTGATTGGAAGCCAGTTTTATAACAGACAACGTACAGGTGATAGGTTGACAATATTTAGCCACAATATTTTTTACAGTCCAACCTACTTGTTAGCACTTCCCGCCCTACTATTCTGTATACTATCCCAGAGTGCCATGATCTGGGCCTTTCAAGATGGCAGGACCCTTGTCCTTCTGTCCACATTTCAGGCATTCAGGATAATATATAGAAATGTGGCTTAAGAATTCATAAGGTGGTGTTTTTGAATCATTTATGTCATAGCACATTATTCAAGATTATACTGTGACTTGATTGTGACTTCCATTACCCTCCCTAGTTTTCTTTTTTCCTAACAAACAAACAAATATTCCCTGATCATTACATAGTATGTTCTGTTTCAAATTGGATTGTCAGAGGAATATAGGTTCAAAGTACTATTGGCACAGTTTTTGAGTTATCTGTTAGCCTATGCTGGATGCAAAATACAGTCATTGGACCTGATCTCAATCTGTTTTCAAAGGCTGTGCTGAATGTGCAAACTGAAAAGTGACTTTGGTCTGGCAGCAAACATAGCAGATTTGGGGCCATATGTATGAAGCATTATTGCATTGGCAAACGCCGAAATTCGGCGAATTTTGGCGTTTGCGAATGCAATTTTGCAAAAATGTATGTATTAAGGCAAAATAAGGAATCGCAAATTTGCGATTCCTTATATTGCGATTGCATTTAAGGAATCGCAAATTTTGCGATTCCTTAAATGCAATGTAAGAAGCAAAAAAAAATGCAAATTGGCTTTAAGGAATCGCAAATTACCACCAACTTCAAGTTAGTGGTAATGTGCGAATTTCTTGAAAAATGCAAATATTTGCATTTTTCAATGTGCCATGTGATGCACATACATGCCCTTAGGGCATGTATGTGCCCCCATGTGCACCCATGCTTATTTCAGGGGTGCAACAGGGTGTCCTTTGGACACCCCTGCACCCTTGGAAATATTCTCAATTTGCGATTAGCAAATTGCGAATCGCAATTTTCCCTTTCATTTCTATGGGCCAGGAGGCCCATAGAAATGAATGGGGAGTATTCCTTATTTGCGAATTTGCAATTTGCGAATTCGTAATTAAGGAATATCAAGAAATCCCAAAAAATTGCATTTTTCTTGATACATACCATTTTGCAATTCTGAAATAGCGATTTCTTAAAAATCGCTATTACAGAATCGCAAAATGGTTCCTTGATACATATGGCCCTAAGTCAATACTTTGAGCAGCGCTTGTTGTCTGCAAAAGTCTGACTGTTTTACGTATTATGTGGCAGCTTCTATTGTCTTGTAAGAACAACAGTTGATGGACAGAATGCAGAACAATGTCATACATTCACCCCAGTACAGAGATCTGGGCCTAAATCCATCGTTTTTTTGCACTCCACACCACCCCAGTTCAGACATGGCCATATGCAAATCAGCCTTGACCCTGTGCCTCATGGGAACAGTCCAGCCCGAACTGCCAAGCCATGTCTTTACTGGACCGGAATCTAGCATCCTAGGACCGGTTTCTAGCTATCAGCCGTCTTCAGCCAGGATAGCTTGACTCCAGTGGTGTGGAGAGCATAGGACTCACGTCTGAGCATACCCATCCCACTCGGGGTGACAAATGCAAAAACAACAGTTGATGGACAGAATGCAGAACAATGTCATATATTCACCCCAGTACAGAGGTCTGGACCTAAATCCATCGTTATTTTGCACTCCACACCACCCCAGTTCAGACATGGCCATATGCAAATCAGCCTTGACCCTGTGCCTCAAGGGAACAGTCCAGCCCGAACTTCCAAGCCATGTCTTTACTGGACCGGAATCAAGCATCCTAGGACCGGTTTCTGGCTATCAGCCATCTTCAGCCAGGCTAGCTTGACTCCAGAGGTGTGGAGAGCATGGGCATCACGCCTGAGCATGACGTGAGTACCTTGCTCACTTTGCCACTGGATTCAAGCAAGCCGGGCTGAAGATGGCTGAAATGCCAGAAACCTGTCCTCGGGAGCTTGTTTCAGTCCAGGGAAGGCATGGCTTGGCAGTTCGGGCTGGACTGTTCCCATGAGGCACAGGGTCAGACTGATTTGCATATGGCCATGTCTTAACTGGGGTAGCAGAGTGGGCTAAAGAACGGTGATGGATTAAACCCAGATCTGTTGACTGGTGTGAGTGATTGATTGGTTCATATGCTCCGTCCATCACCACCCCCTTTTGTACTGCTTTGTTCCCCATAAATTGGCAGGGTATGCTCAGACGTGAGTCCCTTGCTCACTTTGCCACTGGATTCAAGCAAGCCGGGCTGAAGACGGCTGAAATGACAGAAATCGGCCCTCGGAAGCTTGTTTCCGGTCCAGGAAAGGAATGGCTTGGCAGTTCGGGCTGGACTGTTCCCATGAGGCACAGGGTCAGACTGATTTGCATGTCTGAACTTGTTGTAAGCAAACCTCAGCTAGGCCTACTTAGTTGAAGGGTTTGCCCTTCTCTTCACAGAGTCCTCAGACCTTAGGAAGAAGTTGGCAATGAAACTGGAAAATACAAAAGCAAAGTTTATTAAACCTTTAAAGGTGGTACTACAGCCCACACAACACCCTTCGTTATTGTATCGAGTAGCACACCGAACTAAAGCACATGGCCCCTTTTATACACAATGAGGGGGCTCAAGAAAAGACGGTTCAAAAGACAAGAGCAGATTTATGACCATACGAGGACATTTTGGAAGGCACAATCGATGAGTGGGCGGAGATAACAGTCTCCGATAACTGGTAGGCACATTCCTATCTGGAACTAATTAATAACAGTCACTGATCCTACTGCGCATGTCTGGGCATGCTGAAAGCGGAGACTACTAAAAATAGCCTGTTGCCGGGCAGACTCCAGGTGCGATGAACAAGAAGGTAGGACCAAGCACATGACCAGCACATGGCAATGTATGGCATACAAAATGGCCGCTACAATTTCAAGCTGGAGTCGGCACATTTATTACGATAATGGTTAAAACCGAAGCATGTCTTCTGCTAATGCTTAATCTAACCACTGCTGATTTACAACAGACGACCCTTTCAGCATTAGCTGAAGGCATTAGACTTCCTAGGAAAGGCCAGATATTCATCTCTTATTTCAATGGCCATCATACTAGCTATTTCCTTTTTCAGATCATTTCGCATTTTGACTTCTGTAATATTATTCCTTGTTGGTATACAAGCATTGACACACATAGAACAAATCATCAGGCTGCATTGAATACAGACACAACAGGTAAACATTATTGCAATTATTATACATAGGACTGTTAATACTTTCCAGCCCCAAGCAGAAATCAAAGTCCAAAGCCACCCTGTAAAAGTCCATGTACCATTTTCTGTGTGAATGTCTGCAGCGATTTTATGAAGTTTATTAATCGCTTTATATACTGATGGAGTATGATCAGGGATAAACATGCAGCAGCTACTACCTATAACACGGCATGCACCATCTGCTAACATCACGTCCAGAACCATTCGGTTGTGCAAAGCTACAATTCTTGCAATCTGCAATTCTTCAGTAATATTTCCTAAGGCTGCAGCTGTTTGATCGGTAACAGCTTCCACTACTCTAGTCAATCGTCGCACTTTCCTGCTATTTAATGCAGCACTTACAAAAAAGAACAATCCTAAATTGAAATCTATATATTGTTGTAGGCTAGTGTCAGTCTGATCAACATTATCAGTAGTCAACGTTCTTTTATACCTGTTCACAGTCATATTATTGAACAATTTAAGATTTCGGTGATATAATGGAGGGGCTAAAAACACAGGGGGCAACAGAAAAGAAACATAACAAATACCAGTCCATCCGGCTGGCAATCGTTAATATCCACGATTTCCACACACAAAGTAGGTGTTATGTGAAGCTAAAAAAGTACTATTATTTAGACCATCTATATTCAATACAGTGGACAGTCGCTAATCCTCACAAGGATATCTCCAATGCTCTGTACACATAGTTCTGCTTGCGTCTGAGTAACAAAAATAACAAAATGTTCAGCATTAGATGAGTCTCTCGTGTTGGTGAAGATATATGGTGTTGAAATATTGTCCGGTCGATATTCTTCCCACTCCCATTTAGTTCCATTTGCTTGGGGATACCCATCTTTGTCCTGATGGCACTCTTTATGTAACCGGGAAAGCAGTCTGCCCACTGTAGGCTTCCTAGTCTTCAAAGAGCAAAGTATACCAGGCTCGACAAGAGCCATTATGTGAAAAAGGGAGAGGTATAAACGGTGTACCTCCTTTCTTTTTGTGTGCAGGCATCATCCCACAAATCCAACAGTTTGTCGCATTAGTAGCGATGTGGGTATGATGTAACATTTGAATGAATGTCTTATTTAGATAAGATTGTCGATGTTTCAATTCTTGATATGGGAGCGTAAAGAAATAATGCTCCTCTGGTGCAGGTGTAGTAACAATAAACAACTCACGAGCAGGAGTTGTTTCCTCAACAGACCATGTTATTGTTACCACAATCATCAAGGCAACATCGAACCCAATAACACAAAAACCTTGTTCTTCTTCTCCATTCTCAGTCACAACACAAAACAAATCTTCCTGAAACTAAAGTAGTTGTCAGAGCTCTTACCCCTGGGTAGCCGTTGATTTCTTCACCACGGGCAAAGACGGGCTTCACTACTCTAATGCAGGGCTGATCCGCCCCCTTGCCACATCGGCTCTCCGTTTCACTCACTCAGGGAATGCTCAGACAAATTTCATAATGCTGCAAATTTCTCTCTCGGCCTCAAATTATATATTGTTGCTCCAGGGACTGTTTGGTCCAGGAAAAACTCCTCAGATCCGTCAGGCGTCCCAGCATGACCTCTTTCTGGAGTCAGAACCTCTCGGTGGTCGGTCAATACAGCAGGCTCCACCAAAGTCGGGAGTACTCGACGACAATGGGTTCCATGGAACCAGTTCTCCCAATTCGTGACTCGAACTGCTGTTCTTGTAGCAAGTAGCACCTGCTCCGGCCCACGCCACCTCGGTTCCAAACTGCTCGACCTCTCGAAAGAGTTCAGAAGGACGAAGTCGCCAGGTTGGAGGTTGTGGCCCTCTCCTGCGGATCTGTCGGGAAGTGATTCTTGAACCTGTTGATGAATAGAAACCAAGTTATCAGTTAATTGTGCCAAATAGTCATTTATTAAGACACAAGGTACATCATACACAGAACTTAGTTTAGGAATTCCCCAGATATTGATTTTATTTGAGATGTTATCAGTGATGTCACTGACCATGTCATAAGTGATGTAATATATATGAAGGCATAAGTAGTGCATTGCGGGACGTTAGATATAGTTAGCTCAGGTAACTATAACTGCTTAATTTCTATGGGTTAGTACAAGTGAAATCACTACTATTCCCTTCAAAGATAATGTGGGACTCATATAAATGTGTACAAGTGAAATCTGAACCTAACTAAAATGTCCCTATAAACTCTGTTTTTTCAGTGAATTTCTAAGGTATTTTAGTTCTATTGCCTAACTATAACATCCCTGTAACCTTTTGGTTTTTTTTGGTGAATTTCTAAGTTTTTTAAAAGTTATTTCCTAACTATAGTGTTCCTGTAACATTTGGATTGTTATGGCACTGTTTGACGAATCTCCACAAAACTTTGCAAAAAAAGTGCCCGTTCATGCTTAGTTTGCATGTGGGAAGTTTCAGAGTGATGCTTCAAGCGGGGGCTGATAAAAAGTGGGTACCAAAATGCATTTTCCCCAATAATTCTCCCACAGGAACTTTTGACACAGTACTACCTAAACCACAGAACAGATTTATAACAAGTTTGGCAGAAAGCTAGATTTATTTCCAGAAAGAGTTTGTGTGTTTTGGTGAACATCCTTTGGGTACTTTTACAGCAATTTTCTTTTTTTTTTATATATCTAGGATCCCAACAGATATCAAACTGAGATTTGATTGCTGCCACCACCATAACCAGGAAGTGGTGGCTGCCATCTTAGGACTCTGGACTTGTTTAAGAAATATTGCAGTAGATCCTGGTTTGTAAAATACCATCATAGAACAAAGTGTGTGAAGATTTACATTTGTACAAGTGAAATCTGAACCTAACTAAAATGTCCCTATAAACTCTGTTTTTTCAGTGAATTTCTAAGGTATTTTAGTTCTATTTCCTAACTATAACATCCCTGTAACCTTTTGGTTTTTTTTGGTGAATTTCTAAGTTTTTTAAAAGTTATTTCCTAACTATAGTGTTCCTGTAACATTTGGATTGTTATGGCACTGTTTGACGAATCTCCACAAAACTTTGCAAAAAAAGTGCCCGTTCATGCTTAGTTTGCATGTGGGAAGTTTCAGAGTGATGCTTCAAGCGGGGGCTGATAAAAAGTGGGTACTGCAAAGCCATGGCAAAGCCATGGCAAACTGTGTGCCGCTTTTAGCAAGCAAGAGCAGTAAGAAAGGTCGCTCTTTAAAAGCAATGCTAGCTCCCGCAGGAGGCAGGGAAGGACCATGGGAGCCTTGAGGCTCCCCGCGGCCCCCAACAAAAGTAACAGGGTGCTCTGGGTGGGACCCACTGCCCCAGAGGTTGTGGCCCTTGGGCTGAAATCGGTCCAGGAGGAAGGCCAAGTAACCCCCCTCCACCTATTTTTTTTTAAATGTATAAATAAATACAAAGTCACCCCCTGTGGGATGGTTTCCCCAGGGTCAAAATCAGCCCGGGAGGGTGGATGTTCAGCCCCCATCCACCTTTAGTGTAATACATTTTTTTTAAAGGCCTGGCCCCCGAGGATTGTGTCCCGGGGCTGGAAAAGCCCAGGGAAGGGGGGGCACGCAGTACCCCACACCTGATGAATATAAACATGATTAAAACTGCAAGTCGCTGGAGGTCCGCTCCTCTTTTCTACCACTCTACAAACAAGCCTCCTGGTGCGCTAATAGTTTGGGAATGAAGTACCCTTTCCTCCTGAGTATCCATGGGGGCCAACTAACCCTCCTGCTATCTCCAGTAAGTCCCACAAAATGTGATTGCTGAGAGGTTGTTGGAGGCCACAACCTCTTTCTCCACCACTTTTCAAACACGCCTCCTGATGCACTAGTAGTTGGGGGATGAAGTCCCCTTGGCTGTTGAGGGTCCCAGGGCGCAAACTACCCCCCCCTGTTACCTACAGTAAGTCCCATACACCAAGATTGCTGAGAGGTTGCCGCAAGCCACGCCCCTTTTCTCTGCAAACACTCCTCCTGGTGCACTGCTGGTTGGGGGATGAAGTCCCCTTAGCTCCAGAGGGTCCTTGGTGCTAACAAGGCCCTTCTGTTACCTCCACTAAGTCCTACAGATCGTGATTGCTGAGAGGATTTTGGAGGCCATGTCCCCTTTCTCTACTTCTCTGTAAAGGTGCCTCCTGGAGCACTGCTGGTTGGGGGATGAAATCCAATTGGCTCTAGATTGTTCTTGGGGGCCTACAAGCCCTTCTGTTACCCGCAGTAAGTCCCACACTGCAGAATTACTGGGATGTCTTCGGAGGCCCCTCCCCCTTCCCCACCACTCCGCTAACGCACCTCCTGGCACACTGCTGGTTGGCCAAAGAAGTCCTCTTGAATGGTGAGGGTTCTTGAGGGCCCAGAAGCCACCCTGTTACCTCCAGTAGGTCAGACACAGAAGGATTCCCGAGAACTGGTCGGAGGCCCTGACCCCTTTCTCCACCACTCTGAAAATTTGACTACTAGTTAAAAAACCATAAAGAGTCACTTAAAGAAACCTAAGACTACAGGGATGTTATGGTTAGGAAATAAAATTTGAAAAACCTTAGAAATTCACTTAAAAAACAAAGGTTAAAGGGCTGGTATAGGTAGGAAACAGAATTAAAAAAACCGTAGAAATTCACTGAAAAAAACAAAGGTTACAGGGATGTTGTAGTTAAGCTCTGATTTCACTCATACAAAACCAGTGAAGTTCAGCAGTTATAGTTAACTGAGTTAACTATAGCTTATGCCCCCGCAATGCACTGCTTATGACCTCACATATTACATCACTCAGACATGGTCAGTGACTTCACTAATGATATCATTGAGGACATCTCAAATTACATGTATGGGTATATGAATAGCTGTATTGGTGAGTCAGTGGCTGTATGATTATGTGAGTGGATGTGTGAGTGAGTGGTTTTGTGAGTGACCCTATGAATCAGTGACTAGGTGTGTGAGTACTTGTATGAGTATGTGAATGGGTTTGTGAGTGATTGTATGAGAGTAGGTGTATGTGAGGTTGTATAGTGGTGTGAATGGGTGTGTGAGTGGTTCTGTAGATGATGTCATCAGTGATGTCATTCGAGATGTCATCACTGTCCAAGTCATGAGTGATGTTAAATATGAGGTCATAAGCAGTGCATTGCGGGGAGTAAGTTACCAAATTTGGCAGGATGCTAGTCCTTGGTCCTCAAATTGGTTTTTTTTGTGATTTGGTGTAAATAATTTGACTAGTTGTTGGGAATTTAAGGGTAAAAAAGATTTGTATATCTGGAAGGTTGGGTCCGCGAAAGGCTTGCTGGAGGGCCATTTAAAAAAGAGCATTTTGATTGGCCTAGGCACTGTTTTCCTTGGGCCATCTCACTCCTTTGTGAGTCAGACTCCGGGAGGAGTGAACAATCTGATTAATTGCCAGCAATATGAGAAAGGTTTTGCTGGCATGCATTGCAGGACTCGGAGGCTTAAGGCCAGATGTGCGTACTTTCCTTTTTAATATTACCTAATTGTGTTTTTGTGAATCGCAATTAGGTAATCGCAATTTGGTATGTACGTATTTTAGAGTGACTTGATTTGTGACTCACAATTCATGCAAGTTACAGTTTTGGAGATCACATTTAGCGTTTTCAAAAATTGCTATAGTGCTCGCAGATTGTGAATGCAATACAAAACACATAGAAACCCTCCCTAATGCAGGTGTTTCACCCTGGGGGGTCAAACACCTGAACCAGGTAGTGCTCCTCAAGGCCTGCCAATGAAGCAGTAAGAAGGTGCTGGAAAGTGCTGGTGAAATCTCTTTGTTTGCTGGCTAGTAGAACCCCCCCCCAAAAAATACCAACGGCAGGCCCAGAAGGAGGTAAGGAGGCAGGGTGCAGCAAAAATAAATTCTGAGAAGTAGATTGAGATCCTAACAGAGTGCTGCAATCATCATGATTTGCTGTTTGGGAAGGCCTCCGTGACTGTCCCTAAGGCACAAAATTAAGCTCTGAATTGATATGCAGGCCAAATCAACGCAGTCAGAGTCATGCAGCACTCTGTTAATGAAATCAGTAAAAGGTGTTATAACCTCAGGTCAAAGACCAAAGAAAATGTGGTCACATGTCTAGCGGAGGGTGGTGCTACAGGGGGAGGACCTTCCAGAGTACCCCCCACTATAGCTATTTATATACTAGTGGAAGGCACCCTTGAGACAGAGGCAGTTGCTGGATTTGGCCAAATAGAACACTCGACTCCAGGACCCAATCCAAGTAAGTGTAGCAAGTCCATTTTATGTTAAAAGATTTGTGGCAAAGCGAAAGACACATGTTAAGGTAGCACTGACAGCAGCCTTACTAGTGCATTATGGCACATGTTGTATATGAAACATAGTGATATTTTTGTGTAGCTGCAGTTTCTGTTTTCTGGCTTTTAGGCTTTCACTTCTAGTTTCGGAGTCTAGCGGGCGTGGCGAATGGAGCAGAGGTGGCGAGGAAGCGAGGCCGCCCTAGGACACGAGGGCGGTGTGGTGTTCGAGGACAGGGGGTGGGCTGCCACCATCACACAGAGCCCCACCAAAAACCGCCACACTGCAGACCCTGTTCCACGACGGAGAACCGCTGACCCCCAGACCCACCTCTTGCAACCGCAGCACATAGGGACACGAAGCAATAAGAGTGGTGCAACAAGTGCAGCGAGTGCTGCCATTATTAGTTGGTGGCCATGAAGTGTGAGCCCTTTGCAATACTGAGGACGTGACCCAACTAGGTGTTGGTGCAGACAGTAGCACTGCCAGGAGACGCCCCTCGCCACAGGTGGTCTGGGGGGGCATACGCCAATTAACATGCTAGGTGTCAAGTAGCTGGGGTTTGAGGAGGGTAAAGTGGGGCAAGAGACATTTCCCTCTTTTTTTCCACTGCCAAAAACCAGCCACAGTTAGGGGGGAGGTGGGCAGCTAGCATCCCACCGCCCCAGTGTTCCAACTCTTTCAAACTTCCCCTTAAATCAACAATACAACAGCATATAGTGATGTTGGCTGATTCACCATCCTTCATAGCCCCTCACAGCCCCTAAAAGGTGCTACAAGTGTGCCAAACTAGCCTCTTTTGCTCTCCAAAAAGCTCCTTATGATCTGTTAGCCCTAGCATTACCTAGCATTGGCTCCCCAGCCATATGAACAAAAGGCTTCTCACACAACTGCTCTAAAAGTACTACTAACTGATATTGAGAAAAATACATCACTGCCCCAGTCTCCCAGCAGCCACCAGCGATAGCAGCTTCTATTGTCCAACGCCCCATCAAGAAAGCATTTAATCAAACAAGAAATCAGTGTCAGTTCAAAATGTCTAGGACCAATTAAGGATATACCAAATTTCAAACTACATAAGACAGCCATAGCACACTGTGAGATCAGGCTGTGTACAAGGAGGTTCAATGCTCAAAAGCAATTTAAATAATCGTAAAAGAAATCCCAAGACATCAGAAGGTTCTGAGGACGAATCACAGATGAAAATGAGGCCAGACCTACAGCGAGATTGCTCTTCAATTGAAATAAACGCTGACATAACCGACTCAAGCAACGCCTCTCACAAAATGGAAAAAGCCAAAATCCTACTTTGTCCATCTCTTCTTTAGCCAAAGATCCACACAAAATGCGGGTGGCACTCTCCTCTCAAGCACCACAGCAGCGCTGGGCCTCCAGACACCCCTCCAGCCACTAAAACCATATTGTTCACAGGGTAGCGACAACAATAGGGAAAGCCCAGACACTGGGGCTGACAAATCCACATTAGCTGTCTCAGGACAGACCCCACAGTGCCAAACTACACTCTGGCCCCAGAACCCCCAAATTCCGGTCACACTGCTGGTGACCGACATAATGGTAATCCAAGAACACGGGCTGAAGAAAGCGAGGCTATCCTCTCCTGAAGGGTTAGGAGATCGCGTATCAGAAATACCGACTGCTGGAATCGCATTTCAAAGTAAAACCAAAGGTGGCAACTGCATTACAAGTGGGGTACTAACTAAATGGAGCTGGATAGCCCACATTCGGACAGCACACAGCATAAACCTGCTAAAGATACAAAACCCAAATTTGCACCATCAAGGAATGACTCGGACTTAGAACATAAAACAGCATCATCATCATCATCATTATTAACCAAATTAGAGAGGTTACAAAGAGTCGAGCTAGAGGATCCTGAACAACTCTCATACCATGGCACAGAAGAGAGGGAGGGTCTCCTGGCAAACTACACTCAGGGCTCCTAAGCTAAGCGTAAGAATGACTCTCCTGCAAAATTGACAGCTATGGGCACCAGGGAAACCAGGAAGTTGGGGAGATCCAAGCGACATGCAATCCAATAGCAGATACCAGAGGACCACCAGGTGAGGTGCAAAAACCAGACCCTGGAAGTGCCTGGACACGCTTGTTAAAAACTGTGTAACTCCTGGTGGAGGCCCTCCCCTACCAATCTGATAAAATGGACACACAGCTAACCTAACTGAACATCCTGGCAGTTTTCGTGGTTGCCATTGATGGAAAGCTAGGTGCGTTGAAAACTTTTCTACAAAACATACAAGACCACACACAAGCTAACAACTCAAGCTGTGGATGTGGCCCGGTTCTTGATAAACTAGCTTCCCTTCCATCCATGCTAAGCAAATTGTGCACACAACTTAAAAGGGCATCCCAATTCTTGAAAATACTGCCTCCAGATGATAAATCATCTACTGCAGTTCATGAATTCACGGCAACAGACCAGATCACAACCTTGAATGAAGGGATTCTTCCATCAAGACAATATCAAAACAAAACTTTATAATAAATGAGGGCTGCAAAATTGAAACAACATCAAGCCATCCTGCCAGCTTTCTCCTGAAAGACAAACTGGAAAATAAAATGAATGCAAGGCAAAGACGCGTACAAAGTCAGAAAGGCAGAAAACCAAAAACCGATCTCAAATCAGGAAGGTTTCCTGGACTGTTTGGGTCAACATCAGCTAAAAATTAGATAAATTAAGAAAGCCAAATCACATCAGAAGGGAACCATAAACATAACAAGGATGTTAAAGTGGGACTAAATCAAATCTACACCAGAGGAACATAAGGTGAAAACCCTATTCAGACATTTATGAGAGTTGTGAAAGAAGAAACAAAATGATTTCATCTAAATGGCAACATTGCCAACCTTCGTAGTATCAAAGAGGAGGAGTCAGCAGGAATTACAGCAAACAGCTCACTGTTTGGAACACATCCAACACATTCGCAAACCAGTAAACCATTAATAACACTCACCGTCTACTGAGCGAATAAGGGCGCTCAGGCAACCATGGCAAGTTTGGAAAAATACAATGACCAACATTCAGACTCCAGGAAGCCAAACGGCACAATGACTAGCCAAATCTATCTTAAAAGTATAAGTAAACCACAAACTGATTCCATCGCACAACCAGATTCTCAAGGGAGGCAAGAATTCCTGGTATCCCCAAAGCAAAACCGGAATAGCTTGGAAGTTTTCCGGCAGGGAATCATAGGCCAACCGGATGGAACTGTACACAATTCAAAAACTCAAAGTAGGGAGGGAAGCAGGATGTTCCCCAGGTACTCAGCCTCACCAGGAGCATTAGGTAACAAGACTATCATCCAGCCCACAAAAAATCCCAAAACCTCTGTCACAATTTTGGCCACTGAAGGAAGGGACTGGAAGAGACAGAAGACTGGTGGACTGTGCCGACTGAAACGAATTCTTACGTATTGTTTCAGCCGAACAACTTTTGCTTTGAACCGCAAGAGAAAGAAAACAATATAGAGACAGCCCCTTTTACTGTACATAGTCCCATGAAGTTGAAACCCATGCTTCTGACGTCACGCTCGAAAGGTGTAGGCTATCGTGACGCGAGAGAGGAAGGCGGAAGTCGAGGAAGCAGCGAAGACTGGAGAACCTTGGTATAAATATATCAGCGTTTGCCTTAAGCAACACATGATGGTGTGGAGCAGAGCGGCTGTCTACTTATCCGAAGCCCAGCTGATGCGAGTGCCGAAAGAAGCCGTGCCTCCCACTTGACACACTGAGAAAGACGCTGTCTTTTTCTCCTGCCGAGAAAATCCAGCTCTGGTGTTCCCAGTCACCCTCGCGGGATACTGGGAGATCGAGTCCTGAGAGCGAGATACAAGATCTCCTCCATTCTAAAACCAAGGTACGGAGCAGATTAGATCCCTAGAGAATTCTTGAGTCAGATTCTTGGCAAAAACTAACTTAACTTAAACTGAAACTCATTTACTCCTTCCCACGTACTAGGCTTAGGTTAGGTACACCGGGGTAGGCGTATCTTAGAAGCACCAGTTGAGTACGTTTAGTCAAACTTTTATCATTGTATGTAACTGTATATATTTTATACCTTTTAAGTATCATATGGCTCAGAAACCAAATCAATGCTTTTACAGTATTATTACATAATTCTCCTTTTACTGTACACACTTTACTTCATAACAAGTATTGCAATTATAGCAATTCATTTCTCTTGCATGAGAAAGAAGACTGCTCAATAAATAACACCTTTTTATTGAAAACGCCCATCTCTCTATTTCTCTGCACTCTAGTGAATCTAAGAATGCACAACTGACTGAGTGAAAAAGCTATCTATTGTTTTCACACAACTCTGGAGATATACTCCTTTTTCCGGGGAGAGCAAAGTTGTAATGTTTATGCGGTTGTCATAAGCTGAATCCCTTCTTGTCTAATCAGGGAAGTTCACTCCTCCCTGCTCATTCTAAAACGTTTCTAGTGACCTCTGAGTTAGCTGGCAAACCTAAATTAAGTCTAACATATTCAATAGAGACCTAGTTGACCTCAGTCCTATGTCTAAACTATCGTTTATGTTATTCCAATGCGCAGAGCCTATTGGAAAAATAGGAACTACACTACATGGCGCCCAACGTTTGGTAAGGCGATAATCTAATGCAAGATACTTAGGTAACTCAGTCATGTTTTTTCACACAGACCCCTTTTTCCCGTACATACTCCAATAGACGTCTGGAGTGGGTGAAAGGTTAATATCCGCCGAAACTTAGTAGGATGAGAATCCTATGTAATAGTTTACGGTATAGTCAACGTTGAAGGATACAGTGTTCCAAAATATTGTGCACCTAATCTTTGTTTCCTCAAAAAACTTGCTCTGCAAGAAACTTTCATTAAACAATGTCAACTCACGGCGACAACAACAAAGCCGGTGGAGCCGCAGTAAATGCAAATCAACCGGGTGCAGACCTTACAGGGCCTGATGAAGACGACCATGATGCAATAATTATCCCAGTCAATATAAGAAAAACCATAACTATAAAACTTATAGAAAATGGAGTATTATCAAGAGGTGGTGCAGTCATATTTGTGGTGGAGGCACATGAGTTCCGGCAGACAGAGGTATTCTATTCCTGGATAAATTTTCCAGAAGCAAATGCTGTAACACATGAGTTCCCCACTACAAAATAGCGGAAGCTCCAGAGGAATACTCTCCTTTCGAGGAAGTTGAAATTCCATTAACATACCAAGAGCACCTGCTCTTATTTAATGGCGCCCTAAATCATCAAAATCACATTACCAGGCTCGGTCCACTGGGTAGACCAGGAGCCACATGACCGGTTCTAGCCAGCTACACACCACATCCGGACATTGAAACAATGTCAGACAGAGAACTTTTAATTCAGCTAAAACAACTAATTAAAATTCATGGACAATTGGTCCAATATGTCATGCGGACTTCAACAGTCCAACCTGCAATTAAAATTCCACAAAACAACCCTCGCCAGGGGAATACAAATAAAATTACACCGCAGAATATACAATCATGTCTCGGTAAAACACCCGCAAAACGGGAACAAATTCCATTCTGGTTAGCTCAAAAAATAACTCAGATAGAGGCAGTATTTCCTGATACTACCCCTCACGAAAAACTCAGAATTCTGACTATCTGTCTCCCAATGGGGATCGCACCACATGTGGAGGACTGTGACACTTGGGGCACAGTCTTTGCTTCTATCTACACAAAAACACATGGTGTTCCATCTATGGCGGTTATACCAGATGTACTAAGACAGATTCAAAATGAATACGGTCCAGAACCTGCTTTAACTCTGGGTATGAAATTACTGAAAGACTTTAAGCAGGTCTCAGCTATATTATTAGCCAACATAAAAGGAGAAGCAGCATGTGTGGCAATCCGCCAAAAATTGAAAGAGACAGATATAACAGACCTTGCTAAAATAATTGAAAAATCCTATGAAGAATTAGGCAGAGATAGTTTGGGTGGTAAACCAGTAAAACCCCAACTAATTGAAAGTCCTGAAAAAACTTTTATTAAAAATGAACTCAATTCACAAAAGAAGAAGTTGGAGGGTAACAAACAAACCACTGCCAGAGAAAAACAATTTCAGTCCAGAGGAAGGTCTCCCCAATGGAGAAATAGATTTCCAGAAGGGGGGGCATGTCTCTCCAAAGGGAACCCTCTGTTAAAAGATACAACCTTAGAAACAGGGATAATTTGAGAAAACCTGACAGATATCAAGATATTGATATACGTCCCTCTCGATCTTTTCAGACTTCCTCAAAGAAATCGGAAAGAAGAGGACGGTCAGAACATAAAGAAGAACACGTCAAGTCCAGAGACAAGGAACCTGCTAATCAAAGTAAAAAATTACAAATTCCATGAAAGAAGGAAGCGAGTATTAAAATAAAACATGCCGAGAATCCTGAGGACACAACCGAAAAACAGAGAGTGGGCCCAGACAATGCTAGACAGCGCAGCAGAAGTGAGCATAGCTCGCAAGATCCTGATGAATCTTCTGGAGACAGTGGACACGAATGAATACATTCAAGTGGAAACTGCAGACACCCGAGTGAGCGTGACCCATAAACTATATGAAATAACATTGCGTATAGAGGGAGATAAAACTAGGACAATAAAATGTCTCTTTTGGGAGAATCTATCTAAAGGCTATGATATCCTTCTAGCAGAAAAAGACTGGCCACCAGAGTTTGTCAGGGAGTGCCCACATTGCGAAGAAATGATTATGCCTGCCTTCTCAAATCACATTCCAATACATAAAAAATACACACTTGCTAGAAAATGGGCAGTGGCCCAAGCCCCTGCATTATATAAAAATCAGGTAGGATGGGATGAGGATTCTCCTCACCATAAAATCCAGTTAAAAAATAAACCCACTGCACAGAGGCAGTATCCGGTTAAGCAAGAAGCTAAAAAACAAGTAAAAGAAATTTTAGATCAACTTGAATTTCATGGGGTGATTGAAACATGCACCGCACAAATGAACAATCCTTTGTTTCCTGTTTCCAAACCAGACGATTCATATTGTCTAGTTTTGGACTACAGACATCTAAACTCCTGCTGTAAAACATTTGCAGTACAAAATTCACACAGTGCAGCACTAATGAATGACATTGTGCTCAAAAAATATAAAACGACATTAGATATTTCAAATGGATTCTTCTGTCAAAACATAGCACCTGAAAGCAGATATTTGACGGCTTTCCCCAGTATGGAGACCCAAAAACAATTTTGTCATCTCCCACAGGGATTCAAGAATAGCCCAGGATTATTTTCAGCCAGGGTAACAGAGTTACTACAGATCTATGATGATGAGGCATTATCCTATGTCGATGACATCTATCTTACAGATGATGACCTGGAAACTCACTTGAAAAGAGTGAACACCATAATACTTGGGTTCGCAGCTGAAGGGTACAAATTTAACTTTAAAAAATCACGAATTGCCCATCTAACTGTCCTATTTTTAGGATATGAATTATCAAGTAAAGGCAAAAGCCTTGCAAACAACTTCTTAGAGAAGTGTGCTGTACTCCAAGCTCCAAGAACGCTGAAAAACATACAATCAATACTAGGTTTCCAAACCTGATTTTAAACAAATTA
Organism: Lissotriton vulgaris; assembly: GCF_964263255.1. Classification (NCBI taxonomy): domain Eukaryota; kingdom Metazoa; phylum Chordata; class Amphibia; order Caudata; family Salamandridae; genus Lissotriton; species Lissotriton vulgaris. The sequence goes on from NC_141700.1 coordinate 435,916,364, forward strand.
ATTGGACTCAAAAACACACAGAAATGTTAAGATCATTACAGACAGATATGTTAACTAAAACAAAACTGCAAACAGGCGCAAATGAACGCAACCTTGTAATCCGAGTCATCCCAGGAAGATGCGGATTCACATACCTAACCTCTAATGAGGGAGAAACTGTACCTATAGCTTACAAATCACATTTGTACACACAAGCTGAAATGAAATTCAGTTCAACTGAAAAAATTCTAACTGCGGTTAAAACTGCTGTAGCAAAAGAAAGAGCCCTAGCCCAAGGGAAAAGAATATCTGTTTTAACTGTTGTATCGGCCCTTGAGGCAGTAACAATACCTGGCAATACCAATGCTAAAGTTCTAGATCCAAAATGGATAAAATGGGAACTTCTCTTGCTACAAAAGACGTGACACACGCATTTGATCCGAAAATGAAAAAACTAGAATATCTGGAATATGAAAATGAATGTCCTCTGCCGATCGAAATTCTACCCCTCGAACAGTACACCTGTGTAATCTACACGGACATATTTGCACAACACTACATTGTGGGAAAACAGACACTACATGCAGCATGCGCGATTGTTAAAGGTCGCTGGCGCTTAGGTAAATTCAGTCCGATGGTCACTAAAACTGAATCACTCAGAAACTGTTCAGCTCAGCGAGCTGAAATAAGATCTCTTAAAATGGCGCTTGAAAATGCCGATCGCGAATTCCCGACACTAATAATGTGCGATTCGCATTACTGCGTCCGATCTTACAATAATTCCATGCAGACCTGGATAAAAAACGGTTGCAAAGATGAGACAGGTGCCACAATAAAGCATAAAAACTTTGGGAACAAGTAGTTCTTTTACAGAAAGAACTACAAAAGACTCACGTGATACATACGCAGAGTCTTCAACATGATGGTGTTCACGTTGCAGGGAATTCATTGGCTGACACAGCCACAGTAGCGGCTGATCTCTCGGCTTCCGTAGCTACAAAAAAGCGTACAAAAAAACATATAGATGGCGAAAGGCTGCTTGCAGTAAAAGCTTCAATGGATGGCAATTATGCAGCGTTACTTCTAAACTATCCACTCGGCAATACATACATAATTGATGTGAACTCCGTTCCGTTTGCTCAAATCCCTGGAGTGGGGAATAGAGTAATTCCAAACACGAACCGGAGAGCCTTCTTGATACAAGAAGCACACATGGGATTGGGCCTGACGGCACCAAGAGATCCTGAAATCTCTAATAGAATTACAAACTCAATACTGGTGGCCGGGGATGAGCGTAGAACTATATAAATTTGCAATGAATTGTGAGGACTGCAACAGAGATCGCAGTTGTGAACCAGACCAGACACCAGCCCAGACACGACTATTAGACAGCATCAGGCTATCTATGCGCAGACATCCAGATGGAAAAATGCGGTCCCATAAATATTAAGACAAGATTCATTTGGATGTGTCCCCAGCGCTTGGCTGATGCCAGAACTGTTATAAAAGATTTGCAAGTCTTTATCGGCACATACGCAATTGGCATGCTACATTCTGACCAGGGTCCTGCGTTTAGCTTTTGGGCTTACAAGGAGGCCATGGCCAGCATGGGCATTGCATTGCGGTATTCTAGTCCATTCCATCCCGAGGGAAATGCGGTAGTGGAGAGAAAAAACCGGGACATAAAGCAATCTATAACAGCGAGGGTATTAGGTTCGGGTGATGGGTGGGTCAAACATCTAATAAGTGTCCAACGTAGTCTTAATAATATGCCAAGAAATTCTCTAGGAGGTATCAGCCCGTATGAACTTTTATTTGGTACTAGAATGATTATTCGGGACTTAGATTGTCAAACTTCAGTGGTACAACAAAAAGCCTTTGATATCAAAGATCGTTTGGCTGTTTTACAGGACTTAAATGAAACAAGAAAAAGTCTGAGTAACGAAAAATTAATGCCAACTACCACTGAAGAGAAACCACCTGTCCCAGCAAGACCTGTCTGGATCCCAAAGATTGGGGACCTGGTCAGAGAAAAAATCGCGGTAAAGAAGGAATTTGGGCCTTCTTACAGAAAAGCATTACCTGCCTTAGCTGTCAGCGGAATAAGATCAGTTGTACTACCGCCCCTTGCTGGAAAAAAGGAGAACCGAGTTGTATCAATCGACCTTGTGAAACCACAACCATGTGGCCAATAATAAGTAGTAGGCCCAGTGGACTCCCAAGAAATAGCAGAAGATTGAATCTTGCTACAATTCAAGAGGTTCAAACTGACAAACCTGCAGTAATTAAAAAAGGACTATGCAACAAAGCCATGGAACTTGTGCCTCTTAAAACCCAAATTGCAACAATCCAACAAGAAACACCAGTCTACAACGATGTAGCCTCGGACTATACAAATGTAACAAAAGAAAATGCAAAGATCTATGGAAATCCGGAGGCAATCCCACCAATTGACAGAACTGCATCTGGCTACTTTATCAACTTTGATGACTTTTTCGATGATCCAAGTGAACATGGAGACAAGCCAGCAACAAAAACATTCAAAGAAAAAATCACATAACTCTTTCAAAACCTCAAAGAAACATATATAACTTCTCAATGGATTAAACAATGGATTGTGTTAGGTGTACTTTTCCTCCTTATATGGCTCATCTTGGTTCTAAGTTTGGGTAGATTTACTGATGGAAAATATAGTACGATGGACACAGCAAGTCAGAACATCAACTTGGTCCTGAAACCACTCAGATCATCACACATTGAAAAATGAGAACTGTCATCAGTGAACATCACAGCCATCCCTATACCTGGTGGTATAGCATGGGACAAAACTGACTATGAAATTTATGGCCCGGTTGAGGTCTTGAAATTTCCACACCAATTTAAAATGTCATTAAGTGACTTTGTATCACCTAGTAGTTTCTCTGATGATTGGGACTTTGAAAATATTAATAATATTTTGTCAGATTTAGAAATGTCAGCAAAATGTATCACCATGATTACTTACAGGGTTCTTCGAGTTCTGAGGAGATGTACTGTTTTAACCACTTTGGGCATCATTATCTGCACAAATCTGCAAACCCTTGAAATACTTTCAGTAATAATCAATGGGAACAGTGTCCAACCCCGCCAAAAGGCAGCTCAAAGACATTTCTTGAGAAATTCCCATATTTCTCGGGGTTTAATGTCACTGATCCTGAAACATATTTTAAAATGTCAAATAAGACAGGGGTGAAAAACATGTTGACAAACACTAAACTGATTTATTCTGAAAAATTGTATGAAAAAATGTCTACATTTGGTTTTGAATTTTGGAAAAACAACATTGAGAAAAAAACCATATGGGGAACAAAAGAATGGCAGGTACACGGTGTAGAAGCATTGTTCAGAGCCTGCATGATCCCAGAACAAATAATGTTCCTGAATGACACAATTCAGCAAACAACCTGTCTTGGTTTAGCCAAGATAAAAGATTTAAACAACCCGTCTATACCAAAGCCAATGCCTGATAGAAACACCACTACAGATGAGGGGTTAGATGTGGCCTATATTTTAAAACAAAACAGAACACTTCCTGACTGGAAAAAATGGTTGATCTGGCCCAAAGACACTAATAACTGTCATGATAGATTCCTGAACAAAATACAGGGGTTCAAACAGAACAGGCCAGACCCGAGATATTCCCAAAGACAGCATCCAGGGATAGTTACAACATACAGTGTAGGAAAATTATGCCTCGAGTGGATACAAAGATCCACACATCCCAAAATTAAGCAACACTTAACTTTACTTAAAGAAGGTGCTGACTTGCAAGATTTCATAATGGGACCTCGCAAACAGCGTCAAAAACATTTCATGTACGCCGGTATATACGCAGCATACAATGATGCTTGGAAATTAAATCAAATTGAAACTGCAGAAAAGATACGAGAAATTGATCGTATTAATTTGGAAAAAAAACTTTCTGTAGTGGACAATAGGTTAACGACTTTGTCCTCCAGAATCTATTCACTGGACAGCATTGTATCATCTGCTATTGATATAATAGAACAGGATATTATAATGTTACAACATGGTCAGTCCCAATTGCGTTCTATTGTACAGCTAGGCTGGACGTTACAAAATCTGCGTTCAGGTCACGTGCCATGGCGTCTAATCAACATAACGTCATTATTTTCTATCTTTAACCTTACTGATAGACAAATCTCGTTGGCACAAAAAGGAGCAGGCTATACGGTGCTAAGCATTGAAAAACTTGAGAGATTACCATTGGCAATGTCAGAAAGACCTGTCATTGAATGGATAATACATGGCACCATTACAATCCCGATAACGACTTTCCAGTTTCAATACTGCCAGAAGTATATACCAGCAGGCCTGTATGAAAGGTTGGGTAAAGGATACATCAAATCAACCTGGAATTTACCTTTTACACATAGGTGTTAGAGTGGGGGCAAGAAAGAGGTATTTCTTAGTGGTACTACTTGTAAAACATCACTGAGCGGTACACTCCTATGTGAAGGTATAAACTTGCATGGATCTTGCAAGGGTTCATCAAATAACCTTTCATGTCATCTGCACGGCACCCCGGCTACACAGATAGAGCCATTTTTCAGACATCTTTCCAATGGTAGCTACGTTATATTGAGTGACCACAGCTGTTGTGGCATGATGCCAGGAAAACCCTATCTCGTAAGCGTTACTTCCAGGGTCATTTGTTGTATGCAAGTATTGTATCCAAACAGCAATCCAGACATGGAGGCGGCATTATGGCCTTCTGTGAATATCTCTTCTATATGAATTGATACTTTAAGCAGAATTAAGTCTATTCTTTTACACACAACTGTGCCTTTAACCTCATCCAAAGAGACATATGACCTGCAAGCTGCAAGGACAGCGGCAGAGATACATACCCTTTTATCGACAAATTGCCCCGTGCATTTCAGAGAAATGTTAAGCTGAATTTTAAACATGTCAGATACCAGTGGCATCACACATGTATTTAAGACAATTTTTTCGGGACTGTTGGCACCCTTTGAGACAGTCCTGAGCATCTTCCCGAATTTTGTGCACTCTCTTTTTGGTGGCCTGCCTCTTATTTTGGGACTCGTAGCAGGAATCCTATTTTTATTCCTTCTGCTCCGATATTGCAAGCCAAGTTGCAGAGAAAACTCAGGCTTCGATGGAAGAAACGATCCTAGCAATACGATACCAAGACCGTATCACTAAGGTCCTCGGATTGGCCCGGCTAAGAGATCTGAATACAACATGGTTTCTTTCATTCAGACCGATCTGGCAAAATTGCATCTTACCTGTGCTTCGATGTCTGCTATGCGGAGAAGAATGCGTGTTAGACACCTGTCTTACTACCATCAACAGTACCAATGGATATCGACGCTTTGCTTTGTCTGGTAACAACTCATGCAACGTGTTGTCTCCAGCGGCTACCGATTCTGATGACGGCATTCGTTGAGACTTCACCATTATGAGTAGGTGACGGTGGAGTAGGAGATGAAAGCGGCAGCACACAGGTACAACCTTTTGTGAACATTGCTGATCCAGACATCGATGATGGCAATGCATCTCATATATGCACTATTTCAACTTTTTCGGAGTTGGCCCAACTTTCACCTAGTGTGGTAGACGCGTTTTTTGCTGGCCTATCTGAGGTAATGTTCTCTCCTAACAACGAGAATAACAATTAAAATAGCGAGCACACAGCGTTCCCTGAACTCTGAAATCGGCCTTCAAATTTTATAAACAGCCCTGCAAAAAATGTTTGGAACTATATTTTTTCCTCTTTTTTCTTCTTAAGAGCAAAATTATTTTTCCCAACTTCCAAAATATTTACTTTTTTTGGCACAAGGTACTCTGCTTAGAGTAGAACTATTCTTAGAGAACAGAGCTCCTATTCCTAGAGACTCTAGAGACAATATTTTGAATCAGCCTCTAGCACACTTACAATCTTGAATAAATATGTGATTAAATGGTCTCGAGCTTCTCTTCTGTATTAAGAGCCATTTCATAAATGTAATTTTCACAATTCATTAAGCTGTCAGTTACATTTGCATTATCTGAATGACACCTCTGCTTGAATGCGTACAGTATAATACTAATTTTTTCGTGTATCTACACCGTTTCAAATACATTTAATGTATTTTGGGGTGGGATGGAAAAAGAAATGCATACCTATATATTTATATATTGCTTAGTATTTAGTAATGATGGACATTATACGTGGAGTGGGTGTTTTGGTTTTATCTAGGACCCTAATTAAAAATTTCGTATTTAGTAATAGCCAATGCAAACCAAATGCAGCAAGGCTACTTCCTTAGACTCCTAGAAAGCACAACGAGTTCTTACAACATACCAAACCTCCAGCAACCTGGGAATTCCCTGTGCTTTTGTTTTGATTTGTCCTAGAACTCCCGCGAGCACTGAAAGAACGGTCAGTTCTTGGTGACATCTTTTTATTGATGTCTTATGTCCAAACTTACGTCAAACACGGCACCTTCCAGGTATAAATATACCAGCGTTTGCCTTAAGCAACACAAGGTGGTGTGGAACGGAGCGGCTATCTATTTATCCGAAGCCCAGCTGATGCGAGTGCCGAAGAAAGCCGTCCCTCCCACTTGACGCACTGAGAAATACGCTGTCTTTTTCTCCTGCCGACAAAATCCAGCTCTGGTGTTCCCAGTCAACCTCGCGGGATACTGGGAGATCGAGTCCTGAGAGCGAGATACAAGACCTCCTCCATTCTAAAACCAAGGTACGGAGCAGATTAGATCCCTAGAGAATTCTTGAGTCAGATTCTTGGCAAAAACTAACTTAACTTAAACTGCAACTCATTTACTCCTTCCCACGTACTAGGCTTAGGTTAGGTACACCGGGGTAGGCGTATCTTAGAAGCACCAGTTGAGTACGATTAGTCAAACTTTTATCATTGTATGTAACTGTATATATTTTATACTTTTTAAGTATCATATGGCTCAGAAACCATATCAATGCTTTTACAGTATTATTTAATAGTACTCCTTTTACTGTACGCACTTTACTTCATAACAAGTATTGCAATTATAGCAATTCATTTATCTTGCATGAGAAAGAAGACTGCTCAATAAATAACACCTTTTTATTGAAAACGCCTGTCTCTCTATTTCTCTGCACTCTGGTGAAACTAAGTATGCACAACTGACTGAGTGAAAAAGCTATCTATTGTTTTCACACGACTCTGGAGATATACTCCTTATTCTGGGGGAGCAAAGGTGTCATTTTTATGCGGTTGTCAGAAGCTGAATCCCTTCTTGTCTAATCAGAGAAGTTCACTCCTCCCTGCTCATTCGAGAAAGTTTCTAGTTACCTCTGAGCTAGCTGGCAAACCTAAATTAAGTCTAACATATTCAATAGAGACCTAGTTGACCTCAGTCCTACGTGTAAACTATCGTTTATGTTATTCCAATGTGCAGAGCCTATTGGCAAAATAGGAACTACACTACAACAAGACTATCATCCAGCCCACAAAAAATCACAAAACCTCTGTCACAATTTTGGCAACTCAAGGAAGGGACTGGAAGAGACAGAAGACTGGTGGACTGTGCCGACTGAAACTAATCCTTACCTATCGTGACGCGAGAGAGGAAGGCGGAAGTCGAGGAAGCAGCGAAGACTGGAGAACCTTGAGAAACCGATGCGGAACGCCAGAGTTGAGACGACCGCTGCTGGAGGCTGTTTTGGAGGAAGAGGCAGCGCCAACAAAGTTAGGAGGCCAACGGACCGGTGTTGCGCCCTGCCACGCTTCAGGAGGAGCGTGGCTAAAACAGGTATGGGAGCGTGTTTCAGGGTGGGTGGGGAGGAGCGCAAACACCTGCGAATAAATCCCCTCCTGCTACTCTTGACAACTCCCATTACCCCGTGCGCCTAGTCACCGCCGTAGCTGTGTGCCAGCACTGGTGATCCCTCACTCCCCCATCCCCTGAATACAAACAATACAATACTCCTCACGTTACCCCCCTACTTTCTTTCTGTTTCCACACTGTACACCACTGAGACACCACCCATAAGGGGAGAAGACAAAATTAAGAGAAGCAGACATGCCCTGTGATGGTAAAAGGACCGGAGCTGCGTTGTTACAGTGATTGAACTCCTGCCTCCCCTAAGAAAAGGATTGTACATAAAATAAAACCAAGCTTACCACGTCCCCACGTGTGCCTCTATCCTTGCAGCCCGCGACACCCTCTCTGCCTGAGTCCCCTGGTTCACACCTGAATATAGATCAAAAGATACACATGGCATCTTGAATCAAGAGAATATACTGCGCCTTCTGTCCCATATACCAAGTTTGACAGAGGTGACGACGTTGGACTTGTTCTAAATAGAATTCATTAGACGCAAGGATTCCTTGGAAGGAGAAAATACAAAGACGACATGGGCATCGTCATCAACTGCACAAAAAATACTTTTAGAGAGTTGCACCTTTAGAAGCTGGGGGATAATCATCACGCCATACATTAAGCCTGGATACCCTGGATCCCAGAAAACACAATTGCTACACAATCAAATCTAAAAAGAACTGAAACATCAGTGCTCAGAGGAGCACTGGGTCACTGTCGAATGAACAAAGAGATTTCCCAAGAAAATTGCAAAAGCCGTCAGGATTCTGTAACGCCACCAACCTGGCAAACAGATCTAAGATGGATCTCAAGGACAATAAACAATCAAAAAAACTGGGAATACACCAGCCCACCAAGAACAACCAGCACAAATGAACTTCTACAATTATACTCAGGGAATGTAAATGGTCTAGCCAATAAAATGACAACCCAGATTTTGTTACCCACCTAATGACAGTTGACATCGTAGCACTACAAGAAACTTGGCTGATAGACCCTCCACACCTTCAGGGATATTTGTGTTTTTTCACCCCAGCCCTTAGAGGGCCAAAATACGGTCACCTTCAAGTTGGTCTTGCAACTTATGTCTCAAACACAAGTATATCTACAGCCTGTTCAATCCATCCAACGTCTTCAGCAATAATGGCAATAAACCTTAATCCATCCACAACACAAGGAAAAAGGGGTACCGACATAATTATAATCAATGCTTATGTCCGCCCAAAATGGAAAACTAAGGCAGCAAAGTATTTAAGTGACTTTTTGGAGGCATGCATAAGCAAAGGGGCAACAACAGACCATATTCTCAATGGAGATCTAAACCTCAACCTAATAGGTGCCTCAGAAGATGACAAAGTTTCCCTTAATAATTCAATCTGGAATATTCCAGCGCAAGGGAAACCACAACCGGGCAAATCAACCAAAACCAGAAATCGGCTACTCGAGGACCTTGAAAACCTAAACCTCAGAGCAATCAACAGAATATTTGCCGGCGATAACCCACCTGCAATCACTCACTGCTTGTCAATAGTAAACACAATACTAGATTACACTTTTATTTCTCTAACTCCATTTAATCAAATCTTTTCATTCCAGCTGAGTGACAAAGCTGATAGTGACCATCGCCCTCAAGAAAACATGCTTAGAACAAACATGACTATATTCGATTGGTCTCTGACCCCTTAAGGATCAGTGTTTATAAACAACTTTAGAAGAATTAAGTTCGCCAAACAGCGGATGGCAGCCTGCTGGAAAATGCAATACCTCATTTTTAGTCTCAGGTTGGATCAAGCGAAATTGGGAAATGGGAGAATTTTACTACAACAATGGCAGCTTATGCCACTTCGATCGGACCAATGATCCAACAGCGACCCAGCAGTATGAAGCATGTGTCACAAAACTGACAAAAGTAAAATTAAGCTTATTAAAAACTCAATTTATGACACGTTGAGACACCTTCGATACAATACAACTGACAAAACGCAACTAGCACTGTTACGAAAGCCAAAGGTGCTGTTGAGGAGACAAAAATGGGAAGCTAACAGATTCGCAGAGGATGAGTTCTTGGCGAAATTACATGCCAACACCAAACAGTTTGGCATCACAAGATTCTGGGGAACATAAATTGCTTATTTCGTCCTTCACATGAGGGAATTTCTTCCAATATCTCAGTAGAAGTTTGGGTAAATTACCTTGGGATTCATTTCCATCAAGACACCGAATCCGTGGCTATGGAACCAAAAACCAGAATCAATTTAGGATGTGCGTCATCTGACACTGCCTTGGCAGCACGTAACTCCATAGACCTTGAAACACCAAAGGGACACTTACCAACGGATGTACCATTAAATAGCAAAATCAGTACCATCAAGCGGCAAATAGGGAAGGGAAGGAGAGAGGGGGCCCCAGGCCCTAATGGAATTCCACTGGTTCTTTCCAAACAAGATGCAAACCTATGGGCGGGGGCGCTTGAATCTCTTTTCACAGAAATACGTCTACTGAACATACTTCAACGCTCCTGGAGAGGATCAAAAATGTCCTGAAGTCAGGTGACACGTCCTTGACAAAAAACTACCAGCTAGTGGCACTCATGGACAACGAGGCTATCTATTGTTTTCACACGACTCTGGAGATATACTCCTTATTCTGGGGGAGCAAAGGTGTCATTTTTATGCGGTTGTCAGAAGCTGAATCCCTTCTTGTCTAATCAGAGAAGTTCACTCCTCCCTGCTCATTCGAGAAAGTTTCTAGTTACCTCTGAGCTAGCTGGCAAACCTAAATTAAGTCTAACATATTCAATAGAGACCTAGTTGACCTCAGTCCTACGTGTAAACTATCGTTTATGTTATTCCAATGTGCAGAGCCTATTGGCAAAATAGGAACTACACTACAACAAGACTATCATCCAGCCCACAAAAAATCACAAAACCTCTGTCACAATTTTGGCAACTCAAGGAAGGGACTGGAAGAGACAGAAGACTGGTGGACTGTGCCGACTGAAACTAATCCTTACCTATCGTGACGCGAGAGAGGAAGGCGGAAGTCGAGGAAGCAGCGAAGACTGGAGAACCTTGAGAAACCGATGCGGAACGCCAGAGTTGAGACGACCGCTGCTGGAGGCTGTTTTGGAGGAAGAGGCAGCGCCAACAAAGTTAGGAGGCCAACGGACCGGTGTTGCGCCCTGCCACGCTTCAGGAGGAGCGTGGCTAAAACAGGTATGGGAGCGTGTTTCAGGGTGGGTGGGGAGGAGCGCAAACACCTGCGAATAAATCCCCTCCTGCTACTCTTGACAACTCCCATTACCCCGTGCGCCTAGTCACCGCCGTAGCTGTGTGCCAGCACTGGTGATCCCTCACTCCCCCATCCCCTGAATACAAACAATACAATACTCCTCACGTTACCCCCCTACTTTCTTTCTGTTTCCACACTGTACACCACTGAGACACCACCCATAAGGGGAGAAGACAAAATTAAGAGAAGCAGACATGCCCTGTGATGGTAAAAGGACCGGAGCTGCGTTGTTACAGTGATTGAACTCCTGCCTCCCCTAAGAAAAGGATTGTACATAAAATAAAACCAAGCTTACCACGTCCCCACGTGTGCCTCTATCCTTGCAGCCCGCGACACCCTCTCTGCCTGAGTCCCCTGGTTCACACCTGAATATAGATCAAAAGATACACATGGCATCTTGAATCAAGAGAATATACTGCGCCTTCTGTCCCATATACCAAGTTTGACAGAGGTGACGACGTTGGACTTGTTCTAAATAGAATTCATTAGACGCAAGGATTCCTTGGAAGGAGAAAATACAAAGACGACATGGGCATCGTCATCAACTGCACAAAAAATACTTTTAGAGAGTTGCACCTTTAGAAGCTGGGGGATAATCATCACGCCATACATTAAGCCTGGATACCCTGGATCCCAGAAAACACAATTGCTACACAATCAAATCTAAAAAGAACTGAAACATCAGTGCTCAGAGGAGCACTGGGTCACTGTCGAATGAACAAAGAGATTTCCCAAGAAAATTGCAAAAGCCGTCAGGATTCTGTAACGCCACCAACCTGGCAAACAGATCTAAGATGGATCTCAAGGACAATAAACAATCAAAAAAACTGGGAATACACCAGCCCACCAAGAACAACCAGCACAAATGAACTTCTACAATTATACTCAGGGAATGTAAATGGTCTAGCCAATAAAATGACAACCCAGATTTTGTTACCCACCTAATGACAGTTGACATCGTAGCACTACAAGAAACTTGGCTGATAGACCCTCCACACCTTCAGGGATATTTGTGTTTTTTCACCCCAGCCCTTAGAGGGCCAAAATACGGTCACCTTCAAGTTGGTCTTGCAACTTATGTCTCAAACACAAGTATATCTACAGCCTGTTCAATCCATCCAACGTCTTCAGCAATAATGGCAATAAACCTTAATCCATCCACAACACAAGGAAAAAGGGGTACCGACATAATTATAATCAATGCTTATGTCCGCCCAAAATGGAAAACTAAGGCAGCAAAGTATTTAAGTGACTTTTTGGAGGCATGCATAAGCAAAGGGGCAACAACAGACCATATTCTCAATGGAGATCTAAACCTCAACCTAATAGGTGCCTCAGAAGATGACAAAGTTTCCCTTAATAATTCAATCTGGAATATTCCAGCGCAAGGGAAACCACAACCGGGCAAATCAACCAAAACCAGAAATCGGCTACTCGAGGACCTTGAAAACCTAAACCTCAGAGCAATCAACAGAATATTTGCCGGCGATAACCCACCTGCAATCACTCACTGCTTGTCAATAGTAAACACAATACTAGATTACACTTTTATTTCTCTAACTCCATTTAATCAAATCTTTTCATTCCAGCTGAGTGACAAAGCTGATAGTGACCATCGCCCTCAAGAAAACATGCTTAGAACAAACATGACTATATTCGATTGGTCTCTGACCCCTTAAGGATCAGTGTTTATAAACAACTTTAGAAGAATTAAGTTCGCCAAACAGCGGATGGCAGCCTGCTGGAAAATGCAATACCTCATTTTTAGTCTCAGGTTGGATCAAGCGAAATTGGGAAATGGGAGAATTTTACTACAACAATGGCAGCTTATGCCACTTCGATCGGACCAATGATCCAACAGCGACCCAGCAGTATGAAGCATGTGTCACAAAACTGACAAAAGTAAAATTAAGCTTATTAAAAACTCAATTTATGACACGTTGAGACACCTTCGATACAATACAACTGACAAAACGCAACTAGCACTGTTACGAAAGCCAAAGGTGCTGTTGAGGAGACAAAAATGGGAAGCTAACAGATTCGCAGAGGATGAGTTCTTGGCGAAATTACATGCCAACACCAAACAGTTTGGCATCACAAGATTCTGGGGAACATAAATTGCTTATTTCGTCCTTCACATGAGGGAATTTCTTCCAATATCTCAGTAGAAGTTTGGGTAAATTACCTTGGGATTCATTTCCATCAAGACACCGAATCCGTGGCTATGGAACCAAAAACCAGAATCAATTTAGGATGTGCGTCATCTGACACTGCCTTGGCAGCACGTAACTCCATAGACCTTGAAACACCAAAGGGACACTTACCAACGGATGTACCATTAAATAGCAAAATCAGTACCATCAAGCGGCAAATAGGGAAGGGAAGGAGAGAGGGGGCCCCAGGCCCTAATGGAATTCCACTGGTTCTTTCCAAACAAGATGCAAACCTATGGGCGGGGGCGCTTGAATCTCTTTTCACAGAAATACGTCTACTGAACATACTTCAACGCTCCTAGAGAGGATCAAAAATGTCCTGAAGTCAGGTGACACGTCCTTGACAAAAAACTACCAGCTAGTGGCACTCATGGACAACGAGGCAAAGTTTTTCACAGGAATACTACTAGAAGAGCTCCAGGCTTGGGCCACAGAGAAATCAGCAATACCACCCAACCAGATTGGCTTTGCAAAATCCAAACAACAAACATCCTAGCCATGGCAATGTACTAGGAAGATGGTCATTGGTGTGGGGGGGGGGGGGGGGGGTAATCAATTGTAAATGTATATTGTGTACTTCGGTCGTCTACAGCCGAAGTCTTGCCATTTAGCGGCACTAATTGTCGCATCAGGAGTTTCGGTTCTCTGTCGTGTGAATAAACAATGTGGGGAATCCCCACTAAGAACCTACCACCCGTGTTTGTAAACTATAATCATTAATAGTCAAAAATGAAATGGAAAGTCACTTGAAAATCAAATAATCATTCCTCAGTTTTAAGTCAAGACGTCTTCATAAATGATTCTTTTCAGCTTGTGCTCCATTAACAGCCACATTCCACTTGAGTGAGAATACATTTCCCAAATTGTAAATTAACCTATATTATTATTTCTGCAAATACGTTTATACACTAGATAAACAAATCATAGATGAGAAAAAAATAGAGACCATCTAATTGGTCCTTTTTAAACACAGTGGGTGGATTTAAGAGTACTTTTTTTCAAAACTGTTTCCGAGCAGCTACATTTCGAGCACAATCCTTCAGCCAAAGACCTTTGACGATGGTTGCCATGGCATATTTCGTTTCTGACAGTCTTCTGGCGACCGAATCAAGCAGAAATGTAATGAAAATTAGGGCATTTATTAGAATGTGTATTTAAAGTAGAAGCCCTTCAAGTCTATGAGTACACAGCGAAGCGCAAATACGCTGCAGATGCTGTCTGTCTCAATTATCAAGAACTCAGCCACCTTCATTTAACATGGTGGCTCGTCCCTGGGTCAGTGGCACAGATGGAGACATCGGTCATTTATTACTTAACTAGACATTTTGAAAATGTCTAGTTAAGTAATAAATACCGCTGTGCAATTACTTCTAATCACTTCACAAATAGAGTCGTTTCTTTGAGTCAGGCGGATAAGTTATGTATGACTTACGGGCATGTCATGTCGGTCACTGAATTCTCGCTTTCAGAGCCGATTCCATGCCAAATTTCGAAGCTGTGGATCTGGATGCATTTTCAGAGGATGGCCAATGCTAACCAGTGGATAAAGCAGAAAAGGAGTAAATAAAGAGGTAAACAGAGTAGTAAGAAAGAAAGCAGGGATGATGACAGGGAGATACAAACACAGAAAATGTAGGCTGGTGGACTAAAGAGGTGTAATATACAATCATAATTAGGCAGGTATGGTATTTGGCAACACTGTCGTTCTGCAGTGTCAGCAGCTGGCTCCTACCTAAATCTTTGGGTCCATACTTTTGTGAGATCTAAAAAAAAGTTGAATACTTTTATTTGAAAATAGAAATATAAATTCGAGAATCATGCCATTCCATAAAAGAAAATTATTATTGTATGTAGGGAAAAATCAATTACACACAGTATAAATAGGGGTACGAGTGAATCCAGATGTAATATAGTGCTGGAAGGTCACCTATTTAGATCACATAAAAGGAGGAGAAGAGAAAGAAAAAGACAGAATGCGAGAGAAAGGAAGGGAGGAACTAAAGAAAAACCTGTACAGAGGACTACAGACCGTGGGACGCAACCCATGGGGGCGTGAATGTGATTCCAGGGGGGCACAAATGGGTCTGCAGTTACATGTAAATGAAGATAGCCTGAAATCAGGAAAGGCACATTTCTAAGCTGTCTTGGTATATATGCAGCAGTTAAAGCCCACATAAAAAGTGGGAGGACGACACTACGAATTGACACGGGTCAGGGAGTGTGAGGCGGGTAAAAGACATGGCTAAAAAGAAAAAAATCAACATTTCATTGTGTTTTTGTTCACCTTCGTATAACTACATATAAAAGTATGTACATATAAAAGCATGCACACACTTCAAATGAAAATAAATGCAAGCTAAATTCATCAAAGGGAAATATAATCTTTTACCTTATGAAACCTCAGTTGGCTAATGTGATCACTGCAGATGTGTTCATGTGTGAATAGAAAGTCATATGATTAAATCTTGATTTGTGCAGTGAGGAATAGTGACCTGTTTATAGTGTCACGATTTCCCAGCCTGTGACAGAAAGCACTGCAATTGTCATCATTTTTAAACTGTATTACACTTTATAAAACAGGCTGCTCCAAAATACTGGTTAAGAAAAAGCAAGTGCTTTAAACATATACATTTTAGTGATAAGCATTCAGGATATATCTAGTGTAAATATTGTATGTGTGTCCATTAAAAAGGTGTACTCCTTTAACAGACACATGTATTATCTATCCAAAAGATTAAATGTTTGTCACCATGAAGGTGAGTGACTCCGTTAATTAAAAGCTACACTGGCTCCAAAGCAGTCTTTATATTTGGTGATTACCCTTGCACACATTTACATTTCTTTCTGGTAGCAGGCATGTTGGTGAGAAGGCATGTTTCTTCACAAGTTCTCTACTGTTTCACAGCACAGGATCTCCCCCACCCTCTATGAGTGGGCACTGGACCCCCGTCCTGGCAGTCGTACTATGAAAAAGAGCATGGGGTGCAATTTCCTTGCTAGCATTGTGGCGTAGGTCACAAGTGTTGTGCATCGAACAGAGGCAAAGCAATAGGGAAGGAGAGGGCTAAATATGCTTTTTTGCTGCTTTTTTAAACAAAACGACAGAAAGACTGCTTTGGGCATCTGGCCTAGAAATAATGGCTCTGTTGAGTGCACAGACAGCCTACTTCACAGAGTTGTAGGTGTCATTGTTGGGCAGTTGTGGGGAATACTTGCTGCGCCAGTGTTTCTTTGAGCCTTGGAGCAATAGCCCATGGGAAGGGAAAAAATGAAGTAGAGGAGACACCTTGATTTGGGACTCAGTCAGATGAGATGGATGCTGAGAGATGGGAGGGAGTGGGATGATGAGAGACCGGAGGGAGAGGGATGGTGTGAGATTAGAGCCCATGTTGTTAACAAACGTCAGAGGCAGCAGCAAGGCAATACCTATCATTAGTGAAACAGTTGCAGTGACACTTTTGCCCGGGGACCACTGCTTCACAATTCTGAATGGTTTACAACAAAAAGTGGACATGGGGGCTCATTTTCCTTGCTAGTATTAGGGCAGATGACACCCTTGGTGCAAAAAAGAGGGGCAGAATTCAGTAACTCATTTTGTTACAGAAAGAGACTGAACTTGTTTCGAGATTGAAGTGATGGTCAGACATGGTGGGGAAGGAGTGGAAGAAGAGGATATAGCCTGCTACTCTGGACTAGATCTGTCATTCGTGCAGCAATTGGAGTGCCTTGGATCCCAGAGCACCCCTATTATGGTCAGTAGTGTTTTTGGTAAATTCTGTTCCTATTTGATGCTGTTGCATTTTTTATAAGTCTCACATTTAGTGTGGATTACAGCTACAGAAAAGCATCCCTGAAATGTTTTCATGATGCCCGCCCCCTGTGATCATCCATTAGCTCCCGCTCCCTAAATCCTTGCCATAAAGTTTTGGAGGTGAAGGCCCAACTTCAAAACATTTTGCTTAGGAGGGCTCAGAGCAATAAAGTTTGAAGATCTGTAACTTAACATAACAGTAGCAATAAAGATCCATTATATTATTGCATCAATATCATAGAGAGCAAACACTGCAGTAACACTGTAATAAGGAGGGCAAGAACATCAATAATAAAGCTGAAGAGGCATAAGGAATTGCAGCTTTAGAAAGATAAGTAGAGAAAGGTGACCATAGAATATCTCGTTTACCAGACAATGGAAAATAATGGAAATTATATTCGTCAACTGCATGATTATGACATACCACCACTGTTGAATGTTGCGATTGGCTGTAGCTGTCCAGTTGGATGCAATCACCTGCCAACCATTTTCTCGTAAAAGAGCTACTAATTTACCAATCTTCTGTGATGTGACCATATGACATGTAATCCACCAAGAAATATCGTATCTAAAGAAAATTATTTCGAAATTCTAGTAATTGCTTCAGTTCTATCCCAAACCTGAATCCACAGACTAGAAACATTATGGCAATGAAAACATATATGAACAGAGTAGTTAGAATGTGAGTTACAATGCCAACAAGCATACTGCTTGATAAACTTTAATTTAAAAATGTAAAATGTAAAAATGTAAGCTGGAGAATCAAATAGTGTACTATAGAAGTCATATAATGTTTGTGTTAACTTGACTGGACGACAGCAGGGTGAAGTTTTGTCCAGAGCATGCCACACACAGAGGGAGGCAAGTTATTCTGTAAATCAGTTTGCACAAGATTTCCTGCTTGATTGAGGTTTATCATGAATGGGTATAATTAGTTTTTAGTAGATGAGTGAAGCTGTAGAACTTCTGTTAGCTGAGTAAGGAGGAGGCTGCGTATCGTCGGTTCGACCTGAAGAATAGGCAAAGAGTTTAAGGGCGTCAAGTAGGAGTACCTGCAATAGTTTGTACTGTCTGAGGAATGTAAATGGTAGATTATAAGAATGATAGTTTCAAAAGGAATAACTGATTTATCATAGATAAGTTGAGATATGGTAAAACATACCTCTATAGATCCAATGTCTCCACATGAGAGGCTTCCCTTTTAATGTGATTTGTTTATTGTACCAGATAGACCTGTGGAGAAATTGACAACGTGTAGATTTATTGGGATAATAAAAGGCTTAATCAGAGAACAAGAATACGATATTAGGAATGATAACCAAAACCTGGGGAGTTGAGGCATTAAAACAACATGTTTATGAGAAAAAGGAAATAACATGGAAGATTCCAATAAGAACCACAATTTAGAGTCTGTATTACTAGGGTCAAAAAAGGAGTACTGATTCTTCTTAGTACCAAATGCTGTATGAAAAGAACAAAAATCAGGACAATTAACATTGCTGGCAGATATGGGGAATTGTAGTCTATTTAAGGAAATCCCATTCCATAGGAACCTAGATAGGATTTTACCCAAAGAGTTTAAAACACTTCTTGGCTATCTTTAGGGTAGCATTTTAAGAACACAAATCACTATTGGAAGTAGCATTATCTTGATGTATCTAAATTACCCCACCAAGTCAAGCATAGAGGTACTGAACCCTGGGTGGGGTGAATGATCCCAGCGGTCATAATTTTCATATTGAACTTTAACATGTCTCTAATGTTATTGGTATAAGAAAATCCCCAAACACTTAATGTTAGCAGGGTTTCAAGAAAGGCCTGCCAGAATAAAGGGGTCTTTTATGCAGTATTTATTTAGAGCAGGGTTCTCCAAAGTTGGTCCTGGAGGGAAGGGTCCATGCCAGAATTTTAGCATATCTTAAAAATGTGGCTTGGATCCTGCCCTCCTGGACCTACTTTGGAGTAATCTGATTCAGAGGAAGAACTTCAGATTTATCCAAATTGGGCTTCTAGCCTCATACTTCAGAATACAACAGCAATTCATCAAAAAAAGCAGAAAGTGGGGAATCAGGTTGGGAAATGAAGAGGAGAATGTCATCAAGATATGCAATATATTTGAAATTGTTGTCTTTAATTTTGAAACCAAAAAGGGTGTTTTAAGTTTTGATCTGATGTAGAAAAGGTTCTGATGTGAGTATGAATAACAACAGAGATAAGGGGCAAACTTGAATGGAACCTCTGTTAAGAGGCAAATAAGGATATTGTAATCCATTTACCATGACAGAAGATCAAGGCAAAGAGTAAAGTAAGGGATTAATTAGAGACATCAGAGACCAAAACAATGGCATTCTTGCGCTTTCATGAGAAACCGCCGATGGACTCAAATGAAAAATGTTTCTGCATCAAGGGCAAGCACAAAAACAGAAGAAGTGAGTTTATTTGCTTTACTGATATTATTCAAAAAGGTGCGTGAGTTATCTGCAATGTTCCTGTGCTTAACAAACCCGTATTGTTCTGGGGCAATGAGATCAGGAATACGATCAATTAATCAGAGAGCAATGGCCTTAGCATAGATCTTTAAGTTAGTATTATTCAAAGAGATAGGGCAATCATTTTCAGATACGGTCTAGTTGCGGTTCTTTTTTTGAATAATACTTATCATCACCTCTGCGAAAGAACCAAGGGGGGAGTTTAGAGAGAGAAAATAATTGGTAAACTTAAATTACTGAAGAAAGAGTAAATGAGAAAATTGGAGCTAAAATTGGGCTGTAAAGCCATTGAGACCAGGGGCCTTACCTTTTGGTAAACATTTGACCGCCCCTTGTAGTTTATCTATAGTGAAGGCTGCTTCAAGCAAAGAAGTATCAAGAGTTAGTTAGTTACGAGGTTATAGATTTGAGAAGTTGGAATCTATAAGGGTATCAGAGGTACTAGTTTTAACAGTGTATACATTTTGGTTATATTTTTCAAAGCAATCTGCTATATCAGAGTCATAGAACAATTGAGTTCCTGAATTATTGGTAATGGATTTTATAGTTGTTTTTCTTTTCTACATTTAAAGTAATTGGACAACAGAACACCTGCTCCGTTTTCGCCACCATAATATCTAGCATTAACCTTTAAGGAATTTGCTGCATGCTTTTTCAGTAGATAGTTTATTAAATTGTATTCTGGCTGCAATCAATGCTTCCAGATTCGCTTGACTATTTTTGGATGTATAGTAAGTATTTTTGAGGTGCTTGATCGTAGCTAAAATAGCCATGCCCTTTTTTTCCTTAAAGTGTTGAAGCAAGTTTTTTCTTAAGAAATATAATAAATCCTCGTTTTAGAGTGATGAGGAACAGAGTAACAGGGATATTCTTTAAGATCTGGATTGAAAATTCTCCAGGAGTCAGACAGTAAGGGGATTTATGTCCGCCCGCCACACTAGCGGTGCTGGGACTCACCGCCAGTGGTGCAGTGGTCCTGCACCTGCAAATAGGATACCACTACCACAGTGGCGGTGGCATCCCCTATTCCCAGCATTGTGGCGGGCGGTGCTCACAGCACCACCCGCCACAACGCTGTGGATGCACCTTGTGGCAGGCATTGTGCGGTTCCTGTCACATTGTGCATGCAAATTCAGGGGGCTAACATAGGTACCCCCCTTGTGCATCCCCACCCTCCCAACACCCTGAGGGCCCGCAACAGGCCCCCAATGCCAAAGACTGCATCCCTTTACATGGCGGCAACCCTGCCATGGAAAGGCTGATCTTTGCCTGCATCCTAATATAAATGGCGATGTCTTGTAGACACTGCCACCATATTGGAGATGTTTTCAGCCCGGTCGACGGGTCAACCAGCGGAAAAGCGGTGGACGGTCCTTCCCCCCGCCATCGTAATATGGCAGGGAAAATGGGATGCAGGGGAGGGAAATGTCAGATTGCCACCGCCATGTGGGCGGTGGCGATCCGCCCGACATCCTAATAGACCCCAAATGTTAAGATAGGGTGCAATGAAGAGTTTTATTAACTTTAGGAGGAAAATACTTAGTAGAAGAGGTACGATTTAGGAAAGAGTCCAAGACCTGATCGAGACTCCACCTATTATAAAATTGTCGGAGTAATAGTGAGTGATCTTATGTGAAATCTATTTTCGAAATTCAGGTGTGTGGAGCCATATTCATTTAAAAGTGTAAATGAATATTATCTATCTACTGCTTGACTAATATCCATCAGAATCATTCTCATACTCCTGAGATATAAAAAAATATTGAGGTGTTTATGACAAAGAACAACAACCCCGTTTTTTCAAATAGTAGATGGGGAAAAGAACAATTCCCAAACCCCCCTCAACATTTTTTTAACATAACAATTTCTTTTGCAGTAAGATTAGATTCTTGGAACAGCCCCACTTGACAGTTGAAGCTAGATAGATGTGACAGGACACGTTGACATTTAATTCTGTGTTTTAAGCCCTTGACATTCCATGTTATAACTCTAAGATTCACTTTTGAAAGAGATATGGAGAAATCATAACAATGTACATGAAGGCATAAAGAGTAGACATTAGAATAGGAAGAGAAAGAAAAGACCAAGGAGATAAGAGAAAAAAATAAAGAGAAAGTGATGGGGAAAAATACCACAAAATTGAATAAGAGCTAGAAGAGGCAATACAAGAAACAAAACCTTAATTGTAATTGAAATAGAAGTGACAGAATAGGACATCTTGAAGTACAAACAGGGTGCGGAACACCTAATAAAGATGTGCCAAAACTGGCTCCCAAAATAGAGGAACATTGACACAGCTATTATAAGACCGTAATTACAGAATGGCAGAGAAACGTGAAATAAAAGCAGAAATAAATAAAAACAATTGGACCATCTCAAACAAGAATATGATGATAAAGGGAATTCGACTACTAACTTACCAATAGTGACACAAAGCATTGTTAGTAATAAACAAGCCTTTTGCAAGGATAACACAGATAGCTCTGGGATAACTACTGCTGTCCAACACTGAAACAGAATGGGGAAAAAAGCACCATGGGTCAACAATGCAGTCCAGATAGCTGAACCTAAGGTAAGAAAGCACTAGGTTAGTTAAACAATATAGAGACAGGGAAAATAGAGCATAGTCAGGTATTAACAGTGATGACAGTTTCCATATCCTTGTGACTATGTTGACAAAGGAAATGTTGCAATCAAACCGGGTCTTCAAAAGCATACATTTTGTCTTTATGGCACATATTGAATTTGAAAAAACACGGATGAAGCAAATTATATCTAATGTTCATGAGCTTCAACTGAGCATGCATCTTTGCGCCTTCTTCAGGCAGCAGTGGCATTAGAAACATCTTGAGAAAAGCAAACTCTACTTCCTGACCAATGAAAGGCACCAAGTTGTTGGGCTGCTAACAATATATGCATCAAGTCAGTGAGCTGTATAAAAGATTGATGATCCACTAGGTCCTATTATTGGGTGGCAGATGGCTCCAGTATATGTCAATACTTTGAGTTTCCATGCCTATTTTGTAGCCTTTTTTTAATACAAATGCCCTCTGGGGGCTTAGTGTGTTTTCGGTGCTGCCATTTTGTCTGCTTTCCTTTCGCTTCCCTTAGGTAAATAACCAAGCTTTCATATTTCATATTTCAACTGATATGGATGAAGCGCTTCAGTTTCTTTTGTTTCTTGGCTGAAGAAATATGCACACATTGAGACTAAGAAGTACTTGTGGTGGATCCAGCCCTAGAACCCTTCTCTGGTGAGCATATTGGACTCTGTGAGGACATGCAGGTACTGCTAAAGGTCACTGGATGCCAGTTCAATATTCAGACAATTTGAAACATGAATGGTTCACATGGTGGTTCGAAGTAGTGGCTGCTGCTGTCCTGCAAGTTTCCCATCTGGTTTTATGAGGGAATTTTTCTGCTGAACTTCACCAAATATTATCTCTTCCCTACAGCCGTAATCAGTTCCTGCTCCTAATGGCCTGCTCAACTGAGTGTTTCAATTGAATGGCACGATCAGCACGAGTTGTTCTGTTTTCATATCTGAATGGTGATTCATAATTCGGTTGTCTCCATGTAGCTTCATATTTTGAATTTACCTGAATAAACGTCTAGTTCTCATTGTGTTTCAATGGTGTATTGACAACATTTCTGTTCATACACATCTCCCTTCAGCTTCATTTTATGATAGTCAGTTTTGCCACTGATGCTTCTTTTCTTTAACTCTTTCGATGCTGATGACGAGCTCAGCTCGTCATCACCCACGGGTGTCGTGTGCTGATGACGAGCTGAGCTCGTCATGGTGCCACTAAAATGGCAATTTCCAGCACAGGACGGGAAAACTGCCAGCAGCCATGTGGTTAATTACAGATGAAACACGCCACAGGTTTGGTGTTATAATGACTCCACATTGAGATCTTAATAATATAGGTACATGCACTGACCATTCCCTCATACAAATTTTGACCTTCCACAGAGAGCCATTGACATCAATTCACTGAAATCCCTCGGGTAGCGGAAGTGACATCACACACCCTTTGATGTTGACATCATAGCTAGTGACATTGCATGATCTTGGACCCTAAACATTCCCAGGAAGTTATGTCACATGGTTTAATCCTGATGGCATCCCAATAAGTGACATTGCTGAGGTTCCATATTAGTTGCATGATTAATATTACTGCACAACACAGAGACATGTATATGTTATATGCCACCTACATTAGCATGAAAACATGAGCTTTGAAAGTTCTGGGGTGTAATACTAGCCCTAAATTGTATCTAGCAAGTTAAAGTGAAGCTAGCATGCCAGACCTCTTTTAAGAGTGTTTGGAAGTGTGGGATTTCTCCAGAAAATATTTGAAAAACATTGGGGCCAAATAGTGCCTTTCATAGAACAACTTTGAAATTCATTTGTTAAACAACCATGGGCTCCCTATATATCAAGGCCCTTTCATGATTTTATGGTTTGTGTATTTGTAATGTGCATTATCACCTGAGAGGTATCTTAGCACTGAGTAGGTGAACTTCTAGCTTTGCGTAGGACAAGCGGGTTGGCAAAGTATTCAAAGAGCCTGGTTTTCAGCTTCTTGCGGACTACGAGAAGTAAGGAAGAGTATCTGACATTTAGTGGTAGGTCATTTCCAACTTTAAGGGCAATGTAAGAGATAGTGTGCTAAGTTATTGAAACCTGACACTCCCCAGGAGCTCACATTTATTCTCACTCATTCACTCTCACATATTCATTTTCACTAACTTGCCAGATTTATATATTGTCACTCACTCTCTTGAACTCCCTCTAACTCAAAATCCCTAATTGTCACTCCCTTTCACTTATTATCACCCTGACTCACATATTTTCCCTCATTCAACACTCAGACTCACTCAAAATAACTTACATAGACTCAATCCTTCTTTGTCACTCACACTCACTTGCACTCACTCTCATTAACTTTTTCTCACTCACTGTAATTTTCCCTCATATTAATTCCTACATTCTGTACGCTCCCTCAGATTCATTCATCTGACCCACTCACTTGCCGCCACTCTTATTCTCACTCACTGACTCACTCATACTCACTTAATGACACTCAACCTCGCACATTATCACTCTATACCTGTTGTTCACTCTTACTTTCACTCACTTTAATCGAGGAAACATTATAAAACTAACAAAGTCCATTCCAAACTTGGCTGGCATAACTTCAAAAGATCTACTCTCTGTAGAGTTCATACCTACTGCTAATCCTCAAAGCCCAGAGGCAACAAAGACAACATGGACCACAAGTAAAATGGCAGAAGAAATCCTAGCTGAACTGGGGATATTCCAAAACTGGGGCATCCACATTGCCCCTTTTAAAAAAACAGCCTAGCCATTTCCATTACTGAGCATCGCAAGCCCTGTAACAGAAAAACACCAAGCACACTCAAACAGCATACTCAGAGGCGTGCAGGGAAGATCGCGACAACGGAGTACAAGCAGCCTTTGGGACCGACCAGACGTATGGTTGAGGGCAGTCGCCCACTCAAACCAAGGTCTTACAAGAGAAGCACTCTCCCACAGAATAACTGTACGCTCAGAGGAGGATTGACGCAACCCACAAGATAGAGCCCACAGCAGGGCAAAGGAAACTTCCCTTAGTCTATGTTCATGGAACATTAATGGCTTAGCAACAAAAACAGAAGACCCAGATTTTCTGAACTATGTTACTACCTTCGACATAATCATGTTGCAAGAAACTTGGCTCATTGACCCACAGCACATTGAGGGTTACTGATGTATCGCCACATCAGCAACAAGGACCGGCAGGTTTGCCCACTGCTCTGGAGGGCTGACCACCTATGTTTCCACAAAAGCATAGTCTCAGCAACCACTATGGACTCGAAGTCAAGTGCAAAACTAGCAGCCACAACTAGTATTGCCTTTGACGAAGAAGAAATGGAGGTTTGCATAATTAATTTGTATGTCCATCCTAAACGTAAAGCAAATGATTCGACTAAACTTACCAACCAATTGGCCGAATATGCCACAGAGTTGGGAAACCCGATGTTCATCTTGACAGGGGACCTAAACCCCTATCTCATCAGCTCTGCAGACGGGAAGGAGGTACTGACTCAAACTAAAATCTAAAAAATTCCTTCTTGAGGCGGCAGCAGTGTTATTGGATGCTGCCAAAGTGTTCGACTCAGTAGAATGGCACTACATGTTCTGGGTCCTGGGGCGGATGGGCTTTCCACCCCTCTTTATACAGTGGATAACGGTGCTTTATGCGGCACCTACGGCGAGGCTACGTGTTGGAGGGCTGACATCCGAGGTGGTGCGCATTGAGTGGGGCACACGTCAAGGATGCCCTTTGTCACCGCTGCTTTTTGCGATTGTTCTGGAACCCTTGGCTTGTGTCATTCGTCAACGACAGAGAGGCTGCACTTAATTTTGACCATAGACCAGTGGCGTTTTCCTGGAATTGCATTTCAAAGTAAAAACAAAGGTGGCAACTGCATTACAAGTGGGGTACTAACTAAATGGAGCTGGATAGCCCACAGTCAGACAGCACACAGGATAAACCTGCTAAAGATACAAAACCCAAATTTGCACCATCAAGGAATGATTCGGACTTAGAACATAAAACACCATCATCAACATCATCATTTTTAACCAAATTAGAGAGGTAACAAAAAGTTGAGCTGGAGGATCCTGAACAACTCTCATACCTTGGCACAGAAGAGAGGGAGGGTCTCCTGGCAACCTACACTCAGGGCTCCTAAGCTAAGTGTAAGAATGACTCTCCTGCAAAATCGACAGCTGAGGGGCACCAGGGAAACCACGAAGTTGGGGAGATCCAAGCGGCGTGCAATCCAATAACAGACACCAGAGGGCCACCAGGTGGGGTACAAAAACCAGACCCTGGAAGTGCCTGGACATGCTTGTTAAAAACAGTGTAACTCCTGGTGGAGGCCCTTCACTACCAATCTGATAAAATGGACACACATCTAACCTAACTGGACCCCCTGGCAGTTTTCGTGGTTTCCATCAGTGGAAATCTAGGTGTGTTAAAAACTTTTCTCCAAAACTTACAGGGCCACACGCAAGCTAACAACTCAAGCTGCGGATGTGGCCCGGTTGTTGATGAACTAGCTTCCCTTCCATCCATGCTAAGCAAATTGTGCACAAAACTTCAAAGGGCATCCCAATGCTTGGTAATACTGCCTCCAGATGATGAATCCACTACTGCAAATCATGAATTCACGGCAACAGACCAGATCACAACCTTGAAATAAGGGATTCCTTCCATCAAGACAATATCAAAACATAACATTATAATAAATGAGGGCTGCAAAATAAAACAACATCAAGCCATCCTGCCAGCTGTCTCCTGAAAGACAAACTGGACCATAAAATGAATGCAAGGCAAAGACGAGTACAAAACAGAAAGGCAGAAAACCAAAAAATGACCTCAAATCAGGAAGGTTTCCTGGCCTGTTTGGGTCAACATCAGCTAAAAATTAGATAAATCAGGAAAGCCAAATCACATCAGAAGGGAACCATAAACATAACAAGAATGTTAAAATGGGACTAAATCAAATCTACACCAGAGGAACACAAGGTGAAAACCCTATTCAGACATTTAAGAGAGTTGTGAAAGAAGAAACAAAATGATTTCATCTAAATGGCAACATTGCCAACCTTCATAGTATCAAAGAGGAGGAGTCAGCAGGAATTACAGCAAACAGCTCACTATTTTGAACAAATCCAACGCATTCGCAAACCAGTAAACCATTAATAACACTCACCGACCACTGTGCCGATAAGGGAGCTCAGGCAACCATGGCAAGTTTGGAAAAATACAATGACCAACATTCAGACTCCAGGAAGCCAAACGGCACAATGATAAGCCAAATCTATCTTAAAAGTATAAGTAAACCACAAACTGATTCCATCGCAGAACAAGGTTCTCAAGGGAGGCAAGAATTCCTGGTATCGCCAAAGCAAAACTGGAACAGCTTGGAAGTTTTCCGGCAGGGAAACATAAGCCAACCGGATGGAATGGTACACAATTCAAAAACTCAAAATAGGGAGGGAAGCAGGGTGTTCCCCAGGCATTCAGCCTCACCAGGAGAATTAGGTAACAAGACTATCATCCAGCCCTCAAAAAATCACAAATCCTCTGTCACAATTTTGGCAACTCACGTAAGGGACTGGAAGAGACAGAAGACTGGTGGACTGTGCCGACTGAAACTAATTCTTACCTATCGTTTCAGCTGAACGACTTTTGCTTTGAACCGCAAGAGGAAGAAAACCGAATAAAGAGATAGTCCCTTTTACTGGACATAGTATCATGAAGATGACGCCCATGCTTTTGACGTCACGCTCGAAAGGTGTAGGCTATCATGACGCGAGAGAGGAAGGCGGAAGTCGAGGAAGCAGCGAAGACTGGAGAACCTTGAGAAACCGATCCGGAATGCCAGAGTTAAGACGACCGCTGCTGGAGGCTGTTTTGGAGGAAGAGGCAGCGCCAACAAAGCCAGGAGGCCAACGGACCGTTGTTGAACCCCACCACGCTTCAGGAGGAGTGTGGCTAAAACAGGTACGGGAGCGTGTTTCAGGGTGGGTGGGGAGGAGCGCAAAAACCTGCAAGTAAATAACCTCCTGCTACTCTTGGCCAATTCCCAATACCCTGTGCACCTAGTCACGGCCGTAGCTGTGTGCTAGCACTGGTGATCCCTCACTTCCCCATCCCCTGAATACAAACCATACAATACTCCTCACGTTACCCCCCTACTTTCTTTCTGTGTCCACACTGTAGACCACCGAGACACCACCCATGAGGGGAGAAGACAACTATGAAGAGAAGCAGACGTGCCCTCTGATGCTAACAGGACAGGAGCTGCATTGTTACAGTGATTGAACTCCTGCCTCCCCTAAGAAAAGGATTGTACATAAAATAAAACCAAGCTTACCACGTCCCCACGTGTGCCTCGATCCTTGTAGCCCGCAACACCCTCCCTGCCTGAGTCCGGAAGGGAAACCAACGCCCCCTGGTTCACACCTGAATATAGATCAAAAGGTACACATGGCATCTTGAATCAAGAGAATATACTGCGCCTTCTGTCCCATATACCAAGTTTGACAGAGGTGACGACGTTGGACTTGGTCTAAATAGAATTCATTAGACGCAAGGACTCCTTGGAAGGAGAAAATACAAAGACGACATGGGCATCGTTATCAACTGCACAAAAAATGCTCTTAGAGAGTTGCACCTTTAGAAGCTGGGGGATAATCATCACTCCATACACTGAGCCTGGATACCCTGGATCCCAGAAAACACAATTGCGACACAATCAAATCTAAAAAGAACTGAAACATCAGTGCTCAGAGGAGCAGTGAGGCACTGTCGAATGAACAAAGAGATTTCCCAGGAAAATTGCAAAAGCTGTCAGGATTCTGTAACGCCACCAACCTCGCAAACAGATCTAAGATGGATCTCAAGGACAATAAACAATCAAAAAAACTGGGAATACACCAGCCAACCACGAACAACAAGCACAAATGGACTTCTACGATTATACTCATGGAATGTAAATGGTCTAGCCAATAAAATGACAACCCAGATTTTGTCACCCACCTAATGTCAGTTGACATCATAGCACTACAGGAAACCTGGCTGATAGACCCTCCACACCTTCAGGGATATTTGTGTTTTTTCACCCCAGCCCTTAGAGGGGCAAAATACGGTCACCTTCAAGTTGGTCTTGCAACTTATGTCTCAAACACAAGTATATCTACAGCCTGTGCAATCCGTCCAACGTCTTCAGCAATAATGGCAATAAACCTTCTTACTCCATCCACAACACAAGGAAAAAGGGGTGCAGACATCATGATAATCAATGCTTATGTCCGCCCAAAATGGAAAACTAAGGCAGCAAAGGAGTTATGTGACTTTTAGGAGGCATGCATAAGAAAAGGGGCAACAACAGACTTTATTCTCATTGGAGATCTAAACCTCAACCTAATAGGTTCCTCAGCAGATGACAAAGTGTCCCTTCATAATTCAATCTGGAATATTCCAGCGCAAGGGAAACCACCACTGGGCAAATCAACCAAAACCAGAAATCGGCTACTCGAGGACCTTGAAAACCTTAACCTCAGAGCAATCAACAGAATATTTGCTGGCGATAACCCACCTGCAATCACTCACTGCTCGTCAACAGTAAACACAATACTAGATTACACTTTTATTTCTCTAACTCCATTTAATCAAATCTCTTCATTGCAGCTGAGTGACAAAGCTGATAGTGACCATCGCCCTCAAGAAATCATACTTAGAACAAACATGCCTATGTTCGATTGGTCTCTGACCCCTTAAGTATCAGTGTTTACAATCAACTTTAGAAGTATTAAGTTCGCACAAACAGCGGATGGCAGCCTGCTGGAAAATGCAATACCTCATTTTGAGTCTCAGGTTGGATCAAGCGAAATTGGGAAATGGGAGAATTTTACAACAACAATGGTAGCTTATGCGACTTCGATCGGACCAATGATCCAACAGAGACACAGCAGTATGAAGCATGTATCACAAAACTGACAAATGGAAACTTAAGCTTATTAAAAACTCAATTTATGACACGTTGAGACACCTTCGATATAATCCAACTGCAAAAACGCAGCTAGCACTGTTACGAAAGCAAAAGGTGCTGTTGAGGAGACAAAAATGGGAAGCTAACAGATTCGCAGAGGATGAGCTCTTGGCAAAATTACATGCCATCACCAAACAGAGTGGCATCACAGGATTCTGGGGAACATAAATCACTTATTTCGTCCTTGACATGAGGGAATTTCTTCCAATATCTCAGTAGAAGTTGGGGTAAATTACCTCGGGATTCATTTCCATCAAGACACCGAATCCGTGGCTATTGAACCAAAAACCAAAATCAATTTAGGATGTGCGTCAACTGACACTGCCTTGGCGGCACATAACTCCATAGACCCTGAAACACCAAAGGGACACTTACCAACGGATGTACCATTAAATAGCAAAATCAGTACCATCAAGCGGCAAATAGGGAAGGGAAAGAGAGAGGGGGCCCCAGGCCCTAACAGAATTCCACTGGTTCTTTCCAAACAAGATGCAAACCTATGGGCAGGGGCGCTTGAATCTCTTTTCACAGAAATACGTCTACTGAACATACTTCAACGCTCCTGGAGAGGATCAAAAATGTCCTGAAGTCAGGTGACAAGTCCTTGCCAAAAAACTACCAGCTAGTGGCACTCATGGACAACGAGGCAAAGTTTTTCACAGGAATACTACTAGAAGAGCTCCAGGCTTGGGCCACAGAGAAATCAGCAATACCACCCAACCAGATTGGCTTTGCAAAATCCAAACAACAAACATCCTAGCCATGGCAATGTACTAGGAAGATGGTCATTAGTGTTTGGGGGGTGGGGGTATTCAATTGTAAATGTATATTGTGTACTTCGGTCGTCTACAGCCGAAGTCTTGCCATTCAGCGGCACTAATTGTCGCATCAGGAGTTTCGGTTCTCTGTCGTGTGAATAAACAATGTAGGGAATCCCCACTAAGAACCTACCATCCGTGTTTGTAAACTATAATCATTAATAGTCAAAAATGAAATGGAAAGTCACTTGAAAATCAAATAATCATTCCTCAGTTTTAAGTCAAATCGTCTTCATAAATGATTCTTTTCAGCTTGTGCTCCATTAACAGCCACATTCCACTTGAGTGAGAATACATTTCCCAAATTGTAAATTAACCTATATTATTATTTCTGCAAATACGTTTATACACTAGATATAACAAATCATAGATGGGAAAAAAATAGAGACCATCTAATTGGTCCTTTTTAAACACACTGGGTGGATTTAAGAGTACTTTTTTTCAAAACTATTTCCGAGCAGCTACATTTCGAGCACAATCCTTCAGCCAAAGACCTTTGACGATGTTTGCCATGGCATATTTCGTTTCTGACAGTCTTCTGGCGACCGAATCAAGCAGAAATGTACAGAAAATTAGGGCATTTATTAGAATGTGTATTTAAAGTAGAAGCCCTTCAAGTCTATGAGTACACAGCGAAGCGCAAATACGCTGCAGATGCTGTCTGTCTCAATTATCAAGAACTCAGCCACCTTCATTTAACATGGTGGCTCGTCCCTGGGTCAGTGGCACAGATGGAGACATCGGTCATTTATTACTTAACTAGACATTTTGTCTAGAGGCACGAATTCCTTTGCTTCTGAGCTGGCGATGAAAATATAAAAGATTCATTTTCCCGCGCTTGCAGTTGCCAGACGTAGTTACCCGCCACCGGACATACAGAGCCCTGCCGATTATCCTGAGGCAGGGAGATCTTTTAATACCAACCATCTGTCCAGCATTTTAGAATCTTTTATATTTTCATCGCCAGCTCAGAAGCAAAGGAATTCGTGCCTCTAGGCAAATAGGAGGTTTCCTAAAACAATACCTTGCCAACTGATTATCTTCTAAATCTGAAGAATACATCCAAAAGATTAAGAGAACATTATAATTTTAAATAGATTCCTAGGATACCTCGAGAAGAGCCAAATAGGGGATTCTACAGAACTCAAATCCACATTAAGGGTTCCGGTGGCGGACGTTTAGTATCTATCCTTCATATCATCTAGCTTCGGCAACCCCTGACGCTGAAGAAGTCATAATAAGAAGCAGACATCTTAACTTGGTCGTTCCTCTAAAGAGAAAAATTTCTAGTAATATTACGTGGCTACTCCAGGAAGAAGGCGCTGGCCGCCGAAACGCGCGTAGAGTCATATAATTTCGCCACTTATCTACTATAGATAAAGAATTTACTGTCTATTGTTCACTAATTTTTAACTGTTGATGCTTATGATACAATACATTGTGAATTTTAATTTTGTGTGATGTGAATGAAATGTTTAATGTTTTAACTATTAAATAAAAAATGATGTCTTTTAGTCAGTTGTAGCTATTCGTTTATTACCTTTTACCAATAAGGTATTTTAAAATTTTGATTGCCTAGGTTGTTACTTTTCATATACACTGATACAAGGTGGTTCCAGAATTGGAAACATCATATATCAGGCCAACTTCTCACATTGGTGTGCAGCGGTGCGGATTTGAGCTTGCTGTTGTTTTACCATTGCAATCTTTTTATCAAATTGAAAGATCACATCAAGTACCCTAGGTACATATAAACAAAAGCTTAGCATATTTAAGTTCTACTGAACTTAGTAGTTGTAGATCAAA
This sequence comes from Lissotriton vulgaris, assembly GCF_964263255.1. NCBI lineage: Eukaryota > Metazoa > Chordata > Amphibia > Caudata > Salamandridae > Lissotriton > Lissotriton vulgaris. Next base: position 435,949,292 of record NC_141700.1, read on the forward strand.
GGGATTAGCACACCCTGCCTACAACTCACTAGCAAGGTACAGTAGGAAAACACTTACTGTAGGTAAGTGCACCACTTGCACCTCACTAGCAGTCATATCTGGCACAGGTGAAGCTTCTAGCTCTCTACCTGTGGTGGTTGACCTTACCAGGGCAGCCTCCAGCTATGACAAACTTAGCCATAAAGACTTGAGTGTCTTATGCACTGCAAGAGGGCTAAAAAGGGGTCACAACCCCACCATTCCTTAACTGATAGCCATCCTGGACAAGGATGACTTAGCTAAGGCGAGTGCAGTTCCCTTAGATGCAGATGGAGTAAACCCCCCTGAGAATGAGGACACCCCAGAGGTGGAAGAGGAGGAAGAAGAGGAGGAAGAAGCTGACTCAGAAGAGGATGAGTCAGGTCAGAATCAGAGGGGTAACCAGGTATTAGTTGGCAGGCTTAAGCAGACCAACTTGGACCTACATGGGGATGGAGAGGGCCAGCACCTCCCCAGATCCTATAACATAATTCCCTTAGGTAATAGGAGAGTGAGATCACCTTCCAGGGTCTCTCACATTTCTAGTGCCTCCAGAGAATCTCAAAGGGGAATGACTTCCCCCCAGAGGAAAGAGCATAGGGCCAGGATGAGGGCTGTCCAACTCCAGATAGAGAGGGCTCAAGATAAACTTGCTTTAGCAAGAGAATAAAAGTTAAGTGGATTAGACTCCACTGGTGGCAGCAATATTCCTAGAGAGAAAGACAGGGCCTATGATAATAGAAACCTGACAAAAATTGTGCCCCCCTACAAGGAAGGGGATGACATACACAAATGGAAGACTGCTCTGGAGAGAGCGTGCATGGTACAGCAGGTTCCTCAAGATCAGTGGGCTGCAATTTTATGGTACTCCTTTTCTGAGAAAGGGAGGGATAGGCTCCTCACAGTTAGACCTGAGGATGCCAAAAACTACTCTGTCCTGAAGAGTGCTCTTATTGAAGGGTTTGGCCTAACCACTGAGCAATACAGGTTGTTGTTCAGAGATACCAAAAAAGCTCAGACTCAGGACTGGACTGATTTTGTTGATGGTGCCACTAAGGCTCTGGAGGGTTGGCTGCAGGGAAGTAAAGTCTCAGACTATACAGGATTGTACAATCTTATAATGAGAGAGCAGTTACTTAATAACTGTCAGAACCAGCTGTTGCATCAATACCTTATTGACTCTGATCTGACCTCTCCCCAAGAATTGGGAAAGAAGGCGGACAAATGGGTCAGAACAAGGATTAAGCAGAAACCCCAGAACCATGGTGGTGACCAGAAGAAAACAGACCAGAAGGGTGGGGATAAGAAAGATAAAGTAAAAGACCAGAAGTCTTCTTCAGGCCCACAAAATTCTAATAAGGAGGGTGGTTCCCAAAATGGTAACAAAAAGAACAAGAATGATGGCCCAAAGAAACCTTGGTGCAATACCTGTAAGTCCATTTCCCATTGGGGATTAAATGCACCAAGAAAAATCCAGTTCCTACCATTGCAGCTCTTAAAGCACCTGCACCCCCTAGTGCAGTCAGCAGTGGTAGTACACAACCAAAGGTTATAGTAGGGTTAACCCTGGGTACTGAGATGGAGTCTGGCCTAGTCAGAATCCCTACTCAGGCAGTTCTGCTCTATGATGTGGACATATCCATGCCCACTACTGTGAGTCCCAGTAACCTGGGCAAGTATCGGCAGACGCCTTTGATTAATGAGAAACTGGCTCAGGCCTACAGGGACACTTGTGCCAGTGTCACTATGGTGACACCTAACTTTGTGGACCCTGGACAGATTGTACTAGGTGAGAATTACCTAGTGACCATTGCAAGCAATACCAGTACTACATATAGTGTGGCTGTTGTGAACTTCTCCTAGGGAGGGGTAAATGGCCTAAAGAAAGTTGTTGTGAGTGCAGACCTCCCAGCAGACTGTCTGTTAGGCAATGATCTGGAAAACTCAGTTTGGTCAGAAGTGGAGTACAGGACTCATGCAGAAATGCTAGGGATTTCAGCACATGTCCTTGCAGTGACAAGGACTCAGGATAAGAAGTGCCTTCCTGAACCTGTGGTGGATCTTGGAACAATAGACCAACCACAACCCAAGAAGAAGAGCAAGAGGGTTAAGGCTGTGCCTTCCCCCTTGCCCCAGGTTGAGGATCAGACTTCACAGGAAGCTGATTCTGCAGTCCAAGAAGAGACTGTCTCTGAGGAGCTTGAAGCTGATCAGGTTGAGTTTCTGGGGACAGGGGGACCATCAAGGGCAGACCTGGGGCAGGCCCAATTAGATTGCCCTTCTCTTGAACCCCTCAGACAGCAAGCTGCTGCTGAGGCTGCAGGGAATGCTCAAGGTACCCATAAAGTGTATTAGGATGATGGGCTCCTTTATTCAGTGGCTAGAGACCCCAAGCCTGGTGCCACCAGGAGGTTGGTCATACCTTGACATTTAGGGGCATCCTTCTTACCTTGGCCCATGATATTTCCCTTGCAGGACACTTAGGCTAGAATAAGACTTGGGACAGGCTTGTTCCTCACTTTCACTGGCCTCATATGTCAGAAAATGTCAAGCAGTTTTGTCGCAGCTGTGTCACTTGCCAAGCCAGTGGTAAGTCAGGTGGCACAACAAAGGCCCCCTCATACCACTACCTGTGGTGGGGGTACCCTTTGAAAGAGTTGGAATAGACATTGTGGGTCCCATGGATCCTCAAACAGCATCTGGGCACAGATGTATACTGGTGGTAGTGGATCATGCCACCAGTTATCCAGAGGCAATTCCCCTGAGGACCACAACAGCACCTGTTGTGGCAAATGCCCTTCTTGCAGTTTTCTCAAGAGTGGGTTTTCCAAAGGAGGTTCTTTCAGACAGAGGTACCAACTTCATGTTTAGATACTTAAAGGCAATGTGGAAGGAGTGTGGAGTAAACTACAAGTTTACCACACCCTATCACCCACAGTGCGCAATGGGCTTGTTGAAAGGTTCAACAAGACCCTCAAGGGAACGATAAAAGGATTACCAGAGAAGCTTAGGCGGAAATGGGACACCCTTTTACCCTGCTTGCTCTTTGCTTACAGAGAGGTCCCACAGAAGGGTTTTGGCTACAGCCCCTTTGAACTTTTGTTTGGCCACCCTGTGAGGGGTCCACTATGTTTGGTAAAGGAAGGATGGGAGTTACCTTTCAAAAAGCCTAAGCTAGATGTTGTGGACTATGTACTTGGTCTCTGCTCCAGGATGGCTGAATACATGGAGAGAGTATCCAAAAACCTGGCGGCCATTCAAGAATTACAGAAAGCTTGGCATGACCAAAAGGCTGTTCTGGTTGAGTTCAAGCCAGGGCAGAAGGTCTGGGTGTTGGAGCCAGTGGCCCCAGCAGCACTCCAGGACAAATGGACTGGAACCTACCCTATTGTTGAGAAAAAGGGAGAAGTCACCTATGTGGTTGACTTTGGAACCCCTAGGAGCCCCCACAGGGTGCTTCATGTAAATCGTTTGAAAGCATTTGTTGACAGGGAGGACATGAGCCTGCTCATGGCCACAGATGGGGAACAGGAGGAAGAGAGTGACCCTCTCCCAGACCTGCTTTCCCAGAACCCTGATGATGGTTCTGTTGATGGAGTAGCCTTGGCAGGCAGCCTCAGTGAGCAGCAGCAGGTGGACTGCAGACAGGCCCACAGGCATATGTTTTCACTCACACCCAGTCAAACTAACTGGTGCACCCATGAGGTGGACACTGGTGACAGTCTGCCTGTGAAGAATAAAATCTACAGGCAACCTGACCACGTCAGGGATTGTATAAAGGCTGAGGTGCAAAAGATGCTTGAGCTTGGAGTGAATGAGCCATCAGAGAGCCCATGGGCCAGCCCAGCAGTCCTGGTGCCAAAACCTCATACCAAAGATGAAAAGAGAGAAATGAGGTTTTGTGTGGACTACAGAGGTCTCAATGCTGTCACTAGAAAAGATGCACATTTCATTCCAAGAGCAGATGAGCTCATTGATAAATTGGCTTCTGCCAAGTTTCTGAGCACATTTGATTTGACAGCTGGCTACTGGCAGATCAGGTTAGCTGAAGAGTCAAAAGCCAAAACAGCATTCTCTACCCCTAGTGGACATTATCAGTTTGTGGTAATGCCCTTTGGTTTGAAGAATGCACCTGCCACCTTCCAAAGGTTGGTGAATCAAGTCCTTGCTGGGTTGGATGACTTTTGTGCAGCATATCTAGATGATATTGCTGTCTTTAGCTCCTCCTGGGAGGATCACCTGATCCACCTGAAGAAGGTTCTGGAGAACCTGTAAAAGGCAGGTCTGACTATCAAGGCTACTAAGTGCCAGATAGGGCAGAGCAAGGTTGTGTACCTGGGCCACCTAGTAGGTGGGGGTCAGGTTCAACCATTGGAGAGCAAGATCCTGTAATGATTGAAAGCAGCGCAAGAAGTCGCAAGCGCCACTAACCTGAGTTCAAGGCCCAGCAGGAACGACGGGACGACTGTCCTCGAAACCTCCCACTGCACGTCACCCAACAATGGGACAATCACCGCTATTAGAGTGCGCACAGCCGGAGGCCGCAAGGGAAAAAATGGGGTGTAGGGATGTGGTTTACTCTGATCTCTTCAGTTCGGTTTCTAGGGTCAGCGACTTTACTGGGAAGACCTCCCTGGAGGTGGGTGAGAAGATAGAGAGAGAGGATAATGTAACTCTGCACTGTCTCGAATATTCCCACTCCCCCAGTGTTCCGGGACTTACCACTATCGTGAAGGGTTTCTCCGTGGATGAAGTCTGTAGGTGATATGGAAGCTGGTATGTCTCTTCCACAGTTGTCGAAAAGTTAACTCACTTTCCGACCAGGATCCAGCAAAGAGTATCTGGTAAGTATTACTTCCCACGGTGAGTGTTTTAAACAAGGTACTGCTTATAGAAAAGACCCAAAATACTCCTTTTGGGTTGGGTGGTAGCAGTAGCGGTTCTGCAGGCAAAAAGGATTCCAATAGTTAACAACTAAGAGTGGTGCAACCTGCACACGTATTTCTGTTAGGCTTGGAAGCGGATGCAAAAAAGGGATAACAAAAGATAGTTGAAGAAAGCGAGCCCGCTTTCCTCTGTATTTCCACACAAGCGCGGCTCTGTTGAACTCACAGGGACGCGCTGGGTATCCGATGCTCTGACCACGCAGGCACTTCGTCGTCGCGGCGGGTGTTTGCTCGCTGATCACGCAGGCACTTCGTCGTCGCGGCGGGTGTTTGCTCGCTGACCACGCAGGCACTTCGTCGTCGTGGCGGATGTCTCGGATCTTGACAAGTAGGCTAGTCACGGTCTCCACAGCAGGACTCTGGATGCATAAACAAACAGGGAACGAACCAGGAACAGGATTGACAAGCCCCGTTTTGTTCAAGGGGTGGAGCTTAAGTAAGTTCTTCCCATTGTGCCTGCTCCCAGCGCCGCATGGCCTTCTGGGACTGGTAGTTTTTCCGTGAGTGTCCTGAAATATGATGTCTGTGGCCACCTGCCGTTCTGCTAAGGGCGATCGCTACAGATCCAGACCATACAGGACTGGGCTCCTCCAACTATCCAGACACAAGTCAGAGCCTTCTTGGGCCTGACTGGGTATTACAGAAAGTTTGTGAAGAACTATGGGTCCATTGTGACACCATTAAATGACTTGACATCCAAGAAGATGCCAAAAAAGGTTCAGTGGACAGTTAGCTGTCAAAAGGCATTTGAAGACCTGAAGAAGGCCATGTGCTCTGCACCTATCCTGAAGAGTCCTGACTACTCCAAACAGTTCATTGTACAGACAGATGCTTCTGTGTTGGGGGTGGGAGCTGTGCTTTCACAACTTAATATAGATGGTCATGACCAGCCCATTGCTTTCATTAGCAGAAGGCTGACCCCCAGGGAGAAACGTTGGTCAGCTATTGAGAGGGAGGCCTTTGCTGTGGTTTGGGCCCTGAAGAAGTTGAGGCCATACTTGTTTGGAACTCACTTCCTAATTCAGACAGACCATAAGCCCCTCTTGTGGCTAAATCAGATGAAGGGTGAAAACCCCAAACTACTCAGGTGATCCATTTCCCTATGGGGATGGACTTTACAGTGGAGTACCGCCCAGGGACTGACCATGGTAATGCAGATGGTCTCTCCAGGTACTTCCACTTAGAACATGAAGACATATCTGGTCAAGGTTACGTTTAATGTCCCTGCGTTTGGGGGGGGGGGGGTTGGTTGTGTAGGAGAGTAGGGTCTGCTATCCTATGGTCACCCCAATTTTTGCTTTTTGCTTCACTGGTTTTTGACTTAATATGGCTGTGGGCCTGCTAATCAGACCCACAGCCTGCTGTTCTCTCTCTAAATTCACATACATGTACTATAGGTACATAACCCAATTGGAACTGGACTCCTTGTCAGCCTCTGTACCATGCACTATAGGTGCTCAGGGCATAGGTGCCACCAAGGGTACCAGGGGCTGAAGCATAGCTTTTGCCACCCCTGGCTGGTTCTTAAATTGACACAACTGGCTGATCACTCAGCTGGGGCAAGTTGGTGTAATCACCTCTTGCTTAGATATAGTATACCTATATCTAAACCTATATCTGGACACATATAAACCTATGAGTCACTCCTATGAAAGGCCTTATCAATCCTGGAGGCAGAGTGCGTGGTTTAACGTGAGATGGTGCTCAAGCATGAGCTGAGCCTGTCTGCAGCTGTCGGGAACAACTCCCTAAACTGTTCCGGGATAATGCCATACCATATACTATTAAGTGCATTATAAACCATTGCGGTTATATGTTAACTTTGGTTTGGCTTTATCAAAACATGTCCTATAAAGTGTCATACGATTTGGAATACTATCCCCTCGACAGTCCTGTCGACGGGGATAGCATTCCACTCCTCTAGAGGGAGAAGACATGTTACTTTACTGAAACGCAGTTGATTTTAAAAGAGCCTCAGCATCACAAAATGGACGCTTCTGCCACAGACACGAGTCTGACCTCCTGCTGCTGACCAAAACTCAGCTGAGGAGGCCTGGACAAAGGCTTTCCTGTCGCGGGGAGGTGTCACACCACCCCAGACAGGAGATAGTGGATTGTAGCAGGGAGGTTTGAAAGAAACCAGACACTGCCTGGGGAGCACAAGGCTTCCCCTTGCATAATCCGGTCAAACCGGTTCTGGGGCACATCAGCCCCAGTCCCAGCACGAACCTGGACAAAGGGAAAGGGGTGTAACCACCCCCTTCCTGGGTCCCACCCATAGGAGAACCTAGCAGGTAATCCAGCCCCCTAGATTGGTATAAGAATGGGAGCAGTGCCAAAGCACCCAGATTATCCTGACTGAAACTTATGAAACAAAACTCTGGACCCTTCAACATCCTACTCAACGTAGAAGACCGAAGAATCTCCCTTGTGGTCAAGGAGTGACCACCCTGTGCAAACAGGCACCATTCCCGCCGGAACTCGAGCAACAGAGTTCAACAAGACCAAGCGTACCTGCCTTCGAACAGCCCGATCCACAGTCCCTGCAGAGCTGAGACCCTTGGAGGTGACCTGAAGCGTGGGGCCCGCCATCTTGGAAAGACCACGAGACGCTGACCGTGCAGCCCACGAGTGACCCTCGAAGCTGTGCATTAGGGTTTGAGAAGGCCCAGCCCTGAGCCTCTCTTGCACCGAAGCTCACCCCTCTACACTCACTGAGTGCTGCGTGGGGCCCTTCTGCATCTTTTGGCTCAAAGCGTTGGCCGGTCACTTGCCCGTTGGCTTGTGGCCCCTGTGCCGACGAACCTTGGAAAACTAACTTGTGATTCTGGTTTCTCCAGATTTGCACCCATTTCCCTGAAAAGGAGCACTCGCTCTGACCCTCCTGGTCCGAGTGTAACGCCATATTTGAATCCTGCGTAGGTTGCCCTTGCCAAGGGTTGTTTGCTCCAATCCGGAAGCCGACACCGCCGACAGCGAGAACCTGCATGTGACAGCTCCTGATCCACTCCTGGACATCCTCTGTGCCCCAGAGTCCACATGGCAGCGGAGAGAAGCAACTCAAAAGTGACCTGAAAGCGCCCGACATTGCCTGGTTCCTTCTGGTTCCACCCTGGTCACTGATAAGTGACCCAGACTCTGTCCCCTCTGCTTTCAGATCATCTTTAACTTTGATCCACCCTTGGATCACACCGGACACTACTCGTCTCGACGCCTGCAGCATCTTCAGCTCCAAGCACCAGCAACCTGCGTGACAAAACCCGACACTACTTCGCACCTGTGCACCCGCTTCCTATGGGTGAGGTAACTCAGCAACGCCATTGTTCCCACACTGGTACACACCTCTGGTGTATGTGTCTTAAGTTTCGTCCTTCTAGGTTGAGCGGAAGTATTCTTAAACTATAACTTTATAACTTTTATGCACCATTGACTTTACATTGGTGCATGCCTGTGCTTTAAGCGCTGCACCCGAATCCCGCGGGCTTTTCCTGACTTCAGCATTGCTAGTCCCGACTGCTCCCAGCGATTCCCTAGGCCCTAGGCCTAACCACTGTTTGATTGGTATCTCTTATATCACTTTCTTAATATATGGTTTGCGTGGCCCCCCGGCCTCCTCCATAATTGTGCAACTTTCATATGTTTAACTGTGCTTTTGTTTAAACGCTTGTGCCTCTGAACTCATAAAGAGTACAGAGGATTATTCTAGTAATAAATACATATATTGTTATAATATATACTTGTGTGGTGTACTTTCATTTGATATAACTCTAGAGTTAAGCCTTTAAGGCTGCTTAGTCCATGCTACCATTAGGATAGCTTGTCTATAAGGTTGACTTACAACCAGACACCATAAGGGATTGTTTGGACTGATACAAGGTGGTTCCATAATTGGAAACATCATATATCAGGCCAACTTCTCACATGCATTTTTCATAAGTCTCAAATTTAGTGTGGATTACAGCTACAGAAAAGTATCCCTGAAATGTTCAAATGAGGCCCGCCCCCTGTGATCATCCATCCCCTCCCGCTCCCTAAATCCTTGCCATCAAGATTTGGAGGTGAAGGCCCAGCTTCAAAACATTTTGCTTAGGAGGGCTCAGAGCAATAAAGTTTAAAGATCTGTAACTTAACATAACAGTAGCAATAAAGATCCATTATATTATTGCATCAATATCATAGAGAGCAAAAACTGCAGTAACACTGTAATAAGGAGGGCAAGAACATCAATAATGAAGCTCAAGAGACATAAGGAATTGCAGCTTTAGAAAGATAAGCAGAGAAAGGTGACCATAGAATATCTAGTTTACCAGACAATGGAAAATAATGGAAATTATATCCGTCAACTGCATGATTATGACATGCCACCACTGTTGAATGTTGCGATTGGCTGTAGCTCTCCAGTTAGATGCAATCACCTGCAAACCATTTGCTCGTAAAAGAGCTACTAATTTACCAATCTTCAATGATGTGACCATATGACATGTAATCCACCAAGAAATATCGTATCTAAAGAAAATGATTTCGAAATTCTAGTAATTGCTTCCGTTCTATCCCAAACCTGAATCCACAGACTAGAAACATTATGGCAATGAAAACATATATAAACAGAGTAGTCAGAATGGGAGTTACAATGCCAACAAGCATACTGCTTGATAAGCTTTAATTTAAAAATGTAAGCTGGAGAATCAAAGAGTGTATTATACAAGTCATATAATGTTTTCGTTAACTTGGCTGGACGACCAGCAGAGAGAAGTTTTGTCCAGAGCATGCCGCACACAGAGAGAGGCAAGTTATACTGTAAATCAGTTTGCACAAGATTTCCTGCTTGATTGAGGTTTATCATGAATGGGTATAATTAGTTTTTAGTAGATGAGTGAAGCTGTAGAACTTCTGTTAGCTGAGTAAGGAGGAGGCTGCGTATCGTCGGTTCGACCTGAAGAATAGGCAAAGAGTTTAAGGGCGTCAAGTAGTAGTTCCTGCAATAGTTTGTACTGTCTGAAGAATGTAAATGGTAGATTATAAGAAGGATAGTTTCAAAAGGAATAACTGATTTATCATAGATCAGTTGAGATATGGTAAAACATACCTCTATAGATCCAATGTCTCCACCTGAGAGGCTTTCCTTTCAATGTGATCTGTTTATTGTACCAGATAGACCTGTGGAGAAATTGACAACGTGTAGATTTATTGCGATAATAAAAGGCTTAATCAGGGAACAAGAATACGATATTAGTGATGATAACCAAAACCTGGGGGGTTGAGGCATTAAAACAACATGTTTATGAGAAAAAGGAAATAACATGGAAGATTCCAATAAGAACCACAATTTAGAGTCTGTATTACTAGGGTCAAAAAAGGAGTACTGATTCTGCTAAGTACCAACTGCTTTATGAAAAGAACAAAAATCAGGACAATTAACATTGCTGGCAGATATGGGGAGTTTTAGTCTATTTAAGGAAATCCATGGTGCTTTCCCATTCCATAGGAACCTAGGTAGGATTTTACCCAAAGTGTTAAAAACACTTCTTGGGCATCTTTAGGGTAGCATTTGAAGAACAAATTTCACTATTGGAAGTAGCATCATCTTGATGGTATCTAAATGACCCCACCAAGTCAAGCATGGAGGGGCTGAACCCTGGGTGGGGTGATTGATCCTAGCGGTCATAATTTTCATATTGACCTTTAACATGTCTCCAATGTTATTGGTATAAGAAAATCCCCAAACACTTAATGTTAGCAGGGTTCCAAGAAAGGCCTTTCAGAATAAAGGGGTATTTTATGCAGTATTTATTTAGAGCAGGCTTCTCCAAAGTCGGTCCTGGAGGGAAGGGTCTATGTCAGAATTTTAGCCTATCTTAAAAATGTGGCTTGGATCCTGCCCTCCTGGACCTACTTTGGAGAAACCTGATTTAGAGGAAGAACTTCGGATTTATCCAAATTGGGCTTCTAGCCTCATACTTCAGAATACAACAGCAATTCATCAAAAAAAGCAGAAAGTGGGGAATCAGGTTAGGACATGAAGAGGAGAATGTCATCAACATATGCAATATATTTGAAATTGTTGTCTTTAATTTTGAAACCAAAAGGGTGTTTGAAGTTTTAATCTGATGTAGAAAACGTTCTGATCTGAGTATGAATAACAACAGAGATAAGGGGCAAACTTGAATGGAACCTCTGTTAAGCGGCAAATAAGGATATTGTAATCCATTTACCATGACAGAAGATCAAGGCAATGAGTAAAGTAAGGGATTAATTAGAGACATCAGAGACCAAAACAATGGCCTTCTTGCGCTTTCATGAGAAACTGCCAATGGACTTGAATGAAAAATGTTTCTGCATCAAGGGCAAGCACAAAAAGAGAAGAAGTGAGTTTATTTGCTTTACTGATATTATTCAAAAAGGTGCGTGAGTTATCTGCAATGTTCCTGTGATTAACGAACCCATATTGTTCTGGGACAATGAGATCAGGAATACGATCAATTAATCAGAGAGCAATGGCCTTAGCGAAGATCTTGAAGTTAGTATTATTCAAAGAGATAGGGCAATAATGTTCACATACGGTGTAGTTACGGTTCTTTTTTGAATAATACATATCATCACCTCTGAGAAAGAACCAAGGGAGGAGTTTAGAGAGAGAAAATAATTGGTAAACTTAAATTACTGAAGTAAATGAGAAAATTGGAGCTAAAATTGGACTGTTAAGCCATTGGGACCAGGGGCCTTACCTTTTGGTAGACATTTGACCGCCCCTTGTAGTTTATCTATAGCGAAGGCAGATTCAAGCAAAGAAGTATCAAGAGTTAGTTAGTTAAGAGGTTATAGATTTGAGAAGTGGGAATCTAAAAGGGTATCAGATGTACTAGTTTCAACAGTGTATAATTTTTGGTTATATTTTTCAAAGCAATCTGCTATATCAGAGTCATAGAACAATTGAGTTCCTGAATTATTGGTAATGGATTTTATAGTTGTTTTTTCTTTTCTACATTTAAAGTAATTGGCCAACAGAACACCTGCTCTGTTTTTTCCACCATAATATCTAGCATTAATCTTTAAGGAATTTGCTGCATGCCTTTTCAGTAGATAGTTTATTAAATTGTATCCTGGCTGCAATCAATGCTTCCAGATCCGTTTGACTATTTTTGGATGTATAGTAAGTATTTTTGAGGTGCTTGATAGTAGCTAAAATAGCCATGCCCTTTTTTTCCTTAAAGTGTTGAAGCAAGTTTTTTCTTAAGAAATATAATCAATCCTCCTTTTAGAGTGATGAGGAACAGAGTAACAGGGATATTCTTTAAGATCTGGATTGAAAATTCTCCAGGAGTCAGACAGTAAGGTGCATATTAGGATGGCGGGCGGATTCATGTCCGCCCGCCACCCTAGCATGCTGGGACCCACTGCCAGTGGTGCGGCGGTCCTGCACCGGCAAATAGGATGCCACTACCACAGTGGCGGTGACATCCCCTATTCCCAGCATTGTGGCTGGCGGTGCCCACAGCACCACCCGCCACAATGCTGTGGATGCACCTTGTGGCAGGCATTTTGCGGTGCCTGTAACATTGTGCATGCAAATGCAGGGGGCTAACATAGGTACTTCCCTTGTGGACCCCTACCCTCCCAACACCCTGAGGGCCCGCAACAGGCCCCCAATGCCAAAGACTGCATGCCTTTACATGGCGGCAACCCCGCCATGGAAAGGCTGATCTTTGCCTACATCCTAATATGGATGGCGGTGTCGTGCAGACACTGCCACCATATTGGAGATGTTTTCTGCCCGGTCAACGAGTCAACTAGCGGAAAAGCTGTGAACGGTCTTTCCCCCGCCATCGTAATATTGCGGGGGTATATGGGATGCGGGGGAGGGAAATGTCGGGCGGATAGCCACCGCCATGTGGGCGGTGGTGATCCGCACGAAATCCTGATAGACCCCAAATGTTAAGATAGGGTGCAATGAAGAGTTTTATTAACTTTAGAAGGAGAATACTTAGTAGAAGAGGTACGATTTATGAAAGAGTCCAAGACCTGATCGCGGACTCCACCTATTATAAAATTGTCGGAGTAATGGTGTGTGATCTTATGGGAAATCAATATCCGAAATTCAGGATCTGGGTGTGTGTGAAGCCATGTACATTTAAAAGTGTAGATGAATATTATCTATCTCCTGCTTGACTAATATCCATCAGAATCATTCTCATACTCCTGAGATAAAAAAAATGTAGGTGTTTATGACAAAGAACAACAACCCCATTTTTTCAAATAGTAGATGGGGAAAAGAACAATTCCCCCCCCCACCCCCAACATTTTCTTTAACATGACAATTTATTTTGCAGTAAGATTGGATTCTTGGAACAGCCCCGCTTGACAGTTGAAGCTAGATAGATGTGACAGGACACGTTGACATTTAATTCTGTGTTTTAAGCCCTTGACATTCCATGTTATAACTCTAAGATTCATTTTTTAAAGAGATATGGAGAAATCATAACAATGTACATGAAGGCATAAAGAGTAGACATTAGAATAGGAAGAGAAAGAAAAGACCAATGAGATAAGAGCAAAGAAAAGAGAAAGTGATGGGGAAAAATACCACAAAATTGAATCAGAGCTGGAAGAGGCAATACAAGAAACAAAACCTTAATTGTAATTGAAATAGAATTGACAGAATAGGACATCCTGAAGTATAAACAGGGTGCGGAACACCTAATAAAGATGTGCCAAAACTGGCTCCCAAAATAGAGGAACATTGACACAGCTATTATAAGACCGTAATTACAGAATGGCAGAGAAACATGAAAGAAGAGCAGAAATAAATAAGCACAATGGGACCATCTCAAACAAGAATATGATGATAAAGGGAATTGCACTACTAACTTAACAATCGTGACACAAAGCATTGTTAGTAATAAACAAGCCTTTTGCAAGGATAAAACAGATAGCTGTGGGATAACTACTGCTGTCCAACACTGAAACAGAATCGGGAATAAAAGCACCATGGGTCAACAATGCAGTCCAGATAGCTGAACCTAAGGTAAGAAAGCACTAGGGGGCATATTATCAAGGAACTAAGTTAAAATTATCACCTCTTTAGCGGCAGAAAACTGCAGCTAAAGCGGTGATAATGGGCTTGATAATAAGGCCTTAGGTTAGTTAAACAATATAGACACAGGGAAAATAGAGCATAGTCAGGTTTTAACAGTGATGACAGTTTCCATATCCTTGTGACTATGTTGACAAAGGAAATGTTGCAATTAAACCGGGTCTTCAAAAGCATATATTTTGTCTTTATGACTCATTTTGAATTTGAAAAAACACGGATGAGGCAAATGATATCTAATGTTCATGAGCTTCAACTGAGGATGCATCTTTGCGCTTTCTTCAGGCAGCAGTGGCATTAGAAACATCTTGAGAAAAGCAAACTCTACTTCCTGACCAATGAAAGGCACCAAGTTGTTGGGCTGCTAACAATATATGCATCAAGTCAGTGAGCTGTGGAAAAGATTGATGATCCACTAGTTCCTATTATTGGGCGGCAGATGGCTCCAGTATATGTCAATACTTTGAGTTTCTAAGCCTATTTTGTAGCCTTTTTTTTAAAACAAATGCCCTCTGGGGGCATTGTGGGTTTTCGGTGGCCGACATTTTGTCTGCTTTCCTTTCGCTTCTCTTAGGTAAATAACCAAGCTCTCATATTTCATATTTCAACTGATATGGATGAAGTGCTTCAGTTTCTTTTGTTTCTTGGCTGAAGACATATTTACACATGGAGACTAAGAAGTACTTGTGGTAGATACAGACCTGGAACCATTCTCTGGTGAGCATTTTGGACTCTGTGAGGAAATGCAGGTGCTGCTAAAGGTCACTGGATGCCAGTTCAATATTCAGACAATTTGAAACATGAATGGGTCACATGGAGGTCCGACGTAGTGGCTGCTGCTGTCCTGCAAGTTTCCCATCTGGTTTTATAAGGGAATTTTTCTGCTGAACTTCATCTAATATTATCTCTTCCCTACATCCGTGATCAGTTCCTGCTCCTAATGGCCTGGTCAACTGGGTGTTTCAATTGAATGGCACGATCAGCACGAGTTGTCCTGTTTTCATATCTGAATGGCGATTCATAATCCGGGTGTCTCCATGTAGCTTCATATTTTGAATTTACCTGAATAAACTTCTAGTTCTCATTGTGTTTCAATGGTGTATTGACAACATTTCTGTACCTACACATCTCCCTTCAGCTTCATTTTATGATAGTCAGTTTTGGCACTGATGCTTCTCTTCTTTAATTATAGATGAAACACGTCAAAGGTTTGGTGTTATAATGACTCCACATTGAGATCTTAATAATATACGTACATGCACTGACCATTTCCTCATGAAAATTTCAACATTCCACAGAGAGCCATTGACATCAATTCACTAAAATCCCTTGGGTAGCGGAAGTGACATCACACACCCTTTGATGTTGACATCATAGCTAGTGACATTGCATGATCTTGGACCCTAAACATTCCCAGGAAGTTATGTCACATGATTTAATCCTGATGGCATCAGAATAAGTGACATTGCTGAGGTTCAATATTAATTGCATGATTAATATTACTGCACAACACAGAGACATGTATATTCTATATGCCACCTACATTAGGGTGCTAACATGAGCTTTGAAAGTTCTGGGGTGTAATACTAGCCCTAAATTGTATCTAGCAAGTGAAAGTGAAGCTAGCAAGCCAGACCTCTTTTAAGAGGGTTTGGAAGTGTGGGATTTCTCCAGAAACAAATTGAAAAACATTGGGGCCAAATAGTGCCTTTCAAATAACAACTGTCAAATTAATTTGTTACAAATCCATGGGCTCCCTATATATTAAGGCCCTTTCATGATGGTATGGTTTGTGTATTTGTGAAGTGCACTATCACCTGAGAGGTATCTTGGCACTGAGTAGGTGAAATTCTAGCCTTGCGTAGGACAAGCGGGTGGGCAAAATATTCAAAGAGCCTGGTTTTCAGCTTCTTGCGGAGTATGAGAAGTAAGGAAGAGTATCTGACATTTAGTGGTAGGTCGTTTCCAACTTTAAGGACAATGTAAGAGATAGTGTGCTAAGTTATTGAAACATGACACTCCCCACGAGCTCATATTTATTCTCACTCATTCACTCTCACATATTCATTTTCACTAACTTGCACATATTTATACATTGTCACTCACTCTCTTGAACTCACTCTAACTCAAAATCCCTAATTGTCACTCCCTTTCACTTATTATACCCTGACTCACACATTTTCCCTCATTCAACACTCAGACTCACTCAAAATAACTTACATAGACTCAATCCTTCTTTGTCACTCACACTCACTTGCACTCACTCTCACTAACTTTTTCTCACTCACTGTAATTTTCCCTCATATTGATTCCTACATTCTGTAACGCTCCCTCAGATTCATTCATCTTACCCACTCACTTGCCGCCACTCTTATTCTCACTCACTGACTCACTCATATTCACTTAATGACACTCAACCTCACACATTATCACTCCATACCTGTTGTTCACTCTTACTTTCACTCACTTTAACCGAGGAAACTTTCTAAAACTAACAAAGTCCATTCCAAACTTGGCTGGCATAAGTTCAAAAGATCTACTCTCTTTAGAGTTCATACCTACTGTTAATCCTCAAAGCCCAGAGGCAACAAAGACAACATGGACCACAAGTAAAATGGCAGACACAATCCTAGCTGAACTGGGGATATTCCAAAACGGGGGCATCGACATTGCCCCTTTTAAAAAACCAGCATACCCATTTCCATTACTGAGCATCGCAAGCCCTGTAACAGAAAAACACCAAGCACACTCAAACAGCATACTCGGAGGCGTGCAGGGAAGATCAAGACAACGGAGTACAAGCAGCCATTGGGACCGACCAGACGTATGGTTGAGGGCAGTCACCCACTCAAACCAAGGTCTTACAAGAGAAGCATTATCCCGCAGAATAACTGTACGCTCAGAGGAGGATTGACGCAACCTACAAGATAGAGCCCACAGCAGGGCAGAGGAAACTTCCCTTAGTCTATGCTCATGGAAAATTAATGGCTTAGCAACAAAAATAGAAGACCCAGATTTTCTGAACTATGTTACTACCTTCGACATTCTCATGTTGCAAGAAACTTGGCTCATGGACCCACAGCACATTGAGGGTTACAGCTGTTTTGCCACATCAGCAACAAGGAACGGCAGGTTTGGCCACTGCTCTGGAGGGCTGACCACCTATGTTTCCACAACAAGCATAGCCTCAGCAACCCCTATGGACTCGAAGTCAAGTGCAATACTAGCAGCCACAATTAGTATCGCCTTTGACGAAGAAGAAATGGAGGTTTGCATAATTAACTCGTATGTCCATCCTAAACGAAAAGCAAAAGATTTGACTAAACTTACCAACCAATTGGCCGAATATGCCACAGAGTTGGGAAACCCGATGTTTATCTTTACAGGGGGCCTAAACCACTATCTCATCAGCTCTGCAGACGGGGAGGAGGTACTGACTCTAACTAAAATCTACACCATTCCTTCTTGAGGCAGCAGCAGTGTTATTGGACGCTACCAAAGCGTTCGACTCAGTAGAATGGCACTACATGTTCTGTGTCCTGGGGCGGATGGGCTTTCCACCCCTCTTTATACAGTGGATAACGGTGCTTTATGCCGCACCTACGCCGAGGATACGTGTTGGAAGGCTGACAGCTGAGGTGGTGCGCATTGCGAGGGGCACACGTCAAGGATGCCCTTTGTCACCGCTGCTTTTTGCGATTGTTCTGGAACCCTTGGCTTGTGTCATTCGTCAACAACATAGAGAGGCTGCACCTAATTTTGATCATAGACCAGTGGCGATTTCCTTATACGCTGATGACATTGTGCTCTTTGTTCGAGAACCAAATAGGTACTTGGCGTAACTGCTCCGGGAATATGTCAATTTTGGGTACATGTCAGGCCTTTTCATTAACTGGGGAAAATCGTATGTGATCCCATTAACGATGGCCCATGCTCAGCCCAATCTAGAGTTCCCATTGCTGTGGACTACAGACCCGGTTAAGTATCTGGGGGTGTGGATGCACCGCGAACCGAACGTGGTCATTAGGGAGAATTACGGCAGGGCCTACTCGAAGCTGGAAAGCCTGGTCGATGTATGGATTGCACTGCGGCTCTCACTTGCAGACCGCATCGCACTTATCAAAATGGTGGTGCTCCCCAGGTTCCTTTACCTCTCCATGAACATACCGATTGCACTCACGATGGAGTTTTTTAAACGACTTCGGGGCCAGTTGATACGACTGGTATGGGGAGGCAAAGTGGCCCGGATACAATGGTCGACTCTGACTAAAGGATATGACAATGGCGGATTTGCAGCGCCTGACTTCTTTGTTTAATATTTGAGCGCCCAGGCGCAGTACCTGTATTACTGGAGTAGGCCGCATGCATTCACTCCATATGTGGCAGTGGAGGCAGGAGACGCGGCTCCCATACCACTCCACAGTATAGTAACTCACCAGTCACACGGCACTCCGAGACTGGAAATAAACACGGTTGATGCTACAGTCACCGCTTGGAGGAAAATTGGGAGACTGGCACAGAAATTGCCATTATATGCTCCACGCATGCCCTTTGACCATCATAGTGCACTGTCAGTCACGCAAGAACTCCCCTCGATGAGATTATTGAAAGACGCTGGCCTCACGCATATGCAGGATATCTATCCAGACGGGTCATTCATCACACAAGAAGCTTCACAATTTGTCAGCAACCAGTCACTGGTTTTTCGGTTTGCTGTGCATAGACTGCGGCATGCGATCAGGCTGCATTATACCACATTTCTGCAGGAGCCTCCCACGCTGCTGTAACTACAATATGTGTTGACTACCCCCACTGACAAAAAATTGGTTGCCAGACTCCATAAGATGATTAAAGAGGAAACAGTTGAGGCGGCGGACAGGAGTTTGGCCAGATGAAATGAATTTTTACAGAATCCCATTTCAGAAGTGAAATGGAGGCATATATGCGGTTTGACTGGGAAGCTTAGCATGAATGGCAATCTTCGGATTATTCATTTAAAAAAAATGCACCAGATGTACTACACTCCGGCACGTTTGCATAGATGCGGACTGCGCGAGACTGCATGTTGTAAGCGATGTGGGCATGCTGATGAGAATTTCATGCATATGGCGTGGTCCTGTGAGAGAGTGGCTGAGTTCTGGGATGAAGTAGCGCGCGGTCTGACAGAGATGGTGAGTGTGGATGTACCGTGCACTCCTCTTGCGTTTCTGCTCTGTAATGTGCCGCATATCAAAGGTGTAAACAGTGTTTTTGTACGACTAGCGCTACTATTAGCGACTTGGAGGGTGGCAATTACATGGGGAGGTAGACATCGTCCGGTATTTCAGACATGGATAACAGACATGATATATTGTTGAGACAATCTCAATACATACGCAGAGAAACTGCCGATGTCTTTGAGACCGAGGGATATCTGGGAACCGTTATGACAATATCTACTTACTAGCTCTGCATAGTATACTGATATCTACAGAAGACCCGGGTGGGTGTGGGGCCTACTTGATGATGTGAAACATACAGATATGCTTTGTTACAATCAGGGATAAATAATGACTGGCACATGCGTTTTTGATGGTATTTGTTTTTTTTTAATCTGATTTTGATTGAGTTATGAATCTCTTTAAGATTTAATTGGAATACGTCATTTTATTTGCTTACGATGAAGATCTTCTTAAGAGTGAGATAAGTATATGTAAATATTGGAATATTTGATATCTGTTTGAATCGGAAATGACATGTGTATCACTTTTATTTCCTCATTGTATTCATTTAGATTGAGTTTGTAATCTGTTTGTTATATTTTGTATGATATTTTTTTTTCTTTTTGTGGCATTTTGAAATCAATAAAAAAAAACATTCCACAGCATTCCTACACAATGCCTCCCACTACATGGAAAGGAAAAATGCTGCAATAGCCACTTCCTCAACGACCTAGAACATCTACATCTTCGCGGATTAAACTGAAGAATTCCGGAAGACTCTACTCCAGTCGAATCATTTTATTCTACGACAGCAAGCTCCATATTGGATTATACCTTTGCAAGCCTTGCACTGTTCCCATATATTCTTGGGTTCAGAATGGGGGACAAGGGCGATAGTGATCATCGCCCCAAGGAAATTCAACTAACAGCTACTGCACCTAGTTCAATCAGGCCAGACATATCCCTGGGGCCTATTCACACCTTTTTTAATTTTTTTATTTTTTTTTTTTAGTCCTCATCTTGCGATTATCGTTATGCATGTGGAGTATCAGGTTTCTGCCTCGTTACTTTTTTACCAACACTGCCCCTTGTTCTCTCTTGATTGGGGAGTTTTTGACCATTCGTTATTTGAGGAGTTTCCTTTGCTCGTCACATATCAATGCCTCTGGCTTGGGTTAGATCGGGGGGAGCTAGCCAGCTTGGCTACTCGGCAAGTACCTTACTTGTCCACCAGAAGATAAATCGCTTTAATCATAGGACTTAAGTTTGTTTTTATTTGGGGTTTAAGAATGATTCAAAGATATCCCAAAACTTAAATCTTTTGCTTATATTTCCTAGCTTATCAAGTTTGTTGATTCTTATTGCCGAGTTTAGCCATTCTGCATGGGTTGGGCAAGAGGGTCCTATCCATTTAATACATATTTCTCTCCTTGCTAGAGCTATTAGTACAAAAAGGAGATTTTCCTGCTCTTTAGTTAGACCCCCTTCATTACCTGGGCCCAAAATCCCAAAAAGAGTAAGAGTCGTACTTACAGTAAGTTGCTTGGCCAGGATAGTGCTCAGGGTCTTACCGACTTGATCCCAAAATTCCTCCAAATGTGGACAGCCTTTAAACATATGGATGTCATCTGACTTTTCTTCTCCACATTTAGGGCATTTCCTTATTCCAGCGTTTTTGAATTTGGACAGTTTTTTAGGGGTCCAATATGCCCGATGGATTGTATACAGATGATTCCTCTTCAGAGCCGCGGATTTCAAGGTTGACCAGCATTTAGCTACAGATTTTTCCCATATTAGATCTAAATCTGTTATTACAGCGTCTTTCCATATTTGGGCTTCCATATTAACAGTGTCGTCGTTGGCCGTTATCAGAGCCCAATACCACTTAGCCACTTCTTTTGGTAATCGCGTTGTTGTGATCATGGCATCCTCCAGGTTTTCATCACCATGTATACTGGGTAGAGTTCTGGACCAACTTGACATTTGATAATACTTAAATTTAGATAATGTATTGTTCGACAGTTCTTGAAGTTCTACCCAGGTTTTTATATTTGGACCATCTAGTATTTGCCCCCAGTATTTGATGTCGGCTCTTATTAATGCTAATGCAAGAGTATCTTTTAAGCATTCTGGGGTTCCGGGGGATTCCCAAATAGGAGCCCACTTACTGTAGTATGATATATGTAATATGCCTCTAATTTGTGTCCACATCTTTGCTGCATCTCTCAGTATCTTAAGCTTTATTTTTTTGAAGTATTTAGGATGTCCATACTTAAACAGCGCATGATCCTCTGAATTTGTGATTACTTGTAAATAGGTTGAGTAGTGTTCATGATTTTTCAGTAGAGGTTTAATGTTTTTAAATTGAAAGGCTCTGCAATATTCCACCAGGTCTGGACTGGCCAGCCCGCCCTCCTTCTTGCTCCTCCTGATCTTTTTCCATGCAATCCTCGTGCCCTTTGCTGCCCAAATGAAGCTTGTTATATCTCTTTGTGCCCGAGCTAGTTCCGCTTTCCCGAACTCCATTGGAATCGTATTAAATAAAAAGGTGAATTTTGGCAAAATGGTCATCTTGATTATATTCGATCTCCCAATCAGACTCAATGGAAGAGAGGTCCATGTCTCAAGTAGTTTTCTTACATCCCCGGCAACTTTATTCAAATTCCTGTTTGCAATCTTCTCTATGTCATGATTTATTAAGATTCCTAAATACCTGATTTCATTTTTTATGAAGTTGTTTTGAAAAGCCGTATTCCATGTCATAATTTCTGTCTTTGTTTGATTCACCAAATATCCTGAGATTTTACCGAATGTAGTTAGAGTTTTCTCAATACTTGCTTTAGCTTTTGGGTAATCGTCAGTAAAGATCATTAAGTCGTCCGCATAGAGAGCAATTTTCTTCTCCCAACTGCCATACTTGAAAGGTGTTATTTCGTTGTTATTTCTTAGCTTGTTTGCCAGAGGCTCAATATATAAATTGAAAAGTAAGGGGGAGAGTGGAAAACCCTGTCTCGTTCCTCTGGTTATTTTTATGTTTTCTGTCAAACTGCCATTTATTAGGACCTTTGATTTTGGATCTTTATAAATCTGGTTTACCATACATGTAAAGTGAGGTCCAAAGTTGTTCTTGATCATAACTTTCTCAAGAAAGGTCCAGTTGACCCGGTCAAACGCCTTTGCGGCATCAACAGCGAGTATAGTAAGCGGAGTTTTCTCACTTATAGCAACGTCTACTGCAGTTAAGAGCTCTTGCGTTACTTCATGTAAGTATCTTCCTTTAATAAAACCTTTTTGATCTTGATGTAGTAAGTTTGATATTACTTTCCCTAGTCTAGCTGCCATTATTTTAGTGAATATTTTGTAATCAGCGTTCAATAAAGATATTGGACGGTATGATTCACATTTGAGTGGGTTCTTTCCGGGTTTCAGAATGATTGAGATTATGGCATCATTCCATGAATCAGGTATAGGTTTCTGTTGTATTAAAATGAAATTGATTAGTTTGGTTATGTGAGGAAGTATGGAGTTTTTCAGTTTCAAATATAGTTCATTTGGAATAGCATCCGGTCCTGCTGCTTTTCCCTTTTTCAGACCTTTAATTGCATCTGCCACTTCTTCTTCAAGGACTTCTTTATCTAATGTTTCTCTGTCGTTTTCTGTCAGTTTTAGGAGCTCTGCATCTTCTAGGTAGGAGTTAATCCTTTGCTCTGAGGGATTTAAGTCTTCCGTATACAGGTCTTTAAAAAATTTCCAGAATTCGTGCTTGATGGTGATTTCATCGGAGGTAGGATTATTTTGACCATCCGGAATGATGCTTTTTACCTTGTTTTTAGCTAGATCTGTTTTGAGTTTCCATGCTAGCCATTTTCCGCAGCCCTCACCATATTCATGTTTCGCCAGTTTGCTGGAATCCCATTTTTTCTGTAATCTCTCCTCCAGAATTTGATTAATTTTATCTTTATGCGTTTGTTTTTTGTTGAGAAGATCTTGCTTCTTAACCTCTTCATGTTCTGCGGATATAGCGATATCTAAGGTACTGATCTCTGTTTCTAGATCTGATATCTCTCGCTTTTCTTGTTTATTTTTGCGAGCCCCTAAGCTCAAGAGTTTACCCCTTAAGACTGCTTTATAAGTATCCCACGTTATTTGTTCTGTGGTATCTGACACATTTAATTCGAAGAAGATGTTTGTTTCTGTTTCTAGCTCCTTTATAATATGTTCATCTTCCAGCAAGGCTCTTTCAACTGTGAATCTCCTTTCAGTTATATTTTCTGTGATTTGTAGTTCTAATTGTACTGCCGAGTGATCTGATAGGTGAGCTGGCAGGTGAGATATTCTTTTTACTTTCCTTGCTATTTCGTTACTGATCAGAAAAAAGTCAATCCTGGATTTGTGACCCAGTTTTTTGTTGTGCAAAGTGAATGGGTGTGATTTTTCTCCTTTATCTTTCCAAATATCCACCAGATTAAGGTCCCTTTTGTAAGTCCCAATCCATTGTCTCATTTTTTTTAGATTGGTATGTCTACCTGGAGGGAATCTATCAAGTTTTAAATCCATTACTAGGTTAAAGTCACCCCCTAATATTATGGGAGAAGTGACTAAAAGTAGCTGCGAGTATAAGTTTCGCAGCGGATCAGCATCATCTAGGTTAGGACCATAGTATCCTGCAATTGTAATGGGAGAATTTCCTATTTTTGTATTGACTATTGCCCATCTTCCTTTGCAATCTACTTCTGAGCTGATTATAGTTGCTTTTAGGGACTTTTTAAAGATTATCGCTATACCCTTAATATTGACTTGTTGTGTTGTGCAAATTAAAGTGTCTACCCACCATAGGTTCTTAGTTATTTGATCCCATTCTTCCTTTAACAAGTGGGTTTCTTGTAGTATTATTATCTCACTTTTCTCTGTTCTGATATATTCTAAGATTTTATTTCTCCTGCTTTTTGTCCTTAACCCATTCACATTCCAGGATAAAATTTTTACCTCTCTACTTTCACTCCCCATTTGTTTTGTTCAGTAGTTGTGATTTTTTTCTATACTTCACTCCCTGTTGTTTTGATTTCCTGAATTTTCGCAGATGAGGTATTTTTTGGTTTTTTTTCCCTATTTTGCTCCCCACCCTTTTTCGTGTATTTTCGTACTTTCTTATTTGTGTATTCTGGTTACCCTCCCCAGGGAAGCCTCCATCTTCTTCTCCTTTGGTTATCTTTGTAACCCTTTTGGCTTCCCGTCCCCCCCGTGATTCTTATCTATATACATTTAAAAGATGAAAAAAATTTAGTTGGATTATAGCTCCTACCTATTATTATACACTTGTCCTTGAGTATGAGTTATTTTTGTGACATTTTTTTTTTTTTATTATTTTTTAAGTGAACATTTTAGCATTTAACTCAGAGGTTCCTCTGATAGTACTTGGTCTTTGATTTGTTCTATTAAGTTTTTCACCTCTTCAGGCTCTCTTAGATTTCGCATTTTGTTTCTTCACATAATGCGTAATGAGGGTGGAAATTTCATTTGCACTGTGGCACCTAGTTGTTGCAATTCGGACATCAAATTTCCCAATTCCCATTGTCTGGTCTGAGAGGCTTTTGACATATCGGATCTTATTTTAAAGTTCCAACTATCTTTGCTATACGATCCTTTTTTCAGTGCCTCCCCCAAGATTCTATCCTTCAGCATATACGTTTTGAAGTTTACTAGAATCTTCCTGGGGGTTTTCCTTTCTTTGCTCTTTCCATAGGGATCTCTGTGCACCCTCTGTATGTCCTCGTTTAAAACCTCTTTGTCCGCCCATGGGAAGTGTTCCGTCAAAAGTGCCACTACAAATGCTTTAACATCTTTACCCTCTTGGTTCTCCGGCACATTTAAGATCCTTATGTTGTTTTTCCTGGCCTGATTTTCTAAAGATTCCAGTTTTTCGTTTATGTTTTTACTCTCCAATCTTAAGGAGTTTATTTCCTTTCTGTTTTTCTCCACCTTCTTGTCCAAGCCAGTAACTTCCTTTTCAATTGCCGTGACTCTGTCTGCTAGGGCGTTTAGCTTGCTATCCAATTTCTCACAGACCTCCTGTATTTTGTTTTGTTTTGATTCGGAAATGGAGAATTTTTCTTTCATTTCTATCCATATTTTTTCAAGTAGTTCGTCTGTTTGAGTTTTAGTTGGGTTTTTGTTATACTCTGTAGACCTTGGGTCATCGTCTTCCTTATCTCCAACCTCTTCCGTCATATTTACAATTTTGTTTACTACTGCTGTTGCAGCAGGGTCAGCGCCTCCTTCAGCCATGTAGATTTCCGTTCCTTCTTCTGTACTGATTTCCCTTTTTTTCCAAAGCTCCTCTAGACTCTTGTTTTCCACCAAGTTCTTTTTCTTTGTTTGAGGTTTTCTCCCTTTCTTTGTCTTGCTAGGGCTCGGTTTTCCAACTAGTAGGGGAATTCCTCGTTGATTCTCTTTTCTTAGGGAATGAGTATCTGTAGATTTGGTTTTTCCTTCCTTCTCCTTCTCACTTCCCCAAGCTTCTAGTAATTTTTGTGGTTGTATGGGGCTAGGGAGACCCGAATTCAGCTCTTGTTGCTGGATTTTAAAGTAGGACCTGAGAGAGGGGGTAACTTTTACTTTTACTTTTGATCTTTCCTCCTTCTCTACGTTGTTCTGTAGAAAATCTCTGAGTATTGTCTTTTGTTTTTTTTCTGCTCACTCTCGGAGTGATACCTTTTGGGAACTGCTCTTGACTCAGAAATTTTCTATTGCGTAAACTGTAGAAGGATCTCCCAGTGCTAGGCTGAACTCCTTGTTGCCAAGGCTCAGACCCTGTTTCCGATTTAGTTTTGACTTGATTTTTTGGAAGATCTTTTAAATCTTGAGGTATTTTCTCTTCTGAAGCCTCTTCTGAAACCTCCTGCGTTGTTTCAGTGATGCTACTCATGTGCTGATTGTTTGTGGAGGTTTTCTCTTCAATACTTGTAAACTGACAAGGTTGTAGATGTTTACATGTTTGACCCAGCCCGAAATATTGAGAAAGTTGACAGGGCTGACTGTTAACACTTTTAAAATTATAGTGTGTTTTATTGTAAGTGTTTACTTGTTGGGCTTGCTGTGATTTGCAGGCTTTGTGAAGCAATATATCCAAAATCCGAGTACTTTTAATGCTTTCGATATTTAAATTATTATTTATCGCTTTCTCTTTGTGTTTGAGATTTAATTCCTCTAATCTTGCCTCTCTGTGTTCATTTTTTTTGTCAAGTGCACTTCCTTGGGTATTCCTCAACCCTGTCGCGTTATTCAATGCATTTGCTTTCTCCGCTATCGAGCTTGAAGCCCTGCTGACCCTCTCGAGCTTCTGCTCTCCAGCCCTGACTCTGTCTCCGCTGCTCGCGCCCCGGAACTGAAAGCTCAGTCTTCCGGAGGCACGGCGGCAGCGCGTCTTTGCTCTCTGCGCGGCGCTCCACTTGCCTGTCTCCGCTGTGACACGAACTCCAAAGCCTCTGAAGTCTCTCCCCGCTTCACGCCGCCTGCACACTCCGCTGACAGCCCTCGAAGGATCCAAGACCAGCAGCACGCTCTTTGCCACAGATGCGTCGTGTATGAGACCACAAGCCTCAACCTCCCAGGCGCCGTTCGGTAAACAACACGCCTCACCCTTCTCACCACTGCACAGCGGGAGAGAGGCAACCTCGGGGAAAAACACCATTCCAGGTACAGTCCGCAGTTTTGGGTAGAATTGTTTTTTTCCACATACTCGTTCAATTCAAAATTTAACCCCCACTATGCATCAAATTCGTGTTAGTTCATCTCGGGTTTAGTTGCAACCATGCTGGAGCTGCTCCCCAACCTCTGCTACGATGAATCACGAGGGAACGGGAGCTCTCCGACCGAGCCTCCTACTCGGCCGCCATCTTCCCCCGGCCTATTCACACCTTAAATCTAAAAAGGATCAAATGCATGACAAACAACTCAAACGTTCAGGCCGAAGCTGCAATACAACTCTTTAATTTGCAAAGCTTCTAGCACAGATGATCAAATCGCTTACTGGGGACATTTCCCTCCCATACTGCTAAAAAAGCTTGCAGATACTCTCCCCACAAAAGTCAACTTTCTGAAATAATGTGGAAAAAATTAAATAAAGAAAGAGCAAAGAGTACAGCTGAAAACACTCAAAAGATCAAAAAACTCAATTCTGTGTAAGCTGAGAACACTAGTGCACAAGCCAAGCATCCCTGAATCACAAAAGGGCAGCGCTAAAAAGACTGAATTGGAACATCAAGAGAGATGTCGAGAACGAGATCTGGTCAAAACTCCTATACAACACAAATAGTTACAATAGTGCCCGCTTCGGGAAAACTGTGAACAGGATCATGCGTCCACAACTTAAGGGCATAGCGTCTCACATTTCAGAAGCAAATTGGATCAAATATCTTACTAGTCACTTTAATACCCATACAGAAAATGCAGGAACACAAACAGTCATCAGTTGGACTCCGGAGGGACATGCTGAAGCAAGGGTATCCGAGATAAGGGAGCAGGAGTACCCAGCCACAGGAATCAAACCATCAGGCGTAGCGAGCCACCCGCTGTCACTCTTAATTAAAAAGCAGATCATTAAAGAGAGGAAAGAAGGAGCCCCGGGCCCAAATGGCATTCCACCTGCCATTTCAAAGCAAAGAGTGAAGATTGGGCGGATATCCTACAACCTCTCTTTCTGGAAATTAGGCTGCTGAACAGAATACCAGAATCCTGGAGGGACTCGACAATAGTCCCAATTCACAAAAAAGGGGACAAGGCCGACCCCAACAACTACCACCTAGTAGCTCTGATTGATAACAAAGGGAAATATTTTGCGGGCATCATATTAGAGGAGCTCACACTCTGGGCTGAGACGAACCAGATAATACCGCTGAATCAGACCAGTTACCGCCAAATGACCAGTACATCTACAAATATCCTTGCAATCTCTCTAATAATTGACGCAGCAAAATCGTCCAAGTTACCTCTACACCTGTGTTATATATTGACTTCAGTGCTGCCTTTGACAATGTAGAGAGAGGTAGACTGTGGGGGAAATTAGTGCGATGGGGCATTCAGTAGACTGCCTTAAATATGCTGATTCTTCTACACATGGACACGTAGGTGCAGATGAAACTAGGTGGAGGCACTCACCTTTCCTCAAAAGCGCCCACAACAAAAGGACTAAAACAGGGTTGTGTGCTTGCACCAACCCTGTTCTACCTATTCATGGCGTACCTTCAAAAAGAGCTTGATATCTGTATTGCCCACTCTCCAAGGGTAGGAGGGAGAACTTTAACCAATCTCATGTACACAGACGACGTAGTCCTGCTCAGTCACACTCACGTCAGTCTGCAACACCTACTGACCGAAATGCAGAAATACGCAACAGAAAAAAAACTAAAAATAATACCTGAGCAAGACAAGGACAATGTCAATAAATAAAAAAAGAATACACAGAGGAACTGGTTCCTCGGCGGCACTATTATTGACCCAGCTTGTGAGTACAAGTATTTAGGAGTCATATTGAACGAGGAAGGGTTATTTTGGCACCAGAAAGAGAAAATAGGAAGGAAAGGCTTGCTGACCACCCTGACAATAAAGAACATTGCAAACCAATTGTTGGGACCAACTCTGACCCCGCTATTGAAGGTAGTCCAGATCAAATTTCTCCTCGCGGTCACTTACGGCAGTGAGGGGATGCGGGGAAGAGACGCTAAGGAGCTGGATAGCACGCAAGTCAAAGCTTATAGAATTATGTTCTGCCTTGCGCTCTATACTTCACCCACTCAAATAAGGTTGGAGTTTGGACTTCAACACCAAATCTTATCCAGGTATGGCGCTTACATCATCTGTTGGCATAAGATAAGAAGTATCACTACAAACACGCTAAACTATTGGTTGTGGCACGACATCCAACACAGGGAGTTCTCTTAGGCAAGAAACCATCTTCAGTTAGCCTTGAAATCTACCAAACTTTCTGGACTTTGGGATGCGCAACTCGGCTATCTCAATTTCAAACAACTAGTCTGTAAAAACATAAAATTAATCTCCTTATTGGAGGACAAGGCGAGCTTCTCGAAAAGATCTCACGCCTGTATGACCCTCAACTCCTACAAATCACTCGCCCCACAACCATACTTTAACCAGGGCTATCCTAGGGCCATTAAAATGAACTTTCTATGGGACAGACTGGGGATCCTTCCATGCACCCAGCATCTCCCACCATGGCTGAGGACAAAAGGACAAAATACTTGCAGGCTGTGTAACATCAACTATGGCGACATTCTTCATTTAATTTGCCTATGAGAAGAACTGCATCAAGCACGGCAACAGTTCCTAAAAAAGCCTCTTAAACTGAAAAGTATCCACCCTAGAAGGCAAGCTGTACTGGCCTGCCTAAACCCAACAAATATCCAACTAAACTGCAGATTGGTAAAATTCCTGACCCTGGCTGAACAAACTATGCCAACAATATCAAAAAATGCTCCACAAAGCCCACCACTGCAAGCTGATTAGCAGTCGGGTAAAAGTACTTAGCGGAACCTCAATAAGGATGCCTACTAGCAGCAGAGGGACCCATCTTGCAATAAGCAGATTCAATTTGAACGATGCGACAAATGGGCAAGCACAGCTGGAGTATGGAAAATTTCAGACAAGCACTTTACAGCATTCAGCGACCCAATGACTTTCCTTAACTAGCACAACCTAAATGTGATTTTAAACTGTAATGAATGTTCATTTTTTGGCTTTTAATTGGTTTTAACAAAAATGTTTTAGAAATTTTTTAGTGTCACTATTGCAATGGTTTTAATTAACTATGCAAAAATAAAATAAACTAGAAACTTACTTTAACTCACACACACACATTTCTAACCTCTGTCACCCTCAAGCACACATGTGACATATATTTTTACATTTTTTTTACTTACCTCAGCTGTCATGGAAGGGCCCATTCCCATGTAATAAAAATAAATGGCAGAAAACAGGGAGAGAGATGCCCCAACAGACACCCATAAGGGCGACATTGCCGCTTTCTTCCTAACACTGATTTTGCTACCTCTGAGGCAAGTAGTGTTTTGTGTTGTAGTTATTCTTGATATGTTTCACGCGCATGGGTGGTGCGTTCTCTGCTATTAAGAAATGTTATTGTTCAAGTGTCTCCGAGAAGTACTGAGGCACCCAATGACCGAGGGAGCTCCTGGATGTACCTAGTGGCTTAAGGATGGATACGACTGACTCCTTGAGGAGAACGACAGTGGATGCTCCACATATTCGGGTCACCGACCTGACTTTTTCGATCTTTGACGGACCAGTGTAAAGAATAATTATCTTTTGAGTTTTGACTTCATAGGAGCACATTTAACAGAGTGACTTAACCATGCAAGGTCCTGATGAATGCCTTGGAACCCCTTCTGGGGTCCACTGATGGGCAGAAACATGTTGATCACGACCACCAAGAGGAGAATATTTGTTTTAAAAATCAGTCCTCTTTTTAACCCTACTCCTCAGGACCTACTGATTAAAAAGATGTTGGCCCTCTGGAAGTAGTTTTAACCTACACAAAACATTATAATTTCTGAATGGACTCTGTCCCTCACTGACTCTATTTCCATCACTCATCTAAAACACCTTTGCTCCTCGCATTTTGGGAACTGTAGCCCACACCACAGACCTCGCAGTATGGGTGTGAGGAGGGGACCCAATGATGAAGCATGTCACCCTTGGGTGAGTGAGGGTTCTTGTCCTTAAAAAAAACTCCTCCCAGAGAAACTACATCACCACTTCACACACCAACTCACTAGTTCTGAAAGGGCATATCTATAGGCAGGATACTAGCCTCTAGCCCTATGAACCTCATTTCACCAGACGCACTTTAAGTCAATCAATCAATCAATCAGTGACACTTATATAGCGTGCTACATACCCGTATGGTCTCAAGGCGCTGGGGGGGGGGGTGGGGGTGCCGCTACTGCTCGAACAGCCAGGTCTTCAGCTTCTTCCTGAAGGAGAGGTGGTCTTG
Organism: Lissotriton vulgaris; assembly: GCF_964263255.1. Taxonomy (NCBI): domain Eukaryota; kingdom Metazoa; phylum Chordata; class Amphibia; order Caudata; family Salamandridae; genus Lissotriton; species Lissotriton vulgaris. The sequence goes on from NC_141700.1 coordinate 435,980,570, forward strand.
GGTCAGGCGCAGGTCGGGAGGGAGGGAGTTCCAGGTCTTGGCGGCCAGGTAGGAGAAGGACCTTCCTCCTGTAGTCGCTCTTCGGATGCGGGGGACGGCGGCGAGGGCGTGGTTGGCTGATCGGAGGTGGCGTTTGGGAGCGTAGAAGTTGATCCGGCTGTTGAGGTAGCTCGGGCCTTGGTCGTGTAGGGCTTTGTGTGCGTGGGTGAGGAGGCGGAAGGTGATTATTTTGTTGACGGGGAGCCAGTGAAGGTCTCTCAGATGTCCGGTGATGTGGCTGGTTCGTGGGATGTCGAGGATGAGTCTGGCTGAGGCGTTCTGGATCCGCTGGAGTCTCTTCTGGAGCTTGGCGGTGGTACCGGCGTAGAGGGCGTTGCCGTAGTCCAGTCGGCTGGTGACGAGGGCCTGGGTGACGGTCTTCCTGGTCTCGGTGGGGATCCACCGGAAGATCTTCCGTAGCATGCGTAGGATGTTGAAGCACGCCGAGGAGACGTTGTTGACTTGCCTGGTCATGGAGAGGGAGGAGTCCAGGATGAAGCCCAGGTTGCGTGCATGGTCTGTCGGTTTGGGTGCGGTGCCCAGGGCGGGAGGCCACCAGGAGTCGTCCCAGGCGGAGGGTGAAGAGCCCAGGATGAGGACCTCCGTCTTGTCAGAGTTCAGTTTCAGGCGGCTGGTCGTCATCCACTCGGCTACCTCTTTCATCCCTTCGTGCAGGTTGGCTCTGGCGGAGGCGGGGTCGTTGGTCAGGGAGAGGATCAGCTGGGTGTCGTCGGCGTAGGAGATTATGCTGAGGTTGTGTTTGCGTACGATGGCCGCGAGGGGGCTCATGTAGACGTTGAAGAGGGTGGGGCTCAGAGATGATCCTTGAGGGACGCCGCAGATGACTTCGGAGGCCTCTGACTTGTACGGTGGTAGGCGGACTCTCTGTGTTCTTCCGTCGAGGAAGAAGATGATCCATTCCAGCGCCTTGTCCTGGATTCCGATGTTGCTGAGGCGCTGTACTAGGGTGCGGTGGCAGACCGTGTCGAATGCCACAGAGAGGTCTAGGAGGATGAGGGCCGCTGTTTCTCCATTGTCCATCAGGGCTCGGATGTCATCGGTGGCGACGATGAGGGCGGTCTCGGTGCTGTGATTGGCTCGGAAGCCGGACTGTGAGGGGTCGAGGGATCCGTTCGTCTCGAGGAAGGCGGCCATCTGCTTGTTGACGGTCTTCTCGATGACTTTGGCTGGAAACGGGAGGAGCGAGATGGGGCGGTAGTTCTTGAGTTCGGTGGGGTCCGCTGTTGGTTTCTTGAGTAGAGCGCTGAGTTCGGCGTGTTTCCAGCTCTCAGGGAAGGTGGCGGTGTCGAAGGATGTGTTGATGATGTCTCGCAGGTGGGGTGCGATGACAGCGTTGGCCTTGTTGAAGACGTGGTGAGGGCAGGGGTCGGTCGGTGATCCGGAGTGGATGGAGTTCATCGTGCGGATGGTGTCTTCGGTGCTGATCGGGGTCCAGGCGTGGAGGGTGGTGGTGGGGGGTGGTTGTTCGGTCATGGTGTGCGTTGGTTGGTTGTTGAAGCTGTTGTGTATGTCCGCGATCTTGTTGTGGAAGTATGAAGCGAGGGAGTTGCAGAGGTCTTGCGATGGGGTGATGTCGTTGTTTCCTGCGCTGGGGTTGGAAAGCTCTTTCACGATGTTGAAGAGTTCCTTGCAGTTGTGTGTGTTGTTGTCCAACCGGTCCTTGAATGCTGTTTTCTTGGCGGCGCGGATCAGCTGGTGGTGCTTCCGGGTGGCAAGCTTGAAGGAGGTCCTGTTGTCCGGTGTAGGTTCCCTTCTCCAGACTTTCTCGAGGGCTCGGCAGTTCTTCTTGGAGCTCTTGAGTTCGTCGGTGAACCACGGGGCTTTCTTGCTGCCGGGTCTGCTGGGCGGGGTCCTCAGCGGGGCGAGCTCGTCCGCGCAGATGCTGATCCACTTCGTGAGGTTGTCGGCGGCCTGGCTGGGGTTCGCTGAGCTGGCAGGAGGGTGCTGGCTCAGGGAGGTGGCGAGCTGGTCTGCTGTGATCTTGTTCCAGCTTCTGCGGGCGGCCTGTTGCTGGTGGTGGTGGGTCGTCGTTCTCTTGAAGGTGAAGTGGACGCAGCTGTGGTCCGTCCATTGAAGCTCTGTGGCGTGGCTGAAGTCGATGTCTGTGCTGGAAGAGAAGACTGCGTCGAGTGTGTGTCCGGCGAGGTGGGTGGGGGTGGACACCAGTTGCTTGAGTCCCAGGTTGGCGAGGTTGTCCAGCAGGGTGGTGGTGTTGCGGTCGTTGTTGTTCTCCAGGTGGAAGTTGAGGTCCCCCAGGAGGATGTAGTGAATTTATTGTTCAAGTGTGACCCGTGCATGGAGCAGATGATGGTATGGGTCCGGACGGCAATGGTCAGTTGCTGTTCGATCATCAAGCCAGGAGGACGCTCCATGTCATCGGTGTAAAAAGGATTAATAAACAACTTCATACCTGAGCTGTATCCATTGATTTATTGCATTTGGCCTCGATCGGGAGCAGATCCACCCACCGACATCACCCATTCAGTGCAGATATTTCCAGCCTGAATTTGTGCTGCAATACAAGAGAACGGGTGTCGTGGCATGTCACAGCACATTCATCATGAATCTGTTTGCAGCTGCGAGACAAAGAGCTTCAAGGGAAAACTCGGCACTCATGCCATGGGTCACAATGGGCAACCTATGGGTCACAGCTGCGACCCCTGCAATACCTAAATGATATTCATGCAGAGAATTCTACTGGTAAAATCAGCATTTTCTAATACGAGCTTATGTTCCTGCATAGACTCACGTGGACCTTTGCTCTTGATTAACCCTACATGTGACCTTGGGATGCATTGATCCAATACGTCCTAAGCAACCATGTGAAATTCTCTATGATGAAGCAGATTATGTTTGTTCAACAATAGAAACGTTTTTGAAGTGAGCAGTAATGGAGATGAAGGAGGGTCACGTTTTACCATCTGATTACCAAAAAGAGCATTTTAATCAACCTTAATAGACTGAAGGTCTCATATTGCACTGCTACAGAGGAAATCCGAAAATATGCTAAATTGACCACTTTTTCACCATACATAGTCAGTAAGTAATGGCCCACACGGATCCCTTGCACCCCCTGCATATGGGCCTAAGCCAAAGGCCAAAGGCCACCGCCTCTTGTTATCAATTTTGATATTAAAATTCCCTAGGCCCTAATGATTTCAAACGTGCATTTCTGTTGCACTAGACACGACGAGGTAGCTTGAGCAAACACGAAAGTACAGTAATTTTCATCAGTTGCAAGACACCCTCGCACGCACGTACACAGGACCAGATGGTACAAGTTGGTACATCTTGAACCATTGCTAACATTATTATTTTGAAAGATAGCTTGCTCAAAAAAGAAGCCACAGCCATAGCTTGCGATAGCATCACTTGTCTTAAGTTCCACTCTCACATATATTTTTAGAGATATGTACGTGACAAGATGTTCTTTATTTATATCTTGTGGTCAAGCATGGCCAACCACCCGTCCAAGCCACCTGACAATTTCCGTGTCCTAGGATATGCGGTCAAGCCACCTGCACCAGAAAGTGCGTCAGAAAGTGCATCAGAAAAGTGTAATGGTTCTGCATTTTCAGGTATAAAAGATCCAACAGCACAATTAGAAGGCATAACTCTGCTGCTGTGCTTAACACATGCGTGGGTTCTCCGGCTGGCCGTTTATCTGACTTGGGACTTCAAAAGCCTTTTAACTAAGGTGGTACCTCCCAATCTGATAACCTTTTGCCTTTTTTAACCTTTGATTATTCTCTGTACTTTTCATCCACACCTAATTCCTTGCATTTAGGATCTCTTAAAATGATGAATCTTGCATAGCTAGTTCTCTTCAGAAAGATTTGCTTCTAGGCACTAGAATTTTATGAAAAATGTATTTTATATCTTTGAATCTCTAGCTGTTTTCAATTATGCCTTTTTAACAGGTACTCATTCCAGCTTGTCTTACAGAATTTTGAGCACTTGTCATCAAGCATTTATTCCTGACGGAGTGAAGTCAGGTTTTTCTTAATGGTTTTTGCTTAGTTACATGAAATGAAATGCATTTACTGATATACTTGTGATTGAACGAATAAAAGTGCCACTCCAATATGATTCTTCGTCATCTCATATCTTTCTTCGCTGTTCCTCAGTGAAAGGTGCGTCGGTGGCCTGTGACCACAAGTGACCACACCCAAAAGGGCATTTCAGTTTCAGAGCAAAGGAAAACATAGCTCACTCACCAGGAACTGTGGAAACTCTCTAAAAACTATGCTCTCATAATGCTGTGCAATGATAGAAAGTCTTTAAGAATATTATGCCATGCAGACTGCCCAAACCCAAAAATATGCAGGTATAGTTTGGGCTCTAAATTATTGAGGTGAATATATTTTTCATAGTTTTCTCATGAATTAAGGCAGTTTATTTGATTTCCTTCATCACGAAAAGCAAAAGGTTATCCCTGTTACTCAAGAGCATTTAGAGTAAAATGGAAGGTTTTCAGTGTTTGTTCAATAAAGAATATTTTGAAGTGCATCCTGCTTTTTTATGTAAGCATAGTTGAAATGAACATACGCCACAGGGTTCTAGACTATGTATTCTGTCGTTCTGAAATGTTTCAAAACAATAGCTTCAATCTTTCTCTGCCATCTTCACTTGATTATACCTGTAGCATCTTCATCAGCCGAGGTACCCAATAATGACTACGCCACACACAGAACTTAGTATAACATGTCTTTATTCGTCTGCGTGTAACCATGAACTTCACATACTAAGCCTGCATTCACTTTACTATGCTCTAACACTTACGTCTCAGTTCTACAGAATCTATCTGGAGCCAAAAGGGTTCCATCATTGCTAACTCACACAACACTGCATCACCCCCTTTGTATAAAAAAAAATTACATTTTTACAAATATATACAATCATAGCTCTCTGATGAGTCTTTGTGGTGCTCAGATCATGTGCCACAAAGTGTGAATCAGAAACTAGGGTCAGGCAGTCAAAGTGTCCATGATTTGCACTGGCAATGTAAGAACAACAGAAGTCAGGTGATCTTCAATTGTCCTTGTGGACCTAGTCTCTACATTGAAAATAGCGCCTGATGAGTGATGAGCCACAAGTTGTAAATGTGAGGAATCTCATGTAATGAACTACCTAAGAAGTTGAGCAGTCACCATGTGTCCAAAGGGAGCATCAGCTTTCTGTTTTATAGGCTGACGGACAAGCACTCGCTCTCAACTGTTGAATGGTGGGCTGTTGTCAGAGTGTAAGATCACATGAACACCCCATGTCATGCAGATGATGTCTGATCTCTTGATGACTCTTTCTTGAGTGATAGATGAGAGATCTTCTATCAATGGAAAACAGAAGTATTCATCAAAAATCACCATCATGTGATGTCCATTGTCAAGGTGACGAAAGACATCAACAGCAATTCTTTCCGATGAATGCTTTGGCTACTCTGACAACTTTAAGATGTGTTGAGTGGTTTTCGATGAGAGGCAGTTGAATAGAGGACAGTTCTTTAATTCTCTTTCAACTCTCTCATCGAGATGAGAAAAACAGTCTCATTCTCAGAGAGCTTTTTTTGTGGCAATGATTCCATGATGCCATTCATGAGCCACTGTTTTTGCAGACTCTCTTTAATAACATTCCTCAAACCTCTCAGGATAACCCCCTCTTGAGTAATGGGCAGTTCATCGTTGACATTTTAAACCTTCTGGTAGTCACTGTCACTAGTGAGAGGTTGAGTGTGCTGGTTCCAAGACTGATGTGTAATAATGTCACTATCTTGACTCGTTGCAGTGACAATTTGTTCCAATGAAATGGCAGTTGGTGTGTTTGTTTTCACAATTAAATTTATGTAGACTTTAGCCATCTTGGAAAGGGGACCCTGGCACTGTAGAGGCACTCAGAAGAACTAGTCAGCACAGTTTGGTCTTTCCCCTGATGAGGCAAGATTGTCTAGTTGCATCCTTGTAATCGCAGACCCCAACATTCAGTGTGAGGAGGCATTTTGGCCTTATGTTTGCCAAAGATGATCAACAACACTTGATGATCAATCACAAGTGTGAAAGGCTTTCTATATAAGAATACATAGATATGTTCAGAAGGCAACACCACTGCTAAACCTTCTTTCTCAGAGTGTGAATAAGCAGGTTCAGTTTGGGACAAACCTCTGCTTTCTAATGCCACAATATGTCTTTGAGTATTTGGGTGACTGCTGTGCTGTGTAAATATTGTGCCTACCCCGACTGGGTCAGCATCAACAACAACCTCAATATGAAGATTTGGATCAAAGTATGCCATGTCAGTAGAGTTCTCAATAGCCTGCTTGATTCCCTTGAAGCTTTGCTTATATTCAGGTGACCAATGAATTGAAATATTATTTTTCGTCAGGGCTCTCAACAGATCATTTATGGCGGCAAGGTCTTGCATGTATCTTCAACAGTAGCTGGCCATGCCAAAGAATGAGCGTATTATGGAAACATCTTGTGGGGGACTGACCGTTGACAATGCTTGCACTTTCGCTGGATCGGGTGTCATATCCCCATCAGAAAAGATATGGCCATAGAATCTTTGTCTTATAGAACTCACATTTATCGGCATTCAAAGTTAAGCCTGCATCAACAAGTAAATGACACATTAGCATAAGAGCTTTATTATGCTTCTTCTGTGTAGCTCCAAAAACCAATATGTCATCACCATAGTTGAAAGCATTCATGACAGGCTGTATGATACTTTGAATGACATCTTGAAAAAGCTTTGCAGTTGATCACACACCAACACTTAGTCTTTTATAACGGTACAGACCAATATGGGTAGAAAAGTTTGTAATGTATGTGCATTTCTCCTTTTGTTCCAACTGATGATATCCTTTATTAAAATCAAGGTGAGAGAAAATCTTCGCACCATTTAATTATGTTATCATGTCAGCAATGTGCAGATCTGGATGTTGTTCTCTTTCAATTGCCTTGTCCACTTGATGCATATCAATTCAGATGCGTACAGCTCCTTCACTGTCCTTTTTGGGGACAACAACTATGGGAGAAACCCATGCCATTGAACCAGTATAACTTTCACTGATAACATGTTTGAGTAATGATTCAAGTTCTTTTGCAACAGGTTCCTGTAACTGAAATGCAATTCATCTGTGTCTCTGAGCAATAGGATGGACATACTCATTAGCGTGTAATTGTACTTTCATAGTATTGAATTTTCCTAACTCATGCAACAATGAAGGATATTGACTTACTGTTGATGGGCATTCATTTTTAGTTCACTGATATCAGTCCCAAAGCAGCAGCAGTGCTGAAAAGGTACTTGAACCTGTACATGAATGGGTGCTGGTACTGTCAATATCTAGTGTTTCATTGTTGCTTTAAATGAGCCTTGACTTTTTAAAGGTGCTGATGCTGCCCATGTATACACTTTAGTTTTCAATGGCATGAGTCATGGCAATGGAGATAGTTCATTGTATTCCTCCATAGCCAATATGTTTATTAAAGAACCACTGTTGATTAATAAAAGGTATTGAGCATGTGTATACTTTTAGTGTAATCTTCGGAACAAGTTTGAATGATTTTGAGGCTTTTTCATGTCAAGTTTTATTTGATTTGCATTTTTCTTCAAAAGCGGCCAGTCTTGCATATGCATGTTTTTCTGAATTAAACATCAACAGTCCCTTGCTCACTTTGCCACTGGATTCAAGCAAGCCGGGCTGAAGACGGCTGGAATGCCAGAAACCGGTCCTCCGAAGCTTGTTTCCGGTCCAGGGAAGACATGGCTTGGCAGTTCGGGCTGGACTGTTCCCATGAGGCACAGGGTCAGACTGATTTGCATATAGCCATGTCTGAACTGGGGTGGCAGAGTGGGCTAAAGAACGGTGAGGGATTAAACCCAGATCTTTTGACTGGGTGTGAGTGTTTGATTGATTCAGATGCTCCGTCCATCACCACCCCCTTTTGCACCGTTAAACATCAACATGGCACAACCATCGTCTTCACTTTCACTTGATGTTAATACTGAAGAACTTTTTGACGATGATTTAGACGAGGATTGACTTTGTTTGGTGTCGATTTGCCTCAACTAGAGTTGTCGCTTGGCTTTGTGGGTGGGCGTCGAATGCCTCTGATGCACTCAGGCAGCCATTTTGTTTTTGCACCGTGACATACTTACTTTTTCAACAGTTTTCAGCTCTGGCAGCAAAAAGAAATTACTCTAGACTAAGGGGGACATTAGGAGGACGTGCGGACTTTGTCCGCACGCCATCCTATCGGACAACGGGATCGTCCGCCATAAGGGCGGGGGTCCCGCGGGAGGAATTAGGATGCGCCCGCCACAGTGGCGGGCGCATCCTGCATTTTTAACATTTGCTCTCAGCACCGCCCGGGCAATGCTAAAAATGCACGTTGTGCTTTTCAATGCACAACATGAGAGGCACCGCGCGGTGCCTGTCATGTTGTACATTGAAAAGCAAGGAGGTACCATAGGTACCCCCCATGTGCACCCCCGACCCACCGGATTCCCTGGGGGCCCGCAACAGGCCCCCACAGGGAGACTTCGCAGGCCTTCCCCTGCCGGCATTGCCACCACGGAAAGGCATTGTTTACAGCCCATTGTAATATGGCTGGTGGTGTCTGATAGACACCGCCACCATATACAACCCTTTTCCGCCCCGGCGCAAGGCGACCGGGGCGGAAAAGCGGCAGATGGCCTTTCCGTCCGCCGCGGAACCCTCAGCCATCTTAATATGGTAGGGGGTCTTTGCAGCAAGGATGGCGGGGGGATCGCCCCTGCTAGGCCAGATGGCTACTGCCAACCTGGCGGGGGCGATCCGCCCGCCATCCTATTGGGCCCATAAGATTTTCTCTCAACATTTGTAATCTGAATGAATCTGAGAAGTTTCCTCATCAATAAATATTTTGAACTTAAAGAGTTTGATGAGTGTGACAGGCTGGCTTAGTATATGGTGCTCACTCATGTAAGTGTAACACCCTGCACTAATCCAGACAACTGTTATGGTGATTTAAGTGGTCTTAGACAACCTTAGAAAGCTCTCTAAGTTGTAGCTGTGGAGAGCATTCTTCAGGCTTAGTCCAGAAGGAGTGTAAAGCAGCTTGTTTTACCAGTACTTAATTCTTATGGTCTGGGTTAAGTGAAAAAGAACCACACAGTGTAGTTATAAAAATATGTATTTATTATTAACACTCACTAACCCTATGTAGTATCTCCCACCTGTAGATACAACACAATACACACAATACTTTGTCAATAGAATATGTAAATAGTGCAGAATACACAGTGGTCCCTAGGGGGAGACCAAATGATACACTAAAATAGTGGGATGCGAACCACGACCCAAGTCGAGTATGGACGAAGAAGACATAGAATAGCAGGCGACCCAAGGAACCATCCAAGGTGAGTATCTTGGGAACCCACGGAGGCCGTGTTCAGAGTGGAAACACAACCACATGCTCAATTTTACTCAATAGGTAGGTTGCAGTTGTAGTTTTAAAGAAGAAGGACCCTTCCCCGCGGACCCCAAAGAAACCCTGTGGAAGATGGAAGGTTGGAGAGTCACCCCACCTGTGAATTTTCGAGTAACTAGGATACCTACTCCAAGGAAGCCTGGTGCATGGGTGTGAAGTGACGTCTGAAAACGCTGTAGACCACAATGGAGGATTTCAGGAAAAGAAGGTGAAAGTGTTCGGTGGAACCCAAAAGGGAATTCAAGGTGAGAGGTACCTGCAAGCGGAGGGGACAGAGTCTATGCCACTCAGGAGTGACCAGAGGCACGGAAGACGAATGCCCTCCAATCTTGGAGATGCAGAAGAGTTGACACTGTCCTTGAAGTTGCAACTGTATGGACCAGGCAATGCAGAGGAGGACCAGGAGTCATGTACGAGCTGTCCCACGTTGGATGTCAAGAGCCAAGGATTCAGTGTCTGGCAGGGGCACCAACAAGCCTTGGCAATCAACGGAGTAGCAGAAAAAGGAGCAATGTCGGGACCAGCAAGGTCCAAGTGACTTACCACAAGCAGGTAAGTCAGAGCAGTCCCCAAGCAAGCAGGGGAGCCCACTGGAGCCAAAGAAGACCCTCGAGAGGACCCACAGGCTGAAGGCACAGAAGTCACAATAGGACCTCAAGCAGTTCACCAAAAGATGAAGGCTTACAATACAGAGGATGTGATGCAGGGAAAGATCTTGGCTGCAGGAGAGGCTTGAGGTAGGAGCTTCTTGGAGCCCAAAGATCTTAAGAGGAGAGAGTCAACAAGCCTTGACAATCGCCAGTCAACACAGTGCACAGGGTTTCTATTTTATGTTATGTTATAGCTATTTGTAAAGCGCAACTGTTACCAAAGAGGTGTCCTGGCGCTGGGAGAAGCCCTAAACAAGAAGTTAAGCCGGATAGGGAGATCATTGCGTTGGTTAGATTACTTTAGTGAAAAGCCAGGTTTTAAGTGTTTTTCTAAAAACAATGAGGTTGGTCGTGCTTCTTAGTGAAAAAGGAAGTGCATTCCAGGCTTTTGCGGCATTGACTGTGAAGCTTCTGCCTCCCCAGTTAGCTTTTTTCACCCTAGGTACAGTTACCAGTTTGGCATCAGAGGCGCGTAATGTTCTAGTAGGGTTGTACCAGTGGGTCAGTTGTTTAAGGAATTCCGGCCCGATTCCATGAAGGGCCTTGAAACCCAAGCACAAGGTTTTAAATTGAATACATTTCCTTACTGGAAGCCAATGTAGGGCTTTAATTTGGGCACAGATGGATTCAGGTCTGGGTGTACTGGTGAGTAGTCTAGCCGCAGCGTTCTGAAGAACCTGTAATTTATTCAGAGATCCCTCATGTATTTTTAGATACAGACTGTTGCAGTAATCCAGCCTAGGCATAGTTAGAGCGGTAACAACTGTTTTTTTTGTAAGTATGGGCGAAATTTGCGAATTCGCATTCCGTGAATTCGTGCAAAATCGAATTCGTAATCCGCAAAATCCGCAAATTTGTGCGAATTTGCGGATTTTTGTTTTTTTGCGTGTTTGCAGGTTTTTTTGCGTGTTCACGGGGTATTTTGTGTGTTCGCGGGGCTTTTTGCATGTTCGCGGGCTTCTTGCATGGTGAAGTTACCCATGCGGTCGTGTATGGGCACAGCACCCTCTGGTTCACCACTGCCACCCTCTGGTTCATCACTGCCACCCTCTGGTTCACCACTGCCACCCTCTGGTTCACCCCTGCCACCCTCTGGTTCACCCCTGTCACCCTCTGGTTAACCACTGCCACCCTCTGGTTCAGTACTGCCACTCTCTGGTTCACCCCTGCCACCTTCTGGTTCAGAACTGTCACTCTCTGGTTCACCACTGCCACCCTCTGGTTCACCACTGCCACCTTCTGGTTCATCACAGCACAACTGGTTCACCGCTGCCACCCTCTGGTTCATCCCTGTCACCCTCTGGTTCATCACTGCCACCCTCTGGTTCACCACTCCCACCCTCTACCGAGACCTTTTGTGACGCAGCGGCAGCACAAAAGATGCGCCATGGTGCTGGGTATTAACAACGTGACGCATCTGAGAGATGTGTCACGTTGTAAAGCCCTGCGCCATCAGGAGGCGTTCCTGCGCAGGAGAGGGCGAACCTGCGCAGGAAAGCCTCCTAAAAGTGACTGAGTGAAATCTACAAGAATTCACTCAGTCACTTTTAGGCCAATGCTGCGTCAAAACCCTGCGCCTGCTTGAAGCAGGTGCAAGGCTTGATGCAGCATTGGGGAGATAGGGCCCCCCAGAGCATTGCTGGAGCTGCGTCGCAAGCTCGACGCAGCTCCAGCAGTACGCTGCTTTTACGGCACAGATGGACGACGCATCTGTGCCGTTTTTGCCACATGGTGCGCCACATTGTAAATGCGGTGCACCATGGGTGGCGGAGCTGCAGCGCACAATAACTGGTGCATCCCTCGGGATGCGCCGGTTATTGTAAATCTGCCCCTATACATTTAGCCAACGAGGGAGCACTTACTGATTAGACAGTAGAAAGTACTCCAGTTGAGTAGAGCTATTGCACAAAAAGGTGGCATCTTCGTGGACAAACATGCAGGGCGGGATTCATTCTGCCCCCTGTTAGACTCATTTTTTGTGCCCTTCTGCCCTCTGTTAGACTCGTTTTTCCCTTGTTTTTGTGCCCTTCTGCCCTCTGTTAGACTCGTTTTTCCCTTGTTTTTCTGCCCTTCTGCCCCCTGTTAGACTCGTTTATTGTGCCCTTCTGCCCTCTGTTAGACTCATTTCTCCCTTGTTTTTCTGCCCTTCTGCCCTCTGTTAGACTCGTTTTTTGTGCCCTTCTGCCCTCTGTTTTTCCCTTGTTTTTGTGCCCTTCTGCCCTCTGTTAGACTCGTTTTTTGTGCCATTCTGCCCTCTGTTAGACTCGCTTTTTGTGCCCTTCTGCCCTCTGTTAGACTTGTTTTTGTGCCTTTCTGCCCCGTTAGACTAGTTTTTGTGCCCTTCTGCCCTCTGTTAGACTCGTTTTTCCCTTGTTTTTCTGCCCTTCTGCCCTCTGTTAGACTTGTTTTTCCCTTGTTTTTCTGCCCTTCTGCCCTTTGTTAGACTGCTTTTTGTGCCTTTCTGCCCTCTGCATCACCTCATCATCACTCAGCGCTACCCCAGCACCACTCAGTACCACCACATTATCACTCAGCACCACCACATTATCACTCAGCACTACCACAGCACCACTCAGCACTACCACAGCATCACTCAGCGCCACCCCAGCACCACTCAGCACCACCATATTATCACTCAGCACCATCACAGCACCACTCAGCACCACCACAGCATCACTCAGCACCACCACAGCATCACTCAGCACCACCACAGCACCACTCAGCACCACCACAGCATCACTCAGCACCACCACAGCATCACTCAGCGCCACTCCAGCACCACTCAGCACCACCATATTATCACTCAGCACCATCACAGCACCACTCAGCACCACCACAGCATCACTCAGCACCACCACAGCATCACTCAGCACCACCACAGCACCACTCAGCACCACCACAGCATCACTCAGCACCACCACAGCATCACTCAGCACCACCACAGCACCACTCAGCAGCACCACAGCACCACTCAGCGCCACCCCAGCATCAATCTGCGCAACCACTCAACAATAACTGGTTCAAATATGTTCTCTCAATGTTTCAAACTTTATTACAAATGTCACAAAAAGATGTTAATATTTCACTTCTGTTCTTGGATTTTCGTCACAATAAAATACACTGAACATAATCTTCACAAAAGTTATTTGCAAAAGTTTAAGCTATTGCCATTATTAATTAAAATCACTTTTATTTAAGTATTAATTATTTAAAAAAATTAAAAGCCATTGTAATTTGTAATATCAATACAGCTTAGTCACGTAAATATAAAACATGTTGCATTACAAATGCTATAGGTGTCAGGGCCCGCCTCGCAGGATTCGGCTGATGAACAAAGGGGTCCACCTCCAGATGTTACCAACACCCCGAATAGAATCACAGGGTGTTCGAACCATCAGGCGAGGGATAATTGAAGAAGAAAGGACCGGGGAAGGGAAAGGGTCAGCAGGGACAAGGGATCTGAAATGACAAAGCACAGGATATATAAATACTGAGCTATATCAACACGCTGTTCTCAATAATTCTCACTAGAACTTAGAATACCTTTTAGAGCTGTATTCATTCCTTCAGCTACAATAAGAAAACCTTAGTCCAGCCTCCTGTGAATAAACATATTGGTTAACACGTTTTCAGGATACATCATACCATAAACATTAAACCAGACCCTTGTTTTACACACCATATAATGTGGAGATCGACTGTCTTATGTCCCTTGTATTCGAGTATAATGTTGTATCTTTACTCAGACCCTTTACTGTTCATATCCCCAGTGATAGTTAAAACCTTATCAAAGTTGGAGAGTCAAAGTTGGTATATTCCTACAACTTTCCCCGTTTGATATTTGAACAACATTAGAAGACTACATTGAGTTGACTCCACTCTGAGCTCCTATTAAGTAGATCTCAATACTTTGATAAACGGCAACATGAGGTTGCGACCACCCCTATGCTCCGCTTTGTCCGGAAGAAAGATTATTAAACAACAAATCCGGCAACGGGTAGTTGCGACCACCACTCTGCCCCGGATCCAAACACTCGATTAGCATATGGCGGCGTGTAGAGGCTCTACTACACTTCGCTGATACAACTAACACAAAAGTTCCTTTATGTACACAAACCTACATTCACGGCAACGCACAGTTCATAACCATGGCGTTCCGCAGACCAAATCCAAATTCAGCCGCATTCATATAATCGGCACGCATCAGCCGATGCATCTCCTCCGATTCAGAATAGCTAAATAAACAAGTTAGTGTTCACGCGAGCAACGGCTCCCAGCGTTTCCTTCTATCACAGTACCTTAACAACATCGGTTTCATAACAACAAGTTCTGGAACGATAAACCGCTCTCGAAGCAAACACCAGCGGGAACCTCTCAGCACAACTGACGAAGGACTCAGAATTACGCGCATCCTCCCTCTGCTTCCACCGGCCAATATACTTCCTGTTGGCAAAGGCTCATGGAAGATGTAGTTCTAAACAGTTTAGGCAGGCGCAGCTAGGTGAAACCTGACAGAATGCCCTCCTCCCTAGCGCCTCCTAGGCCCAGGCTTCGCAGGGAACCTCAGATGAAATGAACGAACGGCGGCAGGAGCATGCACATTCAGGGACGGTTCCCATGAATCGTCCTCCGCCGTGTACCCTTTGCAAGCCACCAAATACCACAGGGCACCCCTACGGCGTTTAGAGTCCTTAATGCAGCGAACCACATACTCCAAGCCACCATCACACAGCACCGGGGGAGGAGACCTCCGTTGAGCAGACAAAGCAGGCTTCAACAAGCTACTGTGAAAAACAGGATGAATGCGAAGGGAAGCTGGTAGTTTTAGTTTTTAGGCCACAGGATTGATTTGTTTAAGGACAGTATACGGACCAATGTATCTAGGATGAAATACTGAACGCAGCTTGATTTGAATGTTTTTAGTGGACAGCCACACTCTGTCCCCCACATGATAAATCGGGCTTTCACCCCGATGCTTGTCAACCCATTTCTTGTAAACCGCCTTGGCTTGGACCAAATGTTTAGACACTTTCTTCTGTACCGCATGAAGGTGGCGGATTTGACTCAACACAGAAGGCTGACTACTCACCTCCCCAGGGATGGAAATAGGCAACACTCGAGCATCGTAACCATAGTTGGCATAGAAAGGGGACACCCCGACTGAACTGTGCCAAGCATTATTATAGGCCAATTCAACAAGCCATAACATTGACACCCAAGAGTCCTGTGCTTCCGCTGCATAACACCTGAGATACTTTTTTAAGGTTTGATTCAAATGCTCAGTTTGACAATCCGTTTGGGGATGGAAACTAGTTGACAATGAGGACTTGATATGTAAAGCCAGACACCAGGACTTCCGAAAACTGGCTATGAATTGTGGACCCCTGTCAGAAATTATAACCTCCGGGATCCCATGATAACGAAATACATTGGATAATAACACCTGAGCTGTTTGTCCTGCCGTGGGGAGATTTCTGCATGGAATAAAGTGTCTCATTTTCGTGAGACTGTCCACTACTACCAGAACTGCCGTGTGTCCTTGATCCGATGGCAACCCTGTAATGAAATCCATGCTGATGCTTTGCCATGGCTTCTGCGGAGTAGGCATAGGTATAAGTTTTCCCTGGTTCCGACTTTGCAGGGTTTTAGCTCTAGCACAGACCTCACATTTTCCTACCCACAAAGTCACATCTCCAGACAGTGTTTTCCACCAGAATTGTCTCTGCAGAAGGAGCACTGTTTTCCTTACCCCTTTATGACCAGACACTGGACAAGAGTGGCACCAGTCAAACACTTTCTTCCTACTTTCCACCGTAGGTAGGAACAGTTTGTTTTGTACAAACGGCAAACCATGTTTCAGAGAACGATCAGTACTCTTACTACTCCAAGATCGCCAAGCGGTGTCTGTTCTTTGACCCTTAATTGTTTCAAGGAATGTGTCAGCATTAGGCACACATATAACTTTACTTGGTTCCACTATAGCCTCCATTGGAGAATCAGTCTTCACTGACTCAATGTCTTCCAAACAAGACAAGGTATCCGCTTTTCTATTTTCAATACCCGGACGAAAAGTGATGATGAAATTGTATTCAGCAAAGAATAACATCCACCTCATTTGTCTCTGGGACAGATGTCTGGCAGTTCTCATGTATTGCAAATTACGGTGGTCTGAATACACGGTCACCGGATACGAGGCCCCCCATAGATGCTGTCTCCACTCTTGGAAGGCTTTCTTGATAGCAAGAAGTTCCTTTTCCGCTATTGTATAGTTCTTTTCGGCCTGATTTAGTTTTTTAGAGAGATAGGCCACCAGATGTCATTGACCAGTTTGCTGATCTCTTTGGGATAGAATAGCCCCTACAGCCTCATTTGAGGCGTCTGCTTCCACTATAAATGGTAAGTTAGGTTGAGGATGCGCCAGAATAGGAGCGGAGATGAACGCCTTTTTTAGATAACTAAAGGCGATGTCTGTTTCAGATGACCAATGAAACCCTACTCCTTTTCTAAGAAGGCGAGAGAGAGGAGCTGCAATTTGTGAAAAGCCATCAATGAATCTTCTATAATAGTTCGCAAAGCCCAAAAACCACTGGACTTCTCTCACTGTTTTTGGTATAGGCCAAGACTGAACCGCTTGCACTTTTCTTTCAGCCATTTGCAAACCTTCAGGGCAAAGCATGACTCCTAGGAATTCTACATTCTCCACTCCGAATTCACATTTACAGAGTTTGCAGTACAGTCTATTCTCCCTCAAACACTGTAATACCTGTATGACTTGTTCCTGATGGTCATTAACATTTTCAGAGTAGATCAATATGTGGTCGATATAAACCACGACGCTGGTATCCACCAGATCTCTCAACACATCATTTAAAAAGTATTGAAATGCTGCCGGGGCATTGCATAGCCCAAACGGCATGACTGTGTATTCAAACAAACCGTAACGGCTTTTAAAGGCAGTTTTCCACTCATCCCCCTCTCTCATTCTCACCAAGTGGTATGCCCCTCGAAGATCTAGCTTAGTATAAATTCTGGCATTCCTAACTTGATCTAGTATAACAGAAATGAGGGGGAGAGGGTACCTGTTACGTATGGTGTTTTTGTTTAGCATTCTGTAGTCTACACATGCCCTTAATTCTCCATTCGCTTTCGCTATGAAGAACAACAGAGAGGCAGCAGGAGATTTAGAAGGCCTAATAAAGCCTATAGACTGGTAATGATCCAGATACTCTTTTATGTGTGTTTTTTCTGGTACAGATAATGCATACACACGACAAGTGGGCATGGTTGCTCCTTCCACTAAATCCATACAACAATCATAGGTTCTGTGTGGGGGTACTATATTAATTGTAAAACAGAGGAGGGACCCTGAATCTAAGAAATAACTACAATTGGGGAACAACCCGCCAGGGCGAGAAAAAGAGGAAAAAACATGAAAAAGGGGGTGTTCCCTTAAAGGACAATGATCAAAGTTTAGCTAACAACAACAGTATACCCACACACCACAACAAGAATAAATGTATTCAAAAAAGTTTTTAATTTTCATTTTTATATATATATATATATATAGATATCAACATGATTTTTTATAATAAATAGAGTAATTCCATTTGAGCAATACAAAACATTTAGGAAGAATATACATAATCAAAAACATGCAAAAACAGTCTAAAACCTAGGACACGCAGTGACACTTCAAAAAAAGGCACCAAATAGATCCACTCATACATCCAAACATCCCTTTTATACAGTCAAATTCATACACAAACATTCACATCCATATCACTACACACAAGGACAAGAAAAGCGCTGACGCGCGTTTCGGACAAGTGCCAATAGAGGCTTCCTTCATCAGGGCGCACTTGAGATATTACACAGGCAGACAAAATGAATAATGTTATGTTGTTATGTTATGTTATGTTAGAACTGTATTTCTTGAGCGCACGGCTACCCAGATCGGGTGTCCCGGCGCTTTGGCAGAGAGTCCTGAACACAACCAAGAAAAACCCAGCGGCAGAAACACTGTAGGCCCACTGGTTAGGCGGAGAAAAGGAGCGTCTTGAGCTCCTTTCTAAAGGCCAGAAGATTATTAGCCTTGCGGAGTGATAGAGGAAGCTCATTCCACAACCTGGCCGCCATAAACTGGAAAGACCGGCCTCCCATCCGCACGCGTTTGATCACTGGTACCTCCACTTTAGCCAGGTCAGCAGATCTCAAACTCCTCCGGGGAACGTAGAAAACAATCCGCTTCCTGAGGTAAGCTGGGCCAATGCAGTGGAGGGCTTTAAACTACAACGTGAGGACCTTGAAACTAATTCTGCTGGGGATAGACAGCCAATGCAGCCTGCCGCGCAGTAGAGAAGCACTGGCTCTCCGTGGGAGGCCAAAAATGGCTCTGGCCGCCGAGTTTTGGACAACTTGTAATCTGGATACCAGATAT